>NC_087549.1:61008674-61645460 GCF_036250125.1 Pseudopipra pipra
ACTCCAAACTAGCTGAAGTTAGAGGGGTCACATTTGTATGTAATATGTGGAATATTAAATTTAGGTCAGCCAAATTCCAGCAGTTCAAACCAAAGCTATAAAGTCTGTGCCTCTTCTCAAAGTGAGTTCCCGGAGCAGCCGAGGTAACTTTTTGCTCAGTCTTCCTAAATGAGAGAGCTCTGGACTGCATGGCCTGTGTTCACAGATCCCGAGTGTAATTGTATGTAATTTCTGACTGTGATAAAGAATCTTTAACAGCAAAATACACTAAGGAAACACAACAGAGATAAGATCAAAATAACTTGAAATTGGAACACTTGAAAACTTGGCAGAGAATTTGCTTAGGAAGTTTACATGGCAGGGAGGAGTGTGATCCCCCAAATGCTGAGGATTACATTTCCAAAATTACAGCAGGGATATGCAATAACAACTCCATAATATTTTGGTTAGGAAGGAAGCAAATAACATGCTGCAGGATCCTGCTGTCATAGCACACCCCTTGGCAACACCCTCTTTAAAGAAAAAAAGAAGGAGAAAAAAGGTGGGGGAAAAGGAAATCATCCCACTGCTAGAATATACATAGGGGTAGAAGTCAATGCTTGGAGAAGGCATTTACAGGGCACTCCTTCCCTTACCACCATTTTCCTCTTTAAACCTATCAAACATGTTTAAAAAAACCCAGTTGTAGCCAAGCAGAAAAACTTGTCTGTCAGTCTGCTGCAGCCAGTGAGGGTTTCTTTGGGATCTAACCAGTCTAACAGTCTTTCCTCCCCTTTCATATAAATTCTCAGTATTCTTAATTTCTCATAAATCTCATTAACATAACACACACCTTTCACTGGCTCCAGGCTCTCGCATATTGATATGCAGAGAGGGCAACTTAGTTACAATGATCCGCTTGTGATCGTTTTGGGGTTGAGGACATTTGAGACTGAGGTTTAAGATGTAGCCATAACAGGAATATTTTCTTGCTTCGTGGGCTGACTTGTTATTGAAACCAGGTTGCTAGGTGTTAAATAGCACTATCAGTTCCTCTCACACGAGTGCCCACCACATCATCTAAAATAGAAAAATGTCCCAAAGGCCACGTGTCTGCACAGGGCACAGCAGGAAGGTGGTGTGCTATTCTTTACAACACTGCAATATCAGCACTCTCTGCATCTGTGTTCTGTATTCATCCTGCAGGGTCTTTCTTGATGCATATCATGACATAAACATAAAAAACCTAATGTAAGTCCACAAAATATTTCCAAATACTAGGCTGGGAAGTAAAATTCATAAATCTACTGTTATTAAAAAATAATAAATGCAACTGAGAAATTGATTTCATTGCACAAAACGATTCTCCCTTGTCTTATCCTACTTAAGCCCTTAATGTAATGGCTACCTATTGTTCTCTGTATGATGGGGCTAATGACTTAATCACCCTCTTTCTGTCTAGCATTCCCCATTACTCCACAGTTACAAGACATGCTTTCCCCTTGAAATATCTAAATTATTAGCATTGTTAGGATAAACTGCAGTTTTCTGAAGCTATTACTCAACTCCATTACACATGACTTGGTGTTAGTCTGTTGCTTCCAGCCTGAAGAAGAGTTTCTGTGCCCAAACCCACGTTTTTGCATTTCCAATTGTATCTGTAGGCTGACAAGAGAAGGTCCCCTTTGGTCTTGTTTCACTGAAACAATTAGTTATATACTTTGAACTTATTAACTAGCATCATTGTTGACTCTAAGCAGTTTCAACATGGGAGTGAGTATATGTCCTTATCTCCTGCAAGGAATCTTTTTTCAGACAGAGCAACTACCTCACATTGACAGAACAGACTTAGAAGATGCTGAAATTAAGAAGACCTGGGTTATATTCCTGTCCCCCCCCCCATTATATAGTTTATATAATTAGACACAATGACAAAGTTAATACTTTGTATCTGGAATCCAGTCCTACCACAGATCTCAGTAACACACTACAGCTTCATAGCTTTTCCAGGTTCTCCTCCCTAACTATTTCTATTGCTGAATACTAAATGTCATCAGCTAGCAAGTAAAACCACTCACAGACAAATGTATTCCCAGCAGGAGGCCTTCCAATCCAAACCAAACCTTAGGTCTTATTTTTGACACCTTAAAACTGTCTCTTTGCAATAGGTCACTAGATAATACAGAGGTTACCAGTTACACTGTCTTTTTGTCATCCTCCAAAGAGAAAGAGGCTTCAAAGTTAATTTTACCATTCCTGAATCCCTCATGACTATTGCTGCAATGCTAATGGAGTGGCAGAGGAAACGAAGAGGAAGGACTATTTTCAGAATTACAAGAGTTGTTACAAACATCAGTTTAGACATATAAACACAAAGTGAGTGAAGCGCAGTGGAAAGCTATTACAAAGATCTCAAAAGTATTGTTAAATCAAAATTTCCTCATTTCTTGCGTGGTCCTGTGTGCTTGTGCATACTGGAAAGGCTAAAAAAACCCAACATCAAACACAAAAAAGAACAAAAACTGCTTGACCTACAGTGCAACTTTGGTGGAACCTGACCTCCTTAGTCCATTGGCAGCACTGAGACTCAGACTGCTCAAAGCTCTTCAAGTCACAGGCATCAAAATTTTCACCAGTAAGCACACCCCCACAAAGTTTCACTACTGACTTCAAGAAAGGCTATTGAATATCTCAGTAACTCTCAGACATGAGACCATTTTCAGTGCAGCAGCCTGATGTTCCCAGGCAGTAGGAGGAGGCTATTTCACAGGATAAAGCCATTTATATGGGCTTTGTGGTGGGACCATCCACCCTGTCATTGACACCAGCACTCATCTACTCCCACCATGAGCCCTTTAATAGAGCTCAGTCAGGAAAACCTAAGCAACAAACAATTCCCCCTAGCAGATGGTTCTTTTGGGTGGGTCATGGTGCTCTTAACACACACATACCAGCATGTGTTTTGGCACAGAACAAAGCAGCTGTATCACTTCGTTATTCAACATTTACAATTGTCAGGGACGCCTGTTCCACCTAAATCCTCTTGTAGCTCTGGGCTTTAATTAGCAACACGTCCAAAATACTTTGAGTGCTTCTAGATGACAGCTATAGGTGCCTACAGACAAGGCGGGATGGTGCCAGAAGCCCCGTCTTGTAAGGGAAAATGTAGCAGGGTGTTAATGAGTGTCTCTAGTATTTAGCCTCACTCAAACAAGCTAAAGAATTAATTTTTATCAACATCTCTATTTATAGCCTCTCTGGGTATTTAACAAAGGAATATCAGTGGTAAATTAATAACAGAAAAAGACAGGACTTGCATTAAACTATTGTGGCTAATTAGCATGAAATCAGGAAATGAAGGTAATGAGACCAAAGTCAGCTTCCTCCAGATCACGCCAAACCTTGACCACAGTAATAAGGAGATAGAAACTGAACTAACGTGGAGGAGCACCAGCATTAATAACTCTTCAGCTGCATATACCCCAGTGCATTTACTTTCCACCTGTGCATAAAGGTCTTTCCTGAGCAGGATCAGGCCAGTGCTAACATGAGACCAGAGACCATTCCCTGGTACCCAGTGTTGTTCACTGTTCCAGTCAATCTACTTTGCTTCCTGCACACTTTTTATCTTTTCTGCTTTCTGAAAATGGGTATTTCTGGGACATGAATCATCCCTGGGCAGTAGGTCTGGCTGCCTGCACGGGTACAGGACCAGCACAGAGCATCCAGCAGCTACCAGCAGTAGCCATGCTTCTGCTCTGTTGGGGAGCTGTTATCCCATAAAAATCATAACTCTCAGAAAAAAATCTCACAGGAGATGAGAAATACCTTGCTTATAGGCTGCCATATTATCTGAATAAAAATATATGCAATTATTCTATCTTGCATTTAATTTTATGTACTGAAGCATCCCAGCACAGCTTTTTTTGGCTTCAGTTGATAATTGTGCTAATTTTTCCATCTAAATTAAGCAGTGTAATGCTTAGGGACAAAAAGTGGTCACATTATGATGTGTATTAGAGAAATGCTGTATAAATACTATGAGCAAATCCCATTGTGATTATGGTTGGCTGTCTTTCTTATAGCTAGCAAATATAAAGACATTGGGAACATGGTAGGACTTTTTTTCTCTGCAGGGTCAGGAAAGGGAGCTGGAACTGGTCCACTTGGGCACAGTATCTTAGAGGCTCATTTTTGTAAGGCTGCTGATGTCTTGTCCTCTTGTTTTCCCCAAATATGCTCCTCTAGATGGTAGGTAATGGCTTGGGAAGAGCCTCATAGAGACAATCTTGTCCTTTTTGAATTAGTGGGCAGAAGATCACAGCATCTGTGAGGAGGTGGGCATGAGTTTGGAGCCCAGAGGGGGGTGAGCCACTGTAATGAAAGTGGTCTCTGTAGGAGCCGAACTTTGGTGACTCCTCTCAGAAATCTATAGCTGAAAGAAGAGTCTGTGCAAGTTTTGAGAAGCATTTTTACCTTGTAATTTCTTGTTTCATACAGCCGCACAGGAGATACAGCCAACGGATTGCAGAAACCTCGGCAATAACAGACTGCAGACAGAACTGGCAGGATTTGGCTTCATCTGAGAGAAGATCTGATCTCCCATCAGTGGGCCTGATACACAGGCTCACTCAAAGGAGTTGACTGTGATTGTTACTAAGGAGGTCACAACAAGTTTAACCTTCAGCAGACAAAGCAGGATGTTAAAAGTCCTTAGTCCTTTTATGGCCTCAGCTAAACAAAGGATGGGAGAATTACACCACTCTTTCTCAGTTTCACGGGGTTTGTTTGTTTTGGGTTGTTTCACTTTCAAGGACATAAATGCTGGACAAATTTTACTTAATTCTACATAATCTGGGGGTGGCTGATCACCAGATGTATCACGCTGAAAATCTCAGCCTCGGAGTACCTTTTTCTCTTCTCCTGCAGAGAGGGGAAACAATCTGTTGTGAGACTTTAGGACTGCACTGCATCTGTGATGAACTGATTGCAAGTCCAGTGATCCTCATTCCCAGCACCTGGGAGAGCAGGGTTGGGCCCTGTATAAGGGATAGCATGGCTGCAGGTTGGGCAGGACAGGCTGCAGGCCTCCACTCCTTCCTGGGGAAAATAAGCAGTCACAGTCTCTGGTGGGACTCACAGCGAGTGGAAGGAAAGGGTGGCAGGTTTATCTCAAAGGGCAGGGGTCATGGACCACGATTGTTTGCTGTATCAAAAATGTGCCACCGAAGAGCTATGACCACTGGGCTTGCTCTATATTGTGTTAGTAATTCAAGTGGATTTAGCAGCACATATAAGTTTATCAGGCATGCAATTTATTTGCATTTATTGAGCCTTATCTTTCCTCCAATTGAATATTTGCAATACCAACATGCATATTTCTGTTCAGACATACTGTGTTTCTGTGTTATTGAACAATTCTCATCAAGTAACTGAGACAAAAAAATGGCCTCTTATTTTTGGCACTTTCTATGGAGAAGTTGGTGAGAGAGGTCTGGCATAAACAACACAGCATCTCTGCCCCAGCTACATTTTAAGATTTCCATGCAAATGAAATCGTAAGCTGAACCGCACATTTATGCCTTGAAGGAATAAATGCCCCCCAAATTCCATCTGCCACCACAGCAAGAGGGTTTTAAGCTTCTGCTTTTCAACAACAGCAAGAGCAAAACCTGCAAAAGAGACGAAAAATCAGAGCACAAGCCTCCCACAGGTGCATGTGCTGCAGGACAGGCTCTTTTACAGAGCAGAGAGCAATTTCAGGAGAGGGGTTTTTTGTGGCTGCATCAAAGGGTATCTCTCCCATTCCTCTCCCATGGGGAGTAAAGCACCCTCCCAGATGACCCCCTCCCACGGGTGTGCCCACCAGAGCACCCTGCCAGCCCTTGGTGCACACACAGCCGCCTTGCTCAAATTGCTGTCATACACACACACTGAGCCCATGGTAGAAGAAACTTAGGCTCAGAAGATACATGAAATCTGTTATTGCCACTGTTTGATTTATTTTAAAGTAAATTACATTTAATGAAAATACCTGAGACATAAAGTACCTTGTTTTCATTTTAATTAGCAATTATGGTTGCTAATTAAAGCAATACCAAAACAATTGTGTCATAGTTCAAAAGTGTCTGTGCCAGAAAAACATGATTATTATCTCCAGCCATAGTTCCAGAAGAGATTACACTTTACTAATAATTTTTGCACGGCTTAATTCAATGAGAGAGAGAAGAACTATGTAACTTTTGATATATGGGCAGGACACTATGTCACATAAAGATGGAGGGAGAGATCACAATTATCCCTTGTCTTAGAGTTGAAACACAATTAGCCAAAGAATCAGCTTCAAGTGATCTCACGTTCCTCACTTTCTTTTGTGTTTCAAATCTTCTCTGTATGTTAAAATATATACACTATCTAATATTTCTATTATATATACTAAAGTATAAAATGTAACTCTGTTGGTATAGATTTTCTTTACTTAGTGCCTTCATATAGACAACTTTGACCATTTATCCAGGGAAGCAGTCATTGGACAAGACTGACTTCCTGCAACCAACTAAACAGTCCTTTTTTAAAGAAAGGCATGTCCTCCACAAAAGCTAAGTAATGCAGTATGACTCTTTGAATATACAGTCTAGCAATACGCAAGAGTTGGAAGTGGCATGAAAGATCCTTGAAAACACTTCTAATTGATTAATTCAGCAGGGGAGCACCATGGAAATGATTGATTTTAGTCTACCAGACCTCCCTCTGACCTTTTCGGAGCCTCTGCTGATGAATAGTAGAATTGAAAAAATTCAAATACAAACGGCAATATTACAATAGCACCCAGATTCCCATAATTTTAATGTATCAAATTGACTGCAACGGGTTAAAGATGCCACAAAGACCAAAGCATTTTTAAACAAATGTACCTTTAAAATAGTGGCAATGTTAGTGTCAGTAGTAATGACTGATCTCAAATGACTGATCTGACTCACAAATAATATAAGACTGTGTTCTTCTTAGATAATGATGAGGTGTAACAAACATGGTGATAAGGACTATTAGAAAGGGTGGAAAAAAACACAGTAGGACTTTATTTAGGTCATCAGGTTAGCTTCCTGTTTTACCTGGATTTGATGCAGTGTTTGCAAACCAAACCAAGGGCATGTATATTACCAATGCTTACATAAACTTAAGCTGCCCTTACTTTGCCAATCAACACAAAAAATGTAAGGAGCATGGGGCGATATTTCTGCCACTCAAGTGGAGTTTGGGGGCAGGAGATAGCTGCGCTAAAGACGTTTAGTTATGAAATACCCAAATGAGAAACAAGGAGGATGATTTGTAGGTGCTCGATCCTTCAGACTTGATTCGGGCAGGCTCTTGATGCAGCTCTGGCCCACCTTCAGAAGCCATGCAGACTTGCTGCAAAGGGAGGTGTTTTTACTGCCCTTCCTTTGGCTGAATAATGCCTGAACATGGCTCGTAGTCTTAGAAATAACCATTTCATTGCGCTTCCAGAGTATTCATATACACTATTGATGTGCTGATAACAGAGGAGGGCAGTGGCTGCGAAGGAGCCCCTTGGTCCCATGGTGAGTCACCACAGTCTTCAGTCCTGAAGGAAAACTCTTCCTGATGAACTTACGGCTTTTTGGAAGCTCCTTAGCTTCCCTGGGCTCCTGTCCTGAGCCAGGGCTGGGAGGATGACATGTATATCATGCATGGACATCTGCAGGGGCAGTTGAGCTGTTGAGGACTCAGCAGGATAAGCAGGACACAAGCCAGTCCCCAGTCTGAGAGGGAAGGAAACCTCTGTCCTTCCTGACACCCGTAATATGAGGTTAAATACACATCATATGCTTGGTGGGACCTGCCTAAACTAGCGAGCACTGCAAGAAGGGGAAGCATGCAAACTCATGCTCATCAAAGGTATTTAAGTACCTTCTGCTGGTATTTGCAAAGGGATTTTGTTACTTTGACATCTTTTGAGGGTCTAAACCTGCTAATGTGATTTCTTTTCATAGCTTCCAGGGGTGGTTGGCTTTGATCAGCTCAGCTGTATTGTCAGGCCCAACCTGTGCCATCAGGACCTGGAACTGTGGAAAATTTCACTAAAGAAGTTACAAGTATTTTTTTCATGTCTGGAGCTTAGTCAGGCCAGCTAGGACTCATATTTGTATGCATTTGTTTGCTCATTCCCTGCAATCTCAGCTCTAATTTATATATGTATTTAAAATCTCTTACCCTTGTGACTTTAACACAAATTTTGAAAATTATTCAGAGTGTAACCAAGCAACATCTGGCCAAGCTAAGAGCTGCTTGAGGAAGTTCCCAGTCCTCTCTCCCCTGCCCCACAGAAATCCATAGAGAAGACAGAGTATCACCTCATATACACCTAAAAACGTTTCCAAGCAAATGACCAAAGCAGATAACATTTCAGTTTGGAGTGAGGAGTGGCACCTCCTAGTAAAGTCCATCCTTCCCTTCCACCGGCTGGTCTATCAGCTTGGAGGGAACGACAGCATGGCAGGCTCACATAGGATTGCTTTGGACTGTGAACCAAGCATCTCCTGTGGAAACTTCTCCCTGCATATCTGCTGCCTTTCCCTGTGGCTGTTGGTCACTGTGCAGGGGAGGGGGTCCATGTAGCTGGCAAAACGTCGTGATGCTTTTCTCCTTATCCTCCTTGACAGCTTACAGTTTTTCAGCTGTGTGTCAAAAGAAGCTCAGGCTGGCTGGGCTGGACAGATTAGTTCTGCATTTCACCTACATATTGCACAGAAATGGCATTTTTCTGCAATCCTCCTCTAGGTTCCTTCTGCTAGGGCTATGGCAGCACACCTCTCAGTATTAAGCAGCTCTGTCTTCTTGAGGCTGCAATGATTTTTTTCCTAGTACAGGTGCATAAGGAAGCACCATGAAAGTACACATCTGAGTCAAGCTCCCAAGTTAGTCCCTGTTAGCAGTCAGACCAGTTCATGAATTGTATAAAGGGCAAACGGAAATGGCTTAATGAAGCTTACTACCACAGGAACAGTGTTAATGAGCAATAAATAGTTCACTCAAGAACTTATGTATGTAAAAAGGACTAATAATATAATGGCCAGTCTTCGCGAGCGAAGATTTTGGGAAAGGTCATTAACCCTTCCAGCCTGCGCAGTGGATTTTTTTTTTAGGTGAGACACAGCGTGCGCTGAACTGAGCCCACCCTTTAGTCCTGAGGTTCATCTGCCGGGGCCGAGCAAAGCTTGGACAGTGGCAGTGAGGTCCCCAGGATGTAGGTTTGTTTAGAGTGACCTTCTCTTAGGTGGATTGCCTACCAAGGCTGACGAGCTCCACCTGCCCAGGGGGCCGGGAATCGAACCCGGGTCGCAGTGGTGAGAGTCAGGCACTCTAACCACTAGACCACCAGAGGCCCCTGTAAAAAGGACTAATACACTGCCAATTTTCATTACAGAGATAACACCAGCTGGCACTCATCTCAGTGTCAAGAAGATGTCAGAGGGGTTGTAACTAGGTCCCTTCCAACACAAACCATTCAATGATTGAACCAGAGAGTGGCTGGGCACTGGAACAGGCTCTTCAGGGAAGTGGTCACAGCACCAAGCCTGACAGAGTTCAAGAAGTGTTTGGACAACACTCTCAGGCACATGGTGTGATTCTTGGGGCTGTTCTGTCAGGACCAGGAGTTGGACTTGGTGATCCTTGTGGTTCCCTTCCAACTCAGAATATTGTAAGACTGTCCCTTGTCTATGACAAGATTTGGCAGTTTCTCCATTCCTGCTGAAAAACTTGGTGCAATGCTTCAGTGTTTCTAAAGAGCATGGGTATATTAAAAAGCCCCCACATGCATGTGCAGGTAAAATATTAATTAGTTCTGTTTTAAATTACACTGGATTTATCCAGCAGTCTTGCACTAGAAAAGCAAAGGAAATACAAGCAATTACAGGCAAACTGAATTGCTCTGTCTACCTTCTTCTTAGAAGTTTATTTTTTCTGCTTCAAGATGATTTGACATTTTTGGGTTAGACTTTAGGAACCCAGTGCAGGAGCCTGGCTTTGTACTGCCGCTCCAAACTAGAAATAATTTAATTATGCATCAGCCCATCCCTTCTCCAAAACTAAACCCTCTCAGATACTGAACTCCCTTCAGCACAGGTTTTAAATAGAAAGGGTAAGTAGGGTAAAGCTGGTTGTGGGAGTTAGTTTATCTTCCATATTTTCCATAAGATGAATCCTCTGACCTGGCCAGACTCTCAGGTCCCTGTCTGTGCTTTCTCCTGCTGGGACATGCCAACCTTCTTGTGCTCCGTGGATGATCAAGAGTGGGAAACGGAGACACTTCTGTACTGCAGAGCTCTCCTCCATAACTGTGGGTCTATCTGCTGTTCTGCTGAGATTTGGTGAATGCAACAGATGTTGTTTTAATATAAGGGTTCAAGATTTATCTCAGATTTTATATTAAATTAAAAGGCCTAGCTTCACTGAAGCATGGTTGTGTGAAAACATTACAAGACTGTTCATCTTATGCAAAAGCATATAACAGATATTTCTACTAAGCGTTTTTACAAACTTGGTGACAAGATTATTGCTATTATTTTACTGCAGACTGGTTCCTTGATACTTGGAATATGTTAATCTTGTTTCAGTTTTGTCTTGGCGTTCTAAAATCTGTATGTTGAAAGCAAAACTGGAAATTTGAGCTTCATTTCTGTGTTGTTTTCAAACAGTTTGCATCCACAGAATTTACCCCAGCAATTTGACTTCTGCATCAGAGCAAGCAGTGTAACATTTTTGAAAGTGGAGAGCTTTACTTGTCACAAACATGAGAGCACCTTTTGCTTGACTATGTTGAAGAACAACTGATATGAAAACTAGAAGTGAAGAGTTCATTTCAAAAAATTTGGCAACTCTAAGTAAAATGAAAAGCATTTTTCAACTTTAATAGTGTGATGGTAATATTCCACAGGAGGCCTGTATTCCTCCCAGAATTTGTGTGACGTATACTGATACTCCGTAAAGCTGTCTATCACTTAGAAAGTAGCTGCTTTCCATTATTTAATACATATGTTCTTCTGTAATTTGCATTCTCCTCAAGAGAAACACCCAGTTCTTGCAGAGGCACTAGAGCTCAGCTGTGGGCGACTACAGCCCATTCTGGCTTTTGAGGATGACTGGTAAAGAGGACTTCAGGATCCAGTGGCTTTGTTGGAAAGCTGCCATCAGCACTCAGAGGCTTTGAAAAATGCAACTGCTGCCTATGGCACTGGATCATAACCCACAAGGTATTAAAAACCATTTCATCATAAACACCATGCCATGGCATCTAACTCAATGGTTAATTTATGCTGCTTGGGTTTAAGTCTTCATGTGACAAGCGCTAAGTTTACTTATTTCTTATATTTTAAAATATAAACTACATGCTTTTATCTGGACTTCTCAAACTAGATGCTCAGTATAGTGACCACTCCATACCTGGTGATGCTACTAATGCTTTTAAAGGCTCTTAGGTGTCTTTTGCATTTCTTTTGCCCTGATGTCCTCCACTCTGTGCAGGCATAATCTGTTGTTCCTTTTCATCATTTCTGTTTGCTTTCCAGCTTAGTTTTCCAATATGCCACTCCTTACTCAGATGAAAAGGATTAACAGAGCTAAAAGGCTTAACTAAAGTAGTCATTATATTTGGCACAGGGTTGCAAGTGCCTATGCAGTGGACACTGTAACCACTCTGTTTAAATGACCAGCTTTGGAACAGCTCAGTATTATTTTCAGGTGACTACTAAATCCTTACCTATTTCGTAAAAAAGTTAGGGTTGAAACCCTCTTTAGAAGATCACTGCAAGAGGGATATATCTTCACTAAAAAATTTTAGTCATCTGAAAGTTTTGGGACTAGATTAAGCCAACACAGTTCTCAGGAAGGAGAGGGGAGGAACTAGGGCTTGTCAGTGGGGTAATTCAGCAGGCAGTACAAAATGTCCAGATTGCTGCATTCCCTTTGTCTTCAGAGCAGGAGCTAAGGGTCATACTCAGACCTGGAGGTCATGCTGTGCCCTCTGCTTGGGAGAAGATGCTGTGGGGCAGTTCCTATCTCCCCCACGTAGCACAAGGCTCACCCACCACCTCTAAGTACAGTCTAAGTGGGATTTAAGTGACATTGGCCCTAGGCCCACTGAGGGATTTAATTCCTTTGGATTTATGTATGGATTTTATTTTACAAAAGCTATTTGGCACAAAGCATCAGGCAATGCAGCCTGCTCTGCAAATGTAGGGCTTGTGGGTTTTACGAATGTTCAGCAGAACAGTGAAGTTCTCACTTCATGAATATAAGTCTTAATGCAAAGAAAAAGGGAGATATTTGGTCGTTGGGCAGTTATTTCCTTGCACTGCCCCTAGTGTTTGGCAAGTGTGGTTTTATGCCCAGACTCATCCTAAGTCCCATGAATGCTGGGAGAAGTTTAGTGACTGAACACCTTCCTTTCATTCAGTAGTTGTCTCCTAAGGTCAAGGTGGCCCTGACAAGGCTTCACAGGACACCTGTAAGCTCATGTCGTATGAGAGTGAGGAGCAGTAGTGTTGTCCCAATAAGAGCTGTTGCATCAGCACAATACTTCTTAACTGGTGCTGAGCATGAGACCTCTATTACTTCACATGAGGGTTACCAGATTTGCTGATAATTCAGCTGAGAAGCACTAAAGTTTTGTTGTATCCAGAAGGATGAAATGGAGGATGGTTTATATAATAAGCATATAATAATAAGACAGAGTATAGCCCTTCAAAGAAAGAGGTAAGACATGACAAACAAAATAACTATTGCTACTGGTTTAAGTTACAAAAGTTTCCGTCTGTCTTCCTCAGGCAACTGCAATTATCACCCTTTTCCTTGGATATTCTTAATATTGGTACCTGTGAATTACTGCATGTTATACAAACTTATCTACTACATTTTCATCACCAACTGCCCTCACCATTAAGCTGTCAGGTTCCCTGGTTGTAATGAATAATGACAGAGCAGTTCCAGCTTTTCTGAAATACATCAAAAAATGAATGGTTGAGGGGTGATATTAAGAAAAACAAACCAAACCACGCAAATGTTCTTGAGGTTGTTTTGAAAGACTTATTGATGTGAAATTCTCAGTACTTTAATTATTATTCAAAGTGTACCTAGAAACCCATTAAGATTTTCCAGTCACTGAAGGATTGAGTCTAAGCATCACACGGGTACAGAGCTAACAAAAGCTCTGTGGGAAGAGTTTTTGCACAGCAATGGGTGAATATTAGTCATACTTGCATATTCTTCTTTCCACACGTCAAAGGTCTGAGAAGACAAAGAGCTGTGCCTTGGATGGTTTTGAAATCCATCAATCTCCACTAGTCCTGAATGGATCCCTGTGAGTGGGAAGGTTTTTTGCCCACACAAGTATCACAGCACTGCACAGGGCACATGCCTTCAGGTACGTTAGCATATGTTTTCCAAACAACATTTCCCTGAGGTAAGAAGAAAAGTATGGATCTTGTATCCAGTATTACATAAAGTCTACTTATCTGCAGGAAAACAATTCTCCTCCTCTCTTTCCAAAACAAAAACATAATTTAAAACTACATTATTTCCAAGAATGAGTAGGACAAACAGCATACACTTTTTTTATTGCCACTTAAATATAGTCTAAATACAGACTCCCCTATTAGCTTATAGATTATTTCCATTTATGAATATCAACAATATTTCTGGACTGCTTTCCGTAACCTCAGTGACTTGTACGGGGTTTTTTTCCTATGAACCAATTGCATGTACCACAAAATAAGGTAGGCTTTCATATTGTGAGGCTATGAAGTTCATGTACAAGTTATGCTTTTGCCATTTTTTTTCCAGATTATATTTTTTCTCCTGGTTGCTTGCTTTTCTCTCATTTTTTGTGGCAACTGATTCTTTTTTCACTTGGAAACAAATTGAAGTACACAGCAGACCTTTTCCTGTCTAAATTGCACAGCCAGTTTGGATCAGAAATAATAAGGGGCTGTTCACGGCATTACTCTAGTAGGTCTTTCTGATGAGGAGAAAATGTGCCTAACGATGAATACTTAATGAGATTTGATTGAAGCTTGCCATCGATTCCTTGCCCTAAATGTTGCAGGTTGTGAAAGCTACATTAGCACCAAGGGATACAGCTTTTTAGACCCACCCTTGCAGGGTAGATGCTCTAGCTGGATCCCCAATACCTGGCAGTGTTTCAGGATGAGTTTGTGGGGCTGACAGTCAGCGCTGGCAAGGGCTAGACCCAGACATAGACTTGGACCTGGACTGGACCCAGACTCAGACCCAGCACAGTGCCGTGGGTGGCCAGTGCTCATGGGACGAGCATATGGATAGACACCCCGTGTCTTGCCCCTCCAGCCCCAGCTGGGATTATGGTTCTAAACAACTCACTAAATATTTCTGCTGCAGCTTCCCCAGCTCTTTCCTTTTACCAAGTGCTTTCAGGGGTATTTGAAACGGTATGGATGGGTCCAACCCAGCAGAGTTGCAGAGACCACTCAAGACCAGGGACCTTGCAAACTCTGAGCATTGGGCTGGCACAGCCAGCCAGCAAAAGCCATCCAAAACACCCCTTAGCACACAGCCAGCTGAATTTCCCTATTTGCTGTCCTGCATTAGGAACATACAATCCTTTTTCTCTGTGTGAAGTCTTAGAGTTTTCTGTGCAAACCCCATCTGTTAGGTTTCAGGAAAACCCAGAGAAACATCCTCCCCACAGATCCCCAGGGTTTTAACATGCATTGGTGGCCAGAAGCCAAGTACATTTTGGGGAGTAGCAGCAAACAGCTGCTTTTCAGTCTCTTCCCAATACAGTTTTAAGACTTGCTCCATGCAGTTATTACTAGCATGATCCAAATTCAGCTTCCAACCTTGGCGTGAGCAGGCCCTTTTAGCCTGTTTTCCTAAAGAAACATTGTACATGTGATGACACTGTGATCATTAACATTTTTTAACCCACTGGCCAGCTTCAATCAAGCCTAGCAGCCAGGCAGCAGTCTTGGAGACCCCAAGTTCATGAACCATATGTGCAGCTGGGCCAAGGGAAATAAAAGTAAAAGCAGGTCACCCTGAGAGGGCCCAGGGAGACTAGATGCCCTGCTCCAGGAAAGCTTTACAACATTTTCCATCTGCATGGACACAGGAGCGTCCAGCAGTAAAGCAGATTTTGGTAGATCTAGAATCGGTTTTTTTACGGCATTATCATGAACTTACAATCTCTGTCCAATGTCTCACACAGTATTGGAACCAGCCCTTGCTGAGAGGTGAAAACAGAGAATCAATTTTGTGAATGTCAGAAGCCTCTCAGAGGGCTTCTCTGGCACCAGCTGCAGTTGCTTCCCCTTGGTTGGAGGGACAGCCACATTCAGCCAAGGCAGTGAGGAAAATAAGGAAAGTATTGCTCCCCATTTGAAAAAGTGCCTTTGTTCAAAGCAGTGTTTTTGCCATGAGCACACGTGCCTGCAGGGAGCTTTCTTCAGGGACTCGGCTGTAAAATGAGGCCACAAGGGCAGGCACAGAAGGACTGCAAAGTCCACCGGCTGTTTCTTTGAATGACTGCCTTAACAAGAAGGTACAGTGACAGCCTGTGCTCATAGGGACTTTGGAAACCAGCCAGCAGTATTTTCCTTACTAGAATTCTTTTTTAAAATTTTAAACTGCACATTTTAAAACAGAAGAGCAGCATGTCTCCTGTAATAGCAGCAGTTTTGCTTGCAGTCCCTCAGCAGAAGGCAGCTAAGAAGGGCAAGCTGAGTCCAGAGATAAGGAACTTGCAAGGAGCAGGCCATTGCAACTGGCCTCAGCATAAACCACAGAAAGTTGTGCTTCTTCACTGAGGTAGGCTAAAGCAATCCAATTAAAGATGACAGAAGTTATTTCTAGTTACAAAGCCAACAAACACTCTTCTGAGCGATTAGCATTTTTCAGACTCATTAAGAAATAAAAATAAAAAAATTTTATCCCTCTCTTTTTCAGTGCTGCAATGTTTCCCTAAGGCAGAGAACAGCTAAAAAGAGAGGCTTTGAGAGATGTGCAAAGATAGCACAATTGTCAACTAAAGAAACCTCCTTCAATTATTCAGAGCATCTGCCTTTCTCAAATTTCCCATTCTTGGAGCTCCAGCTAAGTGGTGCCGCATACATTTGGCAGTAGTTCTTACTAACTCAGAGGACAGCACAAGTAAGGAACATATGTACTCACAAGATAATTAATTATCTATCCACTTTATTTAAAGTGGATGTTGTGGTAAGAAGTTTCCATATATACGCACAAACTATCAGCCAAATACATATTTTTGAAGAGTAGGGTACTTCATATGGAAAAGGTGAACATAATTCTAAGTAGACAGGAAACAAAAGTGCTTCTATATTTCTACTTCATCAGCAACCAGAAAATTGACCATAGAGCTGTGGCACACCAAAATACTAACAAAGATAAAAGCATTTAAAACCAGTGAACTCTGAGTACAGTCAACCAACAACTAGGAAAATCAGTCTTTCTGACATCTATCAGTAATATTTTGCATCTGAAACTGGAGTTGAACTCATGACAAAACAATATTTAAGAAGGTAGCTGTGAGAGTTGCATGTCTATGCTGCAATGCTCTGAGTTAGAAAAATTCAAGCAGACCTTGTTATCTCCATAGCTAAACTAGGATAGTGAAATGACATGAATTCAAGGTAGAGATGTTGACAGACAGTATGCTCATTTTATCATATTCATCCTCTTGCATTGTGTTCTGAACGGCATTCTCATTCCAAGATCCCTTTTACAATATGTCACATGCTTGATGGGAGAGAGGATGCTTCATTTGGCCAGCCAACCCAGCCTATCTTCCCAAGCCATTGCATTGCATCTTCTCAGGGGTGATTAGACACTGCAGTTGACCAAACCAAAGAAATCCCCTGTTTCCCCAGTTCATCACAGATGCATTACCCTTCCAGAGTCTCTGCAGAACCACTGGCAGAATTTCTCTCCAAGGTGCCAGCTGAAAGGGATCCTGAATAAATCAGCCAGAAGTGTCTGGATCTCTGTATATGTAGTCTGTCAAGGAAGTCAAGCAAACTACCTCCAGTAAAACCATGGTGGAATGGTGGATAATGTACCCCAGCAACTTGCAGTAAGGATATCTATATATCTATATCTATATCTATATCTAGATACATATGTGTGTGCCTACATTTTTATCAGTGATGTGCATGGCTTCTACCAGCCAAAGAAGTGGGAAGGTTCAGGACATCTTCTCCACTGTGGTATTTCACAAGTCACTGATCCACTTTTGTTCCTTTCAATCACACCTTTTTGATTCCTGCAGCTGGTCAAAAAAAGAGGGGTGGGTATTATTCTGCATTTTTCCACATTCCCCTTCCAACGCACAAACCAACCCTTCTTAAAACTCTCTTACAAATGTGAAAAAGTTCTTAGCCGTGTTAGGAAGGGACCCTTTCAAACCAAGTCCCCCAGCCGCAGGGTTTTGCTAAGCAGGGGCTCCTCCGACTCAGGGCTGATGGGGACAGACGGCTGTTCCCCCACCCTCCCGTCGTGCCAAGCCCAGGGCCGTGGACCTCGGCCTAGCCGCAGGGTCTCCTTGCATGCTGGCCCATCTGCGCGGTGGGATGGGTGCAAGGCAGCGAGGGAAAGGGCGCGGGGGTGGAAAAGGAGGAAGGTGCGCGGGGACATGAGACGCGACACTTACTGCAGAATCGCCGCCGCCTGACCCTGCACCGCCAGAGCCGTTTCCGCATCCAGTGCAGGCACGGGGACAGGTCCATGGCTGGAGGGGCCGCCCGTCCCCGGGGCCACCTGGCACGGCCCGCTCCCCGCTGGGCAAGCCTGCGGCAGCCCCGGGCCAAGCCCCGGGCCGCCGGGAGGATGCGGCGGGCGGCCACCGAGGCCCTGCCGTCCCTCTGTCGCCATGCCATGTTTTATGCATGAAGGTGATGGCACGTAATTTCATCCTGATTCTCCGCGCCTGGTGTGTACGTGAGCACCTGCGACGTGGAGGAGCCACGGCATCAGTCCCTGGGGAGAGCGAGCTCAAGGGGGAGGCAAGGAGCGTGCAGCCCTCCTGGGATGAGAGAAGGTGCCCGTCGGAAGAGCGGGGCCTTTTCCAGCCTCTGCAGAATGGGCTGAAGTTCACCCGTCTGTAAGTCGATGTTGCGCTGTGTGGATCCCTGAACGAGGAGGGATCCAAGGGTGTTAGAAAGCCCTGCATAAACCCATGTGCACTCTGGCCTGTGTTTGAAACCTCAGCCTCGCTGCTGCCTTCTGAGGAAACAGTGGAGTGTTTGAGGGCAATACAGCTTTAGTACGTCCATGTCAGTGCTGCACTGGTAGGGGTGGTCAGCATTTCTCAATTACATTCTAATTTCAGCTTTGCTATTACAGTAATCCCTGGAGTGCCACTGGCAATCCTATCACTGGCCTCTTCTCCAATGAGTTGACAATTTGGGCCCCTGCTTTCACACCTATAAGCTTTGCCTCAGCAAACACATTTGTAGGTTTTACCTCAAATGTTTCCTATATCACAAGAAAGAGGTCACAACACACACCCCCTGCACACCCTTTACCAGCGAAGAGCAAAGCTAAGAGGTCTGGAGCATGTGATCTGTGTTGCAAATCCATGAGCCATGTTGCAAATACATAAGCTGTGTCTTCCCCAGCAGGACTCCTGAAGCTTTTCCTATGGCAGGTCTTGCCGCATGCAGCTGAGACCACTGAAGGCTAGACTCAGGACAGCAAGCCCTGCCACATGCGCCAGTGTAACTGGAGAGCAGTGGATGGCAGGGTTTCAGGTTTCCTTGCCATTTGAATCTCATAGTAGGGTCATCCAAAGGGCCATCGTTGATTTTTTGCTTCTGATGTAGGCAGGTAAATCTTGTGCTGTCATTGTAATGATAGATAAAACCCAGCAGATGTATTTGAGCTTCATTTTAAAGCTCTTTGATTCATCCTGATCTGGACTAAATGTAGGATTTTGAATCCCTATGGGGAATATGAAAAACTCACTGTTATTTGCACCTGATAGCTGTGTTAATGTCCATGCATAGCTCATCCACACGGGGAATTCACACTAGATTCTGTATGACAACCCCAAGCAGTCCAGAGATTTAAAACCAAAACGACAAATCACTGTCAAGTCAAGATAAGAAATTCCACAGACATCCATTACATTTTACCAGGCAACAGTCAGGTCAGATTATTCGTTTGGAGCTCATCAGAAATTAAAGTAAAGGGTTGTGCAGAAATACTTTGAAAAATATGAAGAATTCGCTTTGAGTCTTGTATTGCTGGATGCTTGGAGAGTGGTCAGACTCAATTGACCGTATACTGTGGTGGACAACACTGCTGGCGTAACAGGGAGCAGCTGACCCAGGTTATTTTCTCCACCAACATGCTTCCAGTATTTCAATGGGCACCATCACCTATTTCTGTTCCTGTCAAGAAGGACTCATATGATGCTTCAGGTCTGCTGAAATCATTGCTGTACCAGGCTGAAAGGGATTCCTGGGTCACCGTGTCCAGTCTCACCTGCTTTGGCAATCCCAGCATGTTTCCAGTCTTTAATAAATTATATCTCAGAATTAGGCTTCCTGTCCTCTTTTACTTGAGGAAGAAGGAAATAGGAGTTAAGAGAGTTTTAACTGGTGAAAAATCACTTTTTGATTAGAATTCAGTACGGTTGTGTTCTCAGTGTCATCAGTTACTTTCACTGATGCTGATGCACATAATTTACAGCAATAAATGAGATATAACAGCAGGTATGTGTGGGCTGGAAAGAGAAATTAGACTTGAAGTGAGAAAGGTATGATGGATTTGGTGTATTTTATGCTTAAATAGTGCTTATAATTGTCTTTTTAGAATTGTACAGACAAATAGAATAATACAAGAGATGGGCTATGTAGCATTCAATTTTGCTTGTTTAAGGAAAATACATTACAATGACAAGTATATTTGTGCTGATGATAGCTTGTTTTCTTCAGTGTTTGATGTTTGCCTTCCTCCTTTTTTTTCTTTTTTAAACACAAACACACCTAAGATGATAATAAGCTGTTTGTAGATGTATTTTTACCATAGTAAAAGAGTAGGCAGAAGTCATAATTTTTACACTTGATTGGTTCTAATTAAATATTATTTTCTTCGTAACATTCTGGGTGATTTGTGTGCAGTCCTCTGGCACCAAAGTGCAAAGGAGACATTCAGAAAAACTTAATTATATATACCATTTTCAACACCACTACCCATTCAATTTTCCTCCAACTCATTTTCTGTAAATGAATGATGATATGTCAGAGTGACAAGGCAGGACACCAAGTACATGTGTCTTTCTGCATTTTACTTTAAAGTCTTAGTGGAGAAGACGACACATGCAGTTGCACAGAAGAAAGAGGAACTGCTGAGCCAGTTCACACCCAGTCACGCTGCTCCTGTAACTCCAAACAGCAAGAAAAACCTTGGCAACAGTCAATGAAGGCAGCAGCCGACAAAGGCAGCATCCTTCAGTCATCACAGCGTTTCTAAGGTTAAATATAATTGCTCAATCCGATGCTCACCATTGACCTCCCAGTGCAATGTGGTTTTCTAGCAGCTGCTGCTATTTCTCTGGCAAGACAGAGACCTCCTGCAGATCATGATGGCCTCGAATTGGTGCTTCAAGCCCTGACTTGTGGGTCTACTAATTGCTTCCTTAACATGCTGCTGATAAACAAACCAGATAATGAACCTTCTTCTTCAGCAGAAGGGATCTGTTGTGGGGCTGTGTTCCCCCATCACTCTAAAAGACTATGAGATGCTTTGATTGCGATATAAGCAAAAATTTTTCAAGCTAGCAAACCCCAAACTTGCTAAATGTCAGAGCATTGTACTTTGGCTTGTCAGGTGTCTATTTTGATGTACACTGGCATTCAATCTTAGTTAATGCTTGAAAGCAGTCAATGTAGTGGTGGTAGTGGATGTCAAAAGCACACAGTGCGCTCAGGGGTGGACTAAGTAGCATTTCAGGGAGAGCTTCCACTTAAACCCTTCACTCAGTGTACTTCAGGGAGCAGGGGAAAGGCCACATTGCTGGCTCAGGATGCAACCCCGGCTGCTCAGCTCTCATACTGCAGTGCAGTCCTGTGCTCTTCTTGTGCCACCTACTGACCAGTTCCCTCTGGTTTTCAATTCAGAAAAGGAATTATTTTTCCAGTTTATTTTTAAATGCAACTCTTTGATGTTGAATTTTGCCCAAGAAATTATTAGCTAATGAATGCAATCAGTTTTCAGGCTTTGATAACAAGCTCTAATTTAGAGCTGAACCAACCTATTCTGCACTAGTTGGCTTGGTACAAGGAGAAGGGATGGGACGGGACGGGACGGGACGGGATGGGATGGTCTGTGTTATCCAGCATGTCAAGTCCAACAATGCTTTCTCTCCTTAAATACTTAATTCCTTGCTGAAATCACTGAGATTGCACAGATGTTCAAAATCAGAATTTGCCTGGAGAGTTCGCTCTCTGTCCAGAGGTGCTTTCTACAACATAGCTGAGCTATGACAAGGAGTGACTTCTCATTCCAACATCGGGGGGAAGTATTGAAGTGCAGGCTTCAGGTCCTTACCTACTGTGTGTGTTAACAGAGAAGTGCTTTTCTTTTGGCTTTCCATCTCTCTGAAATTAGGAATTATTCTGCAAAATTAAGAAACTTTTTTATCAAAAGTCAAGGCAATGGCTAAATGGATGTATGTCCCCCACCTGGGACATTTCTAGGGTGCTTTAAAGTGCAAAACACATACCCTGTGTATGTTTAGCCTAAAGCTACCTGTTTGCATCTATCTTGGGTAGATAAACCCCATATTGACCTAACACTGTGAGATGCTCTGCCAGTGGTGCAACAGTGGCATTGTCTTGTCATTGTCTTCCTCACTCTGACTGTGGTAGTTAACCCTCTGAAGGGTTCAGGGTAGAAAGAGTTACTCCATCCCTTATGAAGAACTGACTGAAACCTGTGAAGAGTAACACATGGATAGGACAAGGCTGGGAATTGTATATGACTGTGGCATCAATAAATAATTTCTCCAGAATAATATCATCAGTGGACCGTGCAGGCTGTAGTGGGTTGTGGGTGGTTCTAATTCTAGAGCTTCTCACGAGGAAAGAGGTGGTCCAAGCGGCACCCTTTTCTACCTATGATTTTAAATGACTATTTTTCTTCAGGGCCAAAGCAGCCTTGGCCAGGCCAGGGTGTGACACTGGAGAAATTGCTTCCAGCTGCAGTTTCTACCTCCCACTCGTGCTCTCCTCCAGCTGCACATTTCAGAGGGGCCATGACCTCAATGTGTATTTTTAAAAATATGTGGAAAATAAGCTTTCAGTTTTCATCATTGCTAAATGGACTGCCTCTTGCAACTCTTTATTCAGTGGAAAGGTAAAAATGGGACGATGAGATGGCAGGCTTATTCACACTAACTTAAAGCATGATGGAAATTTCATATACTCTTCAAAAGGGATGACAAAGAGACCATGGATAAATTTTGTCTTTGGGGACACAGCATTTTCTTTTTAATTATTTAAAGTTCACTATGTGATCTTAATTAATATTTTTTCCTTGCATTTTACTTGTAGGCCTGTGGGCAATTTCTTCTAAAATTAATTAGATTAATCATTCCAGAAATCTCAACTGAATGATTACGTATATACAAAATATTTTTAGAAACGATGTCAGAGATTGGCAAGCATTTCGATTTTGCTGCCAATGAACTTGGCACACCATTGTACAGAAAGAAGGTTTTTTAGGTAGCTATGAGAGATTTCTTGTTCTGTGCTCCGCTGTCCTACGAGACACAAAGCATCGAGCATTTAGGATTTAGAAATAACCTGATGCTTCTCACTTGCGTACAAAGATTTGAGTCAGAAACACTGCAGGAAGCTCACCTCTGACAAAAAAAAGCTTTCAAAATAGGTTGCTGGCCCAGAATAACAGCAGGAGACAGTCATAACTCTTGAAATATTTATCTTAGCATTTTCTCATCAATCATTGAAAATACAGCTGCACCACTTATGGGTCAATAAATAAATATTCTACTCGAGGCAAAAATCTGTTGTTTTCTTAATCTTTTCCTAAACTTCTCTTTTTTCCACTTGCAGACAGCTACCCAGTGCAGTGAAACCAGTTCATTAAGCTGGGCTTTCAGGCTATCCAGACTTTCCCAGGTGTGAGAACTAAACCAGCTGCTAAACCCTTTCAGATGGATAAACTCAGGGGGGACAGAATTGCGTTTCTGCAAAAGAGGATGCCTAAAAATAAAAGTGGAGCTCATATGGAAGCTCCCAATATGACTGTACTGTAGTCTTCCTCCTTGAAAAGATGCACTTAAGCAGAACACCAAAAAGTATACAGCAAATTTGTGCCTGTTAAGAACTTTTAGAACACTTTACTACAATGATATCGTAGCTATGCTTTTATTAGATAAGTAGGTTTCACTCTAAAAGCCTCTTAATCAAGAATAAGTATGCTTTTTAAGTGGTATCCATTCCCAAATTTACTGAGTTGCTTTCTGTCTTTTCCTTTGAAGCCTGCTCCTTTACTTACTTTTTAAAGTATAATTTCTGATAGTTTTCTTAATCGTCTCTTCTATTAATTTCATCTCAAATTTCCTGGTTGTAGCTGTACCCTGTATTCTCCTATTTTTTTCTCTTCTTATTCTTTTAAAATATGTGCTGATTGTTAACACATCACTGCTTTCTCCAGCCCTGACTATATTTTTATTATTCTGTATTTTTCTCTTTAAAGTTACATTTTGGCAGTTGTGACTCCAATACCAAACACAGCACTCCAGAAACTTCGCAGGCCAGAAATTTATGTCTTTCTATTGTACAGTTATGCTTTTTAAGCACACTGGTATATAATCCCATATCACAAAGAAAGCTCACACTATTCCTATGCTTTAAGAATTTTTAATAATATCCCATAGAATAAGGAATGGTTAATTATCTCCTATAATCATAACATATCTGGTTACCTTAAAGCAGAGAAAGAGGGAGCACATAGACAAATAATAGGATTTTAAAGGATGAGTTGTTATTTACCTTCCACTACCTCTTAAGATTAATTATCTGTATTAATAATCTGCCAGAAGGTGCAGCTCACCTCTTGGAATGGACATAAACAAAGGGTCCACACCTATTGCAGCTAATATCATATGGAGCCTCAGTGCAGTCATTTGCCTTCATGATTTCTGACTTTATACATCTAATGGAGATTCAAATGTCATGACTCAAAGCCAAAGAACTCCAAACCTGTATTCTAACCTGTCGTGTTCCCAAACTGAGGTTGCACAAGAGACCTGGCAGGAGACAAATGGATTCAAACTACTCTGCAGTTTGACAGAAAATTTTCCGTACGCTGTCTCATGACTCAAATGCTTTTACTCACTGACTGCCTTAGAAAACTATGTCTGATGAAGAATTTCTGGGCATTGTTTCTCCCCCACCTTTGCCCCCCTCGAGAACAAGTGACTGTATAAAAATAGCCTTTTAGGCTTATTGCAGGGAATCAAAGACTTCAACTCAGCATGCTGCTGTGAAGGCACATCAGTGGTCATTCAGAAAATACAAACAAATCATTAAGTCTGCAAAATCAACTTTCAAAAATAGTTTGCCTCAACCCCATAGGCACATTCATTTCCTCCTGAAATTCTGACATTTACAGGTTTCAAAAGGTGAAACTTGAAAATTACATTTCAAATATTTGTAACAAAACTGCCAGAAGAGGCATCCCATGTCTCCAGCAGAGTGATAGCACTTATAATATGATGTAAATAAACTGTGAGTTAGGCCTGAGCTTCTCCTCAAAGTGAAGACCCTGATCACGGCTTTATTGAAAGCTTTCTGTTCTGAGGCTTGTTTTGACATGTCACAGAGCTTGCTCAGAGAATGATAGAAAAATCAAGGTTGGAAAGGTCTTCTGCAAGTCACCTGCTCTAACTCCATGTTCAAATCAGGGTCAAATGATGTTTCTCAGGGCCCTCTCCAGCTGTGCTTTCAAAGGTTTCCAAGGATTAAGCTAAGAAAGCCGTGCCATGTACCTAAGGCCCTTTCAGTCCTGAAAATTAACAACTCCTGGTTCTTGTCCTAGACCCATTTTCTGAAGTGCTAAGGCTCCTCTCCCTTCAGGTTTGACCATAACCAAAATTGTACACAAACCCCACATCAGTACATTTTCCCTGAGCTGGTCAACAAGAGGTGTTTCCCCCTTTGTCGTCCTCCTTTAGGAGCATCACCACATGTGCGCAGTGGAATAGCCTCGAGTGCCACCTGCTGCTGCCAGCTAGTTTGGCAGGGAATCAATCCATCTAACACCCTCTGGACAGACTGACAGACATACAGCTGTGCATGCAGGCCCCACAGCTTTACGCTGACATGGGATTCAGCGTATGTGAAAGCATACGCACAGTGTTGGAAATATGCAGTTCATTGCAGTTGAATAGACTAGTGCTGGGATCAGCCTTTTTCAGGGGCTCCAAAATGTTGAATGGATCCTGAGCACAGCTGGCTCCAGTCAGGAGAATTGACTTGGCTGATGTGATATGTGAGTGGAGAAGGAGCTGTCATCACCTAACAGAGAGAAAATAAAGAGAGTAGTGTACTAGGTAATGCACATAAGACCTACAAACAGAGATATTACTGCTACTGACCTGAAATGTGGTTGGTGTGTCTTGGGACAATGTGTGATGTCCAGAAGGGCTCCTGCACAAGCTAAATGTTTGTGCAAAGCAAATACTTCCAAAGTGGGAAGTTGAGAACATGCATTGCTCTTCTCTTAGGAAGGAGGTTTGGATGAGTCTTTCAGCCCTTAAGTTCACACAGGTTAAAGTGGCTGACATTGTTGCTGTGGTCAAATGGTCATTTGCATCATTATAATGGTCACCTGTGAAAAAGTCAGTTATTTTTTTCTTGGGCATCTTCAAGAGATGGCAGCTGTACTTTGGGAGAAGTTGTGCACTCTGCACAGGCAAAACACACTGACCTTGAGTCAGGTAACACTTTCATTGCCAGCCTGTGGACTAGCCCACTGAACTTCTCAAGATTGGGAAGATGCTTTTTGCATTGTCTTCTTCACTATCCTTTTTTCCTGGGAAAAGCTTTCAGCCAATATCTGAAGAAGTTAGACATACCCTCTCTAGCATCTCTGCTCGAAATTCACCTTTCCCATGCTGATGTATAAATCATTCTCATCTGACATCACCTAAACACGATGAATGAGCAGGAATGTCTGGTTTTTCCCCTTTCCAGTCTTATTGTCTTGTCTTCCCAGCTCACATCAGTGGCTTTAACCTGCTTTGCCTAGCTGACACTTCTTGTCCACCACGTAGACACAGAGGACATGAGGTGAGGTCTAATTACCTTTGAATACTTTGTTAGTACAAAGACGAGAACACTGAGTTCCTGGGAGTTACAGCAATTTAAACCACAACAATAAATCACCACATAGGAGGAAATGCTGGGTCGGAGTGAGGAGTGTTTCAAGCTCATTAGACTTCCACTTTGTTGAGCTAAAAAGACTTTGACTCCTGTTTTTTGCTGACACAACAACTAAGAAACCAGAGATTTAAAGAGAATCTCAAAGTTTATAGGTAACATTTATGGCAGAAGTGAAAACAACATCCCAAAGAAGCCAGAACTCATCCTGTTCCCAGATAATGATGGCTCTCTCACACATTTCTTCTGCTCCTTTGGTCGAGGTCTGTCCTGGAAGAGTCTGACGAGGGGTTGGGGACCCAGGGCTAATAGTCTCAGCAAAGTCCACTGTGAGATCATACTACTACTACTCACCCAGCTCTTGCAAATGCTTTCATGGGGAAAACATCTTCCTCAAACTCTGGCAAAAGACTGGGAGTTAAGTCTCCCAGTGAGATGATCCTTAAGCTATCTTCTCCCTGAAGGGTAGTCTGGCTGGAGTAGAAAACCCCTATCTGGCCTATCTGGCCTAGACTCCTAGAGGAGTAAAGCCTCCAAAGGTGTTTTCTCTCTCTTAGAGACCAGAAGTTTAATCATTCTTAACCATATAAAAACATAAGCAAAAGAGCACAAGCCCATATTGATATTTCTTAGGCTCCTTAAAGAGCTAAATAAATGATGTTTAAAGAAAACTTTGCCTAATAGGGAACAGCTAGATGATTCAAAATGTAATAGGATTATTTTTTCTTTTGCTCTTTCTGGCCACAAGGTGTCAATCCTTACTCATGAGAAGAACTAGTGGCTGGTATATTGTTCTCAGGCAGAGCTGAAGCAAAGTTTACAGCTCCTCCAGGGGCAATCATAGTTAGGAAAAAAGAGAATGAAAAGACAGTAATGCAAAGGACAAGCATAAAGCTCAACTGCAAAGTCTTCTCCTTTCATCTTGTAAGGAGATCACGTACATGCCTTGTAGTATTAGATACACAGCTCTAGCTCTGCATAGCTAATGGATTAAATCAAAACTCAATTCCATTATTGTTTTTCTGCAATATTTCAGTTTTAATATGTTAAAAAGTGGCACTGTCCTCAACATGTGTCTATTTCATGAAGATGTGAAAAAGATCAGCAAAAAACAAGAAAGCTCTAGAGACACATCCAGAAACACTTAACACTTTGGAATAACAAGTGACAGAAGAAAAAAAAAGTGACAAAAGAGAAAAGGAAAAGCCAGGCTTTCAAAAAACTCAGCACCATTTACACATCTGATAAATAGCCAGATTTTTCAACAGGGCTTTAGTAATGAAGCACCTTCTTGCCAACTGATGCTGTATAAATAGCATTTTTGTCCTCAGAAATCCTAACAGGGCACTAATAGTCCAGCTGAAATATGATAAAAAACATTTTTCCCTTTTACCATAGCTACTGGACATTGAATTCCTGCTGGGTTTCCTTGGTAAACTTTATTTGCTCCAAGTGGCAGTTCTGCATTCAAGTACTGACACTGAGTACTAGCAGGAGAGAATAGCACTGATTTGCTGAAGAGGAAAAATATGAATTATATGGCACATGTAATTTAGTGGTATTCTGAACTGTCTCTTTCAGTGCTGCTGGTTTTTTTCCCCTGTGAGTAAAATCTTGTGTGAATATGCATGAATTTATACTCCATGGTGTCAGATTAGAAGGGAGGGAGGCATTTTGGTCTTTCTTTAGGGATTTCTTCCACAACTGGAAAAAGCTGTAAAGGGGAAAAAACTTCTTTCTGTCCGATCCACAGCAAAATAATCTCTTAGTGCATCCACGCTCTGAATATTGACTAAAGATGCTGTATTTCTACCTGGGTAGGTATCTCCTGATCTGTTAGTCCTTAGTGATTTTTATGCCTTTTAGCACCATTCTGAACACACACAATCCTCAGCTCTGCTGCCTTCATTGCAGTAGGTTCCCCCATGTGACTATAGCAGAGCCACCAGATCCAGCAAGCTGTCACTGATAGCGTCAGCTGATGGCCACATGGTCACACAGGCACAGCTAGAGTCTGGAGCTTGTCAGCATGACCCTCGATTAGTAGCGATGATGCTTAAGATGGAAGAAAGCCAGCTCAGCTGCTGGAGACTTGACTGAGTTGGCAGCTCAAGGAAACACTTTCCCTTTCAAATCAAGCCTATTTCATGGGGAAATCATTGTTGGACAGAAAACATTGCAAGCTCTGTGAAGGGTCTCTAGGGAGAAGCTGCACTTCACAAAGGAATTGCAAAAACTACGTGTATCTTCCAAGGGAATGAGAAGCAAATGATAATTTAATGCCCTTGGAAAAAAAGAAAGGAGGATCCTAAGTTGGATGAAGCAGGGGGTTGTTTCAGGAGATACTACTTTGTGTAAATGCTATAGGGAACTGAAAAGACTTCACTGAGCAGCTTCCATCCCCTGCCATATCCTTCTACCCCTATCTGGCCAGAGCATCCATGCTTGGAGGGGTGTGCATCTCCTGCTCCCTCACAGCTCAGCAGCTTTGGCACATACTGCACTCCGTGTGCAGGCATGTGTTGCACTAAGTACATTGGCAGGTATTGCACCTCCCCATACTAACTGCTGCTCATTGTGTGCTAGTGTCCAGGCTAGTCCCTCTCTCAGTGCAGCAAGGACTTCTGGCATATTTTCCCTGACACAGAGGCAAGAGTTTTATGGCTGAACATCCTTGTTTTGGAAATACAGCATCACAGGGGCCTAATTCCTTTGCTGAGAAAGGAAATGAGTCGATCGGGTGTGTGCAGCTGGGAAGAGTGAGGAGGAGTGAAATCTTTGTGTTTGTTGCAGTTTTTTCCCTCTTTTTGTTGAATCATGGCTAAAACAATAAATCAAACAATACAGGACAGCCATGGGACAAAATCTGAAGATCACTTTTAGGTGCAAAATGTAAATAAGGTCTGCCAAAGGTCTAATTGTATGTGTGTTCACCCTGAGATACTGACAACACACATTTTGCTGTTTATTAAAGAACATAAATTTTGGATGCTGTCTAATGTAAAACTGGAAATAGACACAGCTATTCCCAGGGTAGCAGCAATAAAATAAAGGAGCTCCTAGTTTCCTGGGAAATGTGCCTACAACACTGCCCTTGGAAAGCAGCAGTTAGCCTGGTTTGTGTCAGACTGTTCCTGCTCAGGAGGGGGAAGAAGTGCCCATACCCCTCCCCAGGAACCCCCCAACACTCCCTGAAGAGGCATGAAGCGATGATGACAATGGTGGCTGTTCTGTTTATAGCTGGAGTAGAAGAAAGCTGAATCTCCTCAACATTTTCAAGATATTGGTGGGGTTTTTTACTGTCATTCACCTCTCCCCCAAAAGTACGGGCTTCTCTTTTCCAAACCCTGTCCTTCAGGAGCTATCACTGCTGCAGACTTCAAGGAGTCCTGCTGGTTTCTCTATCAGGGCTCTGACAGTGCTGAGGTGAATGCTGAATTAGTTCTTCAACTTTTCACCCAAACCCACAGTTTTCCACCTCTGCTTCCTCCCAGCCCTATCTGCAAATATTGCAGTATGTCTATTGTACCGCACTTTGTACTCACACTTTGGGATATTTTTAACCAGGTTGCTTCTCTCTCTCATTCTCCTTATTTTGGTTTTGAGTTATTCCAAGTTTTGCCCTTCATATTTAAATGTGCTTCAATTAAAAGAGAGGTAAGAAAACCCAGGACCATATGTCTTCTTGCAGCATGAGGAATGGCACTGGCAGCTCCATGCGTCCTTGAACTAAACTGGTCAGCTGGGCTTGCTCCAGTGCCTGGGGACCTTGGCAGGGTCCCCTGCACAGCCTCTCACTCTCTACCGACTCTTCTATCTGCTGCCAGGCTTACTTAAGGTCCTATTTGTAATCTGCCTGTACACCCATCACAAACACAACTGTGTTCACTGAACAATTTAATGCCAGTTGTCTGACATAGATTTTCAGCTTCTCTTACACTGAATGTAAATGAGTGTGTGTAACACTGACCGAGGTTTCCTATTACAAAGCTACCTGGGGATAAGGGAACTTGTCTACCCAGATAAGTTCATCTGTACAGAAAACTGAATAAAGTCATGCCATGTATACAGAAGTAGTGCAGGTATATACCTTTTCCTATTGAGGCACACAATTATGTTGTAAGTTTTTACTGGTCACATGATGCTATATCAGGTCAGTGTGAACACCCTGTGGAAGATAGAGAGGTGACCTTCAATATTTGCATAAAGTTAGCTAGGTCTTGTCTCTGATAGGATTTTGTGTCGATTTGTCTGGTAATGTATAAAACCAGATCCTTTTTTCTTTCAAAAAGCCTACAGCAATATTTAGCTAAAGAACTATTTTAAAGCTAGTAAAACAATGCCAGGAGCCTCTGTGTGCATACTGAAACAAAGAGACTTTCTTAAGAGTATGTAAAAAAAAAAAGAAAGAAAGAAAGAAAGTAATCAACCAAGCAAGGCTGATGGTAGATCACGATCCTCTCTAGGCTGCCTGTGTCACTTCATATCTCACAGCAAACCCCCTCTTCCCTCTCTGCCATCTGAGGCAGTGGCCTAAGTATTTGACATCAGAGAGCAATGGAATTTTCCAAAGCACAAAATTTAATGGGTTGTTACAAAACAAAAATCGTTTTTGACCTCTTGCTGAAGAATGGGGAGCTGATGCTTTCTATCAGCAGAGAGCTGTTAATGTGTTGAAAAGATGACGCTGATTCCTTGATGGCAGCGCAAATGAATTAGAATGAGGGAAGGAAAATTGTCATCTTGTACTGAGCACCTCATAATTTTGCTGTCAGTTGAAGAGCTAAGATTACTGCCAGCAGCAGATAATACACAGTGAAAGGAACCAAAAGCATCAAGTTGCAAGGAAAATAAAAGATGAGCATGTGTGTAGTGAGGCAGTGAAGGAAGAAAGGGTAATAAAAACCTGTTCTGAACACTAAATTAACCACTTAGGTGCAGACTGAAGACTGCGAAATGGATCCTTTCTGTTGAAATGAAGATTCAAAAAATTAAAGATTAACTCATCCTTGGCACTGTTTTGTTTTACTGCACATAATCATAATAATATGATATATTTGTGCTTTGAGAAAGCTGTTACAGAAAATGATAGTCAAGGTTTGTTGACTGGGGAAAATGCTTCCAAAAATCTGTAATGAAATTCATGAGTAGATTTTGATTCCACTTGGGAAGTAACCATTTCATAATTGTTTTCAGAGATCATTTGAGCACTTGAACTTGATGAGAACTGTGTGCTCCTATGCTAAAAGCAAACTTCAGTCTGATTGTGAAATAAACTGTTCTTGTCATGCTAGTTTGTTATGTAAATTATCCAGAGGGGCAACAAAAATAATACCATTTGACCCATATCACTGACTGAATAGCGCAGTCTGCAAATCATGAATGTTACAGCCAGCCATACAGTTCCCAGTTTGCAATCTTTATGTCCTGTCTTAAATAATGCAGTCTTATTTCTGCTCCCCTAGCTGGGAGACATCTGTAATTGAGATCAAAATACTAGCTGGAGATTAGAAACTGCCAATAGTTATTCATAAACTTGTGCTTTGCAGATTGCTGATTATATTCTGAAGAAGTATGTGGGCAGTTCTTTCCTAATAATAGATACATTCAGTTAGTGTATGGTCTTTCCAATGGTGATTTAAAATTAGAGAAATGGCAGAGTGGTCTAAAGCATTCACAGCAAGTTAAAAGATCAGCTGTGATTTTTCTGGAGCAGCTGCTTTTTATGAGTGTGATCTCAATATCATGGTATACTAACTTGTTTTTCATGTAGACCTTGTCCCTGGATTACAGAACAGGCCTGCAAAGAGTTGGAGCAACCTGGTGTTGTGGCTTAACCCTGGTGGTCAGCTCAGCCCCACACAGCTGTTTACTCCCTCTCCCAGTGGGATGGGGGAGAGAATAGGAAGGGCAAAATGAGAAAACATCAGGGTTGAGATAAACACAGTTTAATAAGTAAAAAAAAAGGAAACAAACAAATGAACCCCACCAAAAAAAAAAAAAAAATTCCCAGAAAAAACACCCAAGAAAAACAACCAATGCAGAAAACAGCAATTGCTCTCCATGAGCCAACTAATGCCTGGCCAGTCCCCAAGCAATAGCAGCCCTAGCAAACTCCTACCCAGCTTTTATTGCTGATCATGACATTGTACTGTATGGGATGTCCCTTTCTTCATAGGGTTCAGATCTGCCCCATCTCTGTCCCCTCCAAACCTTCTGCCCACCCCCAGCCCACTCGCTGGTGCGTCAATGCGAGAAATGAAAGCAGCTGTGACGCTATGTAAGCACTGCTCAGCAACAGTTAACACATATCCATGTTATTATCAACACAATTTTCTTCAAAACCCCAAAACATAGCACTGTACAGGCTGCTACAAAGAAAGTTAATTCTGTCTCAGCCAAAACCAGTACACCCAGACAAGTTACTATGAAAAGTGGTAATAGGGTTAGCAAAAATGTCTTAGGTTGTTTTTGCTGATGGCGTGCCGTAGAGCTTCAAGGCAGGCTTTCCTTCTGCAACCTCCTCATATTTTGTGGCTTATCTCAGGAATTTTACAAGTGTTTTTCCTTCTACTGTTCTCAAAGTGTTCCTTTGGTGCTGCTGTCTTGAGGTCATTGCCTCTTCAGCAAAATGTCCACTGATTCCATTGCATTAGAGAAGTTCTCAGAGCCCCCTTCACCATGTAGGGGGAGAGAGACAGAGCATGCTTAGGCTTAGTGTACACTCCAGAAATAAACTGTGCCAGGAACACTATTCAGCCCCTGGAAAACAAGCATTGCTGCAAGCAAAGCTGCCCCTGGGTTTGAGCTTTCCAAATGCCAGCTAGCAACTTTCCATTACCGCATAGTGACTAAGATGATCCATGTACCCTTTTGAAGGCTAAGGGAGCTCATTAGCACAGATACAACATGCTCATCATTCTTATCATCCAGCAACACAGAATCAGAATGATTTGGGTTGGCAGGCACCCTAAAGATCATCTAGTTCAACCCCTCTGCAATGTACACGGATGCCAACCAGTAGACTAGGTTGCTCAAAGCCCCATCCACCTAGCCTTGAACAATTCCAGGGATGAGGAATCCATAACTTCTTTGGACAACCTGTCCCAGTGGCTCACTACCTCATCATAAAGAATTTCTTCCAAATATCTAATCTAAACCTACCCTCTGTCAGTTTAAAGCCACCCCTCTTGTCCTACTGCATGCCCACTACATGCCCTTATAAAAAGTCCCTTTCTGACCTTCCTGCAAGCCTCCTCTAGGTACTGGCATGCTGCTATAAGGTCTCCCTGGAGCCTTCTCTTCTTCAGGCTGAACAGCCCCAAATCTCTCAGCCTGTCTTCATAGGAGAGGTGCTCCAGCCCTCTGATCATCTTCATGGTCCTCCTCTGGACCATGTGGACTCCAGCAGGTCCCCATGCTTTCTATGCTGGGGGACACAGAGCTGGTCTCAGTACTCATCACTGGGCCATTCAATTTACTAATAGAAATACAGCCTTTCTCTTCTCACATGTGGTGTAGCCACGATCCTCCGGCTTTTTTAAAGCTACTGATGTGAAATTTACCTCTTTTTTGCTCATGAACAGAACACCTAACTGGGATGTGAAATGAGGCCCCTCAGTTGATGCTGGGCTTCCCTGTGGTACCCTGAGGGTCAGAGTGAATGGCAAGAACTGTTGCTTGCCCCTCTAGCAAACCAAAACCTCTCACCACATTTGGTTCAGTGGTGGCATTTGTCCTCAGATAAAGCCCTTTTAGGAATAAGAAATAGGGCTTGGAATTAATAGTCTAAAGACACTATTTTTCAGTAAGACTGAAATGGCTGTATGTGGAAGCAAAATTACTCAGAGGAACATATGCACGTACACATGCATGTACACTGATGAAAGGAGGTTTTGTGTGTTGGTAATAATCCTATTGCACAGGATTTTCTTTCTGATCTGAAGAATGATGATTTCAACATAAAAAGTAGCACTTTTTAGATAATTTACTCGAAAAAATTGGTGACATATATCTATCCAGAAAACCTGATGTGACCCCAGCTTTACTGTGTTAGTCAACCCTTATATTAATATCCTGTTATGGCGAAACCCGGAAATAGCAATCTCATTTTGCCAGTAAATTCCTATTACATTGTAATACCACATCTGATGCTGTTTTATATTATGAACATGCAGCTAGGACATTTATGCTGTTTGCTCACAATACATTCCCTGCTTACAAAATCTTCTATATTTTATTTGTAAAACTTTCATGTTATCCAGGGATGACAGGTGTTCCTTACTTTATTTCACAAAACATCTAGGACAATTCTGTACACTATGGAAATGGCAAGGAGATCCTATAGGAAGACCTCATCCTCGCATGGAGTTCTCCTGAAGCTAGAGATAACTGTGGATTTTGCAAGGTGAGTGCAAGCCTGAGTGCAAAAAAAAGTTAGTCCCCCAGAAGAGCACTGTACCAAGCCTAGCAATACTCCTGTCTGTGAAAAAGACCAGTACATTTTTAGTTTTGAACATCATCCTTCTAGAGTTCTGTAAATGGTTTACCAACAGAAGTGTGCACAGGTTCTCAGACTATTCTGTGAAAGCTCTTCCATGGGAAAAATCTTGCGCAGAGGGAGCAGAAGTACCATACAAAATATTCCTGCCACAGCTCACATCAAAGTTCAGGTCTTGTCTGTGAAAGAGGAGACTCTTGAATGTCCTAGCCGTATCCCAGACTTTTCCTAAAGGTGGCTGACATTCAAAAGGTTCATAGCTCAATGTAGCTAGAAAGCTTTTTTTGCATTTAAAATGCACATGTATTTGCTGCCATTCTTCTCTTTAGTCACTTATATCTTCAACTTTGTGTGGTCCCAAAGCAGTATAGTCCAAGAAGACTTGTCCAAGAAGTCTTGTCCTCCACACTTCTCGTCCTCTATTCCCTTTCTCTCTGGCTATCACAGTGTGAGCCGAAGAGTTATGTGTCTCACCATTTAGGCTTAGCATGCTCTCTTAAAGGTTCTTGTTGACTTACCATGTGGTCAATGACCTCTCCAGAATGTTCTGATTCCGAGAAAGCTTTTTGAGATTTAAAGAACATATTTTTTTGCAGCAGAGGTTGCTAGGTTGAATGAAAGGTATTGTTATTGATGGAAAGGCTGTTAGGAGTTTCTGCGGGGAAAGAAGTAAGAATAATTAGAATAGTAAAGGCTGAGAGAGAAGCTCAAACTTCTAAAAAGGAGAGAGAATCATGCTCAGTTTGAAATTTAGGTCAGAACTACTTCAGATTTATTTTTATACAGGTTCATTTCATCTGGCTCACTGGTAAAAAGATTTGTGTTCTCCTTCAGTTATCTCAGCCAGTACAAATAATGTCTGTGGAGCATGTTTATGGGGATTGTGGGGACTATTTAATCTCACAGGGCTGACAGAAACCCAATTAAGGAATGTTGATAGGTTAAATTGGAGTCAATGGCAAGAAAAAGAGGCTTGCTGAGGCACCTGACACAATGAAAGTCTCCAGTAGAGGAGAGATGAAATTTCACTTACCCGGAAAATGGTGTAGCTTGACTTAGTGACAGGTGTCCCGAGGAGCTGCAACACTCACATACCTATTTTAAATGTTTTACAATGTTACATTTCCATTCAGTGTACTGGTAAGTGGCTTCCATGTGTTGCTATTTGCTTGTAATGAACAGAGAAAAAAAGGACGCTAATACAGATTGTATATTTAGGAATCATGTGCTTTTGCCTCTAGTTCAACATCTGAAGTTATAAAAATTGTGTCTAACTAAATGTGTTGGGATATGCAGAGGATTATGCTTTCATGTGAGAGCTAAGCAGCAGAAGCAGATGAGCTTTTAAGCAACAATGACCCAGGTTTTATACAAACATGCCTGCTAAAAATGAATGAGGGAAGAGGAATAAGGAAATAGATGATAAAACAATCAGAGAATCTGAGATTCATTTAGGTTGAAAAAGACCTCCAAGATCATCAAGGGCAACTGTTAACCCCGCATTGCCAAGTCCACCAGTAAATCAATCTCCTAAGTGCCATAATAACACATCTTTTAAATAACTCCAGGTATGGTGACTCCACCACTTCTCTTAGCAGTCTGTTTCAATGCTTAACAACCCTTTTGGTGAAGAAATTTTTCCTAATATTCAGTCTAAACCTCACCTGGCACAACTTGAGGCTATTTCCTTTCATCCTGTTGCTTGCTACTTGGGAGAAGAGACTCACCCCTACTTTACCACAGCTTCCTTTCACATAGTTTTAGAGAGCAATAACATTCCCCCTGAACCTCCATTTCTCTGGCCTAAACAACCCCAGCTCCCTCAGCCACTTCTCATCCTATTTTTCTTGCAACCCCTTCCCCAGCTTTGTTGCTCTTCTGAGTACCTCAGTGCCTTTCTTGTCATGAGAGGCCCAAAACTGAACCCAAGATTTGAGGTGTGACCTCACCAGTCCTGCTGGCCACACTATTTCTGTTCCCTTCACCACAACTCTCCTGGCCATACAGTTTTTTACCCAGGAAACAGTGCCATCCCATGAGCAGCCAGTTTCTGCAATGCTTTGGGAAATGGTGTCAGAGGCTTTACTAAAGTTCAGGTAGATAACATCCACAGCCTTTCCCTCATCCACTGAGTTGGTCACTTTGTCATAGATGGAGATCAGTTGGATGAAGCAGGACCTGCCTTTCATAAACCCATGATGGCTGCACCTCATCCCCTGGTTGTCCTGCATGTGCCACGTGATGGAATTCAGGATGATCTGCTCCATGACCTTCTCCACCATCAAGGTCAGGCTGACTGACCTGTAGTTCCCTAGATCCTCCTTCTGGCCTTTCTTGTCAAAGGGCACCACATTTGCTAACCTCCAGTCAACTGGTACCTCTCTGCTTAGCCAGGAGTACTTGCAAATGATTGAAAATGGCTTGAGCACTTCTGACAGCTCCTTCGGTATCCTTAGGCGGATTCCATCTGGCCCCATAGACCTGAGTGCGTCTCAATGATGTAGCAGGTTGCTAACCATTTCCCCTTGGATTCTGGGGACTTCATTCTGCTCCCTGTCTCTGTTTTTCAGCTCAGGGGGCTAACACTCCCTAACATACAGGGCTACCCTACTGCCTCTCCTTCCTTGCCTATCCCTTCTGAAGAGTTTGTAGCCATCCATTGCAGCACTCTAGTTGCACAAGTCATCCCACCATGTTTCTGAGATGAAAATTTGTCACAGTTTTCCTGCTGTACTCTGTACTAGTTCCTCTAGTTTATTGCCTGTGCTGCAGGCATCAATGTAGATGCACTTCAGTCGGGCTATTGGTCTTGCCACCTTTTTGGAGGGAGAAGCCCTAATTCCTACCTGACCGTTCTCAGCCACTTCCATGGTTTCTAACACATCAATGACCCTTGCAGGGATCTCCATCCTCTGCCTCCACTGAGACAACAGATAAGGACCTCGCTACTGCACTGTCCCTCAAACACTGGTGTGCTGCCCCCAGGCTTATCTCCAGTGAGCCTGGTTTTATCCCTTTCCCCCTTCAAATAAAGCAGAGTAACCAGAATTATTCTGAATAGATTTTTTCTTATTAAGATTTTCATGAGGCATCAACTGCTTTTTGTAATTCTGTTAATACTACCATCAAAGTACGCCTTATCAAACATGTATCTTTGCTGTTGTATTTATATTCACCCTATTTAAAATGAAGACAAAATAAATTTTTGAGTGCAGGGTACTGAAATAATTATAAGAGCATACAGAGTAAAGGGTTTGAAAATACTCAGTCACAGATAACAACAGGAGACTACTTATAAGTGTGTCATTTCCTTTGCCAAAATAGCAACTGATTTAGGACACACATTTCTCCCTATCAATTTTGTCTCAACTGGTGAAATCCAAAGAAGGCATCCAATCATTCAGCAATATAAGGCATATTTATCACCATGCAATTAGCTAGCTGCTTGTTTTCTGCTCTTTTCCTAGCTAGTGTTTTGCGTCAAAAGATCCCTAAGTCCTGGAACACCTACAGGTTTCCGAACATATGTGATCAATGTGAGGGGCCTAAATAATATTTAATTTTATCACCACACATAGACAATGAACATAAAGATATGTATTGGGTAAAAATTGTAACAAACAAACAAAAACTGGAGAAAACCCAAAGTTGGAAGTGCTATAAATTATTTTTAGGCTAAGCAGAAATAAAGCTGGCATGGATGGGTAGATTTCATGAACTTCTAAGTTCAGACATAATTGGAAGTAAGTGTCTTAATTGCGCTTCATATACTTCCATAGAGTGGCAGATTAGCTCTTGGTCTTTCAAATGCCCATAATAATTGCAGTGATTGAAAAGAAACATTTCCTTAAATGACAGCGCTCTTGGAAACACCTGACTGGCTCATACTGTGATACATGAGACAGTGTGGCCCTGCTCTGTCTGTCTTCAACCAGGACAGTAAACAGTATCTATGAGGTTGCACAGGCAGAGCTGGAAAAGCATTCACTCTGTTGAATTTGTTCTTAGAAATGCAGCTGGCAAGGCTGGGTCATTTACAACTAGAGCTGTCTTTTATGAGGCGTTCTGTCTATTATGAATTGTCCCAAGCTTTTGCTCCAGGCTTCAAGGCAGCTTTGCAAATCAGATTGGATCACCTGGTTCCTCCCACCACGATGCTGCTCTGCAGCAGGACAACTCCAAAGTGTGACTTGAATGTTAGTCTGACACCTGCTGTTGGCACCTGAAATCTTTCCACTGGCTTCTGCAGGATCATGCAACTGATCATGTCATAATGTTAATGACATCATACTGCTGCTTCTTAGGAAAAAAGATTGAGGTTCTTCAATGCTAAAGCCATAATCCAAGGTCCAGAGAAATTGGCAGGGAGGACATGCAGCAGCTGAGACTATAAATACCCCTACCTTATGATAGTGTATGTGGCTTGGCAATGACTCATATTGACACCTGTCTTATCTGCAGGAGAAGATGGGATTTAGGCTGAGAAGAAGGACAAGGGCAGCAGACAGGCTGGGAAATAGGAATATGTTTGGGTATGACTGTATGTCAATACAGGGTGTGAGGTGCCATGATAATATAGACCTGCAAGAGGTGGAGTCAGAAAAACCCCAGAAGTTTTTTTATGCAATTAATGGCTAATCTGATGCATAAAGGCTGTAGTTTTGAAGACATTTTCCCTCCACATTCCTTTTTGTGTCAAATGTCTCGCTGATCAATGTCTTCTGAAGCTCCTAGTTCCTCCCTGCTCTGTTACTGTAGGTTAAATATAAGCTGTGGGCGTTGCAACATTCCCTGCAGCCATCTAACTCATACATGATCCAGCCCACTACTCTCATCAGCATTTCTATCATGCCAGAAACTACAACAACTTGAGCAGCCTTTAGAGAAAAAGTATTTCCAATAAAACCACACAGATCCTATTCCTTTGGCAGGGAAATCAGTTATGCTTTCAATACTTTTAAAATGACTTCATAGATTTCTGCTCTGTCAGAAGATAATGTAGCCTCTTTCCATTCTCCATGTGCCTGATGCATGTGTGATACATGATTTTGAACTGCTACTGCACTACTACAGCTCCTAAAAGAAGATTGTAGTGAGGTGAGAGCTGGTCTCTTCTGCCATGCCTACAGTGAGAGGACTAGAGGAAATGGCCTTAAGCTGAGACAGGGGAGATTCAGATTAGATATTAAAAAAAATTTCACTGTTAGGGTGGTTAGGCACTGAAATAGGTTGCCCAGGGATGTGGTAGAGTCACCATTCCTGAAGGTGTTTAAGTGGCATCTAGATCTGGCACTGAGTGATATGGTTTAGTGGTTCAGGGGTTTCAGTGGCAGTACTGGGTTGCCAGTTGGACTTGGTGATCTTAAAGGTCTCTTCCAAGCTTGAGGATTCTATGATCCTACTGAAGCCCATACCTAGCTAAGGCACCTAAGTTGTGATCATGTGCACCAGTGTCAGTAATGGGAGTTTAGGAGGCCCTGCAAACATAGCCAGGACTGCTTAGGAGCAACTCAGGGTATGAACTGCACCTGAGCATTAGGGGAATGCCACTGAGATCAGGCAGGAAACCAAGCTGCATCTGCTCCTATTGTCACAGTTCAAATTGGGCACCCCTGTTCTCTTCAGCTGTGCCAATGTGCCTCTTGGTGGCAGAGGATGAGGAGGGATAAGAGACAATTAAAATTCAGTTACTGAAATTACAAAAATCCCCTTTCTGTCCCCCTTCACTCATTCAGGTTACAAGACAGTAAAACCATTTCTCAAACTGGTGCAACACGGAAAGTGGTAAACAGCTGCAAGCAGGTATGGATGACTTGCAGTAGGGGACCGAACTTCTTCAAGCATCCTTGCCACTGGGGAAGATGTCTCTGACAACTGCATTTCTGCTGAACTAACTAGTGGAGAGTAAGGGTCAACAGGAAAGGATGAAAATTACACCTCCTTACAAAGCCAGCAAACTGTCCAGGGTGCGGCTTTGCCTGTAAATTGCGGAGAAGAGTCTCTGCTTGGAGGCTCCAGGAATTGACTGTCTGGGATCTCTGCGATGGCGGTCCAGTTCTCTATGTGCTGGGAGGTGGACCCTTGGGATTGGAAACATCCTTCTTTTCACAGACCAGACTGATATTGTGATAGTGTCACAATATCAGATAGATAGATACCTAGCCATCAGTGTAGCTGGAGGAGCAGGAAGCAGCAGCCTGCCTGGGCAATTGTGTTCTACCTTCTGTCTAGGGAACAAGGAATGTGAAACAATGTGTTTTTCTGATTGAACCTGGCCTTGGGAGCACTAATCCACCTGAGTTTAGTTTGCACCTCCCCTTATCTCGAACCCTGTCCAGTCTCCTACGTGCCAAAGCAGGAATTATACAGTAGCATTGGCAGTCCTACTTTATTAGCCTGTAGTGCTGGTAATTAAAAAACAGAAACAAAAACAAAAAGGCCCTGCCTGTTGCTATCATTCACTCTTTTTTTTTAACACAACCTGGCCTTACCATGCTGGTCAGCTCATGGTAGGAAGCTGGGATGGAGGAAGTGCTAGCAGTATTCCAGCAGAGTGCTACAGGCAGGAAGGAGCTCATCATTTTTGCAGCTGATGCCTGCTGAGAGGCCTGCAGTTGTCTGGCAGCAGCCAAGGATGCAAGGTCCATGCTTCAAATATTGTGTCAGACAGAAACAAGGCAGTGGTGTAGTGCAGCACCACTGTCATGCTTCATGTATAAGAGGTCATAGAACCAAAAATATACATTTTTTTTTCAGAGCAGGTGAATAGTGATGTAAGAGAAGTTATCTTTCTGGAAGTTTTAGCTGAAGACAGGGCATTAGACTCAGTATGGAAGTAACTACGTGAAATTACATGGCCTTTCTTACACAAACTTTGTGATCTGACTTTTCTCTCCCGGGTATGAGAAAAGATGTGAACTTCTCAACTTTGTTACTCTTTTTTTTTCCCCTTACAAAAGATGCCCATGTTCCTTACTTATGGCGTAAGTAAGCTTGTGTGTATCCAGTGAGGAAGAAACACAGTTTTCTGCTGAGGTGAGAGGAAAGGCTGACAGAAAGGAAAGGAAGAGGTCAGCAGCTATTCCATGTCCATCAGAAAAGGGTGCAGATATAGTAAGGAAAAGAGCAGTGGATCATCAATGGAAAAGGAATAGAGTGCCTTTCATTTATATATATGCATTCATATCCAGGCAAGTTTTGATTGACATCGCTATATATTAAAATAGCATAGCTTACTAGATTCTTTTACTAATATATTCACTCTTTGTTTATTTTCTTTAAAGAATGTCCTTATTTGCTACACGTAAACAGCAAACTTACAGAAAGGAATTTGTAGCCATCTCGGTAGTAATTGTATCTGTGTTGGTAAAATCATCTCTGATATTATTTAGGGATCTGGTTGGTGCCATGAGGAAACATAATACATTTATTTGACATGTGACACCAGTTTCAAAGTAGTCATGTTTCTTCTGAAGACCATAATATGTCCGTGAGACACAGAGTGCAGCAGTATGGTACTGTACCAGCAAAATAACTCTTACTGGATTCACATTGTTGCTCTCACTGAATGCATTTTAGAGTTCTTAATTAGACGTAAATGACTTTGATCTGCCAGATCCGTCACTCACTTGTAGAGTGCTTGAAATACGAGGTTTATGCAGTAATCCACGCCTTTAGGATGGAGGGCGACCAATCACAGTCCTGCTGCAGTGAAAATGATCCTTTCACTGAAACCAGGCATCGCTACCAGAAGCAAGCCGAAGGATTTCCAAGGCTGTCGAGCCTCCTCCTCTGCTCTCATCCAATAAGCATCTTTCTGTGCTGATATTTATGGGTGCAATTAGGCAGCTTGCGTGCTGTGTTTCTATAATGTGGCTGTTAATGCGTGACAAAAATTCTCAATGGCAAAGTGCAACAAGCAAAATGCTGCAATTCGTGGAATTTAATTTGGTCCTGAGAAAGAGGCATGTTCAGTTCCCCTTCACACCTTAGCACAGGCTCAGTGACACTGAGGCTCCCTGCACAAGGAGTTTGCTAAGCTGTATCTAGCCATGGCGTTATCTCACAACAGGTGCCGAGGCAGCCGCCGTCCCTATGGAGATAAGGTGGGGGAGCGAGGGAGAGACAGACGAGTTCTGGACCAAAGGTTACCTTCTTCCAGGGCTCGAACTGATTCAACCTTTCCGGAAAGAAATTGGGCAACCTCTTTCCCAGGCGGCGAGGACTGACCTTGCGACGACAACCGCCCCCTTGACACCATACACGTGTTTTAATGAACCCAGAGGAGAATTCCCGCGGGGCAAAGCCTGAAAGTGCAGTTGCGGGAAGCAGGCAGAGTCTGTTTGGGGAGGGCCGGTGGAGCTGCTGCCTCAGGTGGTACCTCGGTGGCGGCAGCGGGGGGCCGGGTCGGTGTACCGGCGGCGCCCACGGTCGCCGGCAGATGGCCCCCGCCGCAGCGCCGAGTGGGGGAAACGGGCGAAGGAGGGGCTGGCGTCGCCGCGCTGAATCTCCCAGCCCGCTGCCCTCCTCCTCCTCCACCTCCTCCTCCTCCCTCGCCGCGATGGCTTCCTAAGGGCGATGCTCCGGGCCGCCGCCGCCACCGCCTCCCGCTCTGTCGCCGGGTGCTCGGTGGGCGCGGGCGGCTCCCGGCGCCTCCCGCGCGGTTCGGGGGCCGGGCCGGGGCGAGGGCGCCAGCCCTCCCGGGGCGGGGGCAGCCGCCACCGCCTCCCGCCGGTGCCGGGCGGGGGGAGCCGGGTGGCGCGCAGGAGAGAAGGAGGGAGCCGGCGCGGGGGCCGCCGTGAGGTTGGAGCGCCGCGCTTGACCGGCCGTCTGTGGGCGATCCATCCCTCCCTGGGAATGCCCCTCCTGGCCGCGCGGGCAGCCAGGGGCGGCATGTAGCGCGGGGGGAACGGGCTCCGCGGGGGGCGGGAGAAGCCCCTTCCCTCCGCCCGCGCTCGCACGCCGCACACACACACTCACACACACACACACACCGCAGCGAGGCGCACGGCCGGCCCTCCTTCCTCCCCCGCCCGCTGAGTGCATGCCCGCCGCGCCCGGCGCAGGGACGGCGCGCCGCTGAAGCAGCCCCGCCACCGGGCACCCCCGGGCAGCGCCGCCGCCATGGCCGAGGAGAGCTCCGACGTCCCCAAAGAGTTGATCGGTAAGGGACAGGGCATGGCGGCGGGAATGGGGGCTGGGGGGTCCCGGGGGAAGGTGCTGCGGGGGCAAGTTTGGAGGCCGCCGTGCGCGCCCGCGGGATGCAGCGCTGCCGGAGAGGGGCTGGGGGAACCCGGGGGTGGGTCTGTGGAGCCGCAGGGAGCGCCGCGGGTGCTGGCCGGGGGAGCCGAGGGAGGGCTGGAGGGACTCCGAGGAGCCGGGGGGGGCAGCGAGGCCGAGCTGTTGCGTGCGGGGAATGGGCGGGCGGGGGCTGCGGGGCTGCAGCGGGAAGCGAGGAGGCGGCCGCGGGCAGGGGCTGCGCCCGCCGAACCGCGTCCGGACACAGCGTGTACCCCCACTCCGGAGGGGTCTGTCGCGGCGGTGCCGGCAGGATGCGGGCGAAGCTGCCCCGTCCCCCCGCGCCTTCTGCACCGCCGCCCGGCCGGGGCACGTCCTCGGAGCGCCTCAGCCTGGCGGCACGGGCTGCGGCTCCGCTCATTATTTTTTATTTATCCCCCGGGATTTGGCGTAGTTTAAGACTCGTTTTCCTGTGTACGTACGAGGGAATGAGGGTATTTGTAATTAAAGTTTTATGGCCACATGCACACGAGCCCCCCCGTGTGCTGCATGGTACACGCTTAGGAAATCACAGGTAATGCCGAGGACCCTGAAAATGCAGTCATCGCTTTGGGGGAGCTTCTGATAAACGGGGTTAATTGATCGTTATCGCAGTACGCGTGTAACCAGTGTCATTTGGGGGTAACAGGTCTGATGCTCAGGTTCCTCAGCCACCTCGCTCGGGCCAAACTTCCTCTGGTTGTAGTTGCGGTTTTGCCTGTTGAAGAGCTATCTAAGGATCTTGCCAACAGTAGAATAATTTAAACTGTTGCCTTAATGATAGATGGAAACAGAAATTTGTCAGGCAACAGGGTACATATGGAGTTGAATACAGTCCTTCAGACTTTACCTAGTTAATTTATAGTGTTGCATTTCCTTCACTTTTATCAGTCAGCAGCTGGTTTTAGCATTTATAAAATATTGGTGGAAATCTGGATGGATAGTTGCAGCTGCTACAGATTTTTTTTTTCTGTAGCATCAAAATAGCTCTATTTTGCTGTCCTTTTAGCCTGCAAACCTTGTGGTTTACTTTAGTCTATAGCTTCTTACTAAGAAGTAATGAGGTGGGAAGTGTTCTAGGACTAGCTATGGTCAAAACCATGGACTTACTGTATTTTACAATGGGCAGTCAAGTTTGAGGTGCTAATACATGGCATTTCTTACTGTAGGTCTGCACTGTAGTGCTGTGGGTGAGATGTGGTGCATACTACAGGGAAGAGTAAAGTGGGCATCTTCACACATTCCCTCGTGTTGGCTTTGGACAATATTAAGAATTACCCCCAAGCTCCAATATCCTGCACCTATCCAGCCTTCTTTGTCAAGGGCTCTTCTGGGGTGTGTGGATCTGCTTATGTAGATTGGTTTAATTTCTAGCAGTATTTTGGTGTCTGCATGTTAAAATTTAACCTTTAAACAGACTTCTTTGTAGTAACCATATTTTGAGAACAGGATGAAAGGATGTGCTTTAATGCTAAGTCATTGGAGTGTGGAGATTAAACTGGGGGTAAGTGTGTTTGAGCTGCAGTTTTTGTTCTGTTACTTCCCATTTGACCTTTGTCAGGTCTCATAGGTCACAGTCTTCAAAAAAACCCTCTCTTATTGTTGCTCACCTGGATCTACTCCTTTGAGGTGTGGTTGTCTGAAGTCTCCAGCATTAGAAATGGATGAACACTTCAAAATATGAACCTTAATGTTATGTTTCCATCTCTGAGTCTGAAAATGTATTTTGTGAGTCTACTTGCCACCCAGTGTGGAGGGAAGTGTCCTCAGTCCCATGGAGGATATCTTAACTCTTTGAAGAAGCGTTTCCAGCCCTTTCGGGCAGATAGAGCCTTGGAAGGAGCTGACGTCTTGATTCTTTGTGGAGTCTGGTGTCCCAGGCCCTTTCTCTTCCCATGGTTTATTGGAGTAAGAACACAAGCTGAGGTCTTGCAGTCCCTCCCACTTCTTCTGTGTGGGACAGCAAAGGGAAGCAAGTGGGTCTCTCCACACTGGTGCCTCAGGAGGAAGTCCCTTACTAGATGCAGGCACTTGGAGCTGTTTGCGGGAGAGGAGAAACTGAAAGGCAGAGGCTGCAGGTTGAGGCAAAGTAGCAGAGACAGCAGCAATACTTTTCCTTCTGCAAGGAGATAATATTTTAAGAAAAAGACTGTGGCCAGCTTGCTTCTGGGTTCCCAAGCAGGGACAGAAAGACTAGAATTAGGCATTACCCATGGGAGAGGAAGCCTTGGGAGAACAGTTCACATTGGGCTGGACTTTTCCCCCGGGCTTCTCTTACCTGGCTGCTCCGGGAGCATGCAGCCTGGCTCCTGACCAAGCGGTTGCTCGGGGAGCCGGCCGCTCTGGCTGGCTGCCATGGGGCTGCCGCGGCTTGGGACAGGCTTCTCACTGGGCAAGCCGCTGCTACCGAGGAGCTTTTGTTTCCTGATAGGAAAATTAAAATTCCTGGGGGAAAACATGCCGATTCTGTAGAAAGAGCTCTTTCTGGTGAAAAGTCTCTCCAACCAGCCACGTTTCTGACTTGCACACCCTTCTGTCCTGCAGGCAGAATGCTGTGGCCTGGGCTAAACACCCAGGCTTAATAAATGGTGTGTTGTTTGCACTAACGTCTTCTGACTACCAGATGAAAATTGTGCAGAAAAGCCCTATACAGAGCACTATAATTAAAAGCCTTAGAAGTAGCCCATTATCTTCAATTTTAGCCTTTACACTTAAGCATACATGAGGGCAAAGTGTATATGTCTGGAGAAGGTGGAGACTTGCTTTTTACAGATGCCAGTTGTAGGGCTGGAAATAGGTTAATGTGTTTAAAAGATTTCTTTCTCATTCTGTTTCAGTGGGGGCTGGGGAGTGAAACTTACTGAAGATGCCAAATTGGCTCTTCTAGATGAACTCCTCTGTTTATCTCTCAATTACATCAGTGTCAGTAGTTGTATATTCACTTCTGGCCAGGGTGAAATTGTTCAAGGGAAAAGCTGGTTTGTTTCATACTTGGCAGAGACTGTATACATGTGTATGCATGTACCTACTAAAACATTAGGGCAACTCATGTAACTTTGGTGTTGGCACCATGAAGTGACTACATTGTCACTGGGACTTGGACCGAGACCAGTGTTGCTTTCCATAGCATCCGCTGCAGAGCTGTCAGGTGTTACTATCTGGAAGTCTGCTTGGCTTGCTTTTTAGCTTAAATGCGCAGAGTGCAGAATGTGCGAACACTTCGCTCTTCCGTTACCTGACCCATTTAGCCTCCCTGACATTAACAAAAGGCCAAAATTTGTGCAATGCAAGGAGCCAATTTGCTTTAGCAAGCTTTTCAGGTACAAATAATAGCAAGTGAGGAATCTGTTGTATTTCTCCAGAGTAGAGCTAAGCAGTGCTGGGGCTTGTCTCGGGAATGCCTTTGATATGTAAGTAGTCCTGGAAAGAAATATCAAATTTTGTTTAGAATCCTGGTATATAGAATCGATAATTCTGTCACAGTAGACATAAATTATTGCATGGATGGCATACTTAGGAAAGTTGTACATGTATTAGGTTGCGTTTAGTACTGGTGCGTGTGCATGAGACTCCCGTGAGTGCAAGCAGTTGAACAACACAGCTCTGAGTCCTTCTGAAAATGCAGTAATGGAATCTGTTTCCTTCTTGTGTTGACACTGAAAGTACTTAATTAAAGTGTTTTGTTTTGTTTCAGAAAGTGTCAGGGATGTTATTGGGAGGAAAATCAAAATTTCTGTCAAGAAGAAAGTAAAGCTGGAAACCAAGGGAGATAAAGTGGATAACAAAATATTGGTAAGTACAGTAGAATGTGTGTGAAGGAAAAGTCACTACCTTTTCAGCAGGCATGAATTCTCCTCTGGAAGGATTCTTTGAAGTCTGTGTGTGCCATAAGATACCCATATAATTTATTTTCTTATTTACTTGATAGCCTGCATAGCAAGTTGATGTGCAGTTGTGCATGTGTACACACACGTTTATCACCGAGTTGTTTTTCAGAGTTTAGGGCATTGTGTTGTGGACTGATGATCAAGCAAGCTATTATCAGAACGTGTTCTAAAATAATTTGCTGCCTTTGCTGGTTAGGTTTCCTGTTTGTATCCATAAGAGTTTTAAGTGAACAAGAAATGCAAAATTATCTTTTGAGAATCTTCTGAAACTGTCATGCAGTGAAGAATAACAGTATAACTGATGGGCTTTTTGAACTCAAATGACTGTTTGTACTTTTTAATATTCTCTGTTAAGAATCTGCATTTTAAAAGAAATGCATAATGTGTAGGATTCTAAATACTCTTTCTTAAAATTGTAGTGGAGGAAAGTGTCAAATTAATCTCACTTAAGTATGCTTTCCTGTTTTCTCAAGAATAGTTTTGCTGGCCTCTCTTGATAGGAAAAAAGCTGTGGTAATAAGCCACTGCATTGGCATACTATCTTGAATATGCAAAAAGACATGGGACTGTATTTCTTCAGTCTTTTGATACCTCTCTATTAGGAAAACTCTTAGAGTAACAAACACAAATAAGTACAGTGCTGCTATAATATTTCGCAAGGAATTTGAGACTTGGTGCCTTGTGTTGGTACTGTTGCATGTTTGAAAGCTTCATTGCCAAAGCTGTTTACAGATATTAGGTACATTCTCCGTGCAGATATTCTATTTTGTCTTTCAAAACCGCATCTTCTTAATCACTCCTGAATTATCTTCTTAAAGTACATGTTGCTTATCTCTGGGCACTAACACTGTAGATAATGGCTCACTTTTCAGTGAGAGCTGCTACTTAAGGAATTTGAAATATTTTCTGCATAATATCTACGCATGTTATGTGTAGCTCCTAGGTTTACAGTTTCTGTACTGGAAATAAATTGAATATGTGAATGTTGATTGATTGTCTCTATTTATTTGAAAGCCATGTTTATAGAGAAGGCTGAGAGGTTTCACTGAAGTGGTTACACTTGATTGACTTTTTGACTTACAAAGAATCATTACTATTATCAATAGTGAAATATATTGTGGAAATACTGAAATACTGTTCTGAACCGTCAAGCTTTGAATTATCAGTGAAGTTTCTGAGGGATGTACTACTCAGCGTAAAATGCCTAAATGCAATGGCTCAGGAGTTTTGTCTGTCTTTAATCTCCTAAGATCTCTGGTGGGGGACTTTTACCTTTTATGACTGAAGAGGTACTGAAAGGGAGCGAACCTATTTAAGGAGTTCATGAGTTAGCGAGCGCTCCTTGTGTGCATGCACCTTGTCTTCAGTGTATGGGATAAGTCTTTCAAGGGGATGAATTGCTGGGTGTTATCTGGTAGAACCCTTTGTTCTTCAATGCAGAAATGCAGGGGATTTTTACTGGTGGAAAAAAGAAAAAAGGATTCTTCTTATTGTTTGAGAAATTGATTATTGACTGCTGGGATTGGATTTTGTTTTCTTTTGCCATAGAAGAAAACTGCCCTGTGTGAAGTGGTACAAATCACTAATGGCACTTTTTTTTTTTTTACAATGTTTCTCTGATTGAATATGTGTATCTTTATATGGGATTGTTTTTGTTTTTTCCCCAGAAGTGCTGAATGTTATCTGCTGTGGCAGAGGCCAGTAGAGATTTTGGTTCACTTTGAGGATGCAGAGTTCTCTGAAATGCAGAATGCTCTGAAAAAAATGACACCAGTGACACCTTAAGTTTGGTACCTCAAATTAGTGGAGACTTTTTGGCTTTCATGTGTCTACACAGTTTCACTTCTTACTGTGAAGTAGAGGACACACACCCTCCTCTCCTCACAAGAGTTATGATGAAGATAAATAACCCTGCTTCAGAAGTATGTGAATGTTTAATGCTAAATGCCACAGGAAATCTGCCAACAAAATTAGGAATTTTAGTACTTCAAGCTGGGACTTAACAGTATTCAGTAAATAATGCATATGGCCATGTTATGACCAGAGTGGGTAAAACTGAATATTGAATTGTTGTGCCTTGGGTGAGCCTGTCAAATGGAATGCTGAATGAAGTGTTGGCAGCAAAAGCAATTCAGTAATTAAAGACTATATCCTTAAGTGAAAGCACCAGAGGGCTCAAATGTGATTGCATGGGCAGCCTTCATGCCAGAGCTCCTCGACTCCTGAGAGCTTAGTTTTGAAATGTTAATCTTCTGAGCACTGTCTCTTGAGTGCACATGTGGCAATGAATTGTTTTGAGATTTTGGGTTGAATTTTATTAGTAGTTGGGTGTTTACAAGCAAATTAGGTGGCATGCCTTGGGTCCATCGCTTAATAAGGAGGAAATACCAGTTGCTCTCATCTAGCTAACCCCAGAGCTGTTGTGAAATGCGCTCATGGTTTTAGAGGAGGTTGATCACAGACGTTGGCACTGAGCCCTGACACCCAAATCTGTGCCTTAATTAAATGATCTCTCCTCCTTCCTTCCTAGGGAAATCCAGCAAAATCAGTACTACTTTGAGAAAGGGAGATTATTTAAAATTGACTGCACTTGGCAGGTAACTATAAAAACACTTGATCTCTGGCCCTGTTGTTCACAGTGTATGCAAGAACAGAGTACTAGAATATGGACGTAACCCTCTACTATTTAACTCATTCTGCTATAGGAAATTCCTCTGATAATTAAGATGGAAATTAGAATCTGAGACTAAAGAAAAAACAGTGCAAAACCCCTGGTGTTGCTTGGAATAGAGTCCTAATATTAAACTGGTGAAGTTGGTGGATAAAATCTGTGCTTGCCTTAAGATGCTCTAGAATCTCAGCTTTGGGTGTCAGAGTTTGGAACTTATGTCTAGGAATTTTATTCTAAAACAGATTTTTTCAGTCTGCACAATGAGTTTGCTGCCTCAGTAATCTCAATCTGCAGTCATTTAGTTTTTCTATTAGTCATAATGATGCAAACCAGTAAACATCATGAGCTGCTCAACTGCCTCTGGTCTGCTGGCACCAAATCTCAGGTGTTCAGGCAGCAGAGTGGTATCCAACCCTGAAAAGGCAATAACCAGCTTGAATGGGCAGAAAATCAGTCCTCAAGTGATTAGGGCCAAACCCTAGTCCCATTCAGGTCATCTGTGTCCTCTGGCAGAGCAAAGCTGCCATTAGGGAGGGTGAGGAAACACCCAGGCATAGAGGAGACCTTCAAAGGTGATGAGCTGTCCCACAGGGCGAGAGGAACAGACATTGTGGGGCTCCCCAGTAGGTTGCAGTACCACTGTGGGCGAGGAGACACACAGCAGGACTAGGGATGGTAGCTGGGGCAGCTGAGCTCCACTGGTCACCAGCAGCACTGCAGTGCCAAGGCAGACCTGAGGTCAAGCCAGGCAGTTGGGTTGGTGGGGCAGGCTCGACTGGGAAAATGACCGAGTGCGGGCGTAGCTGTAGTTGAGTAGCTGTGGTTGCTCAGGCTGGAGTTGAGTGCCAGATTTCCAAAGCAATGGGGGGAGTCCTGGTCAAGACTTCTTCCTACTTTTGTGGTCACATGCATGCACCGTGTTCTGGCAGAGCTGTTGAGCTGACTGCCGTAGCTGGCTCCATGTGGCCTTGAGCCGGAGGCAGAGTACTGCCACAGGAGAGGACCCAACTGTGTTTGGCTCCAGTCATCCTTGGCTTCAATGATTCTTGCAACAGTAGTCTTATTGGGTTAAAATAGATAAAGACATCACTATTTTCTAATCAGTGGAGGATTGCTTTGGTTTTCTGTGATTGTTTTGTTTAAACCTGGTTTCTTATGAGGACAAGGTTAAGGCATCATGCTGAGTGCCTGCGGTGTTCCTCCTCACACTGACAAAGTCTGACCTTCTCTCCAGTTTCAGCTTAAGCTGATGGGTATATAGAGATCTCAGTGGTGATGATAATAGAGTCGGTTGGGGTGTGGGGGAAGGCACTCAGGAAAAGAATTTGATAAGCTTTACACACCTTCTCTCTCCTCTGAGGCCTCCACTTTTTACCACCCTAAGGGATCAGGCAGAATGCCCTGTGTGCGTCTGTGAGATATTTCAGTGGTCGTTTTTTTGTTCGGTTGGTATTTTTTTAGTTTTTTTGTTGGTTTTTTTTTTTTTTTCTAAATCCAGAGGCCTCAGTGATTATCAGAAGATTATCACCTACAGACAAACGCTGATAGGGAACTGGGCTTCTTAGTTTTATGTTTGTGGCTCTGCTTTTCTCTCCTCAAAATAGCCAAGATATATAATTTGCTGATTATTTCCCATTGCCATTTCTTTCTCTCAGATTTGTTGTAATTAATAGCAACTATTGAGAAGTTGAAATGTGAGATATAGGCAGTATGTTAAATAAATCTGACTAACTCCTTATGAAATACTGGTGTTTTCAGGAGTAGTTCATGACAGGCCAGAATTCAGGATTCATCTTACTTTTAGTTTTTTTACTATTAAGAAAAGAGAAAACTTCTTGTCTAGTTGCCTTTGAGATTAGTTTTCCTTTCCAAAATAATGTTAATTTTGACATAAAAGATAAAGAAATATTGCTCTCTCTATGTCTGCTCTGGGTTTTTTGCTTTGTTGTTTAGTTTATTTTGGTGGTTGGTGTTGTGGTTTTTGTTTTGTTTTTTTCCTAACCTAAGGCTATAGAATAGTGTGATGTGATGCAGTGACCAAAAGCACTTTATTAGGAAGTCCCATTGAGTAGTCTCTGTTACGCTTCTACCCTCAGTCCTTTACATTCTCTTTGTTGAAATATCACAGTGCTACTGCTGAAATCAGAACAGTTGCTTTGGCAGGTGGTTCTCCTTAAAATGTACTGTATGCCCAACATAAATTCACTGGGAGCAATTCATATGTCCTTGTCACTTTCTCTGGGACATATGCTTTCATTGGCTTTTAAAACAAAAAAATTGAATTGACTCCTGTCAAATAAGTTTATATTTGTTCTGTGCACATGGTCTGAGACTTCATGTTCTGCTTTTAAAGACCCCTTAAAAAGACTGAAATTTTATTTTAAAAAATCTGTGTTTACTTTTAAAAGGAGCAAATATGGCCATTTTGTGTGCTGTCCATGTGTCTTCTGAATATTGCTCAAACAACCTGGTTCACTCCACTGAAGCAACTGAGAAAAGCTTTTATGAGCTCCTGTGCCTCTTCAGCTGTAAAGGTGGCACTCTCCAGGTGGAGGCAGTAATATTTTGCACTGCCATAACTATTTTGGGATTAAAAGCTTTGGTGCTTGTTTTTCATTGCTCATCTTTTGTCTTGATCGATCTACGATATTCTGTTCAAATAGAGATGAATTTCACATCCTGCCTTAAAAAATGTGCACTTCTATTAAACAGCTAAGAGCATGAAGCTCCCAGGGTTGTCCAAGGTTAGTTTTACATAAATATGTGCAATCTCACACATTATATCATGACAGCTGGTGTGTGATAATGATGTTAAATATGGACGTTCTTTTAAAATAATGGTGTTTCCTCTTCCCTGCCCAGAACATCGACTGTTATGACATATATCTTAAGTGTGTCTTTATGAAGATGAAAGGAGGTAGGTGTTGGTACATCCCTCATATCAGGAAATATAAATGAGGTGAGGTAGAGTAATCAAAAAATACTTACATGTGAAAACGTATTTTAATACATTTATGAGGTGTCTCTTAGAAAACAGTTGAACTCTGGCCAATAAGATTGCTACAGAGAACTGGAAAAAAAAGAGTATTGCTGGAAATAGAGTTTATTAATTCAGTCATGCAGTTGTATATATTTCCAAAATAGGAAGTGTTTAAAAAAATACTTATGTGCAAGTTTCACTGAAATTTACGTTTCTGTTATACATTGATCCACTAGGTTACTTTTAAATGGTGGGAAGACTTACAAACCTAGCATTCTGGAGTACTGTGTCTGCTTCTGGGGCCCCCAATATAAGAAGGACATGGACTTGTTGGATTGAGTGCAGAGGAGGGTCACGAAGATGATCAGAGGGCTGGAGCACCTCTCCTGTGAAGATGGGCTGAGAGGGTTGGGGTTATTAAGCCTGGAGAAGGGAAGGCTCCAGGGAGAGCTCATTGCAAACTTCCAGTACTTCAAGAGTATAAGAAAAAATGGGGTCAAATTTTTTAGCAGGTCCTATTGTGGTAGGACAAGGGAGAATGGTTTTAAACTAAAAGAGAGTTGATTTAGGCTAGATGCAAGGAAGACATTTTTTACGATGAGGGTGGTGAGACACTGGAACAAGTTGCCCGGGGAGATTGTGAATGCCCCATCCCTGGAAGTGTTCAAGGGGAGGTTGGATGGGGCTTTGAGCAACCTCGTCTGGTGGAAGGTGTCCCTGCCCATGGCAGGGTGTTGGCACTTGATGGTCTTTAAGGTCCCCTCCAACCCAAACCATTCTATGGTTTAATGATTTTGGTACTGTGATAGTGCATGCAAGTGTTGAAAACCAAGATGATTTCTTGCACACTGAGAGTGTAGTGTATTTTTTGCATGCTTGGTTGTTTTCCCTTTCTTTAGTTTTGGGCAACTGGTACAGGCAGGGAAAGGTAAGAAAAGGGAACTCCTCTTCCAGTGCCCTGAAAGTAGCTGCTGTTGTCCTGGCTCATGTACTTTCCATTTGCACACCCACCTGCAGGTGTGTATATTCTTATCTGTGTTCTGGAAGGAGGAAATGTAAACATTATCTCACTCTTAGCAGGTTCTGATTTTCTGTTCACAGTTAGCAGGGTAAAAAAAAGTGGTGGGAGGTAGGAATCCACTATGGCTCTGAATGGATCATGTAATCTTTCCTTCTGTCAATTTTTCATAACCTAATTAAAAAACATTTCCTTTTTAAACTGCCTCACTCTTTCCACTTCTTTTGCTGAATATATAATATATCGAAGGGATTTACTAATATACTTTTGCTTTGAGAAGGCCTGACTCCCCACCACCATTATTTGTGAAATGGAGCCTTCCTAAGCAAGGATTTACATTGAAGTCTGTGCATAAAAGAGGCAGAAGACTGATTATTACATGTAATTTCCCTAAAGCTGGAAATAAAAAATAGAAAGTGAGCATTAGGGTCAACCTCTTGTCTCAGTCACTTTTCGCAGCTGATGGCTTTTTCCCCCCAACAATGAGAAGACACGGAAGGGAACAGAACAAGTGTCATTTGGTAGACCAATATAAATGCAAAAACCTGTGCCATATTTGTGTGGGGTTTCTTTTCTTTTTTTTTTTTTTTTTTTTCTTAGATATTGTTTTATCTGCCTGACTCTAGGAAAAGAATTCTCATGCAGGGAATGTACTTTACTTCAGTGTAAGTAGTGTGGAGGAGGACACAGTAAGCTTGAAAAAGGCTGCAAGGGCTGCTAATTGAAAAGTTAGTGCAGTGTACTGTGAAAAATGGTTCTTGTTGCTCGGAGCCCCTCTCTTCAACCACTGTTGTAGTGGAAAATTGGTGAATGTCACTGACTTGTCTGATTATTAAAATATTTACTTTAGCTCACCTATAACTCTGCTTCATTTTTTTTCTCATGATGGTGGTAATTTAATTCTGTGTAAAGTAATTACGGGCCCAGGATGTAAAATTATTCTTTAAATATAGCTGCTGCTAACTCTGATCTGTACTGCTACCTGAGTCCCCAGGCTGATTTCTGCCCTTGTTCCCATCTCATCTCTCCCTGTTTCTGAAAACACCCACTCTATGTCAACTCATGAATGATATATTTTTCTTAGTGATAGCTTCCCTAATTGGATTATTTAAGATGACAAACTGTTAGGATGCAAAATGTAATTATAAGACCCAGAGTCTGAAAACCCAAAACTCCTGAAACAAACCTAACCTAATTAATTGGCCTGCTGGGTGAGGAAGAGATACTCTACTCTTATTCAACTCCCTGAGCCAGGGTAAGTTGCAAATAGCTGTGGGATGGGATTTTTAATGTTAGCAAAACAAAATAAGTTTCAGCCCGTTGCTACAAAGTTTAGAGAAGGAGTCACATTGCTGGTGTTGAGAGTGGGAGAGGTGGTTTCCTGCCCCATAGGGACGAGGGCAGTGGCTTCAAGGAGGGATAGGTGGATAGGTGGGGTTTTAGCAAAGGGGAAGGCTTTCTCCCTCAACCAAACAGTATTTGCTCATTGCTGTATTATTGTCACTCTTTGGGAGCTTTTCAAATGAATTCTGACAGCACTCACTCCTCTGAGCAGATAAAAGTTAAAAGGGTTTGTGTGTCCTGTGAGGCTATTGCAAAGGTGCTCGCAGGATAGAAACTGTGAGCAAGTGAGGAGCAGCTCTTTTTTTTGGACAGGTTATCTTTCTGGATCTTCTTTGCAAAGTGACCTTTATAAATAAAAATACAAGAATTGTGGTCTGGGCTCATGGGTGCAGATGTTGTGCAGCTTATTCTCCTGGCTGACAAGCAGCGTTTGTATCCCTGCATACAGTAGAAGGCCTGCATGACAGCAGGGTGGGCTCAGAAAGTGTGTATGTGGAGTTGGAAAACAGAAGAGGAGATGCTGAGTCTATTTTCCTCTTAGGATTTTTGTCCCGCATTGCGTTTTCAAGTGGTGCTTGTTTCTGTGCTTTTCAGATGATAAAACTAGATTTTAATTTTTTCCCCTTTTCACGGTTGAAGCAGCAGTTAGCAGCCTACTGCCTGTGAGGTGGACAGTGGTGTGTTTGGGATGTCTGGAAGCACTCTTAATAGCCAGGGCTTAGGAGGCTGAGGTCATTTGGAGCAAGCCAGTTCCATTTTGTGCTTCAAAGAAGCTTGCCAGAAGCTTATGGAGTAGGCACTTCAGGTACACATCTGTTTATCTGAACATGTCCTCAGTTCTCTGATTGAACAACAGTTCTCCCCTTGTACCTCAGACTTTGTCAAACCATTGCTTTTGTGAAGCTCCGTGAACTTTTGAGGATTTGAGCCAGGCTATAGACACCTACTTATTCTTAGAGCTCGGGAGCAAAACAAGAGGATGAGATAGCTGCTGCAGAGCAGTTTCTACTCAGATTTGATTAGAGGAAGTGAATGGCCTGATCTGAATTTGGAGAAAGGCCACTGCTGTGTTTGTTCAGGGTCAACCTTTGAATGAAAAGGCTTCTCCGTCTCTACCTTCAAGGCCATTAGCAAGACCGAAACTATTCACACAGAACTATTGATAAAGGGAAATCCTTTCAGAGGCTCATCTCTTAATAAACACTAGAGCCTCATGCTTAAGAATGATCCCTTTTATAGCCATGCACTTGAGCTTCTGCTCCAGTGTGGAGCTCAAGGAACCTTAGGTGGGGAGCAGTGAAGGTAGGTATTTTGATTTTTAGTGGGTCTGTCTTTCACTGTCAGTCTTCTTTTTGGTTTCTACAATGTTGCTAGTAAATATTTGAAGATGTATTAGCTTTGTTAGGTACTGATGCTTTGGTGAGTAGTTATTTCTGCCATCTTGGTAAGTTTACTCATATCCCAAATCTAAAATATGCATTTTTTAATTATTATTATTTTTAAAAGTGTAACATGAAAAATTAATTTTAAATACAAGTGATTTTCTTGACTGTGTCACTCCTCAGTCTGCACTTTGCAAGTGTCAGAAAAGCACAGGCTTTTGCTTTTCTGTTCTCTCATCTCAAGAAGGTGCTGAAATCCATGCATATTTTGTGAAGCATATTGGTGTATTCTGTGTACAATTGTTGCATGCACTATGGGTATCTTTATGTTCCCTTTCTTAACCTTGCTATTTTCCTTTTTACTGCCCTCCCATATTCTCTGCCTCAGAAAGTGCCTGGAATCTTTCCTGTGTGGAGATTGCTGTCAGGACTGGGGTTTGCTTTTTAGTCTATCTCGCTTTACACTAGTGTCCTCATTTTTCCAAAAGCATATTCCTCCACTTTTGTTTCCTTTCCTTACAGAGATAATACGAATATCTCAGAATTTCAGTGTCCCAGCAAATATGGGGATGATGGACAGAACATAATGCTGCTATACTGGAAAACATTGAATGCTGCCATAGACTTATTCTGTATACAGTTTTATCTGATCCTGCTAGCCAAGTTCTTTGCTTCCTTGTACTCTAATTTTATCAAAATCTATGCTAGATTGTGTTATTTGTGTCATGGAGGCAGTTTGGTTCACGCTGGACATTATGGTGCTGTTACTGTAATCTGGCTTAAAGTTCTTTCCACCTTTCCCAAAGCAGCTATCTTTGGTTAAAAAACAACAAAACCAACAAAACCAAAAAAAAAAAACCACCCAAACCCGCTAACAGAACCCAAAGCAACAGTTAGCATCTCAACAAAGTGCTGTGCAAATTATGCTTGTCCTGAGTGGAAGCAAAAAAGTATGGTGGACACAACTCACTTGCATTGTTCTCTCCACCTCTGTAAGGACATGAGCAGCTGGGCTGAGAAAAGGGAGGAGGTGAAAAGAAAACAAGTAAAGAACTATAGTTTAACATGGCAATTTAAATGCAGTTAGCTGATGTGGATAGTGACAGAGCAGTCTAAAAGACTGTAAAATAGCTTTCAGAGGGTTTCATCTGTGAATACAATGCTGTGTTACCCAAGTTTTGTAGTCTTATCTTTGCTTTGGGAAGACATCTTCTATGAGATTTGACTCTGCTGATGGAATTTAACTGTGTTTTATGTAATCGGTACTGTTTCCTTCACACATGATTTCAAAGCCATTTTTTTTCCATGTACTTGCTTAGCTACACCATATAGGCAAACTGCAGGATAAGCTGAAAACTGACTCTCTTGGGATTCTACGTAGGCATGTCAACTAAAGTTTGGAAAAGCTGCTTATCTGGAGAAGAGTGTGTGTTCAGCCTTAGCCAAATGCCAAGAAAAGCCTTCAGGAGTGACCTCATACAGAAGGGGTGTAAGCTTTTTTTCAATTTTAAACTGTTGCTTGTTTTTTTGCCTACACTAAATACTACTAAAAATGGTAATACGTGCAGGTCCCGACTCTAACAAGTGGCATATTCAAATTAGAAAAATTTTAGGTGGTTGCACGTTTAATGGTGACACTGAAAACACGTTTCCTTTCTGTCCTCACATTGTTAAACTGTGATCCTTTTCAGCTGACAAGGATTTCTGAAACTGAGTAAATGGTTATTGTAAGCCCTAGAAATACATTTCTCTGTGTTAAATATTTTGAAAACATTTAGCAAAAAATGCAAAACCTGAAGATGTTATTTTGATGTGATATTTCCACTGTAATTCTATCCTTTAAAAGTATTTCTTAGAACACTATTAGATGGATCTGCTATTGTTTGTATGTGCATGAAATTGTGTGAAATTAAATTTTGCAGGTTTTTATATAGTATTAATTTATCTCAATGTAGCCTTGCTGCAGTTTTAGTAGGTCTTTGTTCAGCCTGAGTGGTTAAGTCCGCCCCAAATACGTTATTCTTCTATATTTTCCATCTTTTTTCTGTTTTATTTCTCTATTTTTATCTTCCGTTGTTTATTTTAGAATATTTCTTACGTTGTTTTTCTTTTTGGAGTGTCTGTTTACTGTCACTATAAAGAAAATATTGCAGATAATTGTTTGATATCAAGACTGCCCTTAAGGACTTACGTGTAATTGAAGGAAACATTGGCAAGTCAGCTTCTTGGCCTCCCCTTTCACCTCTTAAACTGCTCCTGTCTCCCACTGCTCTCTGGGATGTGGTTCGTATGATGATGATGGTGCCTCTCTCTTCAGCATGGAGCAGCATTAACCTTGTGTGGAAGGGGTCAGTGAATTGTGCTTGACACAGAGCACTAGGAACCTCCTTTCCTCTGCCTTCCCAGGTGCTGCTTGCTCAGGAGCCACATGTGCCTGGTGCTTGTGCTCTCTGCTTCAGGGTAAAGGCAGTGTAGTTCCTGGGAGGAGGAATGCTGTCATGCTTGTACTTGGAGATGTGCTGCAAAGAAAGCTTTTCTGTGAAGTAGCCTGTGTGTTGCAGGTACACAACGTGGCCATTCCTTGTTTAACTGCATTCATGCAGGGAAGCTGGAAGAGGCTGAAAGGGAGCAGGAAGAGGCTGGACTGCACTGCAGGAGGAGGTGTCTCTACTTGCACAATTCCTTCTCTAATGCTGAACCTCTCTCTTCCCAAATGCAGGAATCTGCATGGCACTGCTCGGCTTCAGAATATGGTGGGAGGAAGGGAGTCACTAGTTGTACTGCTTTCAGAGCACTGAAGAGTGAGAATAAGGGAGTCGAATTTCGGGACTGCTTGCTCTCACCAGCCCTTTCACCATACGTGTTCTGTGAGGGGCCATCCTCAGAAATGTTTTCCCAAGTCATCTTCACCTGTTAATTTTTTAGCCGTATTGATAGTACTTCTGACAAACCTCAGCTTGTGTAAAAGGAGATATATAGCGTGACAGAGCTGGCAAAAAGAAGAGGAATAACTTCCTCCACCTCTCTGTGTCACTGTTTTTGAAGTGGTAATAGCAGCTTTTTCATGAAACATAAAGAGGAAGTGCTGGCAGAGACATGAGATTCTCAGTCAGAAGCCTGGCAGAAATTAAGCAAGCTGCCTTAGTTGTTCTTGTATTTTTGTATTGTCTTCAAGCGTATTTTCCATGGACCACACAAAGGAGCAGATTATAAATACTACACCAATCTCACTGGGCATTAGTTATTGGTAAAGTAGTTTGAGAACCTTTGGTAAAAGGTGTTATTTTAATATATTTATTATGCCATTGTAGTTGCCTTTGAAAGAAAAGTTGCTGTGGTATCACACTGCATAGGTTTTATTTCTATAGGAATAACCTTGTGGTGAATGTAGCAAATGGACAGTGGATTGCAGAAGTGTTTTAAAATACATGGGAGACTTGCTACAGTTCACGGACATTGCTCCCCTCTCCCCCAAAGCTGTTTCAAGCTGTATATTATCCTTGAGGTTCAATTTTGAATTAATATTTGATATAATAAAGTAGGCTGAAAAAATCCTTAAGCATGTTGGATCCAAATGCATGTTTGTGAAGCTGAGTTGTCTGTTACATAGTGGTTTTTGCAACTTAGTATCTTGAAGGACACTGAGTAAGTCCTGTAATCGACTTTACATTCATGGATATCGCATGACCCTCCCCTGGGGAGCAGAGAAGTTTTTATAATTGACCTTTGTATGATCTGATGGCCTTGTCTAAGAGAACAAACAAAAATACGTGATTAAGTGGAATTTGTCTTGCCACATCATTTAAACTTTGGTAGTGAAAATCCATTAGACACCAATCTGTTACATTTTTAGGCTTTCTGAATAACCCATCTGTTCAGTTATGTTAAACTGTATCTACTTAAGATGTGACCAAAACATGATTTTGTTTTGTTTTTGCTGTAATCTCTTGCGGTGTAAGTATAGAGCACTTCCAGGTGACTTTTGGACCCCACACTTGCAGGGTGAAGAGTTTGGATTGGATTGCCCTGTTCAGCGTTTCTTGCACAGCCTGAGGATTAGTGGATTTGTTGGTGCGTGATGGAGCCAGGCCAGTTGGACTAGGCATTAGGTTAATGCTTAGGGCGTTGTGAATGCATTGACATGAGGAAATTTAGTAACTGGGTTACAGCTGCTACTGTAAGAAAAATACTCCTTTTCTAATTTTGTTTTAATTCCCCTGTAATGGAAAATCTGTCCTGAGCTGATTTTAGCATTAAATGGAGGTAAAAATTCATAGTGGTTTGCAGTTATCACTATACCACTGAGTGGTATGGTTGCTTTCAAGCATCTGTAATGGAGTTATTGATGTTTTTCCATTCCTGTAGGTAGGGTTCATGCTTAAAATGAATGTTGAGCTTTTATGTGTATTTAATAATCACCCCTCCCAGGAATGTATACCAGTGCATATACTGTTGCACAAACGGATGCTTTAGACAAGCCTGTGACTTAAAGAGCAACTTTGTTATACATTGCCTAATATATTACACACAGATTCTATAAATTTCAAAGATTGTTATGTTATGCTCTTATTTTAAGGTTAGTAGAGTAACTGAAACAAGAGGCAATAAAATCAAATCTTTTGAGCCCAGCATGCTGCCTCTTGCATCAAGATGGTTTTTGGTTGCTAAATGTGTTTCTCCCCAGACAGTGAGTGCATCTGCAGATTCTGCAATGCCCATTTGTTTCAGCCTGAGCATAGTCCTCTGTTGACACTCGCTGTGAAATACCATAGCCTGGTTCACCTTCTGTGCTGCTGAGTTCCTGTAGCTTTATCTGCTTCATTTATTCATTATTAAATGCATGCTTTCTGCTTGACAAGTGCTATAAAATCCCTTTCACTGTGGCTGAACCTAAGAACCTCCAGTGAGAGTCTAGAAGTTTGGGGGTTTTTTGATGTAAATACGATGCATTTTTACTTTCTGTTGAAGTGCTTTTCAGACCAGACTGCTTAACAGGTTAGTAGATATTCCCCATCCTGTTCTTAAAGCCATGTAGTCAGGTAAAAATAAATGCTAGATTTTTCCAGATTCCTACTGAAAACAGAAACAAAAAATCTCATGTATTTGAAAATGTTTCTAGAGATCTACTAGCATATTATATCTACATTAAAATCAAAGTTCATACTATCTAGTTTGTGTGCTATTATATGTATTTCTGTATTAATGTAGCAGGTATGCAGTCCCCATTAAGAACCCACATAGAGCATAAAACTGAAAGGTATGCGTTTCTAATGTGAGCCACAGGAGTTCTAAGTTTCTGAAGTTTTATTTTTAAATTAACTCAGTGTAGACATGCAGTGTCGAAAACTTTTGGTTTATTTTAAGTTTTATGATTATTTGAGAACAAAAATCAAATCGGAGCTTTGGGTTTCATTCCTAAGCTCTACCTTGTGTAAGCACTGGCTTGTCTTTCAGTTCTTATTAAGCGTGTTCCAACCAGTTTTTATTACATTATATTTTATTTATCCTTTCTTAGATGAGCATTCTGGTATTTGGGAGCTATAAACATACTAATCCAGGATACCAAGTTTTCTTCCAAAGGGAGAACAATGGAGTTAACCACTAGATCCTAGTTTATTAAGAAGGTATCTTTCCAAATACAGGCCTTTTGCTTCTAATTCTTCTTAGAAAATGTAGCTGTGGTAGATTTTTAGCTCAGTCATCACCTGTGTTTATTTATTTCTTTGCTTTGACAATAACCAATTTGGGACTGTAAGATTCTTTTTCTGTATGATTCATCTCTTAGGTCAAGAGAGGTAGCCTCAGGATTTCTCATGCAGTTGGATGTAACACCAGCAGTGACATGGGACAGCAGTTTTGCTGTCCAAGATAGCTAGCAGTGGAAGAGCTGACTCTTCCCCTAGAAAAGAATAAAGAAGCAAATGAGGGACTGTCTGAAGAATATTTCAAAGAAAGGCCAGGGAGAGTGAGATCAAGGCCAGAGGAATTACTCAGACTGTTGAGTGAGCCTTTCTGTACTTGACAGTCTGCAGCTGTGAACCTTGTCCTCCTCCACACAGCAGAAGGCCTGTAAGGAAAGGCATAATTTTTTTTCTCAGAGTACAGGTCAACTACTGTTTCTGTAGTTGGGTGAACAGAAGCTGAGAAGAAAGTGATGGAGCTCAAGTGGCTTTGGAGAACTCAATCAATCAACATGCAGAATGCTCTTTATGAGCATTATTAGTAAAGATGTCCAAGCAATTGAGCCTTCCCATGCCTCAGACTCAAGGGTTTTGTCTGGTCTCAGCTGCTGTCATCTTAGCTGTTCCGTAGCTTCACTCTTACCTGGCCAAGGGGCAGTTGTACATCTGTCCCAAACCCTACAGCTGGTGAAATAGCTGTTGAGTAGGCTGTGAACACAACAGGTGGTGTGGAAGCCTCCTCAAAATGCTGTACACCAAACTGGACACCAGAAACCAGTTTCTCCTGACTGGTAGGCTCTTGGTCCTCCATTCAGTGATGAAATGGCAGGACAATTCCTTCTGGGTCATAGCATCTCCTCAGAGGCGAGATACTGGACTCCAGGATAAGTATGCCACTGATGACCCTGACCTGTAGTCAGTGCTGCTTTGGTTTAGCACCAGATGTATCGCTATCTCTTTGTACTAAGGTGTGCTGCTTAGTGCGGTAGATGTGATTGTCAGGGGAAAGCTTTTCTTTTCAGTAACACTGGATCTGCTGAAATGCTTAGTTTCCAAGGCACAGGATCAAACTTTCCTTTTTGTTTTAGAGCCACAAAATGCGTGGAAGTTATGCACTAATTGGAACCAAGTGTGTCATCTGTAATGAATAAATAATTGGATAAATTTGTATCCTTACCTCCTCCATCTGGTCATGTGTTTACAAAAATGCCATGGTGTTTCTAGGTGGATTTAACAGCATTCCTTGGAAATCTCAGACAGAGCTCATTCAGAGGCTTGTGTCTGGCTTATTTGGTATTTGTTTAAATGTGTTTTTTTTCTACACCCTAACTTGGAGATGCTGGAAACATTTCTAGTGTGAATATTATGTTTGTCTCCTTTGGAGGCTTATAGGGGCAAAGCTGCACTATCATTTCATGAGTGGTTTTTCAGTAAACTTTGTTTCTCAAACATTTGTGGAAGGACCAAGTGCTTGTGTGAGAACACTAGCCTACAGCTGCTGGTGCTTGCTGAGAACAGTGTGTGGTTGCTGGCTTAGCCTTTCTCTCTAAAAACAGTGCTTTACTGAGGTTTCCACTGCTTTTCTTCGTTCTACCTTTTGTCCATTTTTTTTAGAATAATTGTGAAAAAATCTAAACTTGAAAATAAAAACTTTATTTTGCCCTACTTTTGATATCTGCAAGATAACATGGTATCAGTGTACACAAGGATGGCATTAACTCTGAAAGACACTACATTTTAGCTGTTGTGTTTGTTGACGGAGAGTTAGAAAGTTGGGACCTGGCAGCTTTTAATGGCAGAAAGCCAGAAAGAAAATCTTTTGCCTCAGGTCATATTGACAGCCATGTCTGCTGTCACGCTCAGTTCTTTAGATTTAGCGGTAATAAAAATCCAAACATAAGTTTGAAGCAGTATATTGATAACTGAGTGAATGTTAAGTATGATTATTTAATAGCATTGAATACTGAGGTGCAGATGTATAAAAACCTCTAGGCAGCAGCATCCAGTAATCAAGTGGGGCTGTCAACTTATTGTAGCCATCACATTAATCATCTTCCACCCATTCATGCTGAATGTGTAGTGTAGGTCTTCCCCCACATCCTCAAACCAAGACAAATCAAATCAACGTTGTTTATTTTTCCCCACCAGATTCAAAAGGTGATTATTTGCATGGAGTGAGGAGGATGATTTAATGACAGGAGGATAAGATCTTGAATCCTGGAGTCATAAGTGATATTGGCAGCTTTTAGCAGCTGTCTGTTTTCATAAAAAGGCAGACCCTTTTGGAAAGGCTCCACTTCGCAGCTGGGAAAACATGTATCATGCAAAAATGCAATTTGAGTTAGGCTTGATAACCAAGTCTTTTTTAAAAATAGTAGTTCTCTTCCAGTACCTTCTCTGTCCTCTGATTGTCTAAATGATTGTGGTGTAGTTTTGGTGCTTTCCAGTTTGTGCTTTCACGGTGAATTCCATGTGATAAGCTCTCCTGGACAAGTGTTTTCTTTGCAGAGCAACTTAGTGTCCTTGAACTGCATCATAGCCTGTGATTATCCTGTGAGCTTTGGGGCGTGCATAGCCACTGACTTGGACAAATAAAAATCTACAGTTAAAAATTTCTCTCTTAGACTAATGTAGGCTATTCTTTTGTTTTCAAAATGCTGATATTTTTAAGACATATGTATAATTTGCTTGAACATTATAGCAAACTAACTATATTCTAATGTATTTTCAAAGGGAAAACAAACTAGAACGTAATTGTCTCAGAGTCTATGACTCTAGAAAATTATCACCTGTAACTGAGGTGTAAAACTCTTCTCTGAAGTGAAACTCCATGCAGGCAGACTTATTGTAAGTAGAGAAAAAAACATATTGTAAAGCAAAACAAGTATTTTAACAGATTGTAATAAATACATGAGAAAATATTTACAGTGTTGCAGGTCCGCTAATTTTTCAAATGACCTTGAAAATATGCAAGTGCAGCTGTTCTTGTTAATGTGAAATGATGCTGCTTAGGAAAAATGTGAGTTTGGTGGTGGCTGGGTCAGATCCTTACTACTAAAAATCTTGAAGATATTGAGTGGTGACGCTAGCATCTGGTTTGACAGAGTTTTGTATAGATTTGAAGGTATTAGGAAGGTGTGTTAGGATTTGTGAACCATCCCCAAGATATTTATCTGATTTTGACTGATCAGACTAGAAAAGGGATATCTTTGCTAAGAAACTAGCTTGAAAACAGTGCTGCAGCTTTCAAATATGAGCTATTGCTCTTTGATAGTTAAATAGTGGATATGAGCTACTTAAATTGCTGGAGAAACTCTAGGTTTTCAAAATTTTAGACCCAGTTGGATTTTGGGATTGATTCCTGGAACACAAGAGGCCTAGGATAGAGTCTACCAACTTTATCTGTGTTTCAGCAGAAAGAAAAGACAATATTTACATGGCCAGGATGGCCTTTGCTGTGGGGTGAGAATGTTGAATGACCATGTGGAATGACAACCACGAAAGACCAAGTTGAATGGTCTTCAGATGTTTAATTTCTTTGTACTTCTCAATTGTCTGTATGTGTAATGAATAAACTGACTGACCTTGATTTTTCATGATCTTGTAAGAAAAGACTTGCTGGTTAGGACTTGTCAAATGCAAGACAGGATTAAATTCTGACTCAGTCTGGAAACTCTTCCCTTATACAGAGAGGTATGTAGTATAATCTTTTCTCTAGAAGTTAACTAGTTTCCATTTAGAAAGTCATTTGTGTCTTAAATGTATTTAGAAAGTTGTTTGCTACTAACTTTGAGAAGTCATATACTGTCAGAGTTTTTTTGCTAAGCTATGTGAGTGATTAAACTAAATTCCCTGGGCTGTGTCAGTTTTATCTTTTCAGTGAAGGAGACGTTTCACTTGATTTGTCTTCCTCTGTAGAGAAGTCCACTGATCCCTTAAAAACTTGATAAAACAGTTGTTATGTTTCTTTCTCTGAAGAACTATTCCCTTTCTGCTTTTAATTTTCTGAGTGCTCTGTTGCTTCAAGCAAGGTATTGCACTCAGGTTTATCTTTCCTTTGATAAAGCATTCTATGGAAATGTGGATGGTTGTATGATTGAAAAGGAGCGACCTGATGTCTTTGACAAGCTTGGCTTTTGCAGCTTTTTTCTTACCTCTATTTAAAAAATCTCCATCATGGTTATTTCTTTGTGATGTCCCTGCCCTTAACAGAGAAAGCAGAAACAACCTATGGATGTTTTGAGCGAATAAACCCATAGCAATAACTTTGAACCCTCTCTCTATCCTGGAATTTCCTTTCTTATTTATTATGCTAGCCATAGGTGAGACACCAAGCTCTTTGTGGTGGGTTTTCATGTTTCACTGGAGAAGAGGAGGGGAAAAGGCTTTCCAGCTAGAGAGCAACTTCCCGGTCTGTGGTCTGCTATGTTTTCCTGAGTGAGCTGCTGTGATGAGCAGAGTGACAGCCAGTGAGTAAGCTGAGCAGACTCGGGCTGCTGCAGGGCAGTTATACCTGTTAGTGTAAACAGAAGCCAGGTATCAAATCAAAGCGTGGCGGAATAGCTTGTGAGCTGTAGCTAGCGGGCTTCACGGTGCCGAGAAGGAAAAAGCAGATGGAAACGCTCAAATGCATTTCCTTCCTCCCCTTCCCTGTCTCTTGGATCTTTTATTTCAGTCAGTAATGGAAATCTGTGCTCTGAGTTTTGAATGAATGGCTTACACTGCGCTAGTGTTAAGTACTTAATGAGCCTCATTTCTCAAAGATCTTGCAGTCTGCCTTAGTTAACCCAGCTGCTTTTTTTAGGAGTACTTGTTTTGGCAGAGGCTTTTCTACGTATGTGAAGAATGCACAAATAAACCGTTGTGCAATTTGCAATTAAAAATGAGGTTGTAGGGAATGGAAGGATTTTCAAGTAGGAGATCAGAGGGTGCAGAGCCAAGGAAAACAATTGCTCAGCATCACTTCGTAGCCCTCTGTCTCAACAAGATCTGTTTGTCTGCCCTGCCTGCTGAAGGGAATAGAAATGCAAACCTATGCTGGGGGAGTCCTGCAGTGCTTGTGAGGGTCAGGCTCGGCAAAGGGATGTGGAAGTAATCTGAAAGAGCCAGGAACTGATTTGGGGTTGTTGTTTTTTTTTTTTTTTTTTTTCTTTTACCTCCTCAAGGAATAATTGCAGCGTGGCAAAATTCTGCAGAACGTGTGCAGTGATAGTGGTTAGGATTACTGTGGTTAAAATGAGTGACACTAACAATTCCAGAAGTGTGTACTTTCAAGCAGTGTTTGAAAGGATGCAAATACATGAATCTAGAGCTCATCCACAGCTGTGGAGTTGTTTCAATTCATAGACATGAGTGGTTAGCCATAAGAGTAGCTGTGCTGAGGTTTATCTTTATGCTAAACTCAGATTTCTGCATTGATTAGGTTAGATTTAAGCAGGAGTAGTTTGGTCTGATGTAAATTTTATTTGGGATGGAAAGGAAGGAGGGATGTTGCCTTGGTAATTGCATCACATCAGCAGTTTCAGTGACAGCTTGGTATTGGCTAAAATTCCAATTAAAAATGTTGTTTTAAAGATGGACCTGTGTTTTTCTTCTTCCTTCTGCATAAGGGTCTTGAACAGCTGTCTCCTGGGTGTGATGCTTTAAAAAAATCCTTTACCTTCTAGAAGCATCTGGTATATTAAAGGAGGCATAGCTACGGCATTGTTAACCCTCCTTAACAATGTCAGCTGAGGGTTACACAAACAATTGCCTGAATTGCTGGAGTTCAAATATCTGAAATATTTGTTACAGGTGGTGTTTGCATGCCTGCTCTCACTTTGTGACAAATCCTGGGTAACCTGCCTGCTCTTGTATGGCGGTCAGTTTTGCCACATGTGCTGTCATGCTGCTGAGATGCAGTGCTGAAAAAGGAGCAAGCTCTATATTCAGGTTCTTGTGACAGTGTTTTAACCTTACATCTCCATCTTAATTAAGAGACCACTGCTCAGTTCTTTGCTAGTCATCTGGGCAAGACAGAACCTGCTGCACATTAACCTGGCTAAAAGCAGGGGGTTTGTTATTTAAGCTAGTTAAGTCATTAGAGAACAACTCTGGAACAGGTGGGGTGAATCCCCCTCTGTGGCTAGAGAGGGACCAAAGGGGGCACCTAAACTTCAGCTTAGGTGAAATGCCTGTCTTTTAGATGGCTCATGTTAAACCAAGTGATTTTTTCACCTTGCTTCTTTGTGCTTTGCTTTCATGTTTGTGAAATGGGAGAGTGGCTTGGTGCCGCCTCGCATAATAACCATCCTTTTGCCTGCAACTGTGTATCCCACTGGCATGTTCTTACTGTGATGGTTTTCCACAGGTGTGTGGTACTTGCTCATGTTGTTGATCTTTCCATCTGTCCTGCTGTGGCATGCTGTAATTGTGGCTTCTGGTCATTTTCTGAAACCTATAATAGTTTATGGGGATGACTGCTGTGGGCTGTGGCAATGCCTTTAGCAGACGTTTTGTGGCATCTACTAGACACCTTTTCTACCTGCTTGTGATCTTTGAAGTGTCCAGTGCTGCTTTTCCACTCTCAGGAAAAGAACCTGTTGGGAACTATGTTCAGAGATGTTGTAGAGCAACCCTGAACAACCGTGGATTTGATCAAGAGCAGTTTACTTGAGTTGCAGATCTCGAGTTGCAAGGCTCTCCTTGACTGTCTTGATGGAGACCTCGGATATCCTGCCCCAGTATATATGGGAAATGGAATGAGTGCTTTGGGAGTCCCCTTCCTATGGCCAGGCTGGGTGCCTCTTCTGTGGTCCAGGCATGGCTAAAGTCCCATCATGTGCTGGAGAAGGGAGATGTACCTTTCTGTTTGAGACAAATGCCTCCCATCAGGTGTCTCCCAATGCCTTTGCTCTAACAATGGTATCAGAAGTTTTCCCTGTGTTTCTGAGAACAATTCTTCCAAAGAGCCACTGATCAGAATTACTTTAAATTAAACCAAATCATTTAGAAGAGCTGAGGCAAATGTTCTTAAATCAAAGATGAACAGAATAAAGTGTTGTCTAATCCATCACCAAAGTCCAGCTGAACGAGATAGTAACAGTCTTCAAGGGAAGGTCTCATGGGAGCCATGAATTCAGCTCAGGGGATAACATAAGCTTGTCTTCCTCTCCTCATGCAGGAATTTCTTGTTACAGTACTGGTAACAGGCGTCTCAAAATGCAACCTCTGAACTGGTGGCTTGCACTGCTCTGATTTAATATTATCTTGGCAGTTTTATTATATTAGCCATGGGATCCTATTTCGTATTCACAGAATGTTTGCTTAAACACAATATCCTGGGAAGGGTAATAATCCATGGTAAATGTATGATATAGCCACTGAGTGCCTTATTGCACAGAGCTCCTAGCCTGTGTCCCTTCCCCCAAGAAGTGTTAATTATTTTTCTAGTCTCTTCATGCGATTACTCTCTGTGAACATGTGGATTTATTTCTATCTTCCCTCTCTCCTTTCTTGCTGTTGTTTGTTGCACTGTGATATCTGGTCTTAAATGTTGAAAGCCTTTTTTTTTGTGGGGGGGCAATGTCTGTATTCAGATAGGACAGTGGACTCTAACTTCTAAAAGGGTTTGCAGGTGCTCCTTGAGTGGAGGTAACAACAAAATGTGAACTGTTTGTAGTGATGTATTTAGCTTGGGATATAAAAAAAGAGACAAATTTAATGGCTAGCTATTAAAAAAGCCAAACCTACTCATGAAAAAAATCAAAATGTCTGGAATCCAGAGCATTTCTTCTTATATGAACATTTCTGGGTTATGTTTCATCAACACCAAAAAATGGGCCTTGAGCTTTGCTGTTGTCCAAGGTGGTCAGTCCATGTGGCTGTAACAACCACAGTGTCAGAGTCTTCGAGTGGGCAGGGCAACTGTGGTTGTTTGTCAGATGATCAGTGTATCCGGATGACTTGGGTGACTGGTTGCCTCTGCTAAGCCAAGGGAGCCAGGCTGTTATGAATGCGAATATTGCCAGGATGTTTAGGGTGATCAGAGTGATGGGAAAGAAGTGGAGAGAATGTGTTGTCTGGCATTTTGCATACAGGGTGTGAGAGGCACCTGAACAAGTACACTTCTTTCTGTGGTTGAACATGATGTGCAAGGATGCCACATACTTAGGCCATTTATGTAGCTATTCATTGTCTCGAGTGCTTCAAATAGGTGTCTGTTCCTGTAAAAGAACTAATAAGCAGCTTTGCAGAAGATTTCTTGTATATATGCCCTGGTCACAGAAAAAAATTAACATTGTACTAATAGGCTGCTAAGGTTTTTTGTCTTTTCCTTTACACCCAAGAGGCAGATGTTGTTTTCTTTCTCTGCAATTTTACTTATGCCTCAGATGCAACATCTCAGCAAACCATGTTCCAGTACTTCATCACACTTTCCAGAGGATTTGGGCTAGAATCAGCAGGTATTGAAAAACTCCAGAATCTTCTAAAAACCCCCTGAGCCTTCTAAACTCTTGCAGAAAAAAAGAGCATGCAGCAGTTTGCATGAAGGATTCTTGACTGCTTTTGCCTGGCCTCTGCCCTATCAGGACTGCTGTCCAATGGAGAAGCTGCTGCTTGTTTACCTTCCTTTCTTTTGGAGAATGACTTTCCAAGAGTAGGTTTGTAATGGCCTGTATATTCCTTCTCTTGAAGCTTCCTAGGGTGATTTGGTCTTTAGATGCCATTCTAACTCTCAGAAAAAAGCATTTGTTGTCTCTCAGTATTTCTTATGTCTTGCATTATTTTGAACCAGGTGCAAGCTGCAAGCTGTACTTGATGCAGTTTAGTAGAAATGGTATCAGTTCCAAACTGAAATAATGGCAAGCTTTTTTCATCCTCCAAGTGTAAACACACCTGAGATAATTAACTCCGTAGGAATGAGCCTTGAGGTATGTCCCTTCAATGTGACTTCAAACATACCTGCCTCTTTGTGGTTGTGTCAGGTGTGATGGCTTCTAAACCCAGTGTTTGAGGTCCTGTTACATGGTAACATAGTCCTAACAGGAAGGTGTCGAATAAGTGTCCCGGCACAGCAGGGCAAGAGACAGTGGCTTTTATTTTAACTGCTTTGGTTCTGTGGATGATGTGGAGGGTAAAAATGAAACCAGGAACCTTGCTCCTTCTGTCCTTGAGCCCTCCTGTGTGGCTCCTATCTTCTGCCCCTGCTCTGCAGTGACACTCTCCAAAGAGGATGCACTGGAGCTGCAGAGCGCTGCTGCAGTCCAGGGCAGGGTCCCTGGGGAAAGAGCTACCATCTGAGTTACAGCATTTAAGCAGAACTGGGGGGGAGCTTGACTAACCCTACCTTGTGCTGTCGCACACCAGGACTGCAGGTTAATGTGGGGCCAACCTGGCAGGCGTGTGGGAAACAGAAGTATTGCCCACCACAACACTGGGATGACAACAGGGGATCTGCTAAAAATTCCATCAGAAACATTAAGTGTCCAGAAGCTCTGTTACAGCTAGGCCTAACATGGCCTGAGCAAGTTGGGATTTATTGGCACAGCGGTGGAATTAAGAACAAGGATTGAGGCTATTACACAATACTAAGTTAAAAAAACCACAAACAAATAAGAGAGCATGTATGCTGTTAATAGGCCTCATGTCTGCTCTAGTGTCTGGCACTGTGTAGTCCCACTAAAATTGCTGCCACCTCCTGTTGTTTTCTCTGATGAAAATTTCATCTTTCAAAGTTTTGTACAAAGCTGCTGTTTTAAAACCTGACTTAAAAACATAGTAAATGTCTCCCATCTTGTTTTAAATCTGTAATATCTCAAGGAAGAAAATGGTCGGGAAGAGAGTGCATCTGTGTTCTCAAAAAGACATAGTTAAGAATGAATAATAAACAAATACTTTAATGTCCCATATTCCATTAATTTGTCAATATTCACCCCACGGGAAGATGGAGTGTTTCTTGTTTGTCACTTTACCTCTCTGAGTGCTGGTTAAATCCTGATTTTTCTAATTTATTGATGTATTATTTTCAAAATGTACTGTATACCCTAGTGGAGCAAACAGAGAGGATCACTTCTTCTGTTAAGTGTTTCCTGTAGAAAACAAAGAGCTACTAACTAAGCAGTGATATTAACTAGGTGTGGCAATATGTGTGGATAGGACTTTGATAACAATTCCATGTGTTTCTTGCTGCTTTAATTTTTTTAAAATGTAAGTGTAGGATTTTCAGACTGTTAAAATAAAGGTCATTTTGGACCTAACTTGTCTAGACCTCTTGAAAATCCAGCTTATTTCATGGCTGCATTTATAGACATGCCTTTGAAAACCTGCTTGATAACTGGTATCTGCTGGAAAATTAGAGAAGAAATTCTATTTCTTTTTATTCTTTGTGAAGATTAACAAAGTGAAAAATTCTAGGGGGAATCAACATTTTCTGAATTATTTTTACTATGGAGTCTTGTATGGAAGTGGCATGAAAGGTTATTTGTAATGATGAATATGTAGCCAACACAGTGGAATCAAATCTTGCGAACCAACACTTTTTATTACCAGTTATTTGTTTATTGTTTCTTTGATTCTGAGATATTTTAGAGAGTTTGTACATATTTCTGACTGTGATAATTAAAATCCGGGTAAGAAAATGAAAGTGTTTGTGATAGAAGGCTAGAGCAGGAGGGGTAAATGAAGCCACTCAACTTTGTTTTGGTGAGGCTCCCTCTGGTACCAGTGTATAGATACAAGGGATTCTCCAGACAGTGATTGAGAGAATCTAGGTTAAACTCTTCTGAATCTCTTTGTGGAGATTGCTATATCTCTCTGTTGATTATGATTTACCTCTGAATTCAGTTACTTAGTTACCTGTCTGCACCTAAGCAATATGAGTATACTCTTCTGCCGTGATCCTGAGGAACATTATTTGGAAGGGAGGGATTTGCGAGGGAGTAAAAAAAGGGAGCACTACCAAAGTTCAGAATTGCAGTATACAGGAAGTGAGAGGAACAGGTATGTAAAAAAAAAAAATCATATAGTGTCAAGTGAAGGGACTTTAAACTTTCCTTGGAATGTGTTGCCTTGACAGTTCATTAGTTTTATTGCTCCAGTTTTGGCAGGAACCCAGACATGGCAGTATTATGTCTGCATGGATAATGAAGATTCCATTTATAATGGTTAGAATAAAAACCTATCAGTGTGATTTAAATGGGCCGTATTGGTAAGTGTGGTTCTCCATCTCTGAAATTGTTCTGTGGATCTACATTAACCTGCCCGTCAATTCCTTCTAGAAGTTTTCTTTTGCATATCACTTCATGTTGCTTCCAGAAGGTATCCTTCTAAACTTGTGTTACGGTAGAGGTCCTCTGTAGAAAATGATGCGAGGAGCCATATATGTTTGGTTTTGGCACTTGTTGCACTGTCAGTTGATGAAATGGTCACTTGTGAGTATATTGCTGGATGACCACATCAGGCACAAATGCCACTGTGGGGGTGGGGGAAGGATATTCACTAACCAGCAGTGGCAGAAGTGTGGGGATTGTGGAATTGAAGAGAACTGGACTAGTCCAATGACCCCTTTTCATGTTTATCATATCAAGAATTGAAGTAGTAGCTCCCAAAGATTGTAGAGTATATGACATTAATATTGTTTATTCCCTCTCCTCCTTTCTTGTTTTTTTTTTTAATTATTATTTTTTAATGATTAAAAAAAAGTAAACTGCATGGACTGGATCACTGAACATATAATGAAAAAAAAAAAGTCCTTGTTTAGTAACCATATGTTTTCTAGGTAATAAGATGAAGCTGTTAAAGCATCCGAAGAGGTGCTTTTTTTTTTCTCCCCTTGGAACTTTTGCTTACATTTAATTATGTATTTTTATCCTTACAGCTAAGCATGTCTTACATCTTTGGCCACAAACTGTATTACATGAAAGATTAGTTGTTATTTCATGGCTGATGAAATCAGCAGAGGCAGATTCTCTCTGGCTGTAGAAAACTGGTGATGCTCCCTGCCCTGTGTAGGCGAGGAGGCTGACCTAATGATGACCCATCAAGCAGTATCATGATAAGGTGTTGTGTATCCGAAAATCTGAAGTTTGCAGCTGGACGGTGTGACTCATGGAATGTGCTGCAGGGTTTCTCTCCTTTCCCAGGCTTTGCCCAGGAAAGAATCACACTGACTTGCCACAGTGGATGTAGTGGAGAAACATGTGGCTGGGATGCTTGTTTTTCTTCAGAAGTGGTAGCTGTTGTATACATCTGATAAAGGCTCTCTGGAACTGAAGGGTTTGCAGCTTCTTGAGGGTGGTGCTTCTAGGTACTTTCCTTCCCACATTTAATTAGTGATAGGTAGATCTTGAAAGAGTGCATGCTTCTAGAGTATAAAACTTGATAAAGATGGGGAAAACAAAATAAAAGGGAACAACAACTACAAAAAGTAGTTTGTAGCTTTTAGAAGATGGAACAGGTTCTCTGTAATGTTTGGGAAATAGCAGTGGGTTACTGCCTTGTAGACATGGTTGAAAATATAAAGGATGATTGCAGTTATCCAAAAGGACTATGTGTTGGCACACAATCAGGAATCCTCTCATTGGGTTCCAGGGAGGGTCACCAGGGTAATAGGAAGGGAACGAGGTGTGTCATATATAGGAACAGGTAAAACAGTGTTTTACAGGAGAGCACATTGTGTGATCTATGCCCACAGCTGTTTTATCTGCACAGGGAGAAGCAGCACTGTGTTTGTTTAAATATTTTTTTTTACTGTTGAGATGTACATTTATCATTCTTGGAGAAAGGTTGGATGACACTCTGAAAGGAATGTGATGCATCTGCCTCTGTTACCTACGGCTTTGCCTTTTCTAATTCATATGAATATCTGTTTAACCGGTCAGCTTCCTGGTAGACCTTAAGTTCTGTATCTCTTGCTTTTAATAGCATGCTTCTCAGTTTACAGCAGTGAAATAAAAAAGATTTTAAGGCTTCGTTTACCACAGGTTTGTGAAAATTGTCATACTGCAGAGGCAATTTTGTATCCTCATGATTATAAGACTAAGCTATACTATTCAGGAATTGTATGGGTTTTCACATTATTTGAAGACCAACACTGATGCTGAATATTGGAGGCTTTCATGTGACAGCCATCCCACAAAGTGGGAGTGTTTCATGTGACATTTCTCTTGCATTTTGTAGAGTTACTGCCTTGTATTTGGGATGTGTATGTGGCGTTTTTGCACTATATTGGTTCTACTGGATATAAGTGTTTGTTCAAAAGTTTGTGTGGGCATCAGATACTCTATGGTTATATGCAAACATATAACAGTAAGATTAAATAATCTCCCAAGTCATATCTGCTCCTATTTTGTCCCACCTCTCCTGGCAGCAGGGTGCAGAAACAGTGCCCATGCTGTGGCAGTGGGTGTACGACAAGGAAGTGACGTGTGCCGGTGATTAACACCAGGCGGCAAGAACAGGACGTTCAGATCACGAAGGAACATGAACTCTTCTATTTTTTTTTTCATCTGCTATTGTTTAAAACTGACCTATTGCTTTCTTAGCTGGTGTCATTTTTCTAGAGGAATGTGAATTCTGTGATTATAACTTCAAAGCAAAGAAACAAGCGATAATTTCATAATGACGAGGAATCAAAACGTATTTGTTAAGATGAGGAATTTTACCTCAACCACGGGCAAAAGGTGGTGTCAGTAAGATGGACAGTGATAATGTATTCACTGTCGGGTAACTGAACTGAAAGTAAGCCTCTGTTTATGCTTTGTTTTCATATTGCTGGCTTGGCTCCTGATTTTTCTACCTTTCACTTGCTAGCATGTTAAGCCAAGTGAATATACTCTTTGTTTGGCAGTTAACTCTCTCTTTTCCATCACTTTGGAATGTAGATGTTTGTAGTGCTCTTAGGAAAAGCCTGTTTCGAGGAAGGATTTCTTCATTCTTAATTAGCTTTGCAGTGAAAATCACTAACTACTTATTTGCAACTCCTGTTCATCAGTAGATACTATTTTTCTATTAGAAAAAAATGCATATTTGTACAGCTTCTCACTTTGTATCTTTGCAGATGCTTCACTATTAAATGTTTCTGTTGAAATGTGTGTAAAACTCAGCTAATGAAAAGAAAGTTGTGCTTGTTTTATAGTGATCTCTGGCTTCACATTTAAAATGGCACTCAGCAGTTCATTTTTACTTCATTTTGTCAGTAATAGGACAATTTTTATTTAACATTAATACAGCAGGACTAAAAGTGATACCATTGCTCTAGTTCCGAGATGCTTTAGTCACTGGACAATAAATTTGTAAAGTGAAAGTCATGTGTTTATGAATTTTGCAGTTTCAGCTCTAAGTTGTGATTTAATGGCATTATCTAAGGCACTGTGACCTACCCCTTCTTAGCTTTGCATGATAGGTGATTTCCGTGCCCCATTTTGCAGAGGAACCTCTCCCATGCAGTGAGTGAGGTGGCTGCTGCTACTTGGTTATCAAATCAGTCACAGTATTGTTGGCAGGTAAACAAAGACACAAAGGTTGAATGACTTGCTCAGGAACGTGCTGGCAGGGCAGAATTCAGGCATCAGGGCCTGGTCAACAGTAGGAGATAGTACTGGAAAACATCAGTTGTACCTTGGGACTGCATAAACCATTGTGAGATGAGGAAGTGTGAGAGTCTGTGCCAGAGGTGGGACTTGTGGCACAGACCTTAGTGACTTGTCTGCAGTTACAAAAGAGGACATCTGAGGCAGTTCCATATTTGGAACTGACATCTTAATCCCTGGTATCTGGAATTCTTTATCTGGTTCCATAAAATAGTATTTTACCTGATTTTTTTTTTTTTTGTAAGGTATTTTCCCTCTGTTTTCTGCTGGCAGAATATTATTTCCTGGCAAGTATTGCAGGCATACAAACCAGTATCATAACTGCTTGATAGTGCTGGCTGTTGTTGCAGGAAGAGAGGAGTCCTGGTAGCTAATGGAGGAAAAAAAATGTATGTAATAGCAACCAGGGTCTGAGATGGGCTGACTGAGGGCTCTCTTGGTTCCTTGGATCTGAGGAGTGGCAAGCCATTCTCAGGTGTTGACAGCCAGCATTACTGCTTTCACTTTGCAAGCTGGGTGTTGATGAAGAGAGTCCCCCCTTCTACACTGCTGTGCCCATGCTGAGAAAGGCAGCTCAGCCAGCCTCTCCTGCTGGGGTTTGGGTTGCTGCTCCCCAACTGCCCCAAGTGACCACACCAGTTATTCCATGCCTGGGCTGGGCTGCAGCCACCTTCCTGTGGGCCTCCTGCCTCCTCCTGGCCATATGTTCTCCAGCACTCTGGGCTCAGCCAAAACTTACCTTTTAACCTTGCATGAACTCTTTAGAGAAAGGCTTCCCAAGGAGGACAGCACCTTCTCATTATTAGCATAATCAACTCGTATTTATTCGGCTGAGAGGCTGGATTGTAATAAGTGCTTAGAATACTCCAGTAGAAATGCCGTCGACTCGCAATAGGAAGAGCTGATTGCTTATGGGCAATAACTATCTGTGGCATAAATTATTTACAATGTGCTTAAATTGTCAGAGCTCTTGAGAGAATGAGAGATTAGTTCTTGGCAGATTAGCCTTGCAGGGAGACAGGTAAAAGATGAATGCAGCAAACATGATTTGTTTGAACAAAATGAGTGTGGGTGCCCACTCCTAATACACATGGAGCTTCTGCTGTCCCATTCTGGCTGTTCATGGCCATCCTGACTTCACAGGTTGCTTGGTAGTTTTTGCTGGAGCAACAGTGCTCATCATCCTTGGTGGTGAGCTGCTGTGAAAAGTGCTGTGTTTTCAGAGGAGACTGCATGTCCATGGAAAAGCTCAGTTTTATATATTCAGGTCCCAAAATGTGTGCACACATGATAGCCTGGACTAATAATAAATTGAGTTTAGTGGAATTATGTGTGTGTGTGGTGTTAATGTGTATGTGCTATATGTAAAATAGAGCCTGCAATTAAATGTTTCCTAGGATTTGGTCTGTAAGTGGTTAACCAGTTTGTAAAACACTCAGTAAATGTACAAAGCATTGTGGTTTCGCAGAACACAGATGTGTCTATACTGTGCCGCAGAGTCATGATGAGGTCACTCTTTGAAAATCAAGGTGCTTAGCATCCTGCCTGTGTGCTTTTTAACTAATTGTGATAGAGAACTTAGAAAACTGTTCATAGGTCTATGAGGTGGTTTGAGAAACTACAGCACTGGAGAGTTTTAAATCAGCACAGAACAGAAATAACCCTTGTAAACGTGCTTTAAAAGGTTGTGAGATATTTGGGGAAAGTACACTGACTTCCTTCCCCTCTCCCTCCCCACCCCTTCTCCCTCATTCAGCAAGGTATAGGTATACAGCAATGCTGTACAGTAATGTTTTCAAGTTGGTTTTTAGATGCTGGTATACTGTACTTAAGTGTCTGGAAGGCATAACTAAACAGTTACATCATATTTTCTGAAATGACTAGTACTGTACTGGTAACCACAACATCCCATTAACTGTTTATCTAACCTAGAGTTATTTCTTCCAGATGAAAGCATTACATGCATAAATATTGTCCTTAATTGTGCAAGCCATAGAGGCATCTGTAAAGAAAACAAATGCTATGAATGCATAGCCAAAAGTTGAAAGTGTATGCAAGTTAGTTTAAGGTTAAGGCTGTCCAGGAATAAGGCTTATGTGAGAATTCTGCAAAGCACCTCCTTGAAGTGCTTCAGCTTTCATAGCGTGCTGCTGCTTCTCTCTCAAGGGTCTAGAAGTCTGTCACCTTTCCCCTCCTTTTTGAGAACATAACACCTTCTGGATTAGACAGATACACTGTTTGGATGCCTGTCTGAAGGTCTGAAGGTTTGATCCAGAGCACAGAAGACTCAGTAGGAGTAGGAGCACAGAAGACTCAGTAGGAGCAGTGTCAAGGGATCCAGGGCTTTGGTGGATTATGTGACTGGTAGTATTGCTCACTGAAACTTTAATCTCCTGTTTTGAAGCTGGAATAAAGCAATGGAACAAAACTCTTACACTAATGACATACTTATAATTCTCTTTTTTTTTTTTTTTTGGCATTGACAGGGTGTTGTGAAAAATTATATGCAGCACTACAGTTTGGGTGTTTTTGAGCAAAAGAAAACATATACCAAGGTTAAACAGAGCTTGCTATTGAAATGAGGCAGTAGTAATATTACAACTTTGTGGAAGAATTGGTGCTGTGATGAGTTACAAAACAAATGTTTTTTATTCCTTAGATTAATCTTTACTCTGTGTGACAAAACAGAACATGCTTCTTAAAATAATGGAGCTGCTTTTGCAGCAGTGATGCCTCAGACAAGGCAAAAGGAGGTGAAGTATTGCTGCAGAAGACGAGGATGTGAGAGGGAGCAATTCAAAAGTCAGGGAGAGTGATTATAGGACATAATAGCAGCACATACTTAAAACAAGCTAAAACATAGGTTGGGAAAGTCTTCCCAGTTCCATTCATACAGTAACAGTCCAATGCCTCAATCTTGCTTCCTCTCTGTTCACTGAAAGTCTGAAGATTGGCTGGAAGAAATGAGCACAACCTATCACAGGAAGGGGTTAACAAGGACCAATGGGACACCTCAGGACACCTTTCTCAGGACATTCCTGCATGGGAGATAACAGTTGCAGTGGGGGGTGTTGGGAAGAAGAAACACGTGTTTACAAAGAGACCACAAAGAGCCATCCTAAGACATGTTCAAACAAGTTTCTCATCAGACTTAGTGCTACACCTATGAGTCTAGCTCCAGAAGCCTAGGCTAAGAAGGGCAAAAGAGAGAAAAATTGAGTCCCATGCTCCAGCTAACATGGAAAAATTGGCCCAGGAGTTTCTGCCAAGCTTACTGTTTGTGCCTCAGTCTTGTGTATATGGTGGCACTGATTTGTCAGGCTCAGGTGAAAGCTGCTCAGCTGCAGAAGTGTGTTGGGACTGACTGAGGAGCAACGGCAGGCACTTGTTATCCCTCTGGATCAGAGAAGACTGGGCAGCAAGGACTGCCTCACAGACAGCACACGCAGGCCTGCTGGACTCGCTGCTGCTTTGTCCTTTGCCCCTTCCATGCTGCCTGGGAGTTGGAGATTTCCTTTGAGCCGGTTTAAATGCATTCTCCTTTCTGTTTAGCTGAGCTCTCATGCCTCATCCGAACAAATACCCTTATGCAGCTCAGTGGGGAAAGTCTGGGCTCTGAGGTGGCCATCAAGCATTTTACTGGCTTCAGCAAAGTCTTTGAATCCCTCTCTGAACAAGCCTAAGATAAGCATTCGTATAATAAAGTGAGCTGAAATTCACTTGAGTAACTCCTCCACTCGTGTTGTCTGAAAGTGTAAAATAAACCTTGTAAAGATGCGTAGTGTAATAAACCCCAAACCCTTCCTACCTGTTCCTGTAATATTCACCGGTACAAGCTGAAGGCCATGAATAGCAGAGAAATGAACTTTGGGTTGTTTGCTGTGAATGTTCCTCATGATGAGGTTTACTACTTACAGTACTGCCATTCATCATCTACTTTTCTTTAACAGTTCATTCACAAATCTGGCATCACAAAGTTGTTAGTTTTGAGAACCAGCCTCTTCCAGTTTGTACGTAATGAATCCAGTGACACTCAGCATTCCTTAGAATTATTTCTTAATTATATGGGAAAACCAGCTACGTAACTCATAATTTTAAAAATATTTTAAATAATCTGCTTGGAGTTATGTGCTCTACTGTCTTTTCATAGTTATTGCTACATTATTAGCCATTATGATACATTAAATATCACATGAATATTTTTTTCATAATAGAAAACCTTTTTCGAAGTTTCAGTGAACTGATGCCTTACAGAGGACACAGTGAGGTTAGCAAATGTTGGAGTGTTAGTGCAGCATAAAAAATTTAAAGTTTTAATTGCAGTAAATAGTTAGTTTCTATAAACTACAGTTAAAGCATTTCTTGGAATTCAAATTGGAATTCACATTAATTTGACAAAATTCAAATAAAATGGTCAGTAATAAAAAAAAAGAATGTGATCAAATGATTTGTCAGACAAAAAAAGGAGCATATTCTAAGTTCATCAACTACTTGGTGACTTCAAACATTGTTCTATAAAACGTTGATTGATATATTAGGGGGTCAACAAGTAATGCTGTGCTAAATATTGGTGCTGTTTTGTTTCTAGGTTCCTGGTTGGGGAGGTTGTTTGTTTTGGGTTTGGTTTTCTTGTTCTTTCTGCAAATACATGCCATTTGCTAAGAAAACAAAGTGATTTTGTTGCTTAAGTTTTCAGAGTCTATCCAAGGCTTTTCCTGACGGAGAATTCTTCTTGGAAGCGTCAGGCTTGTGCAGTGGTTGAAGTCCATCTGTGTTAGATAATTCCTATTCCTTGGCTCTGAAAGAGCATTCATGCTGAATCTGTAGTTACTCTGGAGTACTTTCTTCATTTTGTGGTTAATTATGCTGATATTTTTTTCTTCTACCCTTTGGGATAAAAGTATAAACCTTTCTATTAATTTCTAATCTGAGGGAAGTTCCTCATAAACGTAATTTGATCACTTTGACTTCACTGTGAGGAAAGAATATTTTGCAAATAGACAAGTTACTTTCCTAGTACAGCAAAGAACAAGGCTCCTCTTAAACCTGGTGAGTCGATTACATTGTCATCCAGCCTTCCTTGTCAAACAGTCTCAATCATGATTGGCAGGACCAGGGCAGTGATCATCCTCCTGTACTCCACACTGGTGAAGCCACTCTATGAATACTCTAGTGAGGGGCCCAAAACTGAACACAAGAAGGACATTGAGGTGCTTGGAGTGTGCCCAGAGAAGAGCAGCGAAGCTGGTGTAGGGTCTGGAGCACAAGTCTGATGAGGACCAGCTGAAGGAGCTGGGGTTGTTTAGTCTGGAGAAGATGAGGGTTAGGGGGACCTTATCCCTCTCTACAACTACCTCAAAGGAGGTAGTGGCAAGATGGAGGTCAGTCTCTTCTCCCAGGAAACAAGCATTAGGACAAGAGGAAATGGCCCCAAGTTGTGCCAGGGAAGGTTTGGATTGGATATTAGGAAAAAATTCTTCACTGAAAATGGGGTCAGGAATTGGAACAGGCTGCCCAGGGAAGTGGTGGAATCACCATCCCTGGAGTTATTTAAGAGAGGTGTAGATATGACACTTCAGGACATGATTTAGTGGTGGACTTGGCAGTGCTGGTTTAATGGTTGAACTCGATGATCTTAAAGGTCTTTTCCAATATAAATGATTCCCTGACTATAATGCTTAGTGATTAACATATATTAATTTAAATTAAATTATTTACCATCCATAATTAAAAAAAAAAAACAGAAAGAATTCACAATGATTCTGGATGTTCCCCCTTATTCTCTCTTCCTTTAAAATGTAGCTTTTATAGTGTAGCTATGCTGAACATGTTTAAGTTCTTAGAGCCACAAAGCTTATAGTTCCCAATCCACAGCAGATCCCAGGCTTGTGCTGCCCTCCAGCATCCTTGCCTTCTGCCTAAAGCTGATGTGTCAGCAGGGGAATGCCTGATTTTTAAATTAATTGGTGTTCTGCTACTGGGCTCGTGGACTTAGTTGAATTCATGAATTAATAATTTTGTGATTTCTGTGGAGGAAGGAAGGTTATATGCTGGCTGTCCAAAAGGGTTTTTTTTAGTTTTTATGTCGTGCAAGTTTAAGTTACTGAATGGATGCCAATAAAAGCACTGTTGTTGGTAAGTATTGTTGTTGGTAAGTATTGTATAATTGTGATTATTTTCTGAATTAATTTGTTCCTTACAGCTCTTTTCCTTTTCTATAGTAGTATTTGTTTTAGATAGAGAGGTTTTTGGTGGCTATTTTAGTGGAGATCTGATTTATATATTTTAATTCAGTTGGAAAAACTTAAATATCAAAAAAAAGTAAATTTTTCTTTCTTTCTTTTTTTCCTTTCTATCCTGCTTCCTGTTATTGTTTTTTATACTCTTCACGGTAGCACCCAGTGTCTGCTATTTTAAAGCTTCAAGCACAGAGTTAAACCAGTAGGGCTTAGGACATTTTCAGCCTGGCAGGCTTTGAGGTGTCAGAGAGAGATGGAGGGATGGCAGAGGAAGGCCTGGCTGCTGGGACAGCAGACTTTTAGTCGCTGTGGCTCCTGGGTGTTGCACTGGGGAGGTTGGACACGGGCATTCTTCTACTACAGGACCCCATTATCATGTTGTTTTCAGAAGGGAAAAATGGGTGCAGATGTAGAATAACAAATACTAAAATCCTAATCCTACTGCACATGCCTATACAGAATACATAGTACAGAGCTAAGGAAAATAGGGAGCTGCTGTGAAGAGCTCTGATGTACAGTTGTTGCAGTTTATTTTGGAAAGTGTATTTTTCTTGTATTTTCCTGTATAGCCATCTGAGACTCTTAAGGTAAGTTTTTCTTAACTGTTACATGTGCCATATTGTTTAAATCATTAATTTGCACAACCAAGTAGCAAGAATGCTGCAAGATACATAACAAATAGAATTTCAGTAAAGTCGATCTCGTTGTAAATTTCTTCCGTACTTCCAGTTCCTAGCAAATTGCCCACTGTAGTTATAAGAGCAAATAACTTGCCTTTGAACCCCTCATAGTCGAATCAGCTGTTCTAAGTGCATCTGGATGGCAGCTGCTTTTGCTGAGGATGGTCAAACCTCCAGAAGGGCTTCATGTCAGATCCCAGAGAATAAATTTGATTGTCCTTTATTTTTTCAAGTTTGGGTAGTGTATCTTTTTTCCTGCCACTCATCTGACCTGGAGTAAACTGCCTGACTTCATATGGACATATTTTGTGGAGAGACTATGGTCTTCTAGATTGGACCTTGATTACAGAGGTCTTACAGCAAGGAGTTAAACCAGGAGGAAGCCCTTGGGGATGCAGTAGAAGAGCAGATAATCAAGAAGGATGCTTCTTCTAAAAGCAGGTGGTGAATAGCAAGAAGTGCATAATAATCTCCCTGGCTGGACAGGACTGGGGTGGAAATCACCTTGCTTGTCTACCTGTATTAGTTTTTTACACAGAGTGGCAAGCTGTTAAGAGCTCATGAAGTAACCATGCTGGTAGGTTAAAAATAATCAGGAAATATGTTACTAAATGCATTGGGAGTTTATTGAAATGGGAGTTTATTTAAATAGAAATAATTGGCAATTCTTAAACTTGTTTTGCTACTCTTCAAGTGCCTTTTTGAGTCAGGAATGGGCTTTTTCAGGCTCAGCATTGAAAATATACATCTAAAGCATTGTTCTTCTGCCAACGGTTGTGGCCTTTTCTTGAGAATGGTGACATTGGATCAAAGTACTTTTTTTCACTGTCTGATGGTATGTTTTCCCACATGACTTAGGTTAACTTTTATTTGCTGGGGTTTTTAAACCAAGCGGTGGTGTTGAGGAAGCTTGAAAACCAGGTGAACTGGCTGAATAGAAAATTGGACTGGACCTTTAAGGTATTTCTTTGGTTTTCATGCCTGGTGTCTGTTATTGCCACCAATGGTTAAATGGCCTTTAGTTGACCTCTTCCATTTCTTTGAAGGTTGTTTTCGTCTGTTTTCTATACTGATATAAGAGGAAGTTCCTGAACAAGTTTACATGATTTACATTGTGCTACATATCCCTTCTAGTTTCTTTTCCTTAAATCTCTGACTAAAACTATGTGACCACATGGAGTGCAAAAAACTTGAAGACTTTGTAAAGCAGTGGCAAGTTAAATGTATGCTAATATTTCTTAAATAGATGCAGGTATCTCTTTTAGGTCTACACATGGGAAGCCTGGGTATCTAGTGAAGTACATAACTTTTATGTTAGTTGTTTATATAATACAGTATAAAAATTTTATAAGTTGTTTGGGCACTGTTTCAGCAAAATAGGTTAGCACATGCTGAAATTCAGCTATACTTCAGCATAGAGTTATGTGTTCAAGGGATTTCTCAGTCAAGAGCTAAAGAATTTGGGGGCGCTTGTTTTTTGTTAGTTTTTTTGTTTGTTGGTTGGTTGATTGGTTTGGGTTTTTTTTTTGTTTTTTCTTTAATTGAAAAGAATCTGTTTGAACAAAACTTAGTTGTGCCGTATTAATTGTTTCAGGTTTATTCCTGATGTCTATGTAAGTTTGTATGTGGTAATTTTTTTTTTCCTATGCAGTTATTACTGGAACATTATCAGTCTTAAATCTTAGTTAATAATTGATATTGTCATTGAACAAACTTTTTCCAGGGTAAGAAAGAAGGTTGGAAAGAAAGGTTGTTCTCTGAAGTGATAGAAACGTTTGGACTTGTCTATTTAGTTACTTCTGCATGCACAGTAAAAATATGTTGGGTAATCCTGCAGTGTGGTTCCTCCATGGATTGCTTGACACTAGGAAACATCAAATGTTGCCTAAATTCTGCTTAAGTGTTTCCCTCTATTCTGGGTTATTGATGGTGATAAAGCACAGTATATAATAAGAGGTTTCCTTTTTGACTGTATTTCAGGGGATTTTGATGGTTTTCAGAGCTGTGAATTTGCACAAAGCTGCTTTGTCTCAGCAAAACTATTTCTGAGGCACAACATAAACCCAGAGAAAAGTGGGTATCATGGGGTTTCCTCGGGTAACTTCTAAAGAGACAAACTCTAGAGGGCTTCACCTGTGAACTTTATACTCTGGCAGGGGTCACACAGCTCTGTGTGACTTTTGACATCCGTGGAAAATAAACTCTCAGGAAAGAAAGAACCATCCCAGCCTGGGCTATACTGATGAATATTTTCTAGTCAAATGGTTTCTTTTGAACATTTGTCAGGAGTGGTTTCCCAGAGCTACTGAAGCTGTTGACAAACTTAGAGCATCTGTGGTGTTCGTCCTTATACTGTTTGCTGGATGGATGCAACAATAGGTCTGATAGATCTGTGTTGCAGCCTAAATGCCTGTGTGTCATGTAGCTGCTTCAATAGCATGAAGTTTTTGTTTGTTGCATGTGTGTAGCCATTGGCTTTGCACTATTTTTTTCAGACTTGTTAGTATCTCATTGTGTAAACAAGCTGTATGAAGAAGGAAAGTTGTGCTCTGCTGTCAGAAACCTTGGTGGAAGCTACTGTCCTACGGAAATGTGTGCAGCAGGAATGACAGCCTGCCAGGGAAGTGCTGCAGGGCAGGAAAGGTAACACTGGATCCTAATGGCTTTACCCTGGTGGCTTCTAATGGCTTTATCCTGGCCTTAACTTGTGCTGTGGGGCACTGGATCTTGCATCTTTTAGTAAAGCAACTGTTCATGATGTACACACCCACTGCCATATCCATTTTAACATCCATTCACCCATTTCTTGGTTGGCCAAGGATGAAGGCTGTTAACAGCTGTTTTATTAACCTTTTCACTTTCAAAACCAGTTTACTTAAACTCTCAGTGACTTGGCGAGGATCTCTTGCACAGATGTGTCTCCTGCATTTGCCTTTTCCAGTGGCCAAGCCTTCAGAAGTGTTAAGTGAATCTTAACAAGAAGAGTCATAGGCCTTTCTCTTTACAAGTATGTAAGATTCTGGCTATGATTTCAGTACCATCCTGTTTCTTAACTGGGGAATTCTTTTCTGTACTGCTGGCTTTTCAGCAAATGGTAGACCTGCAGGATCTATGAAATAATTCTCAACAAAGATTAATGTGTGTAATTACATTTTGAGTATTTCATATTGAATTATCATGAAAGCACTCTTTCAGCACAATATGAGAGAATCTGGTCTTACAACCCATTTGCTTGAAATTTCTCATTGAAACGATTAGAGTAATAAAATATGAAGTAAATGACCATTAGAATAAGAACAAGAACCAGTATCTGAATGAAGATCTGTATCAAGAACTTCTTGAGATAAAATTTTGGCTTTGGGAAAAATTCTTTTAAAGACCTCAGGAAAAAAACACCTTTTTTTGTAAGAAATTTAAATGGTAAATCCTTGCAGGAAGCAGCACTGTCACACCCCAAACATATCTCAGAGTGTTCTAATAACAAGTAAAGAGCTTTTATGTTTTATTTCTGTCTTACCAATGCTGAAGTTTATAGGAGTATAGAGAAAAGTCATCAGAGGGTAAAATGAGTAATACCTATCATGAGTAATAATTTTCATTTTGCTTCATCAAATAAGACACTAATTACATTTTAAAAGCATTATAATTCTCTTATTCTCATGGTAGGTTTTGTTTCTTGTAACACCAATTATGTACTTGAGTTGATTACAGTAGAGCAAGAACTACTACACTAATGCTAATCATATCTTATTCTTTTTAGACCTGGTAGTACTCGTGTGACAGAATCCCTGCATTTTTTCAGTCTGCTTCCTGAAGATTTAATTCATATAACAGTTTATACTGCGTTTACCCAGTGAAGTTATGACAATGTGGAATATAGAGTTCCAAAATAAAATTATATCCCCCCAATCAATTTCTAGTTATTCTGTGCCTGTTTACTGATTCACTATTACAGAATTCAGTAGGAAATAAATGGTTTCAAACAGCCATCTTGCAAAATTTCAGTGAATGGAGAAGTGGTTCACTAAAGGTTGTGTAAAATTTATCAAAACCGGAGCCCGTGGATTAAGAAAGTTTTAGGTTCAAGACATTCTGATAATGTGAGATGGAAAAAAATAAGGTACAAAATGGAAAAGTGAAAAAGGAATTTTTTTGTATTAAAAAACATGAGTAGAGAATAAACTTAACTTTATTTCTAGTTCTCACTGCAGGAAAACTTGGCTGACATATCCAGAGAAAATTAGTGACTGAATCTTCCTAAATAGAAGAAATTTTTGTCTACTGTCTTGTCTTTCTAGAAAGTAAGCAATATTCTTAAAAGTCATTGCTTCAGTGGGGAAAAGGGAAGATTCAGAAAGACATACAGTTTGAAAATACAATAAAAGATGGAAATTTTGAAAATGGGAGAAGGGTGGATTGGCAGTTTTGAGTTTTATTGAATCCTTTGATTGGGAGATACTTCAATGTTAGAAGTTAGCAATACTGTCTACAGGACGAGCAGGCTGGTTTTAAAGGGATTGTCTTATGTGACAAGTACCAATATTGAAGACTGATTCTGTGCTGGATTTATCCATTTGTTGACCTGTTAATTCTGAAAACTCTTAAAACAAAAACACTAATGAACTAACAGGGTTTTCATTCTTATTTAAACTGACAAAGACTTTGTGAAGTGGCTTTCTCAATGAGTAGCTGCACATGTGTTTAAAAGAGACCAGCACCAACAGTGGTCTAAGAAATTAGGTACTTTTAATGCTAACAATTTAAAAAAACCCCAAGCCTAAATTGCATAACACCATTAAATTGTTTAAATGTAGGCCTGACCACCCACAAATTTAAAATTCCTCAAGTTAAAAAATTGTTTATGACAATAGTGTTAATGTACAACAAACTCAACAGCTCTTCCCAAGTGAGTGATAGATGGTAAAGTCAATGCTATAGGGTTTTCTTTGAGAAAGAGCTGAATTAGCCAAAAAATACTTCCTCTCTCTTCCGCAAGATGGGACTGCACAGATTCTGCCCTCCTAGTTCTTCAAACTGGGCTATTTTAATTTCAGCATGCATGCTGATGTTCAGCTGGTTACAAGTGTCTAATTATTGTGATTATATGCATGCAGACTTCATCACTTTTTTTTTTTTTTTCAAATGGGAGCTGGCAGTGCAAGAGAAGCTTGGCATTTTATCTACTGTATAATTTGCTTGTTTTTATGCTTAGTGTAACAGCTTGCTGAATGAGTGCCGGAGTGAGACATAGATAAACAACAAGGGGAGGGTGGGTGCCCAGGCTGTCGGGTTTGAAGTGGTCATTGCACGTATCTGAAAAGACCTATCAAACAGGCAAGGGAAGGCCAAAATAGTGAGGGCAAATTCGGAAGTAACTTCTGCTGCTTGCTCATGTACACCTGTTGACACCTGTGTCTTTGGTTTTTCCCTCATGGAGGTAATTTCTCTGCGGGTGAATGACATCTGTTGATGAAGATGGCCCTGCAGTGGCCAGATGCGTGCTCAGTTGGTGTTTTCTCGTGGGTAGTGGCCCCTCACCTGGCAGTCGCTCCTTGGGATGCACAGGGGTGTGGGGGGGGGACATCCATTACCTGAGCTCATGTGCACCATCATTTTTGGGATGGAAGCAGCCAGGGATGGTGGCATTACTCTAAGAGCAGACCTGGCTGCTACCCTGCCACCCAGGCCACTGCTGAGATGTGATTATCAACATCTGTCTGAAAATCTAAGATGGCTTCGGTCAAAAGGATGTATATAAACAAAGTCATGTCTATCCCACTGGGACAGAGTGGGATGCAGAAAGAACCCTAGGGTCAACTGCTGTCAGGACATGGTGGTGTCTCCTTGCTCATCCTGTGGTTGCACTGGAGGAGGGTGCTCCCCAGGTGCCTGGCTTGGCCCAGCTGAGTGAAGAGCAGAGCCTCAGCAGCCCTTGCTGCTGCTCTTCTTCCACACCCTGCAGGTGCACAGCGGCCCCCACACCTCTACAGGCTTGAATGCCTGTCACAGAGCATATGCTTGGCTTGAGTTTTGTGTTCACTTCCTTGGGTAGCTGCACGTGGTTTACAGTTCACATGGAGAAATTTATTGGAGGCCACTGCCATATCCATTTTAACAGCTTCCTTCTGTCACAGATACCAGATGACACGTAATCACTAGATGCTAAAGTCTCATGGTTTTAGTTTCTAGCCCCCCAGAGAGCTTGTGACCAGTCCACATTCATAGATGGGGCTGTGCAATTCTAATCAGACCAGGTGTTATTCCTAGCCAGTGCTTCAAATAGGGGTGAAGGCTCTCCATGACCATACTTGCTGCTGCTGCGCTTGCTCCACATAGGAGAGCCTCTCTGCTGCTTGAATTCCTCATCCACCTTCCCTCTGCTTTGCATACACCAAACCTGCGGGGTGATGCAGTGAAATCTGGGTTATCTCAAGACTCGGCCAAGTTGTTTCTAGCCTGAATCGTGGCAGGTAAGTATTCTGTGTGGGTCACCTTATTCCTTGAGAAGCTGACTTAGCTGGCATGGGGTCTGTGGCAGGGCAGGAGGCAACTTGCATGACCTGTGCTAAAGTGCTTTTATACCCTGCTTGGGTGGCTGAGCATTGCTTGAGTGATTTTTTACACTCTAAAGACCATGCTCTAAAACAACCTGCCAAGGGCTGTTACAATCAAGTGACAGTACAGCATGTTACAAAACCAGCACATTTCACCTGCTTTTTGGGCATGTCTCAAAACTGACCAAGTAGAGGGAGCTGTGCTAGAAACCTTCTTTCTCTCACCAAAGAAAATCTGTACACCAAGATCTCCTGAATTCTGTTTTTCCTCTTAACCTTTTTCTGGGTTTTGAGTTGAAAAGTTTGTGGTTGTTCTTGAAGCTGTGGCTTGGTTTTATTTGTGTTCTTTGTAACTTTTAGAGTGAACTTTGGTGATGTTATCCTAAGTTTTTCTTTGCAAGACTAAGTCTGTGCTCAGGTGGTTTTGGAGAATAAAATGGGCTCTGATATTGGTACCAGGGTTTTATGAAAGCACTAGATATTGTGAGACTTGGCAGTAAAAGGGTGAAAGGTAGGTTCATTTCACAATTCTGCCTGAAGTGAGGTCATGGAAATTCTGAGTTAGCTCTAAAAGGTCACCAGGTTGCAGTCAGAATCATTGGCTTGTGATGATAATGCAGATTATTCATACTTTGTGTTTTTGAAATTTCTAATATTGCAACAGGAAATTAATGTTTTCTTATCTGAAATTAAAAAAAAAAAACAATTGAACCCAAACAGTATTTTGGGAAGAATTCCCAAACAATTCTGAAATACTGCTCTGTGTGTGGGTGTGAGTAGGTGAGTGGGTGTGGGTATGTTGAAATATTGAATTTCAATAATGATGTTAAATTTTTAAAAGTAATTAATAGTTCAAGTTATGAAATAGAACTAAGGCAGGTGTCCACTCTTATGAATAAAGGGATAGAGAGCAAAGCAATTGACATGGAAATGTCAATGTCATTTTAGTTTAAAATACCTACATATCTCTACATGTTTCCATGAAATGGTGAGGTCATGACAAAGTATTTTGGTGGTGTGCGTTTGTGATTTTTTTCCCGATTTGTGCAATTTTTTTTCTTTTTTTTTTTTCCAGTAAAGTATTAATTTGAAGTATTTTTAGCAATCATTCTCTTTCTCTCTTCTACCCCCTCCCCCTTTTCGTTTGTTTTTTTTTTTTCCATCTGCCATATGGTACATGTCTTCTTGCAAGATCACCAGGGATAGATGATATCTAAATATATTTTTTCTCAGTTTTAGCACAGTGTGGCTCTGATCCTAATTGGGATTTGAATGCTCTTCAGGATAAACATCTTAAGGAATATGATGCCATTTGTGAAATGGCCTCTTTATGAATATGGGAGGTGCTTTGAGCCTTCAGCAGAATCAGCATTTCTCCAAACTGTCCCAGTATTTCAGCTGAATAATGTATCAGCCAAAACCATGGGATATTAATATGGTTATAAAGCAAGTGTTTCTGCTTTTTAATCAGATTCCAGATAGTAGTATATTCTCATGTTCTGTTATGAGTTGGGTATCCCTTGAATAAGGATTTCAAGGCAGATACGTTTGGACTGCATTTAAAAATCTGAAGTAGAATTAAGGGAAAGAAATTTCAAAGAAATACAATAAGCACATCCAAATTGCCTTTTAAACTTTCTCCTACACCAGTGAAAGCAGTTCCTCCCATTGTCTGTGATTTCTCACGTATGTTAATGCTGGGACATTGAAGTAGCCTGGTCTGTGGGAAGTGACTGGCTTAATGGAGACTACCCTTGCGGGTTTGCGCTATGTTTTCTTTTGATCCTGAGTAGGACCTGTGTTTGCAACTCGTCCCTGAAAGCAGGTGAGCAAGAGCCATAAACTGAGGCAGCTGTTGGAATTGCTGGGTGGAATCAGAAGAGCACATGTACGCTGCCCAAGTATTTCCTGGGTAGATGAGAGTAAGCAGGATGTTTGACTGAGCTATGTTTTGTCCTGGACTGAAAAGCTCGAGAGTTTTCAATGCAATCTGTTCTTTTGTTATTTTTAATGACAATGGGGTCCTAGAAATCCAAAAACATTTATCCACAGTATTCAATGTGTTGGCTATGGATTCTTAGGCAAGCCTAAACCACACTATCTTGGATACCAAAAGCTGTATAGTACAGAAAGGAGGGGGTAATTGTGAATAGTGGCTTCATAGTACTGTAGCTGGGCTGCTTCCTCAGCTAGTTCATGTTTTTCTATGTGCTGCACTTCATACCATCTAGGCATAACTATGTATTGCTTACGGCACTGTCCTGTTCAAAACCTGTAAAATAGACAAAGTAAGGAAAGATTACGACGATACTCTGAAGTATGAGGACTTGCTTGGATATACTGGCAAGGTTCTAACCAAACTGAGGTTTCGTACGTCTCCATCAAGCTGATCTGTTGGACAATACAGCCCTTTTGTAGCTTGTTCCCTAATCATTCAGTAGATGAAGGACATGGGAGTAAATAAAGTAATGCCAAAAACTGTAAGCCTCTAGACAGAGTGGTCTGTATAGTAGTTCAGGGAACGGTAAGCAAGTTTTCTTTGTCCTCTTGGTTTTTGGGGTATGCTGCAAATCACAGACTATAGAAAAGACAGCTTTCTCTGTGAGATTCCAAATGCAGCCAGAAATGGTTTAAACTCTAGATTACAGTTATTGCAGCCGGCTGGAGGGAAACGCAGTATGTACCTATCCTTATGGCTAAATTTATAGAATTTCTGTGTATGCAGAAGCATTTATATCTGGCTATTGTGTGCTGTTTCAGACTGCATGGTAATCTTTCTTTAACAGAACTAATAAGAGATGGACTGATAAGAAATAGAAATCTGCTTGCACTTACTAGATGAGCATGCTTTTCCGCTGCTTTACCATCTTGCGTTTTTACTTCCTCTGTTAGTGAATGTGAACTATTGTTAGTGAATGTGAACTAGTTTGGATTTGTAGGTATTAATTTCATTATATTACACTTTCCTGGCAGCAGTTTTTTCTGCAGCAGGGAAATCTAGAAGTATAGTGGGGTTTTGTTTTAAATATTAGTAATTAATAAAAGAATTAAACATTATTAATTTTAAAGTGCACATTATTTCAGTGTAGGGTTCTAGGCTTAGTGTTTATATAAAGTAAACAATAACTTCCAGTTTGGGAATGTTATTGTTCCTGTTACTGCAATTTACTGGAATAAATAAGATCAGATTTACTGACTCATTTTAAGGATATTGACTTTTTTTTTCTAAGTTGAGCAACTGTTGTGGTTTTTTTTTTTGTTGTTGTTGTTGATTATATTCTATTACTGCTCACATCATACTTGGCAGCTAATTCTGTCCTCCTTATATATCATGCTGTTCTGGATCCGTGCTTGTGGGTGGGTATTTTTTGCTATCCATTTTTTCAAGACTCATATTAAATCTTTTTCCCATTGTTACATCTACCTTTCTCCATCTTCACAATGAAATGTGTTAGTGGGAAGGCTCTTGTGTAACTGCATTGGGATATAGCATTTTGCTTTTTATATGTATCTGACATAAATTCTGTAGATTCAGTCTGTGAGAGCTGAACACTGCTGGACCTACCTGTATAGAGCTGGGACTAGGTTACACCTACAAACCTTCAGAGTCCCAAGTGTCTAGTAGGACTGCACAAGAATTTGATAACCTCAATTCCACTGGACTTCCACCAAAGACAGCCAGATAGTAATAGGATAGGCCAGTCTGTGGGGAGCAAGAAATCTGGGCATGTAAGTAGAATTTAGATGTCTAGGGGTTTATCTAACAGGAAAATCCAGACCTTATAGTGTTATTATTAAAATTCATTTTCACTAATTCTTATTAGAACTCCCTTTTCCTCCGCAAGACCTGTGATTGTTGCATTTCCGCTGTGTAATGTATTAACTAGACTAGTGCTACATGCTCTGTATTCAGCTACTTTTGAGGAGAAGGTGTGCTGGATGTTGCTGTCCTGAACCTGGACCTGGAATTTGTTCCTGCAGAGATTCTCAGTGCCTTCGAGACTTGCTCAGAGCAAGGAGGCATAATATACTTTAAACCAAACAAAGCAACTCTCCTTTCCCTTTTCTTGTATTGTCACATTGTAGGTATATTTAACTGAAAACTTAGTGCAGCTGCAGTATTAAAGGCTTCTGACATGTTTTACTATATGACTACCTATTTGAATAAGCTCTTGTGGAAGAGGAAAGAGGCACCTGTATCAAAATCTCTTAAAATATTGATCAACCCTTGCAAGGAAGGACTGGTTCATTGAGTCCAGTTCCTGCTGTTACAGACATACCACATCATAATATAGTGCTCATATCTTAAGCAACCTCTGTCTTTGAGGTTCTTGCCTCTACCACACCCATCTGATGTCTTCCTTTCCTGGTGGTGAGGAATGTTCAAATTTCTGACAGATGTTGTCACAAGTTGAACCATACATGGTTCTAGTGCCAGCTAAAATAATTGCGAATTTAAGTATTCTTGTCTTTTTCAAGATTTACTGAATCAGTAAGAGGGACACTTAGAGTCCTCTCAGAATGCAAATACACTGAGCTCTTTCTGGCACCCTGTCACACAAGTAATTGCCTCTCCCATCGACCATTTAGGTAAGGCCTTTATGCTGAGGATTTTTGTCTTGGTGTCCTAGGTGAAATGTGGACTTGTGTAGCAGTCTGGTCTTTGTATAACCTGCATTTTGTCTCTCATAACAAGTTTCCTACCTTAAAGTTCTTCATTCCCACCTCCAGTGTCCTCAGCAACACTCAGCTGCATTAAAGCTAACATTTCCTTCATCTAAAGCTAACACTTGCTTCATCTAGAAAATGAACTACTACATTGATAAATAATGTCATGTTGGTCTGATATAATTTTTTTCTTTGGTACTGGCAAACTAATGTTGTGTTTTATTCTGTTTTCCTTTAGCCTCTTTCTTTAATTATGCCTCCCGTTGCAATATGTTCCAACACCGTATGTTTCTACTGAGGTGATTTTTATGATTTTTACAAAGCCTGGATGACTTAGTTTGTTTCTCCCTTTCTCTGCCTTGTTATTTTTTAAAATCTAGTTACTGTGGTTATTGAATATTTTCAGATCATATACTACCCTATACTTAATAATTTTATTAAAGCCCTTGCACCTAGCACTGCAATTTCATTTGTCAGTTCTTTAAGAACACACAGATGACGATTACTGAGGTTTTTCTAGTTTTGAGTGGATTAAACTCTTTGAGTTTTGCTGCTGTTTTTATGCTCTTTGCCTTGCAGGCAGCTTGAATTTCCCAGGCTGTAAAATAAGAAAGTTAATTCCATTTCAAGACTATTGAAAGTCAGCTCTAGGGCACGTTGATGTTGGATGCTCTGCACAAGTGTTGTGGGATGCCTAAGTGAAATTTTCATTTCATTGTTTAAAATGTAAGCATAGCAATGCCATGGAAAAGATAAAACTGTGTCTTCATTTCTTTTTTCACCCTAATGGAATATTTTTCCTGCTCTTCCTCTATCTAGCTCTGTGTGCTCCTTCATGCCAAGTAGGAGTGGCAATAATTCCTCTTTGCGTTGCTTAACCCATCATTCTGTGATGTACCATCTGACAGGCAACCCTGCCCAGGAGGTGGGTTGTGCTTCTGCTGCTGCTGTGCTGAACTGTGTCAATTAAAGAAAAAAAAAAGAAATGAAACAATTTTTCCACTATCTCTCAGGATTTTGCAAGATAAAAAAAAAGCAAAACCACACATCTGGGTAATGAAATATGATAAACCCTAAAAGATGCTCTCTGAATGTGTGTAGTAAGGCTAGGAATAGGTTAGATGTGAATGGTGGAGAGAGCTGGACTGACTCACTTTGATACATTCAAGTGGTTTGTGCAGTTTCCACTCATGGCATGTTAAAGTCCATTCAGATGCATAAACAGCATTTCCCCAGCTAGTGAGGTGAGTGAAACCATCTCGTCTCTGGTATTCCCAGGGAACTACATAGTGGGTAAGGACAGATAAGATAAGAAGAATAAGCCACAGAAAAAAGTGCATTTGAGGAAGAGTTGTGACTTTGTGTGGTGACAAGTTCTCTTAAAATAAAAACATCAGCAGATGGCCACATAATCTGTTGTTGAGACGGTAAAGATGGAGGCTGAGGGGGCTTCTGGAAGAACTTGACACATCCTGACAGAGGAGCAGTACAGCATTTCTCATTTCCTCAGGTCCTTCCTTGCCTTCCATCTGCCCTCCCCAAACCTTAGAGAGAAAATACAAACCCCATTAAATTCAGACTGCTGTTAACAGAGGGAGGCTGGAGGGATTTGAGCAAGTACCAATTTTTGAAGTTCCGGATGCATCAACTCCGTAGCAATGGTGTTTTCCTATGCCTTTTTCCTCCTGAGTTTTTCTGGGGGTTAGGACTGAATCTTAAAAACTTGAAAATCTAAAAAAAAATTTAAAATCTTAAACTTTTTAAAATCTAAAATTATTTTGAAATTTTAAAACAGAGTTTTAGAATCAGCAGAAGTGAGGAGGCAAGGGCTGTCCTTCTGAGCAGGAGAATTTATGAAGTGGGGATGATGCTATTGCTTAAACAATTGCCTTGCACCTAGATGCTTCTGTTTGAATTGCTGTTGGAGAGGCTTATGTGGCTCTAATGTTTTTTGTCATTGCTAAGCCAACTTCTTTTAGCCTTTCAGAGAGCAGAAAAGGAAAGCCTCGCTCACATTTTGAGAAGTATTTGAAACCTACTGTTGCCTCAAGCTTTAGCTTCCTGTGCTGTGTGGTAGAGTGTCTGATAATGCAAGATGAAAGCTTTCTATTTTTGTCTTGTGAATGTAGCTCATGTTTCATGGGCCAGATTGGTTGATTTTTTCCGTGTTCCTTTTCAGTGCTGCCTTTATCGTGGGGAAGGAGGGAATAGCAACTTCACTGAGATGCTAAATTTAGAGTAGTTAGAAAAAGTAAAGATGTGTATCTGGAGTCTTTCCAGCTTTTCAGACTCAAGGCACCTAAAGAGTCTGATTTCTGACCAAGCATGTCAAGTTGAAAAGACAGTGCCTGGGCACCAGAAACCCTTTTGCTCTTCACCCCAGTGAATATCATGTGGCAAATCTGTGCACCTTGTGACACACATAGATAATTTTTCTCTCTTTGTCATTTGAAGTATATACTGCAGACATACCTGTCGGTAGTGTGTTCTGATCTAGACAAGCTTAAAAAAAGCATTTAAAAACTTATTATTGATTCTGGGTGTTTTACGTACTAAAGAACTTGATGTAATAATTTTTGTTTACATAAAAGTATTCTCAAAGATGAGGGACAGTGGATTCGTGTGGTTTTTTTCTAGCTACACATAGTACAGAGATGATGTTAAATAGGAGGGGGAAGTGCAAGAGGACATGGAGAAGAAGCCATGATGTTCTGTGCCTTCTGTATCACATATTTTCTGCCTTAGATTTATTGGGGAAACTTGCTTATCTGAACTGAAATTATCCAGGTGTTTTTACTGTAGAAAAGCAAAATATGATCTGTATTTTCTTTCTCTGAGACCTATAGCCTATATGTAGAATTAATATTTTTTCCTCACAGTTTTGCGTATTGTTCTCTCAACTCACTTTGCTCTCAGATGTTGATATTTCCACTTTCGATTTTAGGATTATGGATACCTTCATTAAAAACATGTCTGCACACATATTACAGCATGAAATACCATGTCTGTTCACAGGATGTTCGCTCTGTAGGAATTTTTCTGTGGAGACAGAAGCCTGCATACTTGTGTGTGCGGTGTGAAGTCCTTCAGAGCAGATACTGCCCGTGCTCTGGAGGAGGCCGTAGTTCAGCTTGCAGTTCTGTCTACAAACCCCAACCAACAAGTGCTATGGCTCTGCCTTCTGTCTCTTTCTCCCTCAACTGTCCATTTTCCAACCTGCTAGTGTAACTCCTCTGCAAGTGTGATCTGTGGAAGAGAATAACTGCAAAGCAGTTTTGTCAGAATGCATGTTTAAGTGAATGCTACTGGATTGCACCTCCTGAGGACACCTTGACAGCATTCCATGCTGAGGATGGCTAAGATCCCCTGCAAAGCAGTGCTGTTTTCATTACAAAATAACGAGTTGTTAACATTTTATAGTAGGTGCTGCTTTTTGTGATGGTACACCCAAACTACAGCTTCAGAGTGGATAAGGTGTTCAGTACGATGCTGACCTGTTCATTATGAACTGGCTAGCACCATTAGCATATTTACAGTAGGTCCTACTTTTTCTGACCGCATTATCTGAACTACCATCTTGTGGAGTGTCAGATGTCAAGTTTTCTTTTTTTTTAAAAAAAAAAAAACATGTTGGCAGCAGCTTCCAGGTAGATCTGCTGCATTGCAGGTGAGTGTAAGAAGAGTTCAGCCTCTGTATGCTTTCACAGAGCATCAACAGCTCCTTGTCAGGCTCTATGGGCATAGTACAGAAAGAAGTGCTCAGCTGCCTGGGCAGCCTTTCCTGCTGAGCGGGGTGGTGCTCTGTGGAAAAGGACGTGTCTCACATGAAAGCCTCTTTTTTTGGCTTCTTAAATGTACGTTATTTTCTAGAAAGCAAGAGCTGTTCTAGGGCATGCGCAGCTGTCAGAGGTTTCATTGCTTTGAGTAAGTGAGAAGATCCATGTCTTTTTTGTTTTGGTTTGGGGTTTTTGGTTTGATTTTTGTTTGTTTTGGTTTTGGTGGATTTTTGTTTGTTTGTTTTTTACTTTTCTGTGACAAACTCTCAGGCTAGGAAGATGAGAATAGGTACAAATGACAAACAGGGAGGCTTTGTACGGGAGTTAACTTCATGTTTGTTCTGCAAAATCAGCTCAGTGCTTGTTTTTACCTGGTTATAAAAATACGAAGCATCTTACATTTTGCCATTTCACACTTACAAAACAGCATAAAGGGCATCTTACAGTGCATCTTTTTGATTTGCCATACTTCAAAGCACTCTTTTTATATTTATATGTCCAGAAGACCTAAAAGTACATTTTAATCCCAGTTAAAATGACAGAAAGGAGTGTATTTTGGATACCTGCATTTGGAGTATACTTGAAGTGAGTTACTGCTTTGTTCTCCATGTTCTCTGAGACAGAACAGGCTGTTATGTGGGACCTTTGTACAGTGACTCCCTGCCTCTCCCCTGCAGTTTAGGAAGCTCACTTACTGTGGTCTGATACATGCTTGAACTTGCATCCTGGTAAACAAGACTGGTTATGTTTAAGTCATTGATGGGAGTCAGAGAGGGAGTATCAAGTGTGTGGCTTGTGCGGAGGATACAAATAAGGAGGCCTTGTGCCCTGCTATGGAGGGACAGCATTTGCAAGTAACTGTGTGCACAAACATGCATGCATTTGTGCATGTTCCCAAGTAATTGTCCCCATGAAAGGAATTGCAGAAAGCTGACTAGGTGTCTGGCTAAACAGTTACTGAATCTGGTTAAGCTATTGCAGGTGGATCATTCACAAAAATAATCGGTTGTTTTTACAGAGTCAGTTTCTGCCCTGTTTATTTAGTGTGAGATAGGGAGTTTTGCAGTACGATGCAGGCTGGTTTTATTCAGTTTCGTACCTGCAGCTGTTGTTTTTCCACATGTGCAGATTTTTTCAACATTGATGGAAGTAAATATTTTTCCTCTTAAATATGTCCACCATTAAAAAAAAATAATTCCTCAATGAGCCAGGTTCCTGGTGGCTACAGGATTGCTGGATGATGACCAGTGGAGCTCGCTGACTGAAGAATTGGAAAGCGTGAGCACCTAAGTCTAGAAATGGGAAATGCTGCTACTTGGCTACACGCAGGTAGAACTGCTTTGTGAGCAAAGTCTGAGAACCATAAAACAGCTGGTGACAAGACTCTGAAAGATGGTTTTGGCTTATAAGCCACAGCCACTTATAAGCCACTCTGTAACTCAGCCATGAGTTACAGAGCAAACTTCAATTTGCGTTTGCATTGGCGGCTCTTTTTTGATGTTGCTCGATATGATTTGTGCTCTTCCCTTTTTCCTGTCTTCCTTCCATGTTACAGTATGTGGTGCAGTTATTTCCCTGCAGCCCTACTGTTTCCTGTCAGTTTTCTTCTTGTCCTGGTTGCTGCTTAGCCCCATAGGGAAGGGGCTCAGGTGTTCCACCTGTACCCTGTATTGGTAACTGGAGCTGCCTCTTCAGAGCAGAGCAAGGAAGGGAAATGCTGGTATCAGTAATGGTATCTGTAAACTCAGAAGCCAACAAGGTCCCGTGCTGCATCAGTGTGATGTTTCCACTGTTAAAAGGGGCTTCCTAGAGTGGACAAGAGCCCTTTTGGACTTCTCCCTTAGAAGGAAGAAAGGCTGTGTAAAATCGCAGGCTAGTTCTTATCAATCAATACCTGTTTGTTCGTGGTTCCACCTTTATGACAAGTTAGATTTGTGGAGAGAGAAATGACTGTAGGAATCAATGCGGAATTACTTTTAAGTGGAAACACCCACAATCATTAATGAGTTTTCAGCGTGACATGTCTTTTTTAAAGAAAGTATGCCCCTTTTTGTTTATTTTCTTCTAAGAGGCAATAATAATGAACAAGCGGTACCTCTAATGTTGGATAAAAAGTCTAATCAAAGGCAAAACCCGTGCCCAGCAGTAAATGACTGCTTTGTTATTTTATTTTTCAGTTTTGTTTGTTTGGGATTTTTTAGTGACACCCCTGATCCTGTTTGGCATTGCAAATCTCAATTGCTGTTTAAAAGTTTTCCCACAGAACTGAGAGAGAAATCATGACAGTTCAGCAAAAATTAATGCATGAAAAGCTTGAAATGTGTATTTAATGTAAGAACATCGGAAACACATCCAGATGGAGAGATCTGCCTGGAATGCTAGTCTTTGTAGGAAGGAAATTTTATTGCTGCCCTGTTGAGAAGTGAGTTTCCTGAATGTTCTCAAGGTTTTGAAATAAGTTTTGCATTCTGTAATGTACAGTGGCAGAAAGCAAAGAGATGAAACACTCTGAAGAAAACATTTTATAATTCATAGAGGCACATTATTTAATATCTTTGCCTTGCAAATTTAATTGTTTCTGAAGAAAATTGGGAAGTTAATACTTACATGACCCAAGGCAAACAACTTTGAAACAAGCCCATTCCTGAAGTTTTTAGTTTTAGCAGATGCCTCAAATCAGACAAAACTTCAAATACCCATGACTCATGGCCACCAGCTAGAAGTGTTTTGTTGTTCCTAAGGGTACAAAGCAATTTCTTTTATGTTTTGGGCAGTGAGTCATGGCTGAGTAGCAGTAGTGCTTCTAAGCAGTAAGCAGTAGTGCTTCTAAAGGTAAATTGGATACAGTGATTTGGTGGACAACAAATGGAGTTCATGCACCCTTAGTTATCTTTGAGGATGGGCTTTGATTTGATATGGATTTACCCATGAAAGATGACCAAATGGTTCATTAGGTTTATTCTGCTGGTGTGTTTCACCTCCTCTGGAGTCACTGGTGACAAAGAACTGTGAGTTTCCACAGTTTGATATACTGGTTGCAGACAGATAAGACTGTTGATGTTATGATCCCATTAAAGATAAGCCATGGGATTGTGCAATGAGCTGATAAGGCCTGGCCTGATTCAGCATGCTCTCCTATTCTGCACACACCTATCAGGATTTGCAAAATGCACAGACCACTGTTGCTTCCCCCTGACTCCTCAGCCAGGTCGACAGTGCACTGTTGAATGGTTGTGTGGGCTGTCCAGCCTCTCCATCAGCCTAGTTCAGCATCTCTGCCATTGAGTTGTGTCAGTGTGGTTTCTGACTTTTCGTTGCATTTAAGATAAAATGAAAGTGCGTTGCCATCACTGCAAGCTCACCTGATAACAGCTCAGTCTCGTGAAATTACAGAAGTTTTGCAAAACCCCTGATGGTTAAGAAGGGGGTGTCAGCACTTACTCTAGCACAGTAACTGTGGACTTGGAAGAGAAGTCCAGTTCTCACCTGCTCCTCCAGGTGAAACACCTCTGCCTGTGTGTAATTGGCAGCGGCAGCCATTGATTCAGGCTGCCCGCCTGCAGGTCTGAAGTTGTTTCTTCCTGTCTTGGAGGGAATTTTATGCTCTGGGATAAGTATTCTGGCTGCATAGGTGTGACTGCCTCTCTGTGCCACCCTCAAGATCAGAGGTGAGTAGGGCATTTCAGCTCTACACAACCCAGTGCCACACACTGGGTTTCTCTGGTTGTGGTAACATCTAGATGCAAAGGTGTGGGGATTCACACAACTGATTTCAAGTCAGGGGTGGAAGAGCATAGCTGATAGCTGGTATTTCTTTGTAACTACTCTTTTGGGCACTTCTTTGCTCAGGCAGCAGGCATCAGACAAAGCCAAAGCATGGAAGTTACCTGGCCTCTGGAGTGCAAGTATTTCACGGTTAGTGGGGCAGCTGGGCAAATGACTTAAGTTGCCTGGTGTCTCCTTCCTCAGAGGCATGGACTTGATACTGTGAAGGGTGTGGACTGCAGCTGACTTCCCCAGTGACTCTGCTTGTCTGCTGACAGTGTTGTAGATGGAAGATAAATTGCTCATCATTGCAGTCTGACAGCTGCCTAGAGAGCAGAGTAGAATTAATTCCTGAAGTTCTTTCTTAACCATTTCATTTACCTGGGTGGATTCAGTTCGTTACTGAATTTCTATCTCCTTTACAGGAATTAATAGTAATATAATTATCTCCCTTGTTTGTTTCATGTACTCTCAGCATCCTAGATAACACAGCAACTATGTTGTTGTTTATGCCTCTCAGGAAAAAAATCTAGATTGTTAAAATAAACTGGAAATGCAGTCTTACTCTGTTTGGTAGATGCTGTTGCCTTGGGCTATGGCTTATCATTAACCAACCATGAAAACTGTGCAGTTTTCCATCTTTGCTTTTCATCAGGTATATTACCCTTCATATTATGTATCTACAGTTTTTCAGGGCAGTACTGAGTCGGGTATTTGTGTTTGCGTATTTCTGGTGTATTTACAAGAACAGGGCTGTTCTCTGATGGTTGCAGACTCTGCAGTTGGGTCTTTTAATGTATGTGTGGACAGCTGCACTGTAAGTAAGAAAATGCCCTATTCATTCGGCAGGGAGATTTGCTTACCTTGTATTGTGCCATTCAGTTACCTATTGAGGTGTTGCCCTGTGAATGTGCTGTAGTAACAACAGGCTGTTGGGAAAGCAGGTAGCAAAACAATAGCCTGAAATAAAATACTTTCTGGAGGCCTCTCAAGGGTGGTTAATAGACAATTCCTCAGCTTTTAGCTGTTAAAAGTCTTCTTGGAGCTCCAGCCAAGTTACAAAACATGTTTTGTCTGGCGGTAGTATGGATCAGTGAGCCAAAGGGTTATGAACAGTTAAAAAAACCCTTTCTGACGGAGTTTGGGCCCTTATTTTGGAAAAACTGTTGAGAGAGTATGAAGGAGGAAGGGCTTCTCGCAGGTCTCCATCATAGGAGTTTGATAGTTAGGTAAGTGGGGTTTGCAGTATGTATTTGTTGTTTCAAACCTGTATTTCGCTGTTTTGTTTTTCTACTGATGAGATTCATTATTGGTTGGAGAAGGCTGCTTAGCTATTTTATTTAGGATGACCACAGCCTTTCAGAAGAGAAAGTATGGAGTCCTGGGAGAGGGGCCAGGGAACTACGGGCAGCACAGGCTGCCACCAGGTCTGAGCAGGAGCAGGCAAGGACCCACCGCTAAGCTTGGGAGCTCAGAAGGGTGCACCAGCAAGGGCTGGAGTGCAGTCCAAATGTGCAGACTCCAAAAAATGACGCTGTGGCCACCTTTGCTATTTTTTTTGAAATTGTATGTGGTGCTCTGTGAATGTATAAAAAAGAGACCCTGGAGAACATTGTGCATTAAAATGTCTAGTTTTAGGTTGTCATTTGTTAGAGTATTTTTCTGAAGATAAGACAGTTGTTTTTTTAGGATATTTTTTGTTTATTTGGTACCTTGAATGGAAAAATTCTTTTATAAAATGGAACTTCATTACTGTGTACAGTTCTGGGACAGATACTGTATGTTGTCATGTTGCTTTCATTGGAAAGCAAACATAAATATAGTTACACCACTGTTAAATACTGTGACTAACCTAGTATTACATACTGTTTAAAATTTTGTGCAGCCAAGCGTGTTATCTTTCACTGAAAGAAAATTTGTTACAATTTTATTTTAGTAATCAGAAACGGTTTGCTAAGTGTACATGACAAATGGATTGCTTCTTGCAGTATTGTGAAGAATATTGTAAGAAATTCTTGACAATGCTTTCTGCTCCTTTAGTGCCAAAGAAGTCCTGTGGAAAAAAATCTGTGTATCCTTTTTGTGTATTTTCTTCCTCCATTGTATACCTGTATGTGTGTGTATGGAGAGGGAGACGGATGGAGACAACACCCAATCTGAAAAACATGCTTGTTTTGTTTTCCTCTGTTTTGTTGCCGATGACTTCAGAAGTAAGAGGACTGCTTTCATGTTTTTCTCTTTTTATTTCACCAGCTGAATAGCTATCTCTACTTCTGATTGTATTAGATAGGGGCCTTCTCCTCTCTTACTCCAAGTAGACACGATGTCTTCTTCCATGGTGCTGTGAAGTTTATCATGTAGGTGACCTCTGTTTTTTAATTTGCAAGCAAAACAAACTTTGTGTGAGCATATTCAAGTAACATGAACCTTTTAGAAAACTGTCTTAAGTACAAATGTACTTATCTTGGCTGATGCAATAGCTAGATGGAAGCAGAAAGAAACCACTTGTTTGGAAACCACTTGTGTATTTGTGGGTAGCAGGAATGCCAGAATTACAGCCGACTTGACCAAAATGACATACTTTATATATGTTAGGGCATATGAATGAAGCATGCTACCAAGTTAATATGCCCAAAATGGGAGCTGATTTTACAGTGAACTCATTTCTTTGCTTCAGCCTTGTTGAGTTTGCTTTTTAATTCTGTGAATTAGCATTAATACACGTGGGAGGACATTTTCTTTGGATCCTGCATTACATTATTCTGAATTGTGTAAAAGCCCTGTGAGAGGAGTTGAATGTCTGTCTCCTCATCTACCCTGTTAATGGGCTTTGCACTATGTATTTTTGCACCTATTTGAAGCAGTGATACTAGTTTTCCAATTACTGTTTGAGCTCTTTGACTGTGCCGACAGGTAGTTATGCAACATGTCTGAGTTGCTTCCCTTTTCCCAAGAGTAAGCAAGGACTAACAGGACAGGTATTGGCTTCTTTGTGCAAATTAACTCTTAAACTGAAATTTGGAGCTGTGGATACTTTGAACAGGTCCTTGACTAATGAAGATGAGAGGCTACTATCTCTTAAAGAGTGGATGGGTACTAGCAGTGTCAAGAGAACTGGATTTTGTTCTGATCCTTTTGAAAAGTTGAGTACAAATTCGTATGGCAATTTTGGTTTTCATCCATTGTAGGAAGAGGTGACTTTTATTTATTTAAGGTTAATCAGCTGAAATGGCACTGATTGTTCTAGTGTAGGGGTTAAAGAAATACGTAAACCCTCATGTGTGTGTTTGTTATGGTGCTACTTGGGTGCCCCAGTGATCTGCCCTACCGGCCTCCAGTGTCTCTTTCTCCTTTAGGCACCTCCACCATGCCTGTGCTGCTGCACTTAGAACAGGGAGCATCTTTGTCAGATTTATCAGCAGAGGCACCTCCAAATGAGGCATCTGTGTCTGGTAGAATGCTTTAGTGTGAACTGCCAGGTGGTAATTACCTGAGGGAAGGGCTTCCAGGGCAGGGTCTATGTATCTAGATCACAGGATGACTCAAAGTCATAATGCTGTGGTGCATCACTGGCTTGTTTAGATACTTAATTACATTGCTCTAGCTCTCTGCTCTTTCCTACAATAATAATACCCATCTTATGTCTGGTCTTTTCTAAAGAAAAGTTAGGATAGGCTTCTCTTCTGTCTTTGGGGTTTGTCCTGTTGACAAAAAGCAAAAGGGATGGTAGTTAAAATCGTGGAACTTGCCCACCTCTGAGGGAAGGCCCTCCTTCCAGTACAAAATGGCTAGCAAACTCTGGCTGAGCCAGCTGTGCCAGTTTTAGGAAGTTTCCATCCCTGTTTGCCACCTGCCCCTTTGGCAGAAATTCCGGCTCCCCCAGCCGGGTTGGTGACATAAGACAAAGGAATACGTCTACATGGGGTGCTGGAGGACTGACTCGGTGTGCGTGCATGTGGTAGCCCCCAGCCTGACTGAGCAACCTGAGCATCTGTGTGGCATTGCAAGTGCCCTGCAGTGTGATGGAACTGGGGAGAGAGTGGGCTCAGCCTCTCGGGGTTAGCTCTGTGGTTATGCTGGATTAGGTGTAGTACGCGGCTGCATCCTAAGACTGCGTTTTGGCACGTGCATGGAGGCTTTTCACCTCTAATTGATTTCCCTCATTTTCTTGCCTGCTTTGTGTAAGTGTGACCTAGAACATGAAGTGCCAAGGCTGATGTAGTGCTCTTTGCTCTGCAAGCAGTCTTATGTATTATTCCAGGGTATTAATTTAGTTCCCTTTTTTTAATTAGGAGATTTTTTTTCCTCTTGGGTTGAATGATTTAGATTACCTGCTGCTTATCAATGGTTTAGTGGATGTAGTTGGATTTTGGAAGAGAGCAGTTTATATGCATAAAAGAGGAAGAAAGAGATTCTGCTTCTAGTGCTGGTGGATCATCTTCAAATATTTGTGTGACTGTCGCTAGAAAAAAAAGGCACCGTGTATTTGTGTTACTGTTGTAAAGCTCGGTGTCTTTTTCTTTAGTGTCCCAAACCATGTATAGCTCTTGCCTTCTTGCCCTCCTCCGTCCAATATATGCTTTAATTAATACCTAGAGTGAGACAGAGATAACTGTTCAACTCTAGACTTCTTTGAGGTTGTGTGTTATATAGATTTGTTGACTGTATTTTGATAACAAAATTGACTTCTGCAACTATACCAGGAATGTACCAGTTCTATGGACTGGGGAGATAGCTTTAGCTGTAATTTTTAGTTAGTTGATTTGGTTTTTTTAAGGGACATTAGCTTTTAAGTCTTATCCTTTCCTTCATAGTTTTCAGAGAGCCTCATTTGTTTTTAGTGCCAAAAAGTTTCTCCCTTCTCTAGTATTAGCAAATTAAACACAAATCAGTATGGTTTTGTTGCTTCTTTAAAATTGTTGGTTAACTTACATTGTAGACTCTCTGCATTAATTTATTTATTAGAATGAACCAGAAAAATGCTTGAATTATTGCTCCATTAGAAAAGCACTGTTAATTTAGGGATATAAATCACAGGAGTATATGCACTGCAGGGGATGTTATTTCAAACTAATAATCTGGAATAGAGCAGCACCACCTTGTTTAAAGGAAGTATGATTCTGCAGCCATCTATGCATTTGCTACTGAAAAGGGATATGTTTATAATATCAACAGAGTGAATTTAGAGAATCAAGTCACGTGCCATGGTAAAAGTGACCTGGAAAGAAATATTTTCACAGTTTTATGTTGTCACTGTTTTTCATTCATTACACATACACACATCCCTGACTGAGATGGTTTTTGTTTTGTTTGTTGGTTTCAGAAGCCTCCTGGCTTTTCCTAAGAATTATTTAGTGTCCCAGATCTGCCAATTATGAGCTTCTCAAGCTATGGGCACAGAAGCAGAGGGACAAACCTTCAGGCAGAAACATGGTGCAAATAGCACTGAAGCAGCTGTAGACAAAAGGGCAGGCTGTGCATTTGCTAACATAAGAATTGAGTGCACTGGAGTTGCAACAAAGGCATATGAAAGGTGACAAATTTAGCCCATGGTAAACTTGCCTATGGGAGAGACCTCAGTCCCTGCTAAGTGTCAGGTGTTCACTGTTTTTAATTCAAGACAGCTGCACTTGGCACAGATTAACCCTTTTGTGAACCTCTTTCCTCTGTAACCTCTTTCCTCCTTTCTCTGTAACCCACATGCATTTGAGTTTCTCTGGTCATGTTGTCTGATTACACTTGAGGGACAAAGAAGCAAAACTTGGTAAAATATTAAAGGTACATAAGGTGCATTTCTCCTGTATTTCCAGGCCTGTGCTGATCCAGGTGAAACCATGGATGTCATGGCACATCTGGATATCATGGCACTCTAGGTTTACATGAACTCAGTAGCCAGAATCCAATATGGCTTGCATGAGTTGCATGTCAGAATGCACAGCGTGTCTCAAGTGTGTTGACTTACTGAGCACGAGCAGAACAGCTATCAGTGGAGCAGACAGTAGAGCAGCCCAGGCTTTCCAGATGCATTCAGTGTGCTATGTATGAGTGTAATCTTTCTTGTTTCTACATGGAACAAATCTTCCAGAACCACAGTTGAAGAAGATGGTCAGCCTCAGCCTAATTTTTCTTCTTACAAGTTCTTCTTCAGTATCTGCAAGTTGCCAACAAGTAGCAACTTCAGACAGTATACATAAAAACCACTGTCCTTACCAGTGAAGACTTATGTGGGATACTGAAGTCTTTGGACTGGTTACACAGCCTTCTGGAAGCAGAAACATGGCAAACACTAGGGATTGAGAGAAGAGGAAAAAAAAACCCATGTGTTAGTCCTCAAAATTGGATTACCTTGGCATTTGTCATGTTCTGTAGTGTTTTTACTTTGCGTTAAAGCCTCTTTCTGGTTTGATTGCTGGGAAGTATCCATTTCATGTTCCCCTCCCCAGGGAGGACACCTGATTATGAGAGCTGAGGCTTGGCCCTCTCTGGTTGTGTATTACATCACATCTCTATTCAGTGACCTCACTTTTTCAATGCTTGTTTGTGTATTGCAGCTGTTGCTGCACTGGCTCTGTGGAGGGCTCCTTGAAGCCTGTGATCTATAGGCTTTGACCCCTTTGGAGGGAGCATTATTGAGTACCAGTGTTTCAGACAGCTGTGTTTCATTCATCATGTGTTTATAGTGACATGATCATTACAACCAGGGTCAGATCACATACTGTGAACCTTGAGGAGCAGAAGAAGGTTATGTTTTTCTAACTAATTTACTAGGCTTCAGAAACTTCATAGAATTAATTGCTTTGTACCACGAGTGGGTCAGTGATATACTTTGAATGCTGTTATGTATTTTCACGTGGCTTCAGGAAAAGTGAAACTGCCCCCTCACCCTTATCCACTTTTGCAAAATTATTATTTTAAAGAAAAATTCTTCTGACTTTTTATTAGCAGCCACCACAGATGCTTAGCTTCTGAAACTGCTCTGAGGCATTAGACTGAGGAGCTGAGGTTACAGGCCCCATGCTGATGTTGTTGGATGAAGCACTTTTTCATGCAAAGAGTGGGCATAAAGATATATTAAGTTAAAAGCCTGGTGTTTGGCATCTGTACTCGAAAGGGTTATATATACTTGCTTCCAGCACCTGCATTTTTAAATTAGGGCCTTAATTACATGTCTGTGTATGATAACAATTTCTGGGAGTGACCTCATTAAAAATGTACTTTATGATCATGATGATGTGATCATTTGAGGCAAAAAGCCAGGTTTTGTTTTTTCTTTTGAATGGATTGGGCAGTGAGCACTGTTGCTTTTTTAGCTTGGGAAAAGTAGTGTCTCCTGGAGCTTCTTTATTCACCCTGGAGTAGATGTCAATAGAGTGCCCCATTGTTTCCATCTCTCTTGACCACTGCTTAAAGAGAAATCTATACCTGAAGATAGAAGATCTCTTAATTTCTCATCTATTTATGACCAAGGGGGAAGTAGGACCCTTTCAGAATTGGTGGGAGCTCTGCAATACAACTGAATTTAAAAAGTCATTCTATCGCAGACACATTGACATGGATGTTTTCTTCTCCTTGTCTTAATTTCTTGCTGCACTTGTGTGAGAAATACTAGGATTTAAGAAAGGGAAAGAGAAGATATCTATACTCAGTGTGCAAGAAAATAAAACATGATAATGTAGACAAATTGAGTGATCAGAAGACCCTGACACAGAAGAAACGGAATATAAGACTGGGGGTTTGTTTCGGTGTTGCAGTTGTGGAAGGAGGTTTGAGGTTTGATTGCTGTGTTTTGCTGACATCATTAATGTTCTCATCTGAATAATGAAGTTAATTGTCTAATAATACAAGTGTTTGTGTGTGGGCAGAACTCAAATCTTCAATGATGTTCTGATGTCTTCTGATGCTCTGTTGGGTAAAATTTTGTGCAAACCTGCTAACAAGAAAGCGATCATTTATTTATGGTGTGTTTGGGAACTTAGCCATGTAATTTAAAAACTTTACAGTGATTTCTTTAAAACTTCTAATTTTAGTTGTACAAAACTTTGTGTTGATATAAGCATCAAAGCTCAACAAAAGGAAAAGAAAACATATTTAGAACTTTAAGCAATGCAAGATCTTGAGAAGAGATGATAAACAAGAAGTGGGTAGAAAAGTCGTGATTATACACAGGAATCAGCCATTTAGGCAGCAGAATTGAATGACGTTTTCCTTTCTGACTTCTGTGAGAAGGCCAGCAAAATTGACTGAATCCAGGTGAATTTATTGAAGTGGTTGATGGATGATGTATAACTACAGCAAATCAATGTTTAGCTAAACTGGGTGTATACATTAATGTCATACTTAATAACTGGGTAAGCTTAAAGTTACACTTGCAAGCCTTGTTCTTACAAACTAAACTGAGATGGACTGTCCTGTAACGGACTAATACTTCACTTTCACTCTGTAGACTAAGTAATAAAGTCTTCTCTGAAGTGAATAGATGGCAAGAAAAGGCAACAGTAGCAACTGCATGGAGCTCGCCCAGGAAACTGAACATTGGTGGTAGTTTTTTCTAAGGAAAAACACTTGCACATTGTTGTGGAATATGATTACCACCGTTTGGTTTTGTTTTTGCAGTTAAAAAAAATCAACCAACCAATCAAAAAAAGAACCCTTCACCGGCATAAAGAATCAAAGAAACCACAACTTCTTACAAAAAGAGGAAATAACAACAATACTTCTTTGAGATGGTTGACAGCGGTTCAACATGATTATAGCATGGGTTTTGTCTCACTTATGTTGGCTTTAAAGCCGTGATGATATCATGTTGGGATTAAAGTCTGTCTGTAGTAGAATAACGACCTTTGGGGCCTTTTTTTTTATTTAGGTACTGCCTAGCTTAAGAACATAATAAAGACACAAATTGTATGCATAAACACCCTGTGTCAGAGTCGAAAAGGTAGAGCATGGGAAAGATATAGCATGAAAAAATTTTGTCTGTGATATGTTGAATTTCAGCTGAAGGCTTCCCAGTACATCTCAAATGGTAGGTGAGCAAGTTGTTTTTCAGCCATGTGATTGAATAGGTAGAGATAATAGGCCAGGGGATCCCATGCTTGAAAGGCATTCTGTCTTCTTAAAGTTGTGTCTGTTTTAATTTTTCTCTCTGTTTTGATCACCAGCTGAGCAGTTTTGATGGCAAGAGCGTAGTGGTGCTTGGAAAGAGCCTAGAAAAATGCTTAGAAAGGGCATGCTTATAAACTGCATCTGTGCTGCAGTCAGGATACCCACTGACTTATCTTATTCAAGGAAGCTTTAAAGTCCCTTAAAACCAGGGTGTGACTGACAATCATGTGGAGTTGGGTCTAGCCTGAAAGGCCTGCCTGTGGAATGGGGAAGCTGTTAGGCAGTTAGCTCTTCTAGAGCAATATGTTGCTGTGCCTCTGATGGTGTTGGTAGCTGGGCCATATTGCTGCTAAGCTGACCTTGGTTTGCAGTCATGTATTTGCCTGCAGAAGAGGCTGCCTTTGGTTGTGCTGGTGGTTCAGTGCTGGTGGCACATGGGTCTTAGGCTGTGGGGGAGTGGTCTCACCACAGTAAAAACTGCTGCTGAGCCAGGTGAGTGCCCACCTTTCCTTCTTATTTGTAGAGCTATAGCAGCTTTTTCTCTGTCAGAAATTCCTTTAAAAACAAAATGTTAATGTTTCAATTACAGTTTTTGAAGCTGTGTTCTGTCCTCTACCAGGATAATTTTTAGGGTGTGTACAAGAGTGATCACTTGAGATTGAAACCTGGCTTGCAGGAATTGGGTCATTAAGCTCCTGAGGTTGGGGATTTTGCCACTAGCTCCCAGGGGGCTGCTCAGCCCAGCCAACACTGCTGCTCCTCATGGTGCTCCATGAGCTCCTCATGCCTTGTGTAACCCAGCAAAGAGCTCTGGAGAGTGGATTGACTTGGTCATCAGAAGAGTTTAAGTAGTCCCAGAACAGGCCAGGGAAAGGGTTGTCTGAGAGGAACCAAAGGTTTGGCTGCCTGGAGAATGGGGGCAAAGAGCAAAGGCTGCTCTCAGGTTTACTTTCCTTTTTGGCAGACTGTACTATACCTCCATAGTGAAAATTAAGATAGTATACAAATTGAAGAGCTTGCAAATCATTATTCTGGATAAAATGATAAAGCCTAGAAGGATCTAGTTCACTTGACACTTCTGTAGCTTGTTCTGACAAGCTGACTCAGTTGTGAATTCACAGTAGTGAAGTAACCTTTTAAAAGCTCTATTCCTCTCTGTAAGATTCTTGTGTTCTGAAATGAGCAATGGTTAAGCAGCATTAAGTGTATGGATCAGTGCTTACAAATCCAAAATCCACAAACGAATTGTTCTGAGAAACAGTTTGATTTAGAAGACCTTTGCATCAGAATCTTGTGAAGGCTTTTTGGGGAAGCAAGCTGATTTTTTTGCAGATTTTCAGAGACATAGGTAGCTTACAAACCACTGAAATGTTCTGTATATCTAGAAGCTATCTACTGAGTGTTGAGTACAAGTGTAACAGTTATACTTAACTCCTAAGTTTGAAGAGCAGAATTATTTGTTGGGTTTGCATTCAGTGGCTTGTAGTTTCCTTTTTTTTTTGAGCCTGGTTTCTGACATTTGTATTTGGAAGTTTGTTTTCCATTTGGCTGTTCAAAATTGGTGTTCTCAGATAAATGGGGATATTTTGTTACTACATGCATTTTGTCAAGTTAATATACTGTATAAGAAGCTGTACAAGTAACACATAGGCAGTATTAGCGTGATACATTTAAGAATCCTCACAAACCCAGAAGTTATAAAAATGGCTTTTATATTGAATAGGAGCATATTCATTTTTAATAATGAACAACATTAGATAATTGACATCGTATGACTTAAAAATCAGCACAAAGAATAATAGCCCTCCATCAATGGTTATGTAGTGAGTTTTGCCCTGCATATGCAGCTTGAATTTCTTAGGCAGACAAGACAGTGTGCATTTTAGGAGTAGGCTGAAACTGCCAAGTATTTTTTTTGCAGCATGTTGGAGGCAAAATTGCTTGTCTGGAATGTGGCAATTCTTGAATTTCTGTCTAGGGGAAAGCCAGATTCAATCAGTTGTGTCACTGCCCAAGGCTGGCCTGGCCTCTGGGTTTCCTGCCTGCTAGATATGGAGTGGGAGCAGGGGGAAGGGGGTGGGAGTGGGAATTCCAGTTGGGATTTGTTGTCTAGTACAGAATTTCCTAAGAAGGATTCTATCCAGCTTCATGCACCTGCATGACAAGGGAGTAGGGACATTGTTCACACCTCAGTTGTTTAATTGCCCTGACTGTAAGAGTTAAGTGTGTGACAGAGAAGTTTTCATGTGTTTTCCCCAGGAGATGATAGTTACTCATCAGCTAAACTGTTGGATGGATGGTCGGCACTGGGTAAGCCAGCCATTTTCAGCTCCCACCACTTGATAGTGGTGGATAGATGGATACTATGGGAAAGCTCCATACTGCAAGGGACCTCTCTTTCACTTCCCATTGCATGTGAGGATAGCAGTGGGCATTCCAGCCCTGCTTTCTTGTGCAGAGACAGGAGAGTTACTTGCTCTCTTCTTGCCATTTCTGAAAGATGTTTTAAACTCTGAAAGAAAAGATTTCTTTAGCAGAGGAGAAATGTGAAACACTAGAAATAAAGTAGCTGTAAAAGAGATCGTCTTATGAAATGTAGAACAGTATAACAAAATATCTGAGTTTGGGGACTGGGAATATAGTGGTGACTTTTAAGGATTTTAAATGGCCAAGTAACTGGTTCCAGCACTCAAGCACCATTCCTCTCTTGAAAGACTGATGGTCTTAAGATATCAAAATATATGAAGATGAAGACTTACAGTGTAGCTCAAGTAATTAGGGACGGAGAGGTTGTCACAGTTGTGTTAGATACAGCGGGTACTTTGTGTTTTACAGATGATAGAGATGGAAAAAAGGTTCTGTGGGGAAACAAGAGGAAGAAAAGGAAATCAGAGTGCACCTGAGGACAGCAATGAGGCTCCTACAGTAGTGTAGAGGAGCAGAGCTTGAGTGAACCCCTCTGGACCTAATGAAGAAGAGCGTTTTGTCTTGCACCTGTTTCTTTGCGAAAGAACTGCCTAGGCTAGGCTTAAAGGTTTTTATAACTCTCCGCCCATTGTTTTGGGTTTGGGTTTCAACTTGTATGTACCATGGAGAGTACACAAAAGACTTAATTCTAGAGATTTATTAAGCTGAAATCTTTCTCTGGCCCTTAGCTCTTGGGATGGTCCAAGGTCAATGTTTTTGAAACGGTGATTTATGGCAGTGGCTATTGAGGAAAATTTTTTAATGTGTTATTTATTTCATTTTAATATTAAGTGGAAGTAAGTGCATTGCACTTTGCTAATTAAATGTTTAATCTTTAATCATTTAATTGTTGGTAGCTAAAAGCAAATACAATAGTTTCTTATAAAGTGCTTGCACTGTGGATCAAATTGCATTTCCTCTGTACCTGAAGCTTTTGTTTTGCTTCCTGGTTTTTAAAGTTCTTCATTGTGGTTGCTGTGACACACTTAGAGAGCAATCCCGTCAACAAGGATCACTGGAAAATGTTTAATCTGGCATTTCTAAGTGATGAAATTAAAGAAGATAAGAATAAAAGCACTGGAATAGCAAAATCTATTTCCAGTTACTTCTGCATAGAAACAGCATCATATGCAGCAGACCAAAATACTTCCAGTTGTAACTGCTGTCCATAAACACAGAAAGAAGCTCTGTGTAGGAAGAGGGAAGGTGTATGGATGTTCCTTATTATTAACACCATGGATAGGTAATGGGAGGGCTTTTTTAAATTATGCCTGTATGCTCTTTTTTCTGATGGAGGGAAGAAGCACAAGAGAGTAAAAAAATTTTCTCGGAAGATGCTAGAGCCCAGGGCCTTTTGAAGTTGACGGGATGTTCTCAACCGGTAATTTAGCCAAGTATGGGGGGGCTAGAACATTGTAAAAGCCTGGTACATGGGAAAGGTATCCTGCTGAGACACTTTGTAACCTGAATTGTGACAGTGAATCTATGTAATGGCTGTATACAGATAAGAATGAAAGTGGAGAAAAAACTTTGAAATAAAGGTGTATTCACGCTAATGTGCTAGTGACCTACTTATGTGTAATGTAGGTACAGAGCAGGAAAACCGCCTTTGGGGTGATATGCCTCATTGATGAGTTACAAGTGAAGGTATGTGGTTGAACGTGCACCCCTCCCGCTCCCGTCCTCTACCCTGACTGGGGTCAGCCCAGGCTGGGTCCAGTGCTGTGGAGAGGACTTTGTATTGTTGAAGTGCTGCTGCTTTCTGTTTCCTATTTTCATGACTGAGAGCAGGCTTAAGTATTGCGGTAGGTAGATCTTCTGGTATTTAGTGCTTTACTTTTAGGTTTTTTTGTTGTTGGGAATTGCGTGGTTGTGAGCAGACGAGGAAGTTTTGCAGTCCACAGGGGATTGCGATGGCTTTAGTGCACTGTATTGGATGTCTCTCACAATGTCATGAAACTGTTCTGTGACTGACTGTTTGGAAGTACAAGGGAGCCTTGTGCACATACGCAATAGATGTCTGCCCTTCCACAAGCAGCTCTGGTTAATGGAAATGATAAGATACAAAACTTTTGAGCGTAAAGTCTCTAAAGCAAGGGAGTCCCAGTCTGCACCACCGGTGATCAGGTCGCAGTCTACTTCAAGTGACGGGGGTTGGCAGTTGGGGTGTCCACAGCTCCTGTTGCTGTCATTGGTAATATCTGACCAAAGGTGAATTTCTGTCTCTGTTTCTTCCGAAATCCCACCTTTACTGGAGTACCTGGGTTGTTTGCTTGTTGCAGACAGGGTTATAGCAAGTGCACATGTTTCTTTGTGCTTCAGGTGTTAAAGAAGCACAATTTGATTCATGTGTCTTTTGTAAACAGTTTGCAGGGCTAGAACGCTACTTGTAGATGGTAGTGGAAGTGTTGTGAGTGCTGTCAGAGGAGCTAATGAACAAATTTGGTTTAGTCTGGAAATTCTGTCTTAATTTGCTGATAAACCTCCAAGCTATGTTGTTTCTTCTCATACTCCAGAATTAGGGCCCTTTTACTCAAAGCTTCTCTTTCAAGCTTTGTCACTTCATTTTGCCCTTTTGTTTTAGGCAAATCTCTGCGTGTCTGTGACTTGATTTTCATCAGTTCTAAAATGAGGATAGTTTTCTCTTAACTGTCTTCTAGGCAGGGCTCGTTCATTGTTGCCTGTGAAGTAGAAACTGCTCTGCAGATTTGAACCGCTCTCCAATGCTAAATAAGCATTTCTGCTAAAAGGGTCCTGTAACTTAGACTGAAAGGGAAATTTGTGTGAAGCACTCCATTGTGCCATCTTGTGGTGTCCCGTGTCTTGTTTGGTACATTAATATAAAGGTGCTTCTCTTCTCTTTAAACACAGCAGATTTATTGCCAGCTGTTTTGATATCTGAGCACACATTTTTTGTAAAAAACCTCAACATTTCAACTAAAACTTATTCCCTATACCATCCTTTGCTATCCAGAAAATATGGAAATTGGTGACCCATAACAGATCAGGCTTGAGTTTTTAATGCAGTGTGATGGAAAGAAGGACCAGGGAAAAGCTGTGCCCTGCACAGCATGCCAGTGGCAGGCAGGCTTGCTCTCTGTCCATGGCTCCACTAAGGGGACCTTGCTGGGGCACCAGGAAGCAGTGGTTGACTTCAGGAATGATAATAGAGAAACATGCAACAGAGCAGACCTTCATGGGGATGGCTGATGTAGTTACTTGAGCTGTAGAGCTTGTGCAGGAGAGAATTGTACTGATGCAAATAACAGCTCCCCTTACTGCTGCTGCTGGTCTGCTCTGGGATGTGTTTTGGTCTTTGGCTGGCCACACAGGCACCAGCCACTTAGGCAAGCCTCGGAATGTGTTCAACTTGGCTCAGGGAGGGAGAATTTTTTTTTAATGTGTGAATTGAAATACACTAACCCTTTCAAAAGGGATCTTCTCCAGCTCCAGAGACTGTTTAAGTATTGGTGGATAAATAAGTAGACATTTGGAACAGGAGTGAATAAGGTTTGTCAATGGGTTTATCATAGATTCCACTTTAAAAGTAACTGAAACCAAATGGTTAGAGACAAATTCAACCTCAGACAACTGAGAGGGCTGTTGTGGGTAAAGGTGGTGATGCTGCGAGCCCTCAGATTGGGGTTGAATTGGGCTGCTTTGCTGGTGTCAGCACTCTGCAGAGAAACCCACCATATGCCAAGTGATGCCACCGTTTCAAATGATGCAGCATACGTGTTTTCGCTGTGCCTGAGCTAATCAGCCCTCCAAAAAGCCCTTCAGGATGTCAGCTAGCCTCTTTGTGTAGGGAGGCTCAGTGCTTTCAGCAGGAACTGCCTTGCTCAAAACCAGCTGTAATATCTCTAACATGTTGTTGAAAGGGGCCTTTTATCTAATCGAACTCCAGTTGCTTCAGGATGAAGCATTTACAACATCAGGAATGCAACCTGGGAAATGAATGGTCGATCCTATAGGGACTGAGAGAGACTGGATGCACTAACATGTATTGATTCATCTGTATTTGAACAAAACAAAAACTGTATTAGTGCTGCTGCTTTACCTCGCATTATTGTGTGTACATTAGATATTGAATCAGCAGTAGCAATGGAAAGCTTATGATAGAAGTCATAAAGCAACTAATAAGGGTGGAAACTTAAAAATGGTGATGTTTTGGATAATAATGGTAATGAGTAATGATAAAAATAGGGATGGTATAACTAAAAGGTATATACAGAAAAGCAACTGTCTTCTGGTTTCAAGGCATTCTCAAAATGATGGCTATCTAAATCAGAAAATTTGTTCCAAATGTCTCCTTCCTCAAGTAAATTATAATGGAAGAGACTGAATCAATTTTTAGGCTGACAAAATGGCAAATGCTGGGGGCAAAAGAAACTACAGTGGAAGGAAAGGTACAGAGAGTGTATTTTAAGAAGTAAAATTGAAGCAGTTGATGAAAAAAAGGACAGAGTTGGTTGTTGGGGGGAGGGCTTTAAAGTGTCAATCAGTTTTCAGCAAGAGGAAAACATTTGTTTAATCCACAATTTTTTTGAAATTTTAGGAGAGGGGAGTTTCAAAACATCTGTGGTAGTGAGTGGAGTGAGCGTGGTGCAACTTCCCACGGCCCATGGAGTGCTGAGGTGGTTCCATTTTGTTTCATGTTTAGTCACGAAGCCGTGTATGCTCACTGTGTTTTCCAGAGCTCTTTATTCCTGGACATTTTAATAAGGGTAGTAGTGTTTTTTAAAAGATTTTAATTTGCTTATGAATTTGAAACTGCTTTGAATATAGATAAGGTGGCTTGAGTTGCTGTGGTCTGTCTGGCAAAATAGATGCAATTAGCACAGAGCTGTGTTACTCTAATGATCTTCCCAAGAGTGACTGCCAGCTAGGGTGGCTGGATTAACCCAGTGGAGCCCTGTTAATTTAAGTTACAGTGCTAAAATGGATAGTAAGGCTAGGATTTGACAATAAATCACAAATGCTTCTGTATGTTTATGTTTTAGTGATATACTCACTGAGGATCTGTGTTCAAATTAGTTTTATTTACTGAAACAGATTATTTATTCTGGTAAATTGAAGATGACCTTGTAGGTCATGAGTCTCTGGAGAAATAATTTGCAGGGTAGGTTTTTGGTAAATGTTTCAAAATTTTGACTGGTTTCATGTACACTCTGAGCAGTGTAGGGAGCGTTATGGAATTTGGAATGATAAAAACATTAAGAAATCATCAACTCGGGTGTATGTGTGTGAGTTGGAGTCATTTAAAATTCAAATCATAATCCTATTTTATGCTTAAAAAAGACAGAGTAGGAAGACAGACAGAAGCTGCTGTTAACTAAATATAATTCTCTTTTATCATCCCTTCCATGGAACAACAGCCAGGTTGTGTACCCTGTATAAAATTTGCCTGGATGTGCTTGCTGCCATCATATCAGTACTTGCAAACCTTTTGGCTTACATGTGTGTTAAAGCGTGAATCAACTAATAAGTGTCTTTCTTTACCCTGCATGTGTTTATCTTTTGATGGCATCTTTTAACATTATTAATGATTGAATACTACTTGTGACCAAACAAAATGGTTATGGAGGAGCGGGGCTGTGACACATTATGTAGAACAAGTCAGATCATTTTCTTATCAGATGATAAAGTGAATTATACACTGTGCCCAGCTGACCTTCCTGATAGGTTGTGAGCCAAGGGAGTACTTTGTTCAGGGTTGTCCCCAGAATTAGGGGGTCTGCTCCTCTGAGTCTCTGATTTTCAAAGTGCCTTGGATCATGAAGCTTCACTTGTACTCAAGGTTCTCCCAGTGCAAAAAGAATGTAACGGTGGCAGAACCTTCTCAATAGAGATGCTTGAGGATTGCTAGAGAGTAATAGTGGCTGCTTCTGCTTTTAGTTTCTTTGTATGAAGAAGTTAAAAACTGCAAGAAATCTAGATGCTTCTGAAAGCCCTAGATAATTGTGCAATTGAGCACACACTTGTTATTCGTGTCAGATGAATGCACAGAGACCTGGGTCTTCCTTCACAAAAATAACTCGCTTCTTAAAAGGGGACTTGAGCTGACAAGTGTGAAAACACCTCTGGTGCCTCTGCCTTTGGTGACAGCATGGTATGTCATAAGCAAAAGCATAGAGTGATACGTTGTTTTAGGTAGTCTGTAATACGTGTTCTGTTGCCCTTGCGAGTACTAACAACCGTGCAGAATCCTATGGACAAAGACGTGGGTGAGCCGATATCTTAATGGCCATTATTTGTTTATGCATTGCAGCCTTATTGAGGAGAAGGAGGTCACTGGAAACCGTTCATATTTCACAGCTTATTCAGCAAGTCTCAAGTTGAATCAGGGTACAGGCTACTTTGTTTCTAAACGTGAACAAAAATGGTGATGTTAAAATGCAGATGTTGCATAATATTTTGAAAAAATAGAAAAAAAATCAGAAAGCAGTAAACTAAAGCTGATCCTCTCAAGGGTCATGGTGCATACTCATGGATTTTAGGAGCTAAAATTGTGAAAAAAAGCAAAACCTCCTCTTAGCCAATTCTGCCATTGTAAAAAAACCATAATTAATAAATAAATAATAATTAAAAAAAATCTAGGCCTGCTGTTGTCAAGATGGGGTATTAACTTTGCAGTAATAATTGACCTTGTCTTCAATTGCTTTTATGTGAAAATCAAACTCTTACTTGTTTGTGACAGTCTCAACTGTGAAAACTGTAGAAACCTTGGTGTTATGGGATTAGAGGGCTCAGGCTTTTTTTTTGTACCATTTTATTGCTCAAGGTTAGCTCTTTACCTGCTGAATGGGGAGTATCATCTTACAGCAGTCCTCTCCTTTGTATATAAATGCATCTTAAGGTAAGTGGGTGTTTCAGCTTTGTTGGTTTTAGAAAGATCACTTTGGGATCATTAATACATCTACCACGAGAATATATACTGACATGTGCTCTGTTGGAAATGCTTTTCCAACATAATTCTGTTAGAGCCTTCTGGTTACCTGGTTTGCATTTAACTTCGTTATCTGGACTGCTCATGTGTACTGTAATCATGTTAAATCGACCCTGTCAATGCTCGTAAAGTAGCTTGAACCCATATATGCAAGCAAATGTTTTATAACAAGACTGTGTCATGACTTTCCTGCAGCCAGCTGTCCCACTGTGGTGGCATACACACGAGCACTGATCTCTCTAATGTTGTAGACCACTACCTAGAAGGTAAATATGGAAAGCAGTTCATCAAAAGGTGTCCTTTTCCCTGACTGTCTCACTTGTGCACCTGAGATGTGGTGACCAGAAGCAGGAGAAGCTGTTTGCAACTGCTCTGCTGGCTGCCCTGGAGCGATGTTTTTGGTGATACCAGTGCAGGGAGGGTGCCTGATCACATACCCCTCTTCAGAGCTGAGCAGCTTGTTTGTGGGTGGGTTTGTAAGTGAGTTTGTGAACAAGAGGGGCACTCTTACTGATAGTGAAGCTATTTTGTGAGCACATAGGGGTGAGATCTTCCCCAGAGGGTCCCAGGAGAGTGGTGTGCACCAGCTGTGAGTGACTATCCTGAGGAGGTGGGTGAGGGAGGGGAAAGATAAGGTTTTATCAGTGTGAGAGAGAGCCAGTGTCGGGCTCAACTGTGGTTGTGCAGTGAAAAAAACCCTCAGGTAGGCCCTTCCCCTTTCTTCTCTTTGTGCAGGATTGTAGAAGACATATTTGGGATAGGTGCAGCTAGAAGGAAAGAAGAAGAGATTCTTTCTCCCCTACATGTGAGCAAGAAGATGAGGCAGGTCTGTCTGACAGGGCCTGGACGTGCCCGGCAGCATAAAGGGGCTTCAGTGTAGGGCTTAGCCTTACAGAAGGCATTGGTTGTTTTACAATGGTTTGGCTCTACATCAGTGGTAACCAGAGCACCAGGTCTAATCACATCAACCCTGAAACAATCTGCTAATGTCCGACATTGGTACAGAACTTGTGCTTTTAAGTTTTACCAAGGTGTGATTCAGCTGAGATACTAAAGCTGAAATCCAACCTTTGAAGTGTTTGAACAGTGTTCAGAGCTAGCTACTGGCTTGCCCTCTCAAGCTAGTTCTCCCTCTCTGAGCAAGGAACACGTTTTTTTGTCAACTTGATCAGCTGATGTTGGATACTTACTGATCAGAGCTGAGTTCAGGAGGTCCTAGCTGTGTAAAAAGCTCTGCACATGCTGTGGGATTTTGATGCAGCATTCAAATCGAGTTTGTTTCTTTTTTCTTTTTTTTTTTTTTTTTCTGGAAAAAGATGTAGCCAATAGTACATAATTCTGTAGGCAGGTGAATCAACAAAGAGTACTGTAGTTTTGCCATATGAGTCATCCCTTTTGCAAAGTGTAAAATCTGTGAGTGGGATGTGCTCCTGGAGATTGGAGGGATATCATATAGAATTGTTATATTTTGATTGGCAGTAGCTTCCAAAATACAAGTTTTGCTGTGTTTTCTTACCAGAGTTACTGGTCTCACTAGTCTAACTGCGTTTTTGCTGGATAAAAAATGAGGGTGGTATCAATAAGAAATCTTTGTATTCTTGCTCTGGAAATGTACCAAATGTGTCCAAAAGAAAATGTTTGCTTACGGTTTCTTACATCACCAATAACATCATGTTGTGTATTTTTTTACATTTAAAGACATCCTGTGTTCCTGGTAGGACTTCTTATCCTTGCTTCTTTTTAAAATATCACTAAGATTGCTATTACATGTTCTTGAGAGATTGATTAAACAAATTTCTTCAGTTCAATGGTGTGCTAACTAGCTTGTAGCTGATCAGATTGCTGAAGTCTCTTCATTGTCTACTGGATCTGATTGCAGTTTTGCTTCCTTCAGTGTATGACAGCAAAGGGAGTCTATACTCAGTCTGCTAGAGGCTTTTTGCCTCTGGTTTCAGGATTTTCCTGGAAAAGAATCTTTAATAATATTAAATATTTCTTACAAATTCTGTTCTTTTTATTTTTTGTTTTTTTTTCAATAGGTGTTGGCATCATGTCGGGCATTTCTTTTAACATCTCGGATTCCCACCAAGGTAAAATCACTGTGCTTCTGTAACTGTTCTGAGATTTTAGATACAAATGTAAGCTACATAAACTATGTAGCAAAAATTTAGCATATTTTAGTTATACTGGTACATCTGTTTAAAAATAAAAACATAATTGAGGGATGATAAGTTGCATGGTCTTGAGTTAGAGTGATGCTTCCATTAGTGTATGCCTTAAATGAATTCGTCAATACATACATATATATATGTATATATATATATATATACACCATTTCAGAGGAATTTTAACTTCTAGAACTGCAGGTGGCTGAAGAGTTATGTTGTAAACTCCAGCTTGAAGAACTGTGAAATGAGCCTGATTATCTTTATAGAGGGACAGTTTATGTGCAAACAAGCTGATGGCATTCCCTCTAGTGTTTGTAGTGTCAAATAGGATTATATTTGATTTGGAGGTAGAAACTGTGTTGAGTTTTATTAAATTCTGTTGTTTTCTAATGATTTCCGTTCATTTTGAAAAGCATCTTGGCAACCTGCCTTGCCAATGCTGGTGAATTATTTTTGCTATGCCTGTGACAATTTGTAGTGATTGTTGTAGCAGAGAAAGATAATTTCCATATAAATAAAAGTGACTGATGTGGAAGAACATCTCTTGTCCAGCTTGGAATCAGTGAATGAGGACTTGGCACATATCCTATTTTGTTGTATTCTACACATAAGTGTGTGAGTATATATATACTTTATAGAAAAAACAGAATCAATAAATTGAATGATTGATACCAGATTTTCAGTTATGGCCACTGGTAAATTTGACCATCCCCACCTGTAATTTGAAGATGCTGACTGACATGTAGGATGACTGTAGCTTGAATTTCTGCTGAAACTTATTTTCCTCAGTTGATCACTCTGTCCCTGCAGCACAGATGTCTCTGGTTGGTTGTCTGTTGGCTTTTGGATCACTGCAGTTTTCAGCCAGGGCTTTTTAAGGCAAGGTTTGGTGACTGCTTGCGTGGAAACATAGATGCAGTTAATGAACAGCTCAGACATCAGTGCAGTGGCATCATGATAGACAAGTGGTGATCATGATCTTGTTAAACTATAGTAAAGCCGTTGTAATTCATCAAAAAGCTCTTGAAGGCTGGGGCTTGGAATACTAAGTGATAACTCTAGGTCTGGTTTAGCGTTTCAGGCAACTCTGAGAACTCCTTTTATTAAATAGATTTACATTGTTGAAAAACTTGTTTTAGTTTTCATGAAAATCTAGAATATGTATTCTGTGCTAATAGAAGTGTGACTCTAGGGATAGAAGCAAGATGATGAGACACTGTGCTTATGATTTATATTTCATTAAACTTTGTACATCTGAACAGCTGTTAGGATGGTTGAAAATGCATTTCTACCAGGGTTAGTGAAACTTATTGAATTTACTAATGTCTGTAGTATTTTCAAAAGCTGCTCAGAAGCTTTCTGAGCCCGATAGCTTCCATGTAACTGTCAGGCAGTAACTCCTAGAAAGACAGCTGAGAACATTGAGCAAAGACACATTATTTCTTTCACAAAGTTGAGGGGGGAACTTCTCACAAAATTACGCACACCAAATGATGGCCAGTTCTGACTGACTGTTATTGCTACATTCAATTCCAAACTTCACTTTTCCTTAAACAATGATGTTGAGATGTATCTACTAAACAAGGATCAAGATTAAAAGTTGATTAACTACAATATCAACTAACATCATTACCCTTAGAACAAAGGTATTACAATAACTGCCTCTTAACTCCACACTCGGGCCCAGTCAGTTCATTCCCACTAATCTAGATGGACTGATAGGGAAGGAAGGGCAGTATTCTTGCTAGAGTCCATATAAAACATAATTGCAACATTAGTAAATGTTGGGTGTGTTATCAATCACACAAATAAGTGTATGAAATATTTGTGGGAATATAATTCAGATTTGTGAATGTATTCCTAGAGCAACTTTCATTAAGTTTTGGCTTAAAAAATTGAACACTGTGAAATTAGCTGTCTAGGTAACTGAAGGGTTCCTAAACGAGAGGCACACATAACCTTTTAAGAGGATTTTTAAACCATATAATTTTCAGTAATAAATGAGATTATGCTTTTTAAAACCTTGTAAAAATTATTTCTTAGTTTGAGGTAGAAGATGGTTAGAATGTGTTCTACATTTTTGCTGCAAAGCAAAGACTGTAAAATCATATTTTTGAGTTAGAAAAATGAACCAAAGATGAACTGTAGAGATATTACCATGTTTCCCGGTATTTGTTAATTCTAGTCAAGAGGATTTTTGTAAACTGAATTTTTGAGTCTGGGTCTGTGTAAACTTTTCTCAGGAATAGAAATGTATTTTTGATTGTGTGTACATATGTATATGTTTGCACATACAAAATACATTATCAAAAGAAGAAATTTCAATCTGATAGGTAAATAATTTTCAAAATATGAAGGATTTCAATCACGGAAACTTTCCCCTTAAAATTTCATTGTGATTTAGGTAAACAAATGTTGGATAATCTCATGTTTGATTAATTTGACTAGCACTGGAGAAAAAAAGCTTTTCGCTTCTCTATGTGTAGTCTAGCTTACTCCAATAGCCAACAAGAGCTGCTACGGATTTTTTGGTGGTATTTTGTTTGTTTGTTTTTATTTGGTTTTGTTTGTGTGGTTTTTTGGATTTTTTTTCATGTGGGGGGAGTTTGCTTTTGTTTTGTTTTTGTTTTGTTTTTGTTTTGTTCTTGTTTGGTTTTCTTTTTCTTTCTGGCCTGAGCAAACTGCACAGGGCCATGTCATCACAAAAGATTGCCAGTCTTAGCTTAGAAATAAAGCACTGAACAGAAGTGAATGCCTTTACCCTTGGGAAAATGCAAGGTGTTGGTATGGGCTCTGGGAAGATGCTTGTGCTGGTTCTTTCTCTCCTGCCTCAGTTCCCTGTGCTTGCCTGCATTGTAACCAGGTGCAGTGACACCCCTGAAACTGCCTGTGTGCTGTGGATGCTGCCCCTGCAGCAGAATGTGTGAAATGAAGCACATGAAGTCTCAAAAACTTCAGAGTAAGGTTCGGTCACTGAACCAGGTTTTTGGTAGAAGGTGAACTTTGCACGGAAACGGGAGGGGTGCTTATATCTTCTGATGCTGCCGAATCATGAAGGAGACTGCAGGGATCAGAAAATAGGCAACAAACAGCAAAGAGACAGTAGTAACAAAAGTTTTCTGGAAAGCTTTTTGCTGGTTGTTGTGGTTGGAAACTATATCCTCTGTTCCTGACTTCCTGATGTGCTGTTGCAGGCTTTACAGGGAGGGAGTCTTGAGAGCTGCATCTGGGTTCTGAGCACCTCAGTAGTCATTCAGGGTTGACTTTTTAAAAGATTGTCACAAATACAGAAAAAGAATAATATGGTGTTTGCCAGTTAGCCAGGGAGCACCCTGACTGTGAACCTAGCATAAGACAAAGTACAGGAAACTGTGCAATTTAGACAGACTGCTCAGTTACAATGGTTTTAATGATAACTAAAAGGAAATGACCAGGCTAATGTCTTGCCCTCTAGTTATGACTCAGTCCAAGAGGTTTGTTTCTTTCTGTATATCTCAGCTATCAAGATGTTTGTCTACACAGTTGTGAATTCAGATCTTAGCACTCTCCCTGTAGCCCTAGTGTTGTCCTTGGAAAAGAATTCCCCATCTTCTTTTAAGCTTCCGTTTGGATTCAGTATGTTCTTCCCTGCCTGTTCTGATTGTTGTCCAAATACCCCACTCAGACAAAGCTAATGCATTGCTTCCTCTCATACTTAAGATACTCTAAAGCAGTCTGGGGCATTTATGTGTTTATATCTGTATCAATCTATTTATATACAGTATTTTTATTCTCATATATATATGTATAATTATGTGTGTCCCTTCAGCTTCTGTGCAGTAAAATTTTTCACATCTATGATCAGTGTAACTAATGAAAGAATAATTGTGAAGCTGTAAGGATTGTAATTAATGATTATTCAGTCACAGGAGTACACATCAGTAGGGTATTGTATTAATGATGCTTTTTATAGTAACATTTTGCCATAAAATTTATGATTTGCTTACGTGCTTATAGCTTGCAGTAAAATGCCCAGTATGGTATTCCTATAACCTCTAATAATGATTTGAACCTGTAACAAGCAAATCTAAGTATTCTTTTAGTGAAAAATGTGATCAGATAAGATATTAAAAAATATTTAGTGTCAATTACAGAAACTGATGTCAAATATCAGTAGCCTTGCTCAAAGTTTTCTTAACCTCATTGAGAAACGTAAGTGCTCTTTAAAATAAGATGATGTTTGCACTAATGTAGTGTTTTCTTTTTTAACTACAGTTAGAACTAACTTTCAGCTACTTGGAAATCCAGGGAGTAACTTCCAGTAAACCTGGTCAGGTGAGTGTATTCTATATAAAAGATACTTGTTTACTCATTGCCAAATATGTTCCAATCAAGGAGGTAATACTCTAACATGCAGGTGTCCCCGTCCACTGAGCGCACTGTGCATTTGCATTCTTGTATTCATGCTGCTCTAAAGTCTTAACAATAATGATAAGAATTTAAAGAGTCAGTTTTAGGAATGTGTTGTGCAGGTGGGATGGTGATAAGAAATTGGTTTTTTCCTAATTCAGTATGGTACAAGTTTTCATTTGTATTACAAGTGGATATTTTTCTCAGAAGTGATAAAGCAATGGTGGCTGGTTTGCAGTAATCACCACACAAACTGCAATGGCTTCTCCGGTGTATACCTTTATGGGCAAGCCAAAAGCTACTGCTTACATTGCAGGCAGAAATGCTTTTCTTTCAACTATTCTTGGTGCCGTTACTCTATACAACACAAAATATATTTGACAGCAAGTTATGTGCCCAAAAAAGTGAATGTCAAAAAGAAGATGCTGAAAAGAAGAATGCCTTTAAAGTAGTTTTAATTCATAATATGAACATATTGTCAAGATTTGACAGTTCAATTGTATCAAAGTCTTCATGTGTTTCATGTGTGTTTGGCTTTTAAAGGGCTTTTTAAGAATAGGAGCGCCTGAGACACTATTTGAACTCTGAAAAGCTCTCATTGTATTAATATGTCATCTTTTTAACCTGACTTTTGAAACTGTCCTTAAAGGAGAGGGGAAAAAAAGGTCCAGGTGTTTTAATAGGGAGACATTTACTAAATTCTATGGTTTTGTGGCTTTTTTTATTCAAGGTACTAAAATGTCAGGGTTGCTATTGCTAATTATTCTTCGAGGCATAGACAGTCACTGTTGCAGCAGAGTTTATAAGAGATTATCAGCAACCTCACTGAGCATACATATTTTTCTAAAATATTTTTAAAGATATTTCATATTTACATTCATTTGTGTTTTAAATGAGTAAGGTTTATAGCTGAAGGCAGGTGGAGTCCTAGATTATTGTTTGCAGGGCAGACGCTATTGTTGCAGTTTTCCTGCAAGCAGCATGTTACAGCCATGATGCCAGAAGGATGTAGTTTTGTGCTAGGCGTCTTGCAGAAAGCCATGATAAGATAAGTGAACAAATGGACAGAGTAATATAAGAAAATGTTATGTTAATACTGATGAATAACAGTAGTAAGTTACCCACTCATTCATCATCAGGGAGTGATGGCAACAAGTTCAGAAAGGAGTTGAATTGGTTGTAAAAGGAGTGAAGATTCTTAGTGTGCTTTGTGCAAATACAGCCTCTTCTAGGATTATCCTGGTGGTGACCCTAGACGTGAACTGGGAACAAAAAGAGCCCTGGGAACCGGTTTCAGTAAAAACCAGTTCTCTGTAGCATACTACACAGTGTCTCCTCTCCTACTGTCTGTCTGTACTTATTTATTCCTAATGTTGCTTTCTTACTGTGCATGCATAGCTCCTCATCTAAAAGAGCTTATGACTTGGGCTGTGTTAACTATTCTCACTGGAGAAAACAGAAACATTACATTGCTTCCTGCGATGCAGCCAAAAGCAGCAGCAGACTGTATGATGTGTCAGTCATACCGTAATCTGATTTGATTCTGAACAGTCAATATCTAACAGAGACAGGTTGCAAACGGCTTTATTTTCCCCCCTTGCTGAAGCACTTGTCCCCCAGACATGCTGTGAGGTTGTCTGAGTTACTGCTTCATCTGAACTGAAACAATGTATCAACACAGCATTTTCTTGGAGGGCATACAACAAAGCATTAGAGCTTTTCCAGAGGATCACAGCCATAAAAGACTTTTACTTTTTGCTAGAGGAAACAGGCACCCTGCTCATTCAATAGTTTCCTGTCAGGCTGTGCTTGCTTCTCCTGGTGTTCTGGGACGTGTTTCAAATGAGGACAATGCTGTGAAAAGTTCTTGGTTTTACAAGTGTCAGCTGAGGTCAAGATCCTTTGAAAATTGTATTCCCGTGGGAAGCAGGGCACTCTTAGAAAAAGCAAAGTTTGAGTATGGGGGTCTTGTACATTCAAGAACAACTTTTAGAAACTTTACCTGAAGCATTGCTGTGTCACGTCTTAAAGAATAACAGATTCCTACCAGCAGGCAAAGCATTCAGCTGGCGTTCAAAATGCTCCCCTTTTTAAATGAATGTGAATTATAAGGCACCCAGTTCTTGCCCTCTTGCACTCCTGTTTATAGTTGATTATGGAAACTGAGAAATGCAGCATCTCCATGAAGATGGCGTCTTCAGAGGACGTGAATGAGGTGCTGGCACACATTGGGACCTGCCTCAGGAAGATATTCCCTGGACTCTCACCAGTGTAAGTATTTTTTAGGGCACCTCTACTGGGAACAGATTGTGCGGAAACGGTGACAAGCCACCTCTTCTTATCCACTGGTCTCTCCACCCTGACCTCAGAAATGCACTGAGGATAGGAGAAACAGCTTGAGGCAAGCAGTAAGCTTTTGTCCAGGTATATGGCAGAACCAGCAGACAGTGCAGAGCACAGGTAGACCATGTGTGGTCTTCTAGGGTCATAAGTGCCTTTGGTTTGAAGGGGACTGCAAGCATTTGAAGTCTTCCGTTTTCATTTTACCCTGTTACCTCTCTAGCCTCAGGTTCTGTCTTTTTGTTGTAACTTGCTCCCTTTTGGTTCATTTTATTCCCCCCCCCAGAAGTAAAATCAGAGTTGAGAGAAGAGTAAATTCCATTTACTTTCAGTGTTTGTGGAACAACACACGTGATTGTGAACCCAGTTAGCCTAGTTCTTCAAAACAGAGCCCTGGGCAGTCTTGCTCATGCCTTTTGTTTTCTCTCTTACCTGTGCCTGGATTTTATTGCCTTGCAGCAATTTTCAGTACTTTTTCTTTATTTTTTTTTCTCTCTTCTCTGAGTTATTGCCTCATCTTCTTCACTTTCACCAGATCATGCAGCTCTGCTTTATTCTCTTCAGTTCCTGGTTTTCAGCATTAGTAGAGAAAAGACTCCTTCCAGACATGTTGATTTTTATAAGTGAACTTTAGTAACAGACTTTAGATGTGAATGGTCAGGCTAAACTGACACGTTTTATTCTGGGTGCATGTCTTTATTATTCACCTTTCCTGTAGGTGGTGTAGGAAATCAAGTTCATAGATTCTGGATGGCAGGTGTTTTTTTGTTTTGTTTTGGGGGTTTTGTTTGGTTTGGGTTTTGTGGTTTTGTTGGGGGTTTGTTGTTTTTTGTTGTATTTGTTTTTGTTCATTTTTGGGTTTTGCCAGTTTTCCTCTCTGGCAGTGTTATTAACTGCCTTAGTAGAGATTGAGCTCTTCCTTCAAAGAGCGTGCGTGCAACTGATCAGGTTTGCTATAAAACCTCAGTAATGCTGTGAGACATGCAGACAGAAAGAGGGAAGAGGGCTGGGAGGTTACATGTGTTTGTCAGAGTGTTTATGAAGGCCTTGAGCTTTATACATGTTTTCTGTGTGCTTTCTTGAGAACTTTGCTGAAGCATTTGGGGGAAAGTGGTTTCTCCTGTTAATATCACTTATTAATTCTCTTCTACTCCACCCCCACTCCCTCAGACCCTGTCCTCCTTTATGGAATTCTGCAGTTTATGAGGCAGTTTTGTCATTCAGAAGAACAGATAATTTTATTTCTTGAAAGGCAGGAAGGGATTGTGTTTCTTTTTTGTCTAGGCAGGAAGAATACTACCAAATTACGAAGATTGGAGCTGGTTATCAACAGTGTACCCTAGAGGCCAGATGTAGTGGCTCAGCTGTTTGCATCATGGTGCTTTTTCTGCATCAAAGCAGTGTATATGCAGCAGTGGTTTCTTCATCTTCATGGCTAGGCTTCGCGAACGAAGATTTGGGAAAGGCTCTACCCACGTTTGTTGCAAGCGCTTTGGTGGCTAAAAAGACCAGTATGAGATAGGCATGTCCAATTGGAAAAGGCACAGCAGAAAGACTCCTTAGGTGGTATATTCTGCAAGACACAATTCTTTCTGCGTTGCCTTTTCTCCTCAAGAGTGATCCTGCGTGCTTTCTCAAAAGCATCAGCAGCGTTATAGATGGTGTGTCTCCAGACCTCCCGATTGGAGGCCAGAGTAGACCAGATATGATGATCAATATGGCCAAGGCTGAGATGTTGTTTCAGGGAGTCCTTGTATCTTCTCTTTGGGACTCCTCTCTTGCGGCAGCCGATGGCAAGTTCACCATAAAGCAGGATCTTAGGGAGGCGGTGGGGTAATGATTAATACCATGTCTCTCCCCTGTTTTGGCCATCCTGGAGTTAGATGAGGGCTACAGGTCTCCTTAGTGTGAGTGATCCTGTCGTACAAAAGGGCTTAGTTGCTCCAGTAGTCACAGGGTTAATCAAAAGAGAGAGAGAGAGAGAAAGAGAGAAGAGACAAATAAATGTCAGTCCTGCTGGGCTGCATAATGGTGTGTGTGACTTTTAGGTAGGAAAGTGAGTTGTATTAAAAATGGTAATTCTTCCTGTACACTCATTTAAAAATATCCTTAAAATAAAAAAGATTTATGTGCTTGAAAAAACTTTCAAAGCCACGAATGATGTTTTTCTCCCTCTTTTGCATCTAGGAGGATTATGAAAAAAGTAACTCTGGAGCCTTCGGAAAGACTGGCTAATCTCCAGGCCCTGTGGGACAGTCAGACAGTGACAGAACTCGGACCTTGTGGTGAGAATGAATTTAAATGCTCAAATATAAAAAGGCTGGAATTGCAGTGTCAGGAAGTTTAATTCTATTTCTGGCAGAAGCTTGTAAAGGTGTAATTAGTTTTAAGGTGTAATTAGTATGAAGCAGACTTCTGATTGGTAGGTGAAGGCACTATATTAAGCTTTCTTGCAACTTACCAGGCAAAGATAGGGTAGTCTCAGTTTCTTTCATAAGCACAATGGACACTCTTCTGAGAAAAAAAGAGAGTGAGTTTTGAAAAATTGGATCTTTAAGTATTAAAGTATCCTTTTTGGTGTATGCTTGTTTGCTTGTTTTACTATTATGTTAAATACTCTCTTGGGTTGTTGTAGGAGGCTTTTCGCAGATGTATGCTTGTGTTTGTGATTGGCTTGGATTTCCTTACAGAGAAGAAGTACAGTGGGTAAGTACATGTCTTGTTCTGAAGCCCTTTTCAGGTAACTGTACAAATGATGAAAGAACAGGTAAATTATAGTGCTTGAAAAAAACCCACTTCCATAAAGACGTATTTGATGATGTATTTTTAACAGGATGTTGATACAATTTACCTGACACAAGATACCAGAGAGTTGAATTTGCAAGACTTCAGCCACCTTGACCACAGGTAAACCACATACAGTAATTGTGATAATATTGATAAAGTGGGATGGTCCCATAGCTGTTACTGGAATGTGTAGACCTGTGAAATGACCATTAGCATTTTTAGTTTTTGAAACAAAGCTGCTGTTTTTTGTATAAGAGCCCCATGGAAACCACATTTCATTCAGGTGGCTGAGAAGATAAATATATTTTCTTATTGGAAGCACTCCAAAAAGTTAGCAGATAGATACTTTTCCTGTGATGGCGGATGTAAGATCTCAAATTCAGCAGATAAAACATGCAGCTACATCTGGTGGGCAAAGCAAAAAAGGAAATTATACAGTCTTTACTTATGCAGAATCTTTTTCTCATGGTGTACACGGTAAAGGAAATTAGTTTTTGTCAGCAAGTCAGTAGAGGGTTTAAATCATTCAACTGAATTCCAGCCAGTAGTCTCTTCACTTATAATAGATGGTATCAAAAATGTGTACTTCCAGAAAGAAACTAATTGAGGGTAATTTTACGAGGAGATGCTGAAACAAGCTAAGTGTTGTATTTAGTTTACTGAATTTAGCTGGCTGAAAAAATTGGATTCTAAGAAAATTGAATCTGAAGATATTACAAGTAGGAGAAAACGGGAGGGATTCTTAACTAAAATCCATCATTATTCCAGGAAAATGACAAATTTAAGAAACTGTAAATAAGATAAAGCATTTGTTTCTTTGGGAAAGACCCATGAAAGAATTAAGAAGCTGTCAGAGGTACGATGTTAGAACATGATAACATGCAGGCTGAACTTGTTGGTAGGTAAGTAAGAGTATTTTGCGACAGCATTCTTTGCAGCTTTAAGCTATCTAGTATGTAAATTTGCAAAATATCCCATTCAAATACTTACTCAACTTCTGTGATGGGTTTCCATAGTCTGCACTGCATCCCATGGCAAAGTTACTGAGCAGTACCTGTGTTGACTAACAGCAGTAACTCGAACAAGGCTACAAGGCTGCAACTAGTGCGTGACGGATGTAGCCAAAGACTCTTTCTTTGGTTAAGCCTTGCTGAAAAAAGATAAGGGGAGGAATACTATTCAGCAGAAGGAAATGTGGGACAAGAATTTAAGAATGCTTTAAACATAATTATTGCAAGTTGGAAGTGCTGAGGAGACTGTGGGCATTCTCGAGAAAGGGACTTACAGATACTGAGCTTCAATCGAAATTAAATATTTTAACAATTTATGTGGAGTGAAAAGTATTACTTGCTAGGAGAAGTAGATTGAAGTGTTGAATATTTAGAGTATCTCAGCTGGTTCAAATGAGTTTGGCTTTTGGAAAGCAAAATAATGGGTTTGTTGCTTTACAAAAGCTTTTCATTGAAGTATACCTTACTAAATTGATGTCACTGAAGAAATATATTTGTGTTGTTAAGAAATGTCTTTATTAAATATCTCATGATTGTCTGTGTCCAAAGATTCAAAACTGTTCTCAAACGATTTACATACTGTGGAATCCATCTTGTGATGAGAATTTCTACATATTGTGGACTAAACTGAGGAATGTTTTGAGTTGAAATTTCAAGAAAACTTACATTTTTAGAAAGCCAAAACTTTATGTTATTCACTAAGAATACAAATTAGGAATTGAAATCCCAGTCAAATCAAGAATGTGTGTAAGCATTTTTACAATATATTTAGGACAGTGAGAATGCTACAAATTTACACTATGCTATTACGCTTTGGATTTTGAGAGACTGTTGTATGTCTTGTTCATCTAATTTTTGGGATTGCCAAACCTATATACTTTATGTTGTGGAGTAGCTGTGAGCTAAGTTAGGAAGGGTACATCAGTTCTCTAAATACAGGAGCTATGCATTGCAAAAATAAACATTTTGTGTTTTTCCAAGTAAAACATTTCTGTTAAAGGTCAGCATAAAGTGGCATGAATTATAGATGAATTGAAGTTCCCAGAGCATCATAACATGGCTTGCTGCATGGGAACATGACTTCCGAGGTTTTATCTGAAGTTATGTTATGCTGTGAACCATAAAATTGTTTAACAACAAAAAAAGACTCCAAGTGAAAAGGGCATGTTTAATTCTGTTGCGTGATTTTCGTCCATGTAGCATATATTTTAGCTTATTTGGATATTCAAAAAAATATAAGAAAAATGTGATTGTTTAGATTCTTTTTTATTTTGTGCTGTTTCAATTTCTTGCCATCTTAAATACCCTGGGTTCCTGAGGTGTTGAAAAAATGTGAAGGCATTAGATAGGATTGAATGTCGTTGAAGCTTGGGGAGATTTTCTGCATACCAGAAGAACAGAATCTGTTTTCATTTTAAGATGGCACAGATTTATCATTTATAAATATTACATTATTCTGGATGGTAATTTAATAAACTAATGAATATAAGCAACTCAATGTAACTCAATGAGGGAAAGGTAGGAGAAGGTCCTGCTTTTGGAACTGGTCGTTAGCATTCTTTCATACCATATTGCAGAAGAATTCAGGTAATTGTTAATACCACATCTAGAGTTTAATAGAATGAAGTGAATAAAGCAGTATATAGTTTGGAAGAGAACAACTTCAATATTTCTTGAAAATGTCATAACTTTCCCACTGACTCTAAGCACCTGTTGTCCTTCACCCATTTCCCTCCCAAGCCAGAGGAGCAAAGGTGAGAAAGGTACAGCCTCAGGCAAGTTCTGTCTGCAGGCACTCTCCTGCCCAGAAGTTACTGAGCTCTTGACAGCCCTCCAAGGGAGCTTAGCAGCTCCATGGTAGTGTAAACACTTGCAGACAGTGATCCCCAATCATCATTCCTCTGTTCTTTTGAAGGAACTGGGCTACTGCTGACAGCTGAAGTACAACTGCTGGTGGTGCCTTCTGCCTCTTTTATGGGTGATGGTGCACAGCACAAACAGTTCTGCTCCTCCAGTGTGATGGTAGTACCATCAGCCTGTTCAATCTTTGCCCTGTAGCATTCACCACCAGCTGTGGCTTGCTGGTTACCGCTGGGTGGATAAGCCAAAATTTCACCTGAAATGTTACTCTTACATTCATTCCACTTCAAAGGCAAAGGCACTGGCAAGAGGGACATCAGAGCTGCTAATTGATTACCACCTTACTGATCTCACCAGGGGCCCACAGAGGAGGAGCAAACCTCTGTGTGTGGATATTCCATACTCCCATAGCAAAGTTCCTCCCTGCCCAACCTAACGGGGAAATACCTCTGGGTTGTGATTTTTTTCTCGCCTTACATTTCACTAGTTAGTGAAACTAACATTGCTTTACATGGAGATCAAGTGTGTATGTGTGTAGGAGCAAAAACAACATGGTGGATAGAAATAAACCTATACACTTTACGAAGCTGCCAAGTCTCTCCTGTGCCAGTGGAAACAAATTCACCGCAAGACCTGATGTGTGCTGTAAACAAGATGGAAGGATGGCGTAGTCCTTGAAGGGCACCACACGCTATTTCCTCTGCAGGAGTGTGAAAACAGTCTATTTGCATGAGCTTCTCGGCTGGTGGGCTACAGACTTTTGCTACAAAATGTTGCACCTTCGCACCGTTACCTTAGTGATGGGCTTGTACTTCCAAATCTAGCAACTGCAGTTCCCAATATAGCCTACTGGATGCTGCTTGTCCGTGTGATGTTGCCTTGTCTCTTGGCTTTCCTATGTGTTTAACAACCACCCTGAATGTGTCTGAATGTTTGTAGAGGAAAACTGAAAAGGAGGAAGAATAAAAAGAAGCTGGGAGAAGGGGTCTGTGTGATTAGGCCTGTGCCTACCTGCTTATGTCCTGAATGAAGAGCCGAGGGGGAATTGGTTCGATAAGTTTGGCTGGTTCGATAAGTTTATGTATATTACAGCTCCTTATTTAATTACATAAACAAGGGCTTTCTAAGTAGCTGTTAAGTTTCTGTGTAGGTGTATATATGTATTTAATATGTTGCATCAAAATGATTGATGTGCTGCACTGCTAGATGGTGTGTAGTGCTTGATGAATGACTCTGCTGGGGGGTGGTATATGGACATGATATTTGTCAACATCTGTTATTGGAGAAACTGAACAGAGGGAGAGCAGATCACATTAACAGGCTTGGAATGAAGAAAATGGGAATAATTTAGAATTTCATTTGTGAAATCCCTTTTACAATTACAGAGGGTTTGTGCTCAGTGTCACATTATCCTTTTGCAGTTCTCCTGCTTCCTGGGGGAATTTAACTATAAGAGATAAGACAAGGAGGTGTTCTCTAGAAACATTCAGTCATGGAATTATATTAAATCATCAGACTGCCAAAAAGCTTTTTAGTGTCATGCTAAATTATAATTAGAGGTGATTAAGAAGCTTAAACACGTCACAGGCTGAAGAAAAAGTTATGTTAAAAGTAGGAATGGCAGTGCAGACAAATTCCTGATTTTGAAATTCGTGATAGAATGGATGTCAGTTGGCCAGTCAAAAATTTCTATTAAAATGAGAGGAAGACACACTGCTGCTTTTTTAGAATGCAGAGCTTTCTACAATGGGGATGGTAGGCAATTAGCATTGCAAAAGTGTGGGCAACGAGATATGGAAGAACTCTTAAGAGATTGTTTCAAATGACAGTCATATGAAATGTGTGTAAAAGTGTTTTTCTTTTTCTAGAGACTTAATACCTATAGTTGCTGCTCTGGAGTATAATCAGTGGTTTACAAAGCTGTCCTCCAAGGATCTGAAATTAGTAAGTAATAAATTTGAACAATATACCTGCTCCTATTGGGCTATGCTGTGTTTTAAAGGATGCTTTTACATTTTTTAAGGTGAAATTTTTTAGGTGAGTACAACTGGGCAGTCTTTTGACAGTTTTTTCCCCTTAATCATATCAGGAAAATAGAAACTGTTGGATAGTCAATTCGTGCCATAGAAACACTGCTGAGAGTCAGGTCTTGTCAAAATTTCAACTAATAAAGTCTGAAAACTTCGTTCGGTGATAACAGTAGCCCATAAAACTATTTCATTGGGTGTTACTGACTCCCACAAACAATATTAGATGATCAAATAGGAAACTTTAAAGCAGTCAGAAGTTTTAGTTGCTTTTTGGAGGTGAAAAGAAAATACCAAGATTCTGGTTTTTTTCTTGCATATAAAGCAGGTGTTTTCATTGCAACTTGATGATTTTCTCTCCCAGTTGTCTGAAGCTAAGTCTGTGTAGTAATAAGTATGTAGTGATGTGTTGCACCGATATTTTTCCATATCAGTTTTCTTTCTTAAAGGCAAAAGGGGGGCTAATCTAAACAAGTTGGACTACTGAAGAAAGGGCCAAGAAAATCAGTAATTAGGTGACATTTTAAATATATCTAAATACCCTATTTTTTCTGAACTTGAAAGTTTATAGTCACAGGTGGAGTTAGTGGTTTGCTTGAGAAATTGCCTTCATTGCTTGCATCCAGAACCTTTTCTCTAAAAATGGAGGTCAAGCCTCATCTTGAAACTGGTGGTATTTTTAGTACTGTTGCAGTTTGCTGTTAAAATCAGCATTGTTAAAAAATACAATGCAATTAATCAGTTTCTGCTTCAATGAAATGAGATAGTTTGTTTAGTTAGAAGACTGGGTGGTGTAGTTTGCTTAGAACACAAACTGGCCGTATACTGGCCCTATTATCTATCTCAGATATATCTATGTGAATGATTGTTGGTTGTTTGTTTTTTTTTTCCCAGCAACTCTTCTCTGGAAAACAAGTAAACTTTATCAATCTTGAAAATGCATCAGTTACTTAAAAAAAAATCAAAATCTTTTATCTTCCACACATTCAGTTTTCAGTCAAAAATGAGGGAAGTGTAAATTGTTGGACAGTGTAAATTGTTGGACTGTAAATCCGTGCCATAAGAACACTGCCGAGGGTCAGTATGAGGTCAGACATATCCGGAGGCCACTGAATGCATTGTGCTTCATGAGTCCCACTCTGACATTGTGTTTGATAGACAGTATCCATAGTATTTTTATAGTACATGCATGAAACTTTCCACTTGCAGTCACACTGTTGTAGAAACACTGTGATAATATTCTGAATTAGTAAAATATGGAAGGTAAAGATAGACTTAGGAAGATGGCTGAGCTGACAGTCTTCATAAAAAATTGTCCCCTTTACTGTGTAAAGGATTCATAAGATTTTATGTGTGTGGTAGAGTAAGTTTGTTTTGTTTAGGGTTTTTTTGGGGCGATTCAATTAGTTTAAAAGTAAAAATAAAAAAACCCCAAACAAGAATACACAACTAGAAAATGTGAGACTGTCATTAGACACAAAGATGTCCCAGGTATGAATGTCACATTGTTGTTTTTAAAGGCAGATAACAGAATAGTTTCAGCACTTCATGACCATGACTGAAATTCAGCTTTGAATATCACATGAACACTTGTTAGTGTGTGCTGAGGGGGAAGTCCAGAAGCAAAAGAAAAGTTTATAATTAAAGGTGATGAGGTGCAGAGCTCAGTGCATGGCTTTTGAATCATTAAGGTTTCATCTCTCTATTTGAAAGGGCAGAGCAAACAAACTCTTTTGTTGTCATATTTCGTTCATGGTACTTGCAAATATCCATGCACATTCTAGAATCCAACAACAGTAAGATCATGAGATGAGATTTGCTTCTGCAAAGGTTCAAATAATTAATGCTGAAATACACTGACCCTTAAACACTAGTCCCTGGCAGCCTTTGGAGGATCTGTAGCTGGGGTGCCTTTGCTCCTGAGGTTTTTGTTTTGCCTTTTTTTTTTTTTTGTCTGCCTTATATAATCTTTCTTTGTGTTTAGTTGTCATTCCTGGTCAGGCTTTATTCTCCTTTGCACTGGTTGCCACTTTCTTCTGAAGGATTAACATGCCTATGGATTTCTTTAAAAATTAAATCAGCGTTTCTTCTGAATCACAGGATTTAGGTTTTTTTACCGTAATCATAAAAATTCTACCCCTTATGGTTAGTTGGCCTGATTCATTAATTACTTGCTTTTAGTCTGCTTCTTGCTTCTCTGAGTCTTTTCCAGAAGTCCTCTGTTGCCACCTGACTCTCTTGGTTGCTTCTGATATTTTTACTTACTATTTATGTATGACAAGAAGATGGTTGTGGCCTGGATCCTGTAATGATGTACACCTTAACTCAATAACTGTCTGTTCCGTGTTTGTGTTCTTTAACACTGTTCTGTCTTTTCTGTGGCAGTCCACTGATGTCTGTGAGCAGATACTGCGAGTGGTGAGTAGGTCCAATCGATTGGAAGAACTGGTATTAGAGAATGCCGGGCTTAGAACGTAAGTAATTCCTTTGAAATGTTGCTTTAGTTACTGCTTACTCCCAGTAAAAGGGATGTGTGATGTGTATTAGCCAGAATAAGCATTAAAAAAGCTTGTGCTCGGTGTCTGTCTTGTTCTGAGGAGCCTGTAGTCACAAGCTTTTTATTGGGTTTTCCAGAGGTTTCTCATGTCCAAGAAATCCCTTTAAAGTGATGTTTTTTAAGATTCTGCCTGGTGAGTTGGGTTAAGTGGAGCAAAATGATTGAATGAGAGCATAAACCCTAAAACAGTTTGCACTATTCCTCTCCAAATATGGCTGCTGATAGAAGTATGAACACCTTTTTGTCATTTAAAAAACAATGGTTTAAGTTTTGTTAAAAAAATGCATTGTTCCATCCTGCATAACACATTATTGTTTCATTCTCAAATGAGCTGGTGTTATCTTAGTGTGGATTGTCGTCTGCTCAAATATAACAGGACTTCTGCATTAGCAACCTTTTCAAAAAAAGTAGATAATTAAGTTTAATGGCTTGCCATAGCCTTAAAAGAAGATACATAGAAGTAAGCCATACATAAATTGCATATGTTTTAAATACAGTAAGTTGTAGTTACTAGGTATTTGCTTCTTTCTCCTTCACAGGAAATAGAAGCAAAGTTGAAGTTACAAACTAGCACAGTTGGAAGTATTCGTAGCTTGTCTTACTGTTAGGGTAGTGTCCAAGAAAATGTAGACAAGATTAAGTCTAGAACTAATGAATCTTTATGTTAATAAAAAAAGTAAAAAGATGGGAGAAGCAGAACACTATATTGACTTACAGATAGAGGGAAACAAGCACAGGAAAAATATTCGGTGTGCCTTACACTGTCTCCTCTTCCATTGTTTGGGCCTTTTTCTCCTTTCTAAAATGGACTTTGCACTGAAATACCTTTACAAGAAAATTGTCTACTTGACATGGAAATTTGAGGTCGAGTTTGGAATTGCACCCAAACTTTCTATCACTAATGCGCTACCTTTAATAGCTGTAATTCAAACATAAGCCCGTGAATTTAATCTTGTTTTTCTTTCAATATGTGCCACAAAATCCAGTGATAATCATTAATGTTAAAGGATACATTGAATACCTTTGCATGTTGCCTACCAGAACTTATCACTGTTGGATTAACTGATTTCAGTTTTAACAGGACTTGACAGATAATAAATGTGTGACTTTGCTTTTCATGTCTCCATCTACACGCAGAGTGTTTGGCATTGTGCCTTGGTGTGTATCTGTTCCGATCAACATTGTCTGTGTTTGTCAAGGATGCATTTGTCGGTTTTGCCATTTGTCATATCTGCTTGCTGGAAGGAGATCCTGTTGTTACTGGGCACCTTCCTTCACATAGCTTACAGACCAATCATTTTTAATGAGCTGTGACAGAATGCCAAACCAGGGTTAAGAAAGAGCTACCAAGAATAATGCTGTAAGAAATAACCCGAGCAGCTGCAAGAGCATATTTCTTCCTGCAACAGAGTCAGTTTAAGATGATTCCATTCTTTTCTACCTCCAGCCACTCATTTCTGTGATTTGGTTTGGGCCACAGCCTCATAAACACTTGTCATCCTCTCAAGTGATGAGACAGCAAACTATTGTGCAGTAGCAGTAATAGGGACTCGGGACTAGGGAAGTGTGAACTTCCTGTTGGGGAAAACAGGATGTCAAGTGAAAGCCCCTGTTTGATAAGATTTGTGCCAGTTAAGATGCTCTCGGAAATTTTATCCCCATTGCTATTTCTTTAACCAGATAGAGAGGATGCAGTTTAGATTACATTGGAAGGTTTCAATGAATATAGCAAACACTAATGTTTTGGTAAGTGTTTTAACTGAGATAAGTGATGTCCAGATTTCAGGGAGAGGAGAATCATTCAGGATGACCCGAACAAATGAGCTTAAAAAGAGAGTTATATCTGTGAGGTACTTAGAGAAATGGAACAATATGTGATAACCATAATCCCCTGTACTCAGCACTAGTGAGGCCACACCTTGAGTACTGTGTCCAGTTCTGGGCCCCTCAGTTCAGGAAGGATATTAAGATGCTGGAGCAGGTCCAGAGAAGAGCAACAAGGCTGGTGAAGGGACTGGAGCACAAGTCCTATGAGGAGAGGCTGAGGGAGCTGGGGTTGTTCAGCCTGGAGAAGAGGAGGCTCAGGGGAGACCTCATCACCCTCTACAACTACCTGACAAGAGGTTGTAGCCAGGTGGGGGTTGGTCTCTTCTCCCAGGCAACTATCAGTAAGACAAGAGGACATGGTCTTAAGCTCTGCCCAGGGAGGTTTAGGTTGGATATTAGGAAGAAATTCTTTACAGAAAGGGTAATCAGGCATTGGAATGGGCTGCCCAGGGAAGTGGTGGATTCACTGTCCCTGGAGGTTTTTAAGATAAGACTGGATATGGCACTTAGTGCCATGGTCTAGTAACAATAGTGGTAGTGGATCTAGGGTTGGACTTGATGATCTCAGAGGTCCTTTCCAACCCAGCTGATTCTATGATTCTATGAACCAGAATATTCATTTCCATGAAACTGCAAGACAGACTTTTCAGTCTGCAAAGGCCTGTTTGCAGGAGCTGACGTAAGCAATCTTTTGCTTGCATTTACATACTCTCTGAAAGCTGGCAAGGCAGAATGTCCCTACCTCCTTTCACGCTGTCCTCTGCAGCCCTGTTCCAAAAAGGGTGGCCAGCTACGACATGGGTAACAACAGAGATATCTGTTGCTGGTACCCAAAGGGCCTTTGACAGTGATGTTGAGTCTTATCTTCCCCTTCTTGATAGGCCCTGAATGTCCTTAGACCTAACAGTGTTATTTCCTCCCACACATGTCCTCTTTTTTCTGTTGCAGGGATGTTGTCTAGACAGATCTCAAGGAATTGTTTTGTTTGTCTGAGATTTCCAGATTGGTGGTGTTCTTACCCTTGATGAAATATCCTTCCTCTGCCATATGTATAGTTAAATTGAATCTTTTTAGGGCTTTACCTTCAAGCCTGAGTGTGCTCGTTTCAAGCAAGCATGGCTGTGCAATGCGTACAAAGCAAGTTTGATGATTTATAGAAAGTTTCAGAGTTACATTGCATTCTCTGTTCATGAAGTGTGCAGCCAAAAGAAATAATAAATTTTATGACTTGAAATGAGGAGTGGACAAAGGAGGGGAAGGGATGTTCCCCAGTAAGCAGAGCCCCAGTGCCTCCATTTATGGTAGAGGTTGCAACAGGGAGTGGGGAAGTTGTATTCGTTTTTTCCAAAATGAGCCTTGGAGCCCTATTAGCCCAACGGTGATAAACCAGTGTTTTCTGGTGGCAGTTGGTTTACTGTGCCTTTCCTAAGTAGTTCACACACACTCCAGTTGTCCAAAAAGTTCTGATAATCCTGTCTGTATTGGTGGCAAAAGCTGGAGCAGAGTTTGTAAACAAGACTGAAGGTAGGGACAGAGTTCTGTAATGACAAGAATCTGTTAGGGATAAAGGAAGAGGAGAAAACTCCTCAAGAAGAAAGGAGCATTTGTTGTTTTTTTTAACTCAAAATCTCATTTTTCTTGGCTGAACATAAGGAGTTTGATTCAGTTGCCTAAGCACAGACATCTATAGCGCCATTCGAAATGCTGGAGGATTTCCACAGAGTGTTGGCAAGTGTAACTGAGGACCTACAGGAGACATGTAGTTTTCTGCAGCAGCAGGTGATAGTAAAGCAGGAGACCCTGAGGCCTGTCAGGTGGCAGAGTTTCAAGCCCAGAATGTCTTTTTGTATTCACATGCTCCTTGCATTTTAGGAAAAGAATATGCTTTTCCCAAAGGCAGCCCATCATTATGCATCTGCAGCGCTGGAGCAGTTCTAGCTCCAGATGTCTTGTTTAAGGACCTGGTGTTTCAAAGGGAAACTAAACTTGCCTGGAACATTTCTGTACTCCAGTACACTTGGCAACCACAGATAAGTAAAAGCTGTTGAGGCTATTGCTGTTCAGTCTCCACTGTTTTCCGGATACCAGAAGAGGATGCTACTTCCACTGTGGTTCTCAGCACAGAGATTCATCTACTAGTCTGATGGTAGGCAGGATCTGCCCTGAGGAAAGAGGGCAGTGTTATTTAGCACTCTGATAGCTCTCCGCTACTGGGCTACAGAAAGGAAGATGATGTACTTCAAGGCAGAGAGAGAGAGGGAAGCTCAAGGCATATTTTTGATTTCTACTTTGGTGTCTAACTTAGGTGAAGTAAAAATACTGAAATCACAGTCTCATTTTATCACAAGCACACAATAGGTCTAGTCCCTTATTACATGACAGCTTCCCAGTAGGTATGAGAACAGGTTTGAGGACTTGTCTTAGAGCTGATAATACAACACCCTTCTGATTTAATGCAAGGAATGTGTCTCCACCAGAGTCTGAGAGTGCGGTCGTGCAGGAAAACCCGAACTAGCTTTGAAGTTACTGCTGTGGGTGGTGCTAGTCCAGCTGCAGCAAAATGCTTTCAAACAGGGCAGTGTTCCCTTGCCTCTCAAGTGAGTTTGGAATAGAGGTCACGCTGCTACAGCTACCTACCATGGTCGGTTAAGATTACTTTAAAGCTGTCTATGCTACCAGGCCTGGCTGTTGTGGGCACTACAGAACTGATATACTGTCATCTCTCTCAGGATCCGTTCCTGGGACTGTGGTCAGCCAGTTATGTACTTTGATGCTTCTCACTGTAAAAAGAAGTAAGCGAAGACCAGTTCATCAGTGTGCTGGTGTTCTTTTGTTCTTTGAGAGAGCTATTCCTGCTGTTTTATAAGGCTAGAAATACTCCTATTTTTTTGACCCTCTGGGTATGCCGCAAAGCCCATCAGTTTGAGTGCCTCTACACTGTTGGTAGAGAGCTGCTTCAAGTGAGGGGGTTGGCTTGTGAGTGAAGGAGGTAGCGGTATGCAAGTTAGTGTATACGTGCCACTCGTGTGGCACGGAGGAGATGGAAGATATGCTCAAGTTATTCTGTGTAACTCCTATTTTTATACCTTCAGATCTCTGTCAAAAACATTTTGGGCTTTGCTTGAGTGCTCTTCTGCCTCTTAGGTCACAAAATAAATAATGAAGTAACCTTCTGTGAAAGATAGCAAATTAGCCAAATAAGCATTGTTTAAAACTGTGAGGAATCAGTTAGTGCTCTGCAGTAGCATAGGCCACTTGTGGCTAGTAATCCCTTGAAACTTTTAAACCTTTGAATGTGCTGTTGATAGACGAGATAACAGGATTCCTTCTCCCTCTCTTTTCTTTTCTTTTCTTGTAGAGATTTTGCACAGAAACTAGCCAGTGCCCTAGCCCATAATCCCAACTCAGGACTCCACACGATCAACCTTGCTAGCAATCCACTTGAAGATAGAGGTACTGTAATATTATGTTTTTCTCTTTCTACAAATGTAATAGGAGGATTATTGCTGCTCTATTCAGCTTTGCCTGAATAATGGGGTATTGTTCTGTGCGTAATGCTACTGTAAATATCTGTTTTTCACAAATGACTGGGAATCACTATTGTTTTTGATTTATACATATCCATTAGCGTGTTGATAAATATTTAAATGTCTTAAGCCAACTCTGGATTTCATTAGATTTCATTACATTTTCATATAGGTTTCTTTTAAAGGAAGGCAGAAACAATGATTGTTTAGGAATAGAGAGTGAAAAAAGAAAAGTGGTGTGCATTTTTAAAGGCAGTGTAATCAGTTGAAAGATGAAGCACAAGGCAACTTCGTTCCTTGGATTATATTTTCCTGATGGTTTTGTGTTTTTATTTCAGCCATAATTTCGTGTTTATTTTCAATATGGAAACTATTCCTTTTCTTCATCTGGGTGCTAACCTGTCCTGTTGCAAGCTTTTGGTGATGTTCAATAATACTGGCATAACCGGCAATCTTATGTAGCAAAGTGCTGTTAACTCCACAAGATGGAAAATCAAGCTTAACAGCTCAACTTTTCTCAGACCAGGCACCGCTAGGCATGATTTCAGTACATATCAAGTCATTCCCCTCCTTTGTCTATTCTCTTTTCACCCAAGAGGCATTTATTTTTAAAATAAGGTTACATTCTTTCAGTCTGGAGCTGACCCTTCAGCACTGCCCATGTGAGATTTCCATTTGCTTCACTTGATGCATTCCAAGCACACAGTGTTCTGGGATCAGACTATCTTGTGCTCTTGTAAGGCTAGAAGAAAAATAAGAATTCTGCACAGTGAACCTTTTCTTGTTTTAGTTGTTTTGTTTTGGGGAAGTTTTCCATTCTCTTTGCTTTCATGATTCAAAATGGAAAAGCAGTTCATTTTGAGTACAACCTGATGGACTTGGAATGTTGTTAACACAGAATTTTGAAGGTGTCTCTCCTTTCTTGCTGGTTCATTGAGGAAAAAAAAATAGATTTTTTTTCCCTTTCCTCTTCTGTATCTCTTTTCTTTCTGACATCTTGTAAGATAACAAGTATGACAATAGTTTTGTTTTTAACCTATTCTGAGTAGTTTTTTTATTTGAAATTATTTACATGAATTACTTTAACTCTTCTGATTACCTCTTGCCTGCTGATTACTGCTTGTCCTTGTTAAGAATCCATATCACATGAAAGCCAGTGCTTTGCTGAAGAATGTTATTATTACAATGTGCCGTAGGCCTTTCTGCATTCTACAAAAATTTCTGTAGTAAGCTGAAAAAAAGACTGATACATTGTTGATTCTGCTTTTGAAGAAGTGTATCTAGATCGTGTTATTTGAAAGGTTTTTTTCAAAGGAACTCATTTTTATCTTGAAAACAAAACAATTGACCGAACACTGAGTAGATACTCTACAATGCAGGTGATTTTTTTCCTTTTTTTGAAACATAACTACGAGTGTACTTTCTTTGCAACAAACCTGTAGATTCAAACCATTCAGTATCCACATAGAAGATACAAATGAAATGCAGAAGCTCTAACTTGGAGAAATTAGCAGGGTTCTTTCATTATCTCAGCATCTCCTATCAAATGTACAATTAAGATTTGACCTTTTTCTTAGAGAATTAAAGCACTTAAAGAGGAGTTAATGATAACTGCAATGGGCAAATATTGCAACTTTTCAATTTATAAAAAAATGTAAATGTGCTGTGATCTGATATTCACTGAATATAAGGTAGATTTGACTTTTATTAAACTAGAGTAGCAGCAAGGCTTTCACAAATAAAAGCTGGCATAGTGGAGATTCATATAAACATACGAATTTTGGAAAATACCTTTTGAAAAATCACCTGCAGGAACTGCAAGTTCAACCAGATTATTTTCCTGTTATAAGGGAAATAACACAAAGCTGTATGTTTTCTGGAGAAGAACATATTGTACCTTCTTTGAACAAAAACATACCCTAAGCTATTACATATTGTTGAGTACCAATAAGTAAAGGCATTCCATTATATTAATGCAACTGTCTGTATTCCAAAACCATGGGAAGTGTGTTTATTTTAACTAAGGCATAGGATCTGGCTTCAATTCAAATCCAAAGCAGTGTTTATATGCAGTGATTTTTACTGAGACCAATCTCTTAGTTTGTGCTTGGCTTTCCTCTGTTGTACTGTCAATATTTTTGAGAGTAATACCAGTAAAGTTTATTATCAGTCTTGTCTTTAAAAGTCTAGCCATGCTAAAGTGAAGGGAGTTTTACTTATGGCTCTACTATAATCTGCATTTAATCTCATATTTTGTTAAAAATAATGTGAAACATTCCCAAGCCTAGCAGTACTCAAATTTGAAACTATGTGCCTGGATGCAGTTAATTGTACTTCTGCTGTTAGAACTCTCATCTCTATTACAACATTAGCATAAATGGGTGGCTAAAGTCCATTCAAGGGCCTGAGTGACCAGAAGCACTTTTTCTTTTCTGCACCTGATTCCTGTATCTTGTCACTGGGCAGATCCTTAACTCCCAGTGCTAGTAAGATTTTAAAATTGTTCGGATTGGTTAGAACAATGACTAATCTGCAGATCGTTAGCTAAATACGAAGATGGAGAGGTAAAATTATTTGCTGCATGTCTTACTCAAAGTGCCAAACAGCAAAAATTAGATTTGTGATATCCTTGTACTTATTTTTTTTCTTCTTTTGCCAGCGTAACTCTAACTTGATTTTGAAAGTATATATTGTGACTAAACCAGCCTAACAAATGTGGACAGTCAGCTACAGAATATAAATTCTGAGGTCAACGTAAGATAAATTGAGCCTCCTGCTTGAGTAGATAAAAACTTATTTTTTTATAAGAGAGCTATGAAACAAAATCCTATTAATATGATTTGATTCATTCCTGCTGAAAGCTGAAGACATCTGGCTACCATTGTGCTTTACAACAAATGATGCCAAGGTATCATGGGTCTAATATTTTGGCAATATAAATGAAAAACTGTATGTTGTCTTGTGCTACATGGATGTTGCACCTACCATCATCATACAGAACACGCTTTTACAGAAAGCGTTTAAAAAACCCAACAAACCTACTGCAGTATCTGCAGGATATCTGTATCTTTCATTCTGAATGGTAAGTAAAACATAATAAAAACAGAGTAAACATATATATATATATACATATATATATACATATATATGTGTGACCTGCTAGCAGACTGTTTCATGTCTGGGTATGTAGAGAAGGGTATCAGCTTTTTAATTTACTGTGTTTTGAATCAAGTAAAAGGCTTTACCCCCTTTCTTTTTGTCCTTTTCTCAAGTGAGTTGCTGTAGAGGACTGTATTTCACACCTCAGGTTAAGCCTTGAGTTTCTGTGTTAAAGTTTTCTTCTAATAAATATTGCATAGATTGGTTAAAACTATTATTTAGAATGTACCCTCTGAATCAAATTTCAATCCTTTGCTTAAATGGGGGATTAAATTTATGGAGTGGGGAACTTGGATACACTGAGTAAAGGCTTTAATGAAAAGTACTTTTGGTTTAGGTTTTTCTTTTGTTGGATTAGTGCTGAGGTAGTCCAGTCTAAGTCAGCATCTTAATAAGTTTCTACTGTTTAGGATTGCAAGCAGTTGTAGCATTACCAGCCAGGATACAGGCTTGGAAACCTGTAGGCTACTGTAAGGGAGATAAGTCGCCATTACAACTTGGTGGAAGTTTCAGGCTTCTAGAGTTTACCTCAGAAAAAGAGAGCAGTGTTAGCTTATGTGGGTGTCTTTCTTGCCTTGGTAGCCCCTCCTTTTAAAAGAAAATAAAAATAATTTGAAGTTTCATGTGAAGTACCACTGTTGGGTTTTATTTTGTGGTTGAATTTTTAGATTTATGTGTTTTTTTCTGAACCATAAAGCTTCCAGATTTTCCAAGTGCTCACTATTTGATGTGTGTAAAGCTTCCCTTTGACTCCTTCTCAAAAGTATGTGTGTATTATACAGTTTTAAACTAACTAAGGAGGTTTACTGGTCATTAATAGCAAAATTCTCTATGTGTTCAGTGGTTAGCAAAGAAGGGATCTTGATTACATCGGTCATTTCAAAGGTTTATGGTCATAAAAACACAGGGCCCTCCTGCACAGTAAGTGCAGTCCCTTGCTGTTGTTTTCACCAGTGCAGTTTGCCCCTGCCATGATTTGCTTGGAAAACATGAGATCACACAGTTAACCTGAAAATATCCCTTTTGTCTTTGCTCCCCCAACAGGTGTGTCATCTTTGAGCATCCAGTTCGCCAAACTTCCAAAGGGACTGAAGCATTTAAATTTATCTAAAACCTCCCTGTCACCTAAAGGTATGTTTTATAAGTTTGCCTCTTTTTCTGTTCTAAAACTTGCAGACTTACATACTTTTTCCTACCAGATTATAAACTAATTAATTCTGTAAATTATTTACATGTATTTTCTCAGCAGCACAGCTGCTTTTTTGCAGTCTGGGGTTGCTGAACTGTGGGCTGGGTTCCATATCCCCTTCAGCACTTTGATAAACTCTTAGTGACTTCTGTAAGTGTTGGGCTTGAACCTGTATTGTAAAGGAAGACTGAAATTAGAATTGGCATAAACTACGTTTCATATATGCTTCAAAAAAATGGCTGAAACAAAAATGCGTAGGGAAATTTCCAAATGTTTTGCACACAGTTATTTTATGAAACTAAGCATTGTGACAGTAGCTGTTAAGTGGCTTTCTCTGACTAAAGACTTACTTGTTTTATAATTCACAAATTTCTGATTTGATATTGCAATTGAAATATATGTATATTTTAAAAGAAATAACAGTACTAGAACACGAGTCAGAAGTTTTCAGGATTTTCTGCATTTCTGTTTTACAAGTAGTAGAAGCAGTGACCTCTCAAACAGACTTCACAAACCCAGGGTCTCCTATATAGACAATGAATGTTAAGAATAGAAAAAACATACTGACATAATTGTTGCTTTTTTGTAGATGTTGATGACCTGGAAAAGATGAGTGAGTTACGGTCTCTAATTAATGAAGGACATTAGTTGATAGCAGATAAAAAACGTGCCCTTTTATCCTCTTAATTATTGGTCTGTGAAGTGCATATTCTGTGTTCTCAGCTTCAAGGATTGACCTGGAGGAATATGGGTGGGGTAAAGGACTTTTGTTGTTTTAATATGAGTGCCTATAGCTCTTGTTATGCTTAGGTAAATAGTAAACCCTAAGCTGAATTTAGTCAATCATGATTTTCACTAAAAAGACTTCATTAAACTCTGGGGTTGTTGTTTTCCACTGTTAACTCAATTTTTAGTGACAAGCAGTTGATTAAGAATCTTGACTAACCATACATATACTGTTGAAATGAGATGTTTGTGAATTTGACAGAAATTCATGCAGTTCAATATGTTTCTTCATCCTGTGCTTTTCTTCACGTGATCCGATGTCTTGTGATGGTTGAGTCAAGGGAGCACTCTAGCTATACTTCTATCTTTGTAAAGAATAAATATCAGCTTGATGAAGTTTATCCACACATCCCTGTCAGTGAAGGTGAATTCTGAGGTTATGGAAAGAATTCGGAAGATTTTTAACAGGCTTTTTAAAGATGGTCTTTAAGCAAAAGCTGAAAATATTTTACAGTATAATACTGATGTCACAGTATTCCTCAAAAAAGTCTGTGTGATATCTTAAAATGGGAGTTCTTACAATCCTTGGGACCTGAAACAACTCAGGTTGTCTGCAAAGCTGTCTTAGTTAGATTTTCTTTAATTTAAGAAGACAGTACTGATTTTGTTTTAACTTGTGAGGCTATTTTTGAACTTGTAATGCTTTTGGTCAGGAAAGTCTAACAGAAACCTTGGATTCAATAGACTTCAAAGTGCATGGATTTTTTTTCCCTCCCAGCCTTTCTTTTTGTTTTCATTTTTTTTTATTTTGAGCTTTTCAGAAATTCTGTACAATCCCTCGCTGGTTTTGACCTTATTTTAAAAGTGCTTTCTATTTGAGATAAGTTTCTAAGATTGACAAGTGAAGTTCAGGTGGCAACTTCCCAGCTGATCTTTCTTCAAATATTGTATCTCAAAGTTCCTGAGAGCTATTAACACTCTGAGCCTCCTGAGAGTGGTAAAAGAGCATAAAAGATTGTCTGCAAATGAAAGTGAGATTACTGTTAGAGTATAGCATGAGGTAGGGTGAAGTTCAAACATAAATTTATTGATTTGAAGATTCTAGTTAAATGGAAAATTCTAGTATACTCATTCAAAAATAGGGCTTACTTTTCTGAGCCCGAGCCAGGGGCTAATTAAAAAATCCCTCATTCTCACTGTTTGCTTTCACTGATGTGGCTGATTTTGAGCAGTTGGCTTTTTTTAAGCACGAAACAAACAGCAACATTAAGAATTGTTTGATAGCTCTTCTCCTTCAAACTCAGACACTGCTGCTGAATTCCCATGTTCTTGATAGTACGTGCTGAATTGCTGATAGCTTAACCCTGGCTGTAACCTCGGCTGACAGCTAAGTACTGTCCCGCAAACAGGACAAAATTGCATTTGCTTATAAATGTTGATGAGAAAGCTCACTAAAGTGAATCCAGAGCTCTAAGCTCTAGTGGTTAAAGAGAGCTTTTAGTTCTTTTGAAGTTTCAAAAAATATCAGTTTGCAACTTACCTCTAGCAATAGCATGTAGATTCAACAACACTATGTGAACATAAAAGAAAAATGACATTGAGCAGAAAAGATTTAAGATTTGACAAAGGTGTTCCTGTGCTTTGATTCCTTTCAGTATCAAAAGCCTCCTGAAACCAGGAGCCATACTACTAATATGGGAGACTTTCTTAATATTTGAAAGCTTAGAAAACTAAGGCGCTGACAGAGGTATTTTGGTCTCTAGTAGCTTCCTAGCTGCTTCCTCCACATCCTCACTGATAATCATGTTTCATAATAGTTTTTAATTGAAGACTGGAAATGTTCCATCCGTTGAATGCCAGTCCACTTTCACTAACCAGTAGCTTTGAGAAATGGCTGAATAATGTGTAGTAGATCACCTGCCTGCTTTATAGCTTTGGCTGGGCACTTGCAAAAAAACTACTGCATCAACTAAAGGGCACAGTGATGCTTAGCATGTAAGAAGCACATGCATGTAGTGCTTGAAAGGCAGCAATAGCTATCTAAATAAATTGAGAACTTGATAAGCTGCAGAGCCCTCAGATGAATGTTAGATTTGAAGAAGTCAGAAATAGCCATGTCCTAATTTGTATTTGGAAAAGCTGAAAAACTTCCATGGAAGGAAGCTCTGACTGGTTTATTCCCAATGTCAGCTTTTTAATTTTAATGTGAAAAATGTGTCTGTCTGATCAGGAACTGAGACTCTTTATGCATCTCTTGATATTTTAATTAACTATTTTTATGAAATTGCAGGCAAATACATTAATTGAAATATTTTTCATTTCTAGGTCTCATCAGTTGCTTTTGAAGTTCTGGCAATTATAGTTGTTAATGTACTTGGTCTTCCACAGATACTTTCATCTACTTCCGCAGATACTTTTATCTAAATATTATTGTTTTCGGGAAGACACCGGCTCAACATTATGGAGTAAACTGTGGTTTTAAATTCTGTTTCAAAATAGGATTGCGTCTTTCCTGGATCTGGGGCATAAAACACACTGTGGCTCCATCAGGGCAGCTGGGAGAGGGTAGTCCAGTCGTAACTGGGTATGCTGTGGCAGGGAAGAGTCTCATATCTGCCTGGTGATCTGTATTCCTCTGTTGTAGTACAGTGATGATAATAGGAAGTCATTAAACATTTGTGTATGTCTGTGTTCACTGAAATTGTGCACTTGCAGGGTCCGGGCCAGTTTTGTGTAGAGTTGAATAAGTTGAATACTGACCTTTTTTTTGTCAGGGGTGAATAGCCTTTCCCAGTCACTGAGTGCCAACTCGCTGATCGCGAACACACTCGTCTATCTCGACCTCTCAGGGAACGTGCTCCGCGGTGATGATCTCTCAGTAAGCACTTTCTTCTCATTTGGGAGCTAATGAATGGATGTTTCAATTAATTGTTAAGAGAAAGGCAGATCCTTTTTGTTTAGATCCTTTTTTGCCTTTATTTCTGTACAGCTTTAGTAGAAAGAGAAAATAACATTTTTATCTCTACTCTTCAGTACATAGTCGAAGAATTGCCCCCCACAACTAAAAAAATCCACATAAATTTAGTTTACACTTTTAGTCTTTGGTTTCTACTGATAAATGTGAAAACTGCAAAGGTACCACTTGTTTCAGTGGACTTATCATGCTCTCTGAGTTCTGTTTGAAAGTGACCAAAGCACAATTAAAACCCCCTTATTTTTAGTGATAAATGCACTACAAATTTTTCATTGAAAGATTAGAAACAAATTATTTCTTTTGACTTGGGAATATTTAATTTCTGGTTTTCAGTATTCTTGTTTGTATAAATAAATCTGTGCACCTGCTTGACACATGCTGTTGAAGCTCATGATTCTTTAAAGAATGTAATTATTTTTAGAATTCTTTGTTAATTTTATCAATTGCCACAGAGGTGCAGCTCTATTTTCTCTGTAACAAAATCCACTTATTTCCCAGTTTATATGTATTCACATTTTGACTGTTACATCTGTATTTCTGTCTCACATCAAAAGTTGTGTGCATGTAACTGTCAGGCTTAGAATTCTAATTATTGAACATCTAGAAGATGCAAAACTACAGTCACCCAATCTCATAATTTATAGTGCAATCAGACATGACTTAGTGACTTTTTCACGTCTTACTTGTTTCAGATTCATCAGCATATTCAAAGAACTAGTCTTTTCAGACTTGAGGTGAAAGTTTCAGTGGGACAACAGGGTTTTAAAGGTAGCAAACAAATAGTTAAATGTAAGTAAAGACACAGTGAATTACTCTTTGAGAGAATAACATAGCAAATAATGTAAAAACAAAAAGTAAAATAAAATGTACAACTTCGGTAGCCAGTGCTTAAAGAAATCTAAGGTCTACCCACAATATTATAAGAGACATAAATGCAAAAAGCGGGGCTTTTCTTAGCCTGTCAGAGAGATAGAGAGATGGTTCAAAGCTAAAAATTATTAATGCTGAGGTGTCTTTATCTGTGGAACAGTTTTCCAACAGGAGTAAGGAAGTCCTGTTATTTAGCAATTAAAATAAACCCTAACAAAGCACAGAAATTTTTGAAGTGGAGACCTTTCTTACATTGTAGGTATAGGGGCTCAATGACCTAATTTTTAGAAAGATGGATCTATTTTAGAAATGGTAAGCGTGCACTGTTTGGCTGGATTTCATGTGGAGTTGAGCTTTCCACATTTCTGTGAATTAGGTCATACTTTTATCTTTCTCTGAGACTAAAAAGAGCCCAAAATGAAACAGTGTGTAGTAAGAAGTGCTAACATTTACATGACATATCCTATACAGTACTAAGCCTTCAATGTAAAAAATCTTGTTACCTGTTCTGTATTTTCCCTTAAACATATAGTGCGCAGCTGATATTAAGAAATAACCATGGATTTCAGGTGCAAATTAGTTGCTTCCCTAATGCTTAAAGGGTCTGGCTTTAACTTACAAACCAATTAGCCTTTCTGAAATGTAACAGCCAATCTGAGTGACATTGCAAGGTATTTCTAACTAAATTAATTATCATTTGCTGTGAAAGTTAATTGCAATAACTCAAGACTTATGCATTAAGAGAAATCTTGGGTAAATGTAGTCTGAGCACCACTTTATCCCTATTATTTTTAAAAATCATAGCCTTCAAAAGTAAAACATTGATTAGGTGAAAAGAAGTTTCAGACACAACTCTCGTAGTGCAATTTTATAGTAAAAGCCTAAAATGTAATGAGAGGTAGTGATCCAGTAATTGTTTTCATAATATAAAAATTAACATGGGTAATTTTTTTTCTCCATTAATTATAGAGCCTGTACAATTTTTTGGCCCAGCCAAATGTCCTTGTTCACCTGGATTTGTCCAACACGGAGTGCGCGCTAGATATGGTAAAGACTTTTTTAGTGGAGTGTCAAATACTAAGGAAACATTCCCCACCTTCTATCCCTAGGTACTTTTCTGGGTTAATATAAAGTTAATCAATCGTACTTATTTTGAACCAGGTGTGTGGAGCCCTCCTTCGTGGATGTCTTCAGCATCTAGCTGTCCTTAGCCTCTCTAGGACTCTGTTTTCTCACAGGTACAATTTAAATGTCATTACTCTCAACTCCTGCAATATTTTGTTCTATAATTCCTTCCTCTCATGTAGCAGCTTTCTTTTTAAGAAGAAACCTAAGATTTTTTTATAGAGTCGTAGAAGTCTTAGCGCTCTATGAAATAGGTATTGATTACTCTAAGCAAAATATATTCCTTCCCTTTCTGTTTTTCACTAAAGATCTATAAAATAAGCTACCTTGTCTAATATGTGGTTTTGTGATTCTGATGCAGCAGAAACTCTCTATATATCTTGTCTCTAAGAGGCATAGCATCAGACTTTGAAGTCTCACTAACTTGCCTGCTCTTTAAATATGATTTTGAAGTTTGTATTTTTTAAGATTTAATGATGGTTACAAATGCCTTTTTTCCTTTTTTGTCCTCTACTGCGAGGAAGTCCCTTTGAAAGCCTGAGACTGAACGTTTACTTTTTAGAATATATGCATTGTAGGAAATATTAGCTTCCATTTTCTTCAAATTGGTGGTGCCTTGAGTCCATATCAGAGATGATACTTCATTGATGCTAAAGTACTCCAACATTATTTCTAGTGGTGAAAAAGCAATTTCAGGGTTTTTGTCATGTCATGTTGGATCTTCTGCTTGTGAGATATAAGTATGTTCACTATTAACCAGACCTAAATGATCATTCTTTGTAGTTCACCAAACAGAATTAGATAGTAATGTTTTCTGTGCAGCAGCGCAGTGCTGAGGAATGTTTGTTGAATCAACATTTTGATGACATTATAATTCTAAGCTAATTGAGAGCCACTGATTACAGAACTGCTGAAGGTAGAGCAAATTAAACATGTAAAAGATCATTACATTTCTGTTGGCTTTCATTCACTCTGTTTGAATGAGGAGTGTCTCAATGCTACTTCTTAATGAATTTGTTTACTTACAGAAAAGGAAAAGAAGTCCCTCCTTCCTTCAAACAGTTTTTCAGCAGCTCACTTGCTTTGATGCAGATTAATCTTTCAGGAACTAAACTCCCTCCTGAGCCTCTAAAGTAAGAATTTAATTTCATTTTCTCCTGTACCTAAAACCTAGTTTGCATTGTTGTTATGTGAATGCTTCATGAAAAATGAAGGGGAAAGAATTCTGCTTTCTTTTTTTTTTCCCCATTGTATTTTATTGATATTAAAAGACTGAGTTTTGTAATGGTCACACATTCAAAAAATGTTTCCATCTCACAGTTGAGACTATTAATCATATTTTGTTCTGTGGGAATGTCACAGTTGTTTAGCTTCTGTCAGCGTTTTTTGTGATATATTTCTTGCTTTGTGGCTTGCGAACAAAACTGCTTCACAGTGAAGTGAGATTATATACTTGTGTGAGTGCCATTCCTTTGAGACTACGTTATGGCAATGGCTATTATGAAACTGAACCTGTTGCAATATTTGCAAGGAGAAACCCATTACATGGAGCTATGCTCTCCTTTTGGGGGAAGAGACAATGGCAGCAATTTCTAGGAAAGCTAAGTAGAATACATATCTCTGTTCTATGTCACCCATCCTGTGGCTAACACACTCTGCAAGCTGAGGGAAATAGTGAAGCACTGTGTCACCCTTCCTGTGACTTGTGTGGTTTTGAACTGTGTTGAAATTTTCAGACATAAAATTTAAAAGTGTGTTTTAAAGTGGAGATAGATGTAAATAGATAGGTCTAATCTAGATAGGGCATTCTGTGATTCTGGCAGAATCATTGTGTTTATTGGGCTAAATTAAAGAAAGGACTCTTTCCAGAGTGTCATCTTCCTAGCTAATATGCATTAAAACATACCTAACCTTTTCCATACATTGTTTTTTAGTATCTTTTCGTAATGCAATTCAGTATTGAAGAGGTCAGTACAATATCACAGAATCACAAAATGAGTAAGGTTGGGAGGGACCACAGTTGGTCAGTTGGTCCAACCTCCCTGCTCAAGCAAGGTCCCCTAAAGCACATGGCCCAGGATTGAGTCAAGGTGGTCCTTGAATATCTCCAGTGAGGGAGACTCAACACCTCTCTGGGCAATCTGTTCCAGTGTGTGGTCACCCACATAGTGAGGAAGTTCTTCCTCATATTCATGTGGAACTTCCTGTGCAACAGTTTTTGCCCATTGCCTCTTTTCCCATTGTTTGGCACCACTGAGAAGAGCCTGATGCTTAAGTCAGATGCACTGGATTGAAATCCACATTCAACTGCAGGAGCCATTTTAGCTTTGTTCTGTGTGATGCTCTTAGCTGCTGTCTTGCTTGCTCAGACTTTGCTAGGATTAGCAAGGTGCGGTACAGATGTGTTTTCAAACAGAAGGTGATGTTTGAGAAACACGTTGGTTGATTCTGATTAATTTAGAGCTATTGATTCTGTGATGGAGGGCAGCAGGGAACTATGTTTTATGAAGCAAGAAAAACAGAGGATGTATGTGACTACTACAGAAGACAGTATTGGTGCCACAGGAAAAAACAGAATACTGTGAGATATTGAATATATCCACAGAAATTAGGAAAGGTGAGAAGCACATAAAATTAAGGTTCATATTTAGCTCTTCTCCTCGACATGCTGAGTATCTCCTGAGGTATGAGGAGTTTTGGCTGGTGAGTGCTCGACAATTGTCTGTGCTCATGGAAGATGTTATTGTAATAATTTATCCCAAAAACTTGGGACCCCTTGATCTGCCAGCTGTTCAGCAAAGTACATAGTTAGTATACTTAATGTTCCATTGCAGCTCATTCTTTTTTTCACCATTTTTAACAGTGAGGCAGTTTGTACTCTTTTCCTTGTTGAAGTGTATGTTGGCATTTTTGTTCATTTACAGACATTGCCAAAAATTGTATTTTGATCTGTCAGTGCTATAACAGGACAAGTTTCTGATATGCTTCTCATGCAAATGCTAATTACAAGGCCAATTTTTGTGTTCTACATCTAACACAGTTGACAAGACTTCTCCATGTATTGCCACGTGTGTGATTTAAACAGAGTAGCCAAGTATATGATATGTCTGGCTTTGGTCCCTTTGAGTGCTGGTGATTTTTCATGACAAAGAATTAAGAAATCATGGGATTTTCTTAGTATGAGTTTATAGGAAAGAAGTTAGGAAAAAAGTAACTTTTTTTTCTTCTTTCTGTGAAGAGAGTACACTTGAAGCAGCACTATGTCTCTTTTTTTTATGTTTTTTCATTTCCTCAAAATGTTTGGGAAGCTCTTTGCAAAGTTATCATTGAGACTGAGTTTGAATGAAAAAACATGTTTGTGTATGAAAGATAGACAAGATCATCTAAAAATTTGTAAGAACTTTTGCAGAACTTTCACATTTTTTTCAAAGTCTCTATATTAATAACTTAAGAAGTAAATAAGCACAAGATATTTGCCTTTGTTAGTAACAAAGGTCTGATTATACCTGCAGGGCAGATATAAATAAGTTTAAATGAAAAACCTGCTCAAGGCACACACATTTTAAATACATCTTTGACATACTACTTGCATAGCAAATGTGTAGGGACGTGGTTCAGCAGAATGGATTGTTTTTTATCTCCATGCATCAGTCTTCTGTTGGCTTGCTTTTGGCTGAAATGAAGTTTGGGAAGGAAGTCCTTCTGTTTCTCTGTTGATTTATTAATTCAAAGCCACATCTATTCTAAAGATACTAGAAGGTATACACAGATTTTGTTTGCTGCTTCTCTATGACATACAGTTGTGCTTTCTGATTTGACAGTATTAATACAAATATGACATTAACACTAACTTTTATAAGTGGAAACAAACTTGTGACTTTAAAGGTGGATTTATGATAATCATAATCAGTCATTGCTACACATGTCTGTCATCCTGCCTAAAGACAAAGGATACCATTGTCTAGGAATATAATTTTGGAATCTGTAAATACTTTTTGGGTTGCAGAAGTGGAGAACTGTGATACTTGAACGTGATCCAGCCTTTGAGTGTTACAGGCACTGTGCCTGACCGAAATGGCTGGCTGCATGGCATCTTGCATATATTAAAAACCCCATTTTTTCCTGAATTTTTGTTAAAATCAGAGAGGTAGTGTGGTTGTACAACAGAACACTCCTTTTGTAATCATTTGATGCTCTTTGAAAGCAAATGTTAAGGAAAATTAATCTCTGATGAATGTTATTAAATTATAATGGTGCATTAGCTTTATAGTTTATTAGCCTTTCATCCCTGCAGTTTTCGAAGCTGCTGGAGTATTCTAAAGTGTGGCAGGTTGGAGCTGCCATTGTCATTTGAAAAATAACTGCTCAGCTGGCATTCTTTTGTTTTGAAATGGTTCTTTGCATTATAGGCGTGTTAACCTGTGATCACTTAGAGGATGATGATGATGTAAAGCTACCTTTTTTTTTTTTAAGTTTCTAAAATTGATCTTTTTCAGAGCACTTTTATTAGGCCTGGCTTGCAATCACAATCTGAAGGAGGTGTCTTTAGACCTCAGTAGCTGTGAGGTAAGAAATATTTATCAGGGTATGTTCAAAATATGCGATGACATGGTATTAGAGTTCCTGTGCAATCCACTGGGTGAGATGTTCTTCCTCTGTAGTCAAAAGTTGTAGGAAAGGTGGAACTCAGAGAAGCAGTTATGTTAAAAGTCAGCTGCTGTGTGTTACAGCATCCTAAATAATAAGCACAGAGGTTCAAAGCACCTGCAGCACCTGATTGGCAAAATCCTCCTTGCAGTGCAGCTGTTCTACATACTGAGCCAGTGTGTTTGCTGCTTGGCATCCTCTGCTCTCTGGTGCTGTGATTAGCAGCAGGATTTTCGAAGGTGCCTACATTTGAATGGGTTGAAGGAAGATGCATGCCTTGAAGGCAGGTCTGCAGTTTGATTGTCTTCCTTTAAAACTGAAAACATGCTCCCTCTTTGGCAGGTTTGCTTTTTAGCCTTGGGAGAAATTCCACTTTCCTAATCAATTAATCAATTCAGGCCAATAAGGAACTTTGGTAAAAGTTATTAACATAAGAGGCACTATAAAAATGATTTTAAATACCTCAAGAATAAATAAAAATTATTGTGACAACTTAATTTGCCTTAGCTTGTTTCCTCTTGCTTCTCTGTGCTTTGCTGTGCACTTAGTTTGTCAAGATTTCCATACTCTTGCAGGGTGATACCTGAGTGGTCACAGCTTATGACAAAAGATCTGACATGGCCCTGGGGAGCTAGTTGAGGCAAAGTCACATAAAGAACTATGTGGTGGACTCTTGCCAAAACTGACATGAAACAGTTTAGGCTCAGGCCTTCTCCAGCTTTTCCCTTTTTAAGCTGCAAAGAAAGCCTCTCATTTTTTAGAGACATCTTTCCAATTCCACTTGAGAATTAACTGCTCTGAAAGTGCCTTAAAAATGCAATGGTTTCCCTTTAAGTAGAAAACATGCAATTTGATGAACATTTTGAGATCCAGTAATCCTTGCCTTAGGTTCATGGTCAATTGCTTTTGGAATGTGTACAGATTTCCTTATGAAGAAGAAAACCCAAATTGTAAATGCATTTCATACTTTGTTTTGATATTTTGTACTTTCTGAAAAATGTTATTACTTCGAAGAGCACTACATGTAAATTCCAAATTGAAAAGCTTTCAAGTCAGGTACATGTGCTTCTGACTTCTGAGTAGAGAGATCAGATGGATGGTAATCTATCTTTCAGAGGAAGGAAGGAAAAGGGAGGAGTAATTAAAGTAACAAAAATGAAGTCCTGTGATCATAACCTTAAATGAATAAATCAATAAAACACAAATATAAGTAATGAGAGTATAAATTAACATGTAAATCAAAAAGGGTTGACAGGAGAGAAAACCTTATCCTTTCATGAAGTAACACCCAGGATGGGATATGGAGGAGTCCTTCGAGGGATGATTAGCTTTCATGGACACCAAAGCACATGTGGTCATGGCTGCCTCTCATGACAGAAAGGAAGGAATCCTGCCCAACTCAATGTTGCATTCCTGTAGCTGGTCCCTCTAAACTGACAGCACTTCCTTGGATTCTTTCCTTAACATTTTTTTTTCACATCGCTGAGCTTTATCCATTCTCATGTGCTTTGGAAAGAAGTTATGCTTCCACCAGCAGCGAATTTTATGTGCCAGCAGCTGGGAGTGCTGTGAGTGGGCCCAGCACCTCAGGGTCCTGCTCCACCTCTCCCTGACCCTCTGAGATCTGGGCGGGGTAATCTGCACCCAAGAAACAGAGCTGTGGGAAGCTTGGAGCCAGTGACCGCTACTCCCAGTTCCTGTAAGCACACACTGTTAGGGATCTAGAAAGCTGATGCTTCAGCTTTGCCCTCTTCTTCCCTATGTCAGGCAAGCTGTACTTAACTATGGAAGGATAAATCTACGCTCCTTCCCTTTCTCACCATTTTTCATTTGCTCCCATAATAATTTTCTGGTATATTAACTCCAAGCTTAATCATTTTATATTGCTTGTTTGTTTGTTTTTTATTATTTTTACTATGAAAATTACATTTTTATTTCTACTTGCTCAGCACTGATGTATTTCACTCTTTTCCCTTCTGCTTCCCTTAGCTTGGTCACTGTGTAAGTACCCTCCATGCTTTACCTTAATTGTTAAATCAGTAAGCAGCTTTGTTTGCCCTCCCATATTGGTACCTCATAGCTTTGAACACACTTGGTATTTTTAATTGTAGAAGGGTTATTCTTCGTTTTCTGAATAAGAGCTTCTATTTGTAGTCTCAGAAGTATATCGTATAGGAGATGTTGCAGAGGGGGTTTTTTATCAGTATCACAGTCCACATTGCTGAACAGCACTTTCATTATCTGCTTTTACATATATATATATGCATCATATTTTAACACAGTTGCAATAAATTATGATCCTAAAAGTCACTCTCAGATTAAATAGATATCACCATTTGTTCTCATGCAAAGTTTATATATTTAAAATTTTGAATATAAAGTTATCTGGTGCCAGACTGAAAGCTGCTCCTGAAAAATTGTCCATGTCAACCCTCAAAGTGTATATATAGCATAAGCATATGGATTCTATTGTGAGTATAATTTTAGTGTATAGAACTTTACCCTGCCAACAGCCAATCCGGTTCTGTATATGATCTGCCTCTTCATAGATTCTGCAATGATAGATGTAACACTCTCTGTAAAATGGTTGTCTTATGGTGGTCCACACAGAGAGAGCAGCATAAAGGAAAAGTGAATGATTTTGGCTTTCATGCAGCAAATGCTACAAATGCTCTTACAAAAATAAAGTTGAGTTATAATTTGCACCACTTCTGGCCCAAATACAGCTTGTAATATGACTACTTATTGAGAGGATAGGGTGAGGGGTAGGTAGGCTTTGATTTAAGGAGAGGAGGAAAAGTGCCTTATGTTCTGTACCTCTTACACTCCAGGTGGGACTTATGATTTAAATGTTATCTCTGACCACCGTTCTTCAGTTGCTGAGGTCAAGTTATTGAGCTGCTTGTTAACCAGTCATATATCTCAAACTTCCTAAAAAGTGCCAAATCAAGTCTTTATTGAAAAATACTTCTAGAAGGCATTTGTGGTTCTTTGATTAATTATAGCATGGATAAAAGTTGACTGTCTGCAGAAATATCAGCAGGTTGATTCAGGATATTTACCCAAGTAAGTCATCAAGTTAAATATTACACATTTTTTATGCACATGTTTGAAAAAGCTTTCCATTTTTTCGAAGCAAAGAAAGTAAAAATGGAAAATGCAAAAATAGAATTTTTGTAGATATTTTTTCCCTCTTTAGCTTAAGTCTTTTTTGGGGGGATATTTATGAAGTGAAATGCACTTTATATAGTGTGCATAGCTGCAAGAAATAAGAAAATGCTTTTTCTTCTTTGGAAAAAAAAGTTTTGTTAATTCAATAGCATTAGTAAATAAGTGTGTAAGTTTTCATAACTTTGATTCTTAATGTTGATGTTTTCCCCTAGACCATTTTGTTGTTTTTTCATTAAATCCTGACATTTCTTTTAAATTCATGTCCTATTTCAGAGTAATATTATCATAATTGATGCTTTGCAGCCAAGCATTTTTGTTATTGGTGCCATTTTTTTTCTTTTATGACTATTTTTAAATTAAGAATAACTAAATTACTGTTTTCTCTTGTTTATGGTCTTTTTTTGGCCATTTTACAATTGGACAACCTGAATTTTCAGTGACAAGGAAACATAATTTCATTGTTTTTTTGGTTTTGGTGTTGGTTTGTTGTTTTGGTTTTTTTTCCCCACTCTACTTATCTTTGATCTGGACACCCTTGCTTTGTGCTAAGGGCTGAAAGAAGATGCTCACTATAAACCTTCACTGTAGTGAAATTCAAGGGTGACAGTGTTGCATGCTTATGGGCTGTTTATTTTTTTTTAAATTTAATTGCTGGACATTGGAAATGTCCTGGCCCTTTCACATAGAGAATGCACAATAAAATCCCGCAGTCACTGCCTAGCACAAGTGCTAAAGGATTTGCTATGTTTAACCATTTAAATATTTTCCCTATTTAACTGCTGAGTAGTAGTTTTAAGAGAAAGGAAAGGGAAACCCTTTTCTCGTTTGTGTGCAGATACTGAGAGTAGGGATGAGAACAGTAGGAATGTGTGCATAGGCTGTCATTTTGATGTCTATAACTTCTTCTGTTGCTGTTGTTTTTGCCGCTGCTAGTGCCTTCTGTATTCACAAAGCTCCTACCACTGTCTTCTGTGTGATCTTAAACCATAAATAGTTTGCAAAAATGGATGATGTTTTGTCTCTAGTTAAGATCTGGAGGTGCACAAGTCTTGGAAGGATGCATAGCAGAAATACACAATATCACCAGCCTAGATATTTCAGACAATGGTAAGTACAGAGAACAGGAGTGGAGGCTCATGCAAGCTGAAAATGCCTTTTATTTCAGCTCACAGTGTAATCAAGGATGCTTGCTCTTGCTTTATGATTATTGGCCATATTAATTATGGTAATGTCTCAGAACAAGAACTCTTATTGCTATAAAGTGTGTAAGAAATATTAATTTATTAACTCAAAAGTTTATGTTGTTTGAGATTAATGTAACACAGCAGAGTAAACTAATGGCACCAAGCTCATATTAGATCCAGAGGAAATTGGGCTTAAATACAAGAGAATGAGAAGCAAAATGAGAAATGGAAATGTAGTGAAAGACCAAAGGAGAACATCAGGTACAGAATGAAGCTGTGGTTGTAACACAAGAAGTTAGAGGGGGAAATTTGAAGCAAACAAACAGCTTCAGGTTAGAGAAGGCCTGTTTGAATATTTCTGCTTTGGAGTCTCTGTGCTTCCTAGCACAGATATTCCTGGGAATATCAGCTGGCTTCTCATCTTGCAGATTCAAAGTGTAGGTGTATGAACTGGAAGAATTCACTTGTGTTTGCCCCTCTAACAACCAAATACAGAAGTATTTCAGAAGCAGTCTTCCAATACAATTGAATGATGAAGAAAGGTGAGATGGATTAACAAGTGGAAAGCTTTGAGAGCTACTGACTCAGCCCAGATATGCAAACAGATTTATTATTATACATAAGGATAGATATTTGAAATCTAAATTGCCCTGTGAATCTGAATCCTAGGTCATTGTAATCTAGCTAGTGGACTCTTCAAATACATCACTTCTTTGGTGATAATAAAGCAAGTTTCTTTTTTTCACTCAGGAGTAGAATAAAATTTGGCTTATTTTTCAGGTCATTTTATTGATAGCATATTATGTTAGCCTTTTTGCAGGCTTTCAGACCTTGTTGGCACACAGCTCTACTAAGATTAAACAGTGGTTAGCAGAGTTTTAAAATTCTCAAAGGAACTTCAAACTCTACCTGACAGTGCGAGGAACTATTCTTGGGTGGTTGGACAATGGCTAAGGAACTGATTTCTCTTCTGTGTTTCTGAGAGATGCCTTCAATAGCTGATTAGGATGGAGATTTAAAGGTCTCCCTTTAGAGAAAGTATTTATTCTCATAGAAAGCAGAGACAGTAATGAGAAAAAGATTTAAAAAGAGAAGAACGAAAATTTTTCTAGACCTTTTGGAAATTAGTACACTGATATAGTTACTTGAATGAATATAGCATTAATAATTGGACCTTGTTTGAGTCTTTTCTGAAAATGTGTTTTAATTCTTAATCTAATCTGATTCTTTACAGGCCTAGAATCTGACCTCTCAACCCTTGTAGTCTGGCTTAGTAAAAACCGATCGATAAGACACTTGGCATTAGGCAAAAACTTTAACAACATGAAATCCAAGTAAGGATTTTCTTTCTTTTAAATAATAAGACAATGGATGAGGAGAAGCTGCTGATTTCATCACCTTCCTAACTTTTCTTCCCTCAGAAATCTCACTCCAGTACTTGATAATTTAGTTCAGATGATTCAAGACGAGGATTCAGTGAGTATCTTTCTGCCTACTATCATCATGTGTATTTGTACCCTCACAGCCTATTTCTGATAATTGTCTTATCCATGTTGATTTGCTGCATAAGGTTTGATCACAATCCTGCACAAACATATCCGACATTTTGGGTTTGGTTTTTTTCAAATAGTAATTTGGATTACATGTAGCATGTAGGTGAACATTTCTGAAGATAGTCTTAGAATCTGTGCTTGATGAAAAGTACTCATTCTAAATAGCTGGATGTATATAACCTGCTTTAGGTCTAAATTATACAGTCCTGCTGGTACGAATTTTAAAAACTTTTGTGTCCTGATAAGAGATTACAATGGTAGTTTTCGCTGGCTGGTGATACTCCTTCACTAACAAAATTTTTTTTTTTTTTTTTTTTTTTTTTTATTAGTAGAATGGACTATTTCCTGATAGCTGTTGTTGGGTATTAACTTCTTCTCTTTCTTTACAAAATGCAAGATCACTTCAGTGGAACTCCTTTCTCCTTCAAAAGATGCAAATAAACTGTTCAGTCTGCTGTTCTTTACTTCTCTTAGTACATTAATCATGGGAGCAATTTCATAAAACCCTTTCAGAGTACCTTGCTGGGATGATTACCCACTTTTGTAATTTCTACACTCTTTCCTGATCCTGAAAGACTTTTGTTGTTGGATTTGTATTCTTGCTGTTCCTGGCATCCTCATTTTGGTTAGAAGGGAATCTTAAGATGCTCTGTTATTCTTATGCTTGTCAATCTTTATTCATCTATTCTTAGTCCTTTCATACTCCTTAATTTCCTGTGCAAGTAACAAGCAAACTCTGCTTTCCTCATTCTCCAGAGACAGCTGACTGTAGACTTCACTTTTCTGAACACCTGATATTCCTGTTGTCTTTATTGTCTCACCTCCAAGTTCATGGTCTCCACATTAACTGCATTCTTGTTTTCTCCTCCCATCTGTGTCTGTACCCTGGCAATTTTCACCAGGGTTTCTGATATCTCTCTCCATGCAAGGTCATTAGACCCATGTTCTGTGTTCCCCTTTACTTAGTGCTTAGTTGTACTTGAAGTGGTTTATTCAACTGGTCCTCTATATTCTCTGAATCCTCTTAACTGGGATTAGTGGTACTGGTTCTTCTTGATTCTTTGCCTTTCTCCACATTTTATTATTTAAAATGTGGGATGTCAGTCTGATATGGAGAAGTGCTGCATACAGATAACAGAGCTGATTCTGAGTTAACACCTGTAATGAAAGCACCTTAATGAAAGTCCTTGTTTCCACAAGTTAGTTGTAGGATTGTGCTAAGTAATGTATTGGTAGAACTCTGTATTACTTCTTGTACCAAACTAGCCTTTTCATTTTGTGCTGTGTAACTACCTCCTTCTACTCTTATTTCTAAAGGGAATGCTACAGGACTGTCTTTCCCTTCTCTCCTTTCCTTTTGATACTGTACTGAGGAGTATAATTTAATCAGATAGCACCTGCTTCTTATCTTTGGACATTCATCTCTGTCCTAACCCGTTTCTCATGCTTATCCTTTCACAGCTGTCCTGAAGACTAGATCACAAGCAAATGTAATGTAGTATGATTTTTCTCTATTTCCTTCATCCTTTTGCTCTATTGCAGATGAACATTTCTTCCTACTCAGACCATATCCTAAAATACCTCTTCAACATAATCTGTGTCCTTTTACTGTCCAAATCTTCTTCTTAAATATGCTGTTGTTTTGGTTTTTTTCTGCCTATTTTATGACTGTCCTTTTCATACTACCTGGTCTCAAGAATAAAAATTTGCACCTTTCACCTTATTGTCCTCCGATAAGTGTTACAACCTTCTGTTTATCTTTCTTGGATTCTGTTTCTGAAGCTTCCAGGTCATAGAAAAAGCAGCTGCTAAATTTTGCATGTATCATTCTTGCAGGTCTCCCTCCTTTGCGCCATTAGCTTCCACTTTTTTAATTTCTTTTCTTTTCAGCCTGTGGGTGATGTCAGTTGTTGTTCCACTTTCTGCCTTTTCCACTATTCAATGGTCAGATGTGCTCCTGTAATTCTTATCCACCGTGTTTTTCATGACATAACCTATACAACATGTTCTGTAGTCTCATCCTGTTTTCAAACAGTGTTACAATGAAATAATCTGCCAAAAAGTTATTTTATTTAGGTACTTCAACCATCTCCCTTTCATGTCATGCAGTAACATTTGGGATATAGCATATGATCCTGTTGGGGTTACCATGTCTCTTCTTTCTTCATGTTTTTTTCTCTTGTTAATCCTCTTCAATGAAGGAATCTTGTTTCTTTTTGTCTCATCAAATGCTAAAATCAGTCTGAAGCATCTCCTAGCAGCTAAAGAATTCAGGACAGATGCTATAGCACTATGGGAAAAAGGTGTTGCAGAAAGCTTCCTGGAATTGTCCTTGCTGTACTCTGATGGTCCTCGTTCTACCATTACTATGAGTTTACTGCCACAGGACATTAAAAAGTTAAGATGAAACTGGGGAGACCGGGATGTGATGTTGCCCAGAGCAACTGCTTGATCGGTGTTGCCTGCAGGCTGGCACAGTTTAGGGACTGCACATTATCTGCATGGAAAGCTGAAGTAAGAGGCTTTAATCTGAAATAGTCATCTGCCAAATGTATCTTCATGTATTTATACACACTTTAAATAGCTCTGTTGCTGTGTTAATGTGAGTCATGAGTAAAATCATTTGAACAATCAGTAGCTTGGTTAGACGACTAAAACTAGAGTGATGCACAAATATAATTCTACACAATTCAAAAGCAGTAGTAGTAACCTACACAGCAAAATTTCTCAGGTGCTTTATATAAACAAGAATGTAATATTTAGATTATTTTTTGGGGTTCTTTTCATGTCTTCTTTCCTTAAGTAGATGCTGTACTGTGCAGACTACAATATTGTATTCTTACTGTGCTATTTCTTTTCTTTTTGCAAAATCTGATGGTACACTGAAAGTATGTGGTATCATTACTCAAAGTGATAATCACTCCTGCATAGGTGCAGTGAATTACTAGAGTCCTGAATATCTTGTTAGCTCAATGTTTTTTGCAGAATTGGCTTTTTGAGGGTTTTTACAGTATTTTTGTATTTAAGGAAAACAAACTAAGTTTGATTTAATTCTTAAATGTGTTCCAGCAGGAGTATGGCAGAATCAATGAATAAAATCATAGAATTTCTAATTCTGTTTTCTTTACTTTGAGAATTCCTCTTCCTTAAAAAGATTGTGTTAAGGGACTTCTCTGTATTGGCAAAGTATTTATTTTCTGCAGCAGAGACACTGAAGTGCTCCTCAGACTTCCGTTTTCTCAGTACCTAGCTAAACTATTAAGTTGTTACAAGAAATGTGTTTGTAGGCTATCTAGAGTATTGCCCATATTTGTGGGGAATTTTGTTATTTGTTTATTTCATTTGTTGTTGTTTGATTGGGTTTTTCACTGTAATGGTCAGATAATTTAATGAATATTTAGGTGGTGTGAAGGTGTCAATCCTCGCAGAACACAGTACAGAAGCATTTTTAGTTACATACTGTTTTGTCAGTGTTGAACGTGAGAGGTGAGAAATCCTTTCCTGGGAGGATATTTGAGGTTTAGAAAAATTGGTATGCAGGAGGGATCACCTGCAGCTAACTTACTTGAATGCCCATTTCTAAAGTGACACATGAGAAACAGAAGAAACTTCACATTCACAAGCTTATTGCTGATTTCTGTCAGTGCTGCGTCGTGCTGCTTTTTTGTGAATCTGTTGCAAAAGGTCTTCTCAAACTTGTGCCAAGAGCTCTTAAATGCCATTCTAAATGTGGTATTAATATTCTTTAGGGTACGTATTGTAATAAAATTAGAAAACATAGATTAAGGGCATTAGCATAGTAATTTAATAACTCCCATTTAAAATAAAGCCAGCATGTGGCTTGTGTTATTGTTAGACTTTTTAATTATAAACCTGCTGTGCCTCCAAATTTTTATGCTTTTCCTCATTTATAAGTGCATTTCTTATTGTTGCAAGCTTTTTAGTTATCACTGTAATCCAGTGGTGTCTGGAGGCTAGAATCCCATTGTATAGCAGGTACCATGCAAGCACCATGGACCCTGGAAGGTGTGCACAATTTGATTGGTTTATATTCATTAATCTAAGCTTAAGCATCTAATGTAGGTGCCATGGTTCATTGTTACAAGATGTCGATTTTCCTATGCTGCAATTTGGAGATTTTAGGCTCCTAAAGTTCATCCTCCAGTACATGCTTAAGTGGGTGTATAATGACAATACACTCCTCTATGTGGACTCACACTGGAGCAAGGGAAATATTTTGTGGAGTTCTCATACGTCACCAAAGACAAATTACAATTTTGGGAGCTGTAATATCTCTGCAAGACATGGGAATAGACAGACTGCAGTTCTTGAGCTCCTGCTGTTGACTGTTGAGATACTGAGAATGAAGGGAATACGGGCATTTTTAGAAGAGGTTTTCTTAATGCTTAGAGTGTGACTTGCTGGAGCCAAATAAAGTAGTTTGAGCTTAATATGCTACATTAAAAAAATAAACTTACTGAAAGATATTGCAGTTGCAGATGTCAGAATACTACTGTGAATAATATCTATTGACTTATTCATTTTAATAAATACTCATTACTGTTTTGGATTTCAGACCTACTACAATTTTCTGTCTTTCCTCCAAAAGTCCATGCCCTTTGTTAAAGGAACAGAATCACTCCTAAAATTGAAGTAACAATAATAAAACCCTTTAAAGAAAATGTTTGTTTTAACAATGCCTCAGACGGTAATTTTCCTTTGGGTAAATCTCAGCCTGAGGGAGAGGAGGGGAGTTGTAGAAATTTTTATTTCTCACTGAAAATTCTAATGCTGATTAAGCAAAACCCACTGAAGACTAGAAGTTGTCTTGTGAAGCTGGTGGTTGTTGTCTTGCCTCTTTCGAGGGTCCCACTGTATTCTGTACTTAACAGGACTTGGGAAGTTGGAGTTGCTGCCACTTAAAAATACTTTTTTCCCAGGGTGTTGCAGTTTAATCTGTGAGTGTGTATTTGTTTGACACCTGTGCTGTAAATTGTTGACTCCCAGTTTATCATGTATTGCAGGGTCTGCAGCAAACACAGAAATAACTTTGATGCTTACTGCTGTCTCCAAGAGTTTGGGGACCTTGTAACTTCTTTTGGTTGATGTTTGAGGAATGAGTGCATTATCAGCTCTTGTTATCAGTGCCTTTTCTATGCTCCACAGCCTCTACAGTCATTGTCCCTCGCAGATTCCAAGCTGAAGACTGAGGTCACCATCATTATTAATGCCTTGGGCAGCAATACTTCTCTTACAAAAGTGGATATTAGTGGAAATGCCATGGGAGATATGGGAGCAAAGATGTTGGCAAAAGCCCTACAGATAAACACCAAGCTCAGGTAAGGAAAGTGTATTTGCAGTAAACAGTAGAACATCTTAATAATACTGAGGTTGTTGGCTTATTCTCAAGCTGTTTCTCTTCAGAACCCTTCTAGATACAGCCACTTCATAGTGTCTGGAAGGATTCTCATCCTTTTTTTCTTAAAAAAAAACAAACCCAGCAACAAAAAGAACAGGAGAAGCAAATTGTCCCTACAGAAACATTTCCGTAACTGAAACTGGAGAAAATAACATTTTCTAAATTTAAACAGAAAAACCTCTTGTTGGAACCAAAAGGGTTCTAAATTTCCTAGAATCACAGAAAAAAACCCACAAACAACTACATTGTTATAGAGCTCTGGATGTCATTTAATCCAATGTCCTTCTCAAAGCCAGGCCAACTTTAAAGCTATATGAGATTGCTCAGGGCCTTGTCCAGGCAGGTTTTGAAGATCTGCAAGTACAGATTCCATGGTGTCTCTGGGAACCCTGATCCAGTGTTTAGCCACTCTTCTCTTCTTCTCCTCTCTCTTTTTTACTGGAGACCTTTCCAGCAGAGAAAATTCTGATACTTGGGTAGGAAACTGAAGTAAGTTATTCTTTGTCTTCTGGAGTATCAGTTTTAGAACTGAGAGCATGTGGAATTCAGAATGGGTAGCAGCATGGACCATCCATCCTTCTTCTCTCCCCTGCCTACCATGTTGATGGACCTTGGCATCTCTTCTCTGCAACTCCATCCACCTGACAACTTCACTGCTTTTTAGCACGTCTGGCACTGATGGCTTGAGAGTTTCAGGTTTTTTTCTATCCAGTATGTGATTTGCAAACAGTAAAACCCTTAATCAGCATGAATCTGGATGAGGACCTCTAAATATGTCACCCTCATCAGGAAACTAATCCTCACTCCTCCTCTTGTCAGACTGTACAGATGAACTGTCCTCAGTGTACTGTCTGTGTAAAGAGACCACTCTGTGCTTGGTCTCCAAGTATTTGATCCCTGGAGGGTAAAAAATTCCCCAAAACAGTCTTGGCTATTTGTTCAGAGGCAGAGATCCTGGTCTTTGTGCCACTATGCCCAAACTGAATATTAAAAATGTCAAGAAAACACTGGAGGGATGGCTTAGCTTTATTGAATGTATTAACCTGAAATGACCACAGTATCTGAAGAAATAAAGCTTTGATGGATTTCAGGATGGCAGACTGAAATATTTCACAGTACACTGAATGTCACAGTTGACATAATATCACTACAGTCTGTGGTGTGATTACAAACTGAATAATGCAATGGTAACTTTTTGGCTCTGCCAAAAATGTTATAAAATGACATCCAGGTAGAAAAATAAACACATTTTTCAATAGCAGAAATATCCAAGATTTGACCCTAAGCACCTTTGTAGGGTGAGTGTAAAATCTATCTTCCTCTCTTCCTTACCTCCATCATTCCATCTAAAAAACAGAGGGATTACTATGCAACAACAGAAGGATGTCAATACTTGTGAAACCCTGCCATCTCTCTTTTTTTCCTCTTTTAAGCACCACAAATCTTTGTTCGTTTTTATGACTTTTTTTTTTTCAAAACAGCTACAACTGATACTCTTGCAGAAGCAAGATTTATCCGCTTGTCTGTCTCTTCTGACTACTAATGAGATCTTTGAACATGTGTTTGCAAATTGGCAGGCAGTCTGCTTGAGTGGTCTGAATTGGGGGAGGAGGGGCAAGGTTTGATCACTCATATCATTATTGTGTATTCAAAAGAGCTACAATTTATGCACCTAACCTAATGGTTTATATTGACAGCTACTTATGTTGCATGTGGAATCATAGGAACTGTATGATGAGCCTAGTGCAGGGTTGAATATGTAATAGCCTGCAAATTTTGACAACCAATCAACATGATTTTTTTAAATACATATAGCCTGTGTAGAGATTGTTCACTTACTGCAGTTGTCTTGGTTTTTGGTGGCAGCTTGCAAAGCAGACATTTGAACTTTGTTTTTGATGCTGTTACTTGAAAAAGCTGGAATTCATCTCCAAATCTTTCTATTAGCTGTATTTTAGAAAAGTTAGGTTTTTATGTTAATGATGGAAAATATAGTAAAGTCCCTTTTAAAGTAAGAGAAAGTGAATTTCATAGTATGTTTGCCCATAACTTATGTCATTTCAAGGTTTTAGAATATAACTAAAGACAGGTTTTTAAAGTGTTGCCTTCTGCTATACAATTTTGAACATTCAGCGCTGTATTATTTCAATATGCAAAGTTTCAATATAGATTTATTTTCGTTTAACTTTTATTTTTCTTTCCTTTCCCCACCACTTCTCAGAACTGTAATATGGGACAAGAATAACATCACTGCGCAGGGCTTCCAGGACATAGCTGTGGCACTGGAAAAGTAAGTTCTCAAGCAGTTGAATGACTCGGGAAGAGGCCAAAGACTTACATCCTGAATGATCTGAGCAGCTGCAGTTCTCACCACAGCCAGTACGATCTTGAAGATGCTGAGTGCTCTCAATTTTAAGTGTCAGGGTGTTTAATCTAAAGGAAAATTCATGATTTCACATCCTTCAAAAGGATGGGAAAAGGCTCTGTGGCTCTTTCATCCATACTTTGCTATCAGCATTAAGGCCCTCGAGTTCTGCTGTTAGCGTTAGAATTCTGAATTTGGTAATATTTTCCCTTTTCTTCATTCTCTTGTGTTGATAGCATGCAGAAGTTCTATTCTAGTCAGTGAATGAAGCTGTATAGAATAATAGAAAATTACTGAAGTGTGCCTTTGTGGTCTGACTTTTTTTTCTTCCCCCTAGGAAGTTTAAACTAATAGTGATGATCTCAGGAATGCATTGTTCTTGCTCTGGTCTGGGTCATTTTGGTTTCATGAGTTTACTCACAGCCATTACCAGTGATGGATGCTAAATTGCTTTCATCTCTCTCCATCTCATTTCTTTATATGTTATTACTTTTCTTAAGAGAGAAAAAATATGGATTTAAATTAAACAGCAGTTTAAGTTGTTTCACGGCATTAAATCCGTCAGATAGGAACAAAGGCTCTCTTTAGAAGGTGAAGGTAACCTACAATTACTACTTTTTAGACAAGATATTTTGTAAAACTGTATAAATACTTAAGGGACCATCTTAAACCTTGGAGGGGTCATGAGGCTAGAGCTTATGAAGTTACTAGTTTTATGAAACTCTTGTAGTTTATATCCTTGGTTTCAAAATTAATTCAGCTGCACTGATGTAGGAAATTAGATAAGTGATGTATAATTAAGCAAATCATCTTGCAGTGATTCCATTGGTAGTAGTGAATGATAATTTGCAAAGGTTATTTGTCAACTTGCAGGCATTTCTCTTTTAGAGAGCAATAACATGGGGAAGTCTGGTAGAAAAGGGAATACACTTATTTTCTGCTTAGCATCAACTTTTCTGTTCTGAAGTGTTTGGATGAGTAACTAGCAAAGAGGAGGAAATACTAAGGCAAAAGCAAATGATCTTAAAAAAAAATGCTGTAGATAATTGTGTTACAGTGAACTCTGTTGAGGTGGCATCTCATTTACTTAACTTCGAAGCTGAGGTTATTTTATGTTACCTTAAACATTTTTTAATTGTCAGAAGCATTGATAACATCACAAACTAAGCCACAGGCAACAAAGGTTTAAACTTGAGAGAGGGACTGTCAGTACTGGCTGAAAACAATTAGGCTGTAAACAATCCATCTTGAAGACATTTTGAGAACATCCTTCACCCTGTGTTTCCTAAGAAAACCTGAAACCATCAATATTCTGTAGGAAAGAATCGTTGCTCAAACTGGAATGAAATATACTGAAGTTGCTTGGGCATATGTGTTGTACGTGTTATTTTGAACTTAAGAAAAATAGTCATATACTAAACCACAAAAAAAAAAAAAGAAGCTAGACTTTAGTAGTATGGGAAGAAGGCTTAGGAGAATTGGGAGGGATTGTAACAGACTTCAAAACAGGCCAGAGTAATCAGAATATTGTTTCTGTCCCGTTCTCCCAAATTTTCTTTGTCTGTTTATAATTGTGTGAAAATGTTATTCCTGCAAGGGAATTCTGGAAGCATGACTGTTGACAGAGTTTGCCCCAGGGGGTCCCAGACAGCTGATGGGAGATGGTGAGAGGTTCTTCTGCAGAGTCCAGTACAGGTTTCAGTTCAGGGGAGCATTTGAGAACAATGCATCCTATTCAGCCTGGCCATTAAAATCAGAGACTTGTGTCTCTGTAATTTTAATGTACAGATAAGCATGTGCTTTGCAGCCTAGAGCCTGCTTGGTCATAGGACTGTATAGTATTGTCCCATGTTCATTCCTAAAAGATTTTTTTTTTCTATATGGATTGACTGAAGAAATAGCTTAAATTTCAATAACTGATGAAAAATGCTGGGGTTTATTAGAGGCCTACAAATTCTTCCCATAGCAATGACATGAAAATCACACACTCTGACCTGCAAATCAGATTATCTTATTCCCGTTTTTTTTTTTTTAATAGGCAGTAAAATCACCACCACAGCAGGGAGTGTATGTCATGAATGGAGCAGAATTTATTACAAGGGAAATAACATATGATGAAATGTAGGACCATTGTCACACATGTTGTACATAGAGGGAGAGGTTTTTAGGACATCCTTTCTAGTCTTTTCAGCACCGCTCTAAAATTTATCATCCTTTAAATATAGGTATTTTACTGAGTGTATTGGTGTGTTATGAAATTACAGGATTATTGAATTAGAAGCAAAATGTACTCTATTACAAGAGACAAGTGGAGTGTTAATATAAAGAAGAATGGAGGAATATTTTAGACTTCAAAGGAAACAGAGAAAAATGAAGTGTGAAGATAAACACTTCTCTGATGATCAAAGTTGAAAAGCGAGCTTTAAATTCCTGATTTTTTTTCCCCTAAGAGCTGGTTAATTCTTAGATGAAAATCAAATAGCATTTTCAAAAATTACTGTCTGTTTGAAAGGAAACCAAGTACAGAGGATTTCCTTTCTTCCTTAGGGTAGTGGTCTTCTAAAGTTTTGCCTCTGTGATTGTGTCTCCATGACATCTCCTTACCTTTCACTTTCCCCCCTTCTCCCCTTCTGCTATGTGTGTCCATGTGTGTGAGGGAGGGTGCACTAAGCCTTTGACTAAATTGAATTTAGCATATAATTACTAGCATGAGAGCTGGCAATTACAGATTTCGATGAATGGGATGCTTTAAATGTCAAACAGCTGTAGAGATCCTTAGAAATCTACCTTTTTTTCCTTTTTAACTAAATAAATACCCCACCTGCCAGGTAGTACTCAGGCAATCAGTGAGTTATGTAATTATTATCTGTCTTGGAGCTCGGTGTCTTTGACATTTAAAAGTTTTCCACATGGTGATGGACAGCCAGTTATTCACTGGTTAGTATTACATGAGGACACATAACAGACTCTGTATAGTTTGCAATGTTCTTTTGAAGGGCAAGACAACTCGAGAGACGAATTAATTTTCTGACTGTGATGCAGTGGAAAGTTGGACACTGAAATCACAGGGCCCTTGCTGAGTCATTATGAGTAACTCTCTGCCACTGACAGCTGTACACGTTTGCATTGGGGAAGAAACATAGAAGTCTTCCATTATCACTTAAGATAAAATGTTGGGTAGTATCGACAAGGAATCAACAAATTTGGCAGCTAAGAAGACCACTGTCCTTCAGAAAGTAGTGTTCCATGTGGCCAAGCAACTGGTGGGAGAGGAAGTGAAAGAAGCTTGGAGTGTCATAGTATTTAAGGTGTCTGCTGGTGGAGTTACTGCATTTAGTGAGGAATGGTGGTGACTCAGTTGAAATTGCCAGCTCTAAAATGCTCAAAAATAGAGGGTTCCAAACATATTTATGTAGCTCTGATGGAATAGGAACAGACAATTACGGGGACATTTGCAGACAGCTGAAGGAGGATAAAGATATTTGCAGGAAATTAAGGATTTATGGAAAATAGAAGGAATGATTTCTTTTCCAGGTTTTACAATCTTCCTGCTTTTTTTTTTTTTTTTCTCTTCATTTGTTCAAATCTGAAGGTGTATGGACATACCACTGCATGTAGCATATTAGGTGTAACTGCTACAATAAATGCAAGGCAGCTTATGTTCTCAGAGTTTAAATGCAGTTTTGACTCAAGACGCCTTATCTTTATTCTCATATTGCAGCAGATGGACAAAACTACAGAAATATTTTGCAAACAAAAAAGTCAAATGCAGAGAGCAATTGTCTGCATAAAACAATGTGGAGATGCTATGCTTATTTTGTCAGCTTTTATTAAAAATTCAGCAAGCGTCTTCAAATTGTTGTAAACACAAGAAGTTATTAAATAGTAAATTTTCAAAGCTCAGTCTCTTAGTTGCTATCTGTCTGTTACTGAATATTTCCATTTAGTCTTAGATCTGATAAAGTTGCCAGCAGGCACTGATGCTCTCTGTTCTGTTTAGATATAGGAGAAAAATAATCTAACCTTGTGTACAGAGGTACAGAAGGCAGCTAGGCCTTTATTCAGCAGCCACTGGGCATTGACCATGTAACTGCATTTTTTGCTTTTCAAAATCTGCCCCTCTGCCTAGTAGCAAGGATGAATTAACAGCAAAAAGGAGCATGCCTGCCTCCAGTTTGTCCACTTACAAATGTGAAAAATACGTTCTTAGTACCTTCCACAAGCAAGCTAGATGCACCTTATTTCTCCCTTCTAAGTTATTCTTCATAATGAGGTACAGTAATTAGATTAACTTTCACTATTAAATTTTATTTTCTTTAGGAATTATACATTGAGATTCATGCCTATACCGATGAATGATGCCTCCCAAGCACTCAAAACAAACCCTGAGAAAACAGAAGAGGCGCTGCAAAAGGTATTGCATATACCACCAATGCACAGACATAAAATCACCGAAAATAAAGTAGTAATTTTAAGTGACTGAGCCTTCATGCTTGGCTGAGTAAGAATTCTAGGCTAGATTCATGGATTGTTTGATTTGCATAGACATATATGTGGTAATCAAGTGCTGCAAGAGCTTTTTGTTCCACAGAATGGTTGAAGACTGATGTAATGCAAGGGTGTAGTGTCAAAAAGTCCTAACTAAAAGAGTGCAAGCTACACCTCGTAGTGCTGTGTGCCTAACTACAAAAGGGAGAGTTAGAAACTGCATGTTTGCTACATATGTACTTGTGCATGTTTCCATATGTTTAGAATTATTGGTACACATTTTTTATATTGGCATAAAAAGTGCAGTCAGTTCTGTACAAGACAAAGGATGCTCTTTAATTTGAGGGAGAATGAAAACATTTACTGCCTGTGTTAATTTATATTCTACATATAAAACTCACACACTGTTACCCTAAATAAGCAACTGCACCAGCATGTTCTTTAGGATGAAAAGGTGTTGACAGTATCTGTAGCTGTTCCACTTGCATGAGTTATAAAGCTCCCAGCTGACTTTTAATACAGTAAATCTAGCAAGCTCCAAATGAGCCTCCTGCTCAATCAGAAAGCATACGATTTACATCTCTTTAATGAGTAGTTTACCTTCAGCCAGGGTAAGGTCATAAAAACCTTATAAATAGTTCTTACAGATAACTGTGATTTAAAAAGCAAATGATCCTTATTTTTAGTAAAGGGATTCTCACAGGGAGAGGGACTGGTAGTTAGCGCCTTTTTCTTTGATGCATGAAAATGATCTAAATTCTGCTTTTAAAAATCTGAATCATAGGGGATGGACATGCTTCTTACATCTCATTTAATAAAATTGTCGCGGTTCATATCTAGAGCGATAGGTGCATTTCTGAAAAAATTATTGTGAAGCTTCTGGCCATGGGGATTTAAATTCTCTGTGTTAATTAGGTGTTACGTACAAAGAGCATTTTCTTTTATTCATATTAAAGTTGCTAAAGCTGTTAGGCCCTGAGTTTGTTTTAACATGTGTGGTTCAGGCTTTCTTTACACAACACAAGGGCGTTCTCTCCCAAAAAAAGTAACAGTCTCAGGAGTGGTGCTGTGAACACAGCTAATTCCATGCGTATAGGAATGAAAGCCTGTCTGCATGGACTGAGCTGCCATGCCTGGTGCGGGGACAGCTGAACCAACTGACTGACATCTCAGTGAGCTTCAGCACTCCACAGCTTGAGTACAGTCAGAGTGCTCCTGGCATTGGTCCAACACCAGATGGACATAGCAGCTAACTTCCCAAGCTCCAGTATCTCTGCAGCACACTTTACCCACCTAGTGTGGGCAAACTGGATAAACCCTGTGTTACTGTGGGGCTTTGGTCAGAATGTTCCAGTTCTTGCTGCTGCTGCTGGTTCAGAGATGACCATCATATTAATGTCTGCATCACAATCTGCTGGCCACTCTACTCATCCTTTTCTCTTCCTTTCAGACCTTTGATGAACCTTAAACAGTTTACTAATAGGTTTTTTTGACTTGACTAAGTTTGATAGAGTCAGCTTAGTGGGTTACTCTATGTGCCATTAAGCTGGTGATGGTAGGTGTTTACCTTTGAAGAGCACTTCTGTACTGCTTAGCCTTAAGCAACTTTTGAACTGAGGCACTTTTAAATAGTTTATTTTCTCTCCAGACATACTGATGTTTAAATGTATCTTTTCAGTGGGCTGAGTGCATCTAAAAGAAATTAACTGACTATCTTGAGTCATCATAGTCTCTACAACATCTAATAGATAAGAGTCCCTTCAAATACTTGTCAAACCAGAATCTAATCATTTGTCAGAGTAATTTACTAAATTGTTCAAAATAGTTGACTCTTTCAGAAAACAGTGGCAAAAGCACAGCATTTAACCATATTTAACTTGTCTGTAAGTGAACGAATATTTGCCAATGTGATTATTAAGCACTGAGACACACAGAATAAGGTTTGCAGATGATAAATAATTAAGCAGCTTTTCTTGTCAGTACCCAATTCTGATACAGCAGCAAAACTGAAAGCAAATTACAATGTGAAGAATCACATCAGTTTCCTAATCTGGCTTTTTTTTCTGTTTTTTTTAGATAGAAAACTACTTGCTTCGTAATCATGAGACCAGGAAGTACCTACAGGAGCAAGCATATAGGCTGCAGCAAGGCATTGTCACCAGTACCACTCAGCAGGTGAGAACTTGTTCCTTACTGGACTTCTCAGTACCTAAAATCTGCCTGGGGAGAGAGTTCTCCCTCATTCTGTCCAAGTACCTTAATTAGCACCCACGAGGCACATCTTACTTTATCGGTGATAATCTATTTGGAAGGAAAGAAAACATTTGTGAGAGGGAGGTCTTATGTATAGTAGTACTGTGTAGAGAAAGACCTGAGCTGTTATTAAGTGAACTACTGTTGAGACTAGGAATAGTTTGGTTCACTGGTGCTCAGGAGTCTGACTTTTCAACAGGCTCTCATCAGTGTAAAAAGCATGATTTGGCTTTGCCAGTTCTGGTGTCTGAACCAGTTGCAGTCTCTCTACTTAGCACTGAGCAACCATGTAAACGTGCCCTTAGCTACCCCCAGAGCAAACAGCCTTAGAGAGTAAGTCATCATCTGCCTTATTCCTTCAAAACTGTGGGTGCCAACTGGAAGCTCTACTTAGAGGGAGAGGGAGCAAAGGAAAGTAAAAGTCTTCTGTGCTCTTTACAGTCTGGGCAGCTGGAAAGTCTTCCTGCCTAACAGAGCCCAAAGTATTGCTCAAAGCTGGGAAGCTTTTGTGTTTTGTCAACCACTACCAGGTTTCCTAGATGTCACGTGTCCTTCTGTTTTTTTGTCCTTGAGAGGTCTACAAGAGTTTTCTGTGGTAGCCTATCATTCTCTCTGTACTAGTGTGTTTCTTGCCAGAACTCCTCAGGGCTGTTTTCACCTCTACTACACCAGTAAAGAAGCAAGGTGATGTAAAAAGAATAAAACTTGTCACAGCCTTTGTTTTAAATTTCCTTATCTGTTTGTTTGCACCAGCTGTGTTCCCATGCAAATAGCAGACTCTAGCAAATGGGAGAGGAATATCTGTTTTGCTCTTCAGCTGAGTTGATGGAATTTCTCTCTGTTTTCTGCATTTTTTGTGGTGAATCCTAATTTCAAGTGGCCTTTTTATACCTGTGTTACTAAAATTTAATGGGACAGAGTTTTATTACTGGAACCTAAAATTGTACTCTAACCTCTCAACAGAGAAAACAGTACATGGAGATGTACAGGCACTGAAAACTGCAAGAGAGCAGTACCACTTCGTTTTATTCTAGTAATTTATCTGTTGCAATGCCACTTTTCCCCCCCAAGTTAATAATCTCCATATGAATTAAATTTAGATCTTTTTATAGCTTGTTGGTTTTAATTGTGCTTTCCTCCAACACCACACACACATCAGTTTTCAGGAAATATAATTTATTGCTATTTTGAAAGTTAAAATTACAGATTTCTACATTAAATTGTGTACAGTAAGGATGGATTTAAAAAACAGTTTTAAAAGAGAGCTGGAAAAGACCATCTAGGATTGTAGAATTGCATTATTATTCCCAGAGTGTATTTTTTTTTCAGTCCAGATGTCCCAGTGAGACTTTTCACTGTCTAATAATTAATTAGCTTTTTGTACTTGTACAAAAAAGGCCCACCCAAAACCCTTTGAAGAGAAGGAGTCATGTGGAGCAGAAAAGGAGCATGCTGTGAAATTATTTCAGTTCTTGTTGCTAATGATATAAGATGCTAGAACTGTAGACTTTGTATGATGATGACACATGCACTCAGATGTTACTTCAAAATGTCAAATAGCCAGTTCTAATGAATGCTGTGTGGGCTGATAAAGACTTTTAACTATTATATCTCCCTACCTCATATATCTTAATCAAAGCTGACTATATGTCATTCTTATTGGTTTGTCTTGTAAGGATACAGATATACCGCCTGCCCTGTGTTTTCAGCATGTTGAATGAATTGTGTTGCAGATACAGGTTAAGTTCAATTTATCAATTTATGATGGAAACTTCTGCTTTGGTAGTTTTAATTCCCTTGCAACTAGGAATATTTCTATTTTGAAAGAATACTCCAGAAGCTTGTGCGATTGCATTTTGCTTAGATGGGAAAAATCTCTGATAGTGTTTGTTGAATGGCAGAACTTTCTTTTACTATCTGAATTTCTTAACAGTTCAGTGATTTCTGGACCTAAGTATTAAATATATCAACAACATTTTCAGCATTTAAGTTGCTCAAAAAAAACCAGAGCAACTTGAACTGGATAACTTGATTATTTGCAGTTATCCTGGAGGTAACCATTGAGGAAATATTCCAAATTGTTTAATTTTTTCAAATGGTAAAGTTTTATTTATTTTTACAGTATTTAGATGTGTCTTTATGAGATGTAGTGCTTTTCTGCTCTAGTATTGTACTATGTCCAAGCTCTGATCTTGCATTTCCAGATTGTCACTACAAATCTCATCATGCTACTGTTGATTTTCTACCTGGACTGGATTAGGTTTGTGTTTGACCAACATTCTGATGTTTTATCTTTTGTATGTCTTTTGTTCAAATAGATGATTGACAGGATATGTGTAAAAGTGCAAGATCATCTCAACTCTTTAAGAAACTGTGGTGTGGATGCTGTACAGGAAGATGTCAAATCTGCAGAACGGCTTATGCGGGATGCTAAGAACTCCAAAACAGTAAGCCTTTCCCAGCATACTGCTAATGCTGAGAGCAGTTCTGTGTATGTTTGCAACTTTTCTCTTTTTGGGGAGTTGAAATAACAATCACAAAAGGGTATTTTTTTCAGATGATCAGCTATAGATAGTATTTAATGTGATAATTCTAATTTATAAAGACTTTGATTTAACCAAAGAGGTTTTCTCCTATTTGTCCTGATTTGAAAGCAGGTAGTGATGAGCCTGCTTTCTGAAGATACTCTTCCTGTCTTACAGCTCTTACCAAATCTGTATCACCTTGGTGGAGCTTCTTGGGCAGGAGCAAATGGTTCACTCTCCAATCCAATCCAAGAGACACTTGAATCCATGGCTGGAGAAGTCACAAGGGTAGTGGATGAGCAACTTAAGGTCTGTGGATAAATGTATTACCATCTGTTACATGCAGTAATAACTAAATCTGAGGTTTTCTGTTACTAAATGCAAATGTACCACACTTTTTTTCTTTTTTTAACTTTTCAGTAGATTTGTGTGTAAGCTATTTTTTCATTATTAGTTTCTTATAACTTTGGGCTGCATTATCTGGATTTTTGCTCAGTTGGAATTAAAAGAAAAATTGCTTTGGTGTTTTCAGTGGGCAGAAGGAGCACGTACTGTTTATTATCATCTTATTTCATCTTCTAGAAGGCGAAGACTACTCAATTACTCCTTCAACCCTTTATAAAGGCATCTCTCAAGCACCCCAAGAAGCCTCATGCCCTGGAGAAAAGTGCTCAGTAGTTAAAGTGTCCCACTGGAGTGAAAACTGCTTTTCTGTAGACTCCATTGCAGAATTTTTTCCCCAGTGACCACTTGAACCTGATGCAGATTTTCCACTTTACTGTTTGATTTGGGTAACTTGTATGTATTGAGAGTGCCCAAAGAATTAGTACAGGCAGCTTTGCAGGAATTCTTTTCACAAGTTGCTTGTCAAACCTCAGTTCTTGAAATAGATGTCATTGATCTGTAATTGTTCTCACCTGTGTTCAGCCAGCTCCTGCTCAGAAACTTGAACCTTCAGTTACGTTAGCTTTTACTGTATAACAAGCAAAGAAGAATCATCCATACAGCATTGCAAAAGCTGTCAGTCCAGAAAGAAGACAGAATGGGGAGATTTTAACAACAGTTGGGATCTGTATGGAAGCTGGTGAATTTAAGAATATGACTCTGGGGCAGCTCAAATCAACCTGAGTTTATGACTAAGCTGCCTTGCCTGTGTTCTGTTGTATTTAAACTTTTCAACCTTCATTTTCAGATTCTTTGATCTTTCAGTTGAAACAACATAGAAATGCTTTAGTCAGTGGGAATATAATGAAGAACAATAATAATACCATATTACTAATTACTTTTTTGAAATTAAAAAGTTAATGAGGAGGAAAATGGTGCTTGATTTTTAGTATGTGTCTCCCTTTCCCCATTATATGAAATAAGTGAAGATTTCTGCAGCCATGAATGTGATTTATCCATAAGATTCTTCCCAGTGGAACTCCTGGGCTATTATTGGAATGGGAATAGTTAGGTCAGCCCTTCATGCTGGGCTCATGCACTTTAATAAGTTCATCTTGGATACTCTTATAGAAATGTAGAAAAATAAACCTTGTCAGCATTTGGAATGTTATTTATAGTTGCTGGCTAAGATTAAGTTCATGGGTCTTCCATTTATACTTTTACACATTTACAATGAAAGGCACTTCAGCTCACTCATTCTGACTTCTGTGTTTACTTTTAATTTGTGTTGGCATTCAAGTTTAAGTGGCTTACAAGAAACTATAAAGTCGTATTGCTCCTTGTATATTCTAACTCTCATTTTTAATAATTTTATGCTTCAGGCTGAAAGGTTTCCCTTTAAGTTCTGTGGTGGTGTACTTTGCATGCAGGAGAAAATGTTGAACGTGGATTAGGGGTTTTTTTTCCCCCAATTGTTTACATCAATTCAAAACATAATAAGCAGTTTATTTTTTGTAAAGATAGACAAGGGAGGTCATATAAGGACAGTTGTTTTTGTAATTGTTGGCAGAAAAACATCCTGTGTAATGTGAATTGAGTTTTTGATTTTTGGCTTCCATGGCAACCACAGCCTGATTCTAAAAAAAAGTTTGGAAGTTGTGTAAAGCTGATGAACGTTCTTCAGGCAAATATGAGATTTTTTATTTTTGTTTTTAACTGAAAGAAGGGAAGAGACGGAAGTAAGAAGTTAGAGTAAGGAAAAGCGTATCTTGGAATGAGTTGAGTTGACCAAAGGAGAAATTATAGCATTGTATGCATTTTTCATCTCCTGCTGGTGTCACTGTGGACACGTGGAACCCAGAGATGCTTTATTCAGTCAGCAAAGGCCCAAGGAAAAATAAGCAAGAGAAGTGGAGCCTAGGCAAAAGATGCTTGTTTTGTAAAGTCAAGAGTGCTTGAAATATTCTCCCTGAATTCTGTTCTAGTGCAAAGCGTTTTTTAGCTTCATCACCTGTTTAATTTTTGTTTTGATATCATCATGCTCCAGTCCTTTTGTTCTCACCGTATCTTTCTCCCGAATATTAAGATTCTTTAGCTGTGCGCAGTACTTTTTTCTTTTCTTTCTGCACCCCTGGTGACTGGCACGTGTAGTCTTGTGACTGAAATGTGTGCCCCTTCACAGTCAATATTGATCAATGTGTTTCCATCAGTGAAAGGTTTTGGGATAGAATTAGAAGAGGAGGAAAGGTTTCTGTAGATACAATAACAGCCATGTGAAATTAACTGCTGAAATCCACCACTGAAGAAATTATGTTCAGTTGTGCAATTAAAATGGGATCCAAACTCTATTTGACTTAAATTGCATTCTCTGAGGTTTTTTGATTAAAAATTAATTCTGAGATTTTCAGGAAAAGTCTTCAGTTTTTCCTTCTACTTCCCACTGACATCTTCACGCAGCATTTCTTCACGTGATCCATTTTGAAAGACTGCAGCTGTAATTCAACATAACAAGTCTTTGTCACTTTTATGATTGGGATACATTGGTAACTCTTGAGGGGCTGTGAAATTTTTTCAAAATAGAATACACATTTGCACCCAGAGAATAAACGCCATGATAAAAAATGGATGTATCAGAAACTCTCGTTAGTAGTGTACCTGGCTCAGTTGTCTCTACCATTTAAGTTCTTTATCCTCCCTGTGAATATGTCTGCAGGGGCTTGAAAGGCTCTTCCTTAGTCATTGCTGTCCCAGAATCTCTGGGGGATTGAAGGAGGGGAGTATGAGAGGGTTAAAGTGCAGAGAGCTTGGGAACCCAGAAACAAGCTCCATAGTGACAGTTGTCCCTTATAACTGTAAATCAAATGCTGTAAAGAGCAGACTTCCCTGTACACTGTGGCTGCTTCATGTTGCTTTGTTGTCCTCATGAATCTAGGCTTAAAGAGCAGTCTATTTTTTTCAGTTTGTAAGAGTTACAGACTGAAAGATGCTGCTTCGAATAATTGAAATTATTATGCGGTAATGGTGTTTTTGTTTCTTGCTCAATATTTATATGTGAAAATTGCCAATTATGTAGGGCATAATTATGTAGTAGGGCTATGGAAAGAGAAGAAAGCTCTGCTACAATGGAGTTGAACCTGAGGTCACTCACCTCTGTGTGGCATTGAGAAGAAAAAGGAAGTCTGGTAGAGTTTTCAAGGGGTGCAATTCATTATTTTTGTACAATATTTACAAGTGCCTGAGTTAAACCTAGGCTTACCTAGTATACCATTCCAATGAAACTGCTATTGTCTTTCCTTTTTTTTTGGTAAGTACCTTTTTCTGTTTGGTTATCAACTTCCAGTCTTACTGGAGACATGTTGGCCCATATCGAGAAACTGGCCCCTGTCCTGTTCCTTTTGTCTTTCCACCTTCCTTTGGATTTTAAAAAACTGCTTGAAAGCTTCATGTGGTATGGCATATGGTGAAAAATCTGATGTCTGCTAATAGTTGCTGCTTGTCCCACTTGTTTGGAGGATTCAAAATTGGGATAAAATGAGTCTTGCACTTACACTGAAGCATGAACCAAGGACAGTGCATTTGTATATGCCACTGTGGAAGCACTGTAGGCTGAGGAGACCTCACAGTCACTGGAGTGCAGCAGCATGACAGCTGCTTCACTGGGCAACAGGACCAGCTGCTGGAGAAAAACACCTCCTTACTGGTCTTTTTAAGTAGTGCTTCATTCTGGGAATGGACGTAGAGAGTTTGTTTTCAAATCTTGTGCTGATGAGCTTGGGCCTTTTGCAATCTCTGAAACAAGTTATTTGGTGGGAAATTAATTGGTGGTTGAACAGCCAGCCTTCTGAAGATACCTAAAATAGATTTCCTGCATTGCTGGGACTGGAGATGAAGTAAGATGGATATAGGAGAGAATTTGAACAAACAACAGTTTCTAGTCTTATCAGAAAATACTGCTTTGTGTTTATAAATGAATGTGTTTTACTGTACACAGGGTACATATCATCATGTAGTAAAACCATATGAATTTAAAATTGTTCTTCTAGATGACCAGCTTATTATTTTATACCTTCTGTGTAGGACCACAGGTATCCTAACCTTTTTGGATATGAAAATGGAAAACAATTAGAGGAAAAATATTTCAGTGACAAAGGACACTAGTACTGGTTCTATGACTCATCCTGATCCCTGCATCTGTACATTAAAGCTTTCCTGTACTTTTCATGTCACAAGTTTATAGATGGATGATTATGTGAGGCACCGTGAGCCCTCACTCATGCCTGTAGTGAGGGCTCTTGAGCCTTCTAGTCATAGCTGGGGTTTCAAAAAGAAACCAGCAGGTGATAAAAGAGGATTTAAACCAGAATTACTTCTCTCACGGGCACAGGTAGGAGATAAATCTCATGCGACTAAAAGGGGCTTCCTAGCGTAACTTTGTAGCGTTGAGGATTTCTGTGAAACATTTTTCTAAGAGAAAGTTTAAGAGGGAAGATACTGTCAGTACAGGAGACCTTATGCTAAGAAAAATAAAGTTGAGGGAGTTGGGGGGTTTGTAACATGGTCTTATTTCTGGAGTGTGTATGGTTTTCTTCTGGTTTGGGGTTTTGATCAGTCATTTAAAAAGAAAGAGACATAGAACTCCAGGAGCGAGTCCAGCAGAGGGCTACAAAGATGGTTAGAGGACTGGAGCACCTCACTTATGAGGAAAGGTTGAGGGAACTGGGCCAAAGAGAAGATGGAGAGGGGATCTTATAAATATATAGAACTATTGGAAGGGAGGGTGTCAAGAGGATGGAGACAGACTCTTCTTGATGGTGCTGAGCAATAGGGCAAAAGGCAATGGGCAGAAACTGATGCACAGAAAGTTCCACCTGAACATGAGGAAGAATTTCTTTACTGTGTGGGTGACCATGCACTGGAACAGATTGCCCAGGGAAGTTGTGGACTCTCCCTCACTGGAGATGTTCAGAAGCTGCCTGGACACAGCCTTGAGTAATGTGCTCTAGGGAAATCTGCTGGAGCAGGGAGGTTGGGCTAGATGACCTCCAACCTTTCACCCATTCTGTGATTCTGTGCGAATAAAAATTGTTGCCTGCACCTAAAGTTCCCTGTGGATTTAAGTGTATGTAAATGAGATACATATATTAAAGGTTTGCATGCCCACTGCAAATCACACTTGTAGCTACTTCTTAATATTTGGCTAGTATATTCCAGCCATGTACAGCATACTGAGTTGTCGATAGTCTCCTTTTTTCATATGCTGGTGCTTCTTACAAATTGGCAGGTCTGGAGTATTGATGGAAATTGGTTATTCAGGACACAGTTTAGAGGGAAGGCAGCTGCAGCAGAGCATCCACTGCAGTGGTGGGTACGCAAGAGAAGCTAATTTATTGTTCTGACAGTTAAACATAGAGAAGTTTCATATTTGAAAAGGCAAGCAAGTATGGTTGTGGGATGTTTTCTAAATAAGTATGTTAATTTTAAAAGCTGTATTTTGTAAAATATCTTTTACTGCAGCCGAGTTGCAATGGATTGGACAGTAGGAAGGAGAATTGTCAAAACTACAAGTCTCAAAGTGTTGTAGTGCTATTCACCAGAATAATGCTGTCATCTTCCAGCTAAAGTAAATCCCAATATGTAATGCTATTTTTTGCTTACTGTGCTGCAGACGCTCCTTGAGTCTATGGTGGATGCAGCGGAAAACCTTTGCCCAAATGTAATGAAGAAAGCTCACATCCGTGAAGACCTGATTGAGGCTAGCACTGAGAAGATTTCCATTCCACGCACTTTTGTGAAAAATGTCCTCTTAGAGCAATCTGGAATTGATATCCTCAATAAAATTAGGTACTTTAAAAGACTAATCTGACAAAATTAGTCATAGAATTTGGATTTGGGGTGTATGTGTGTGTATGTGTGTTTGTGTAATAGAAGAATTTTGGAATGCTTTTGTGGCTCACAAGAAACTCTATTATACCATTCAAAGAGCAGGAAATCACCCTACGGGTCTGGTGAACTTAATTCAGGAGATTCATATATTTGGAATCTCTAGGGATGTGAGATTATTGATGCATGTGCTCTGTTTTATTTAGTAAAAGATTTGGTTTCTGGTGCACAAATAACGTTTTCATGACTGATACATTTTTTAAAACCTTTTTATGTTTTTGGGTAATACTGAATTAATGTAATAGAAGGAAATTGCACTTTTTGCTTTGACTGGTTGCGATGCTTTGTCTATTGCTGCATTTGGTCTTGTCCTGTAGCCATAGCAATCACTTTAAAACTTTATATGGGAGTTTTGCACAGCAGACAGACATACTTAAGAAATGGAAACTTGAATATTCAAACCACAAACCTGGAGCAGAAACTGTTACCCTAAATAACTCTTAGTTTGTCCTTTAAAAAAGAGGCTTTTCCCTAACCTTTTACTGCTTTTTTTCATATCAAATGTATACCAGAGAATATATTTATGCAGTATAATGTGGTTGACCTGTACTTAAACTTTCTCAGTTCCTTTCTGCTTGATGGAAAAGCATGTCATTTTGTATTGCGATGCTAATATCTTTGCAGAAGAAGAAAACAGTAAGACTTGGAAATTATTTTTGCAGAGTACAGCAAAATAGGCAGGAAAAGGTGCTAAAACCTTTAGCTATGCCTTCAGAGTGTTTAAATTGGTTCAGGGAGTCAGTTTTCTTCACTTTAGTCCTATCAAACAAATCTTGACCCCAAGACAATAATACTGGCTTTTCCACTTGTAGGAGCTGGAACTGTCAGTGGGGTGAGGGGGCCACACTGTCACCCTTCCTGCCTTATATTGTTTTAAATTAATATCAGTAGCTTAGAGAGATCCCTTCACTCTCATTTTCTTCCCACTGTGGCTTGGCCACCATTCTACCTCCCTATTGCCTTTCCAAGGAGTTCCTTACATTTTTGTCCAGGCTTTCTGCAGCAGTAGTGAAAGACCCACACAGAAATAGCTTTGTTAATCCAAAGCAGCTCAGTCCACACATAAAAAAATAAAATCATGTCACTTGCTGGAAAGTGTGAGGTGAAACATTTGGCCTTGAAAGCAGAGGCAGGAGAGATGGAGCTTCTGGCTGCAGCTCAGGCATATGTACTTGTGAGCTCCAAATCAGCTGCCCTTCACAGCCTGAGTCTTTGGTACTGTCGCCAAAGATGGGACCCCAAGGGAGCAATTCAGGGTACACATTTCCTTGACAGGGAGTTACCAGTGAAGCTTAAGTTCAGTGTGCAGGGTGTGTTGGTGTTCTTTGTATATGTGTGTAGGTGGAATGGCTGACATGAAGTTCTTCGGACAGAAAGTGGTTACCTAGAGCAAAAGAAGAAGCGAAGTTGTGATGGAGAACCAGCATTGTATACTTGTCCTTCAGCTGTCAGGCAAACACAAAAAAGGAATTAAGGAAATGAATGGATTGTAGTTGTTCAGTGTAGTAGTGTTAAACAGGCAGTACTGTCCTATCCCATTTGTCTGAGATTCATGTTTCTCTGACTTCAGTGGCAGAGTGTTCCTTACTGAGTTTCACTTCTGATTTTTATTCAACTCTTTTACCCAGATGTTTTCATTTCATCTCATGGAAAACTGTTAGAAGCAGGTTAAATATGGTACAGAGGCTCCTGTGTTTATTGTGTGATTCATGAGTTTATTTCTGAAACCTGCAGTCATGTATCCTGACACCCTCTAATGTTTTACTTCAAATAAAGTGACAGCACTATGGATAATCGTCATACTGTTGAACGTGTAATAAAGACAAAATTCTCCTGCGTGAATTAAAACGTTCTCTCATTTTTAATCCTGACACAGTGAAGTAAAGCTGACAGTGGCTTCTTTCCTGTCTGACCGAGTTGTAGATGAAATTCTGGATGCACTTTCCCATTGCCATCACAAACTGGTGAGTATTTCTCTGGTTGATATCTAATATACCAGACCTTAACAGTGCCATTTACATTCATAACTTGTTCAGTTTCTCCTTTCACAGCTCTATTTTGAAATTGGTCTTATTTTCATTGACATCCTGACATCATTTGAAATATGATGTTGGGATTCTTGCCTCTTTGCTTTAAGAAAGATGCAACCTTGGAAGAGACTGTATTGTATATTTGTCCTATCATCTTTTGAGCTGTTGTCAGACCTAGAAGTAAAAACACCATCAGGATGCAGCATTGAGTCCTTACTTGAGAACAATGATGGTATTTGCTGTGGTGAGATGATAAGGGTTGGTTGCTCATGAAATGAGAGGTAAGATTTCATTCTTTAGAATTCCTTAGAGACTGCTGAGACCTTGTTCCCTGAACATATATCTTGAGGCTATCTCAGAAATTTAGGTATCTAGTTTGAAGGGAGAGGAATAGGAACATAGGAAAGGAAACAAAGTTTGCTACTTGAAGGTGCTGAGCTGTCAGGAGGCACAGATACTTATTATTATAAAGGTACTTGTTTCATCAAGAGTAGAAGAAATAAACAACCCTGTATCTACAGAAAAACATTTTTACTTCTAATGCAATGGGGGTCTGTAAGGACAATCCAGTACTGTTTGTCATTCTCCTGATTAAAGTTTCTCTTCATTTCTAATTGAAATTTCTCTGGCTTCAACTTGCAGTCATGAATTTTTTCAGATGCTTTTCTCCACAAGATAAGGGAACCATATATATTTCTCTTTATTTCCTCTTTATGAAAGTCCTCACACACAGAAAACAAATCATTCTTTCTGCTCCCCCTCCTTTCTATTTTTTTAAATAAAAGGCTGTGTTATTTGAGCATGCATCTTTGTAATACAGAGCAGCATTGTGTAAAGGTACAACCTCTGGTCTCGGGAGCTATGCAGCAGCAGCAGCCTGCTGTGGGAGTGACCACATTAATGAGCTCCAGTTTGTCCTGGAGGAGGCTCAGCTGGCATGAGCAGTGGGCTGTCTCTGTCCAGTGGTATTGCACAACTTGGACATACCCTGATTCTTGCAGAGTATGTCATTTTCTCCAGCCTCCAGTGACAATCCTCTGCACTTTCTCCAGCTGTTTTAAAAGCCTCTTTTAAAATTATGGTCTCCAGAACCAGACTGACTATTCCAATGTTTTAACCAATACTGTACACAGGAGTGAAATGTTTTTTCTCCTGATATTCCTCACTCCTTGTATTTACATAGCCAAGAAGATAAGAATTCCATCCTTTCATCAGAGTTTCAGTGGCAGCTCATTTTCAGGGCAGGGTTTGCTAGACTCCCTATCACTAATGGCTTCTGGATGCTTGGCACTTGTTGCATTTTAGGATTGTGTCCATAGTTGCTAGTTGCTCTTGGAGGATTGTCTGTACATTTGATTTGAATTGATTTACCTTATTATCCATTTTGGCCTGCATTAGTAACATGTCTCTTTCTCCTATGTTTCTATTAGCTGCAGGTTCCTTCAGGTAGCATAACACTGGTGAAAACATTGAAGAGTACAGAACTCCTGTCTAATTTAACACTGTTAATCTTCAATTGACAGCTACAATCTGAGAGCTGGCAGCTAGTTCTTAAAACAGAAAATATTAAATGCACTGAAACAGTTCTGAGCCAGCTCCTTAAATTGGAGTGTCACCTACTACTAATTCAGCCACCTACAAATGTCTGTGTTGCACTGACATAGTCGTGTTTGAAGCAACTTTGAAAAATAAACCTTGTTTGAGAAGACCTCAGTTTGCCTAATGTGATGATGATTAGCATTAATTATTATTGTAGCTATTTTAGAGTGCTTGAAGATAAATCCATAGGAGCTCTCCAGTTGTTTTTCCTGAGTAGACACTAGTCTCAATGAGCTGTAATTGACTCAGGTCATCTGTTTTTGATGGTTAACAAAACCGCAATCCACTGGCTGTTGGGAGTTGTGCTGATGTTAAACAGTGGACTACAGCTCTCCTTAGCTGCCTTTTTGAAGGCTTCTGCTGATTTGGGCTAGCTGGTCTTGAAATACTTGCTTTTAACAGGTGTTATTTAATGTTCTCTTTAGTTATCAAAAGAACTAGAAAATATTTCATCATTTTCATGACTGCATGAACCCGCTTGCTTCCAAGTACAATCCAGGGTGGTTCACGTAACATTCTCTGTGGTCTTAGTAACAGTTTTTGCTATGCAGGTCTAAAAATGGATTCTATTGTTGTTAGAGCTTTTCCGTATCTATTTCTTCAGTGATACAGAACTGAGGTATTTAACAAAGCTGTCCTTCTTTTCCTATAGCAGGTGATAACATTTGGCCATTGAATAATTAGAAAAATTATATTAACTGAAATTGTACATGCCTTTGTGTTTGTTAATTAAAAAAAATAGTTTAGGAGAAAGCTTCCCTTCCACACTTTTATTTTCTTTATAAAACAAACACAGTGTGAAGATTAGCACACACAACAGAGCTTGGCTTTTGTACTTGGTTTTCTAGGTTCCTGTGATCACTGAAGTTCTGTAAACCTTCTGGTTGGGTTCTCTTTGTCTTTTTAAAGTTTGACTGGTGTGTTCTTGTCTCTTATCTTTGTCTCCAGGCTGACCATTTGACCAGACGTGGCAAACCACTTCCACAGCAAGAGTCACTGGAGATTGAGTTAGCTGAAGAAAAACCAACTAAACGCTCTATCATCACAGTTGAGGAGTTGACAGAGATAGAACGTTTGGAGGATCTGGACACTTGTATGGTAAGACACATTCCTCAGCCCATTTGGTTAAGTATGCAAGTAACTGGAGGAAAAATTCTTTTCAAAATATCATTGAGCAAATTCATGGTATCAGAAAACTGAAGTTAGGAATTGGCTTCTAGAAGAAATAAATGTTTGCTTGGAATATTTTGTGTCAATTGCAGATCACTGTTCAGCAAAGGAAAAGCTTTTCCCATTTCTTCACTTCTCCTTTCCTTGTACCTTTTCAAGGGCCTTTCCCTTGCATACACTGCTACAGTCACACTAATACAGTAAACATCTCTTCCACTGGCCACAGTTTCACAGAGATTCAGTTGCAGTAATAAAATGGACCATGCTATCCTTTGACAAAATGCTGCTTTCTGCCTTTGTCTTCCTTCTTCTTGACATGGATTCCTCTCACCTGTGACAAAAAATGTTTCTGCCTGGAAGTTATGTTATTGACATTGAACAGAAGTTGATTTTTTTTTTTAATTAGCTTTTGAATGTATGGAAGGAGTCTTAAAACTTAGAGCTTGGGCTGCAAGTGATCCTAGAGGGCAAGCTTTTCAAAAGTAATTGAGTTAGGAGCGTGAGATCCAGTAAAAATGCTGAACATAAATTGCCTTATAAAGTCCCATGTGTGGGACTATAATAAGGATGACTCCATGCCATAGCACGATCCTTTAAAAGATGTGAATCCACAGGATTGCAAATAAATGAGTTGCTAACTGCTTTCAATCTCAAATCCTCCTCTTCCCAGCTCAGTCTATTGAGGAACTCTACTGTGGACAGGAACTTCAGGGAGCGCTTCTCTATTACAAATTAGTCAGTCTAATAGGTGATCGTGTCTGCAAGGGATGAGCTTTCTTCTCTACCCCCCTACCTGGCTCCTTGGCCATGTGCTTTCAGAAGAAGTTAAAATGGCAGAAAAACTGATTGCATTGTTTTGTAGAAGGTTTGTTGATTCAACTCCCCGAACAGACGTACTGCAGAGTCAAACAAGTACAGCACACAAGAAGGAGCAGCAGAGTTGCTTCTTTCTGCAGCAGCTATCTGTTGGTCTCACTTAGCCATAAAACAAAAGCACACCTTCCTTGGAAATATCAGATTAAAATAGATTCTCTCTCTTCCAATCTCCTTTTTCACCAAGAGTTGATTTGATACAATATTTGTCTGAGCATCACAAATCCCTGTCAGACTTGTGGTGTTGATTGCATCATCTGGCTCATCACTGCTACTATCAAGTTCCAGAAGCTTTCTGTGGCCAACATTCAGTAATCATTTTGAGCCTTAACTCCTGCGGGAGAGAGTCATCCCAGTAACATATGTGGCATCTGAGTCCTGTACCTGTAAATTAGTTTTTGCATGCTGGCTTCGTATATAGAAAAATAAGGTAAGGACTCATTTTGACACTCCACTCTCCACCTTTAAATTTATTCTTACAGCCTGTTAAGGATAATAATATTGGAAATCTAAAAAATAGCTCCTGTCTTTATCTCGTATCACCATGGTTATATGAACACATCATATCAACTCTGCTGTTATCTTTCATTTTGGTCATATTAAAATAATGGAAATGTGATGATGCTTACGCTCTTTAGAAGATGCATTAGATGCTAACTGTACTTATATTCAGAAGTGTTTATATCTGTCTTCATTGTCTTCATCCACTCTCCTCTTGCATAGAGATTCAAATACTTTTGTGACACAGATTCTCATCAATATCTAATTTCTGAAGAGAATGAAGCATCAAATAAACATGAGACAGTAATCTCAGTCAGTGCTAAAAAATCCATTTATTAAAAACTGTAATCCATCTTTGAGAGCTGCTTTTTGGATCTTGGCTGCAAATTATGTTGGTTGCTGTTGTAAAAATATATAGATAAATAGATGGAATCATGAAATAGTTTGGGCTGGAAGGAACACTAAAGATCATCTGGTTCTGTGAGCAGGAACACCTTCTACTAGGTTGCTCACAGCTGGCCTTGGATAGGGGCCAGGGATGGGGCATCCACAGCATTTCTGGGCAACCTGTTCCAGTGCCTCACCACCCTCACAATAAAGAATTTCTTTCTAATATCTGATCAAACCCCACCCTCTTTCAGTTGAAGCCATTTCCCCTTGTCCTGTTACTACATGCCATTGTAAAACGTCTCTCGATGGCTTTCCTGTAGGCCACATTTAGGTACTGGAAGGCTGCTGTAGGGTCTCCCAGGAACTTTCTCTTCTCTAATCTGAACAACTCCAACTCTCTCAGCCTGTCTTCATAGGAGTAGTGCTCCAGCCATGTGATTATCTTTGTAGTCCTCTTTTGGACGCGCTCCAGCAGGTCTGTTTCCTTCTTATGTTGGGGATTCTACTGCTGAACACAGCTCTCCAGGTGGGGCCTCACCAGAGCAGAGCAGAGGGGGAGAATCAACTCCTTCAACCTGCTGGCCACGTTGCTTTTGATGCAGCCCAGGACATGGTTGACCTTCTGGGCTGTGAGTGCACATTGCCACGTCATGTTGAGCTCCTCATCCACCAGCACCCTGAAGTCCTTCTTCTCAGGACTGCTCTTAATCCATTCTCTGCCCAGCCTGTGTTTGCCCTTGGGATTGCCCCGACCCACGTGCAGGGCCTTGCACTTGGCCTTGTCAACGTTCACACAATGAGATAGCCCCAAAATGCTGAGCAATACAGGGATTTTTACTGAGCTGGTGCTCTCACTGATTTTTTTGCAACCTAAAGCATGTTAAGAATGTATCTTCTTTGCGGAGTTAGTACCTTCAAAGACAGCACTTTCCAAATGATATATTTTGGCTGTGGAAAAATCCTATAGATTTCAGATATTCTCTTGATAAAAATAATGTGATTTGTGGCAGCATTTAAGTGTTGCACAGGTATTTGCGTGGAAATGAGGAACCTTCTGAAAGGAGCATCAGTGAATGCTTTGTGAGCTGGTCAGTGCAAGAAACAGATATGTTGCTGAGAAATTCTGCTAGAAAAAGAAGCATATGGTTTTAGGAACTGTAATTATGGACCTAACTCTCTTAGATTAATTTTAAACGAGGAATAGCTATTTAGATCTTACTTCCAAAATGGCATTAGTCCAGAATACTGCCTTGTTTGATCGTTGGAAATCCCTAGCCCTTACGAAGTGTGATGATAAAGCAGATCTTAGCCTTTTGAGTAGATGGTGCACCTGGCTGTGTGTTCTGCAAACCTCAAACCTGAAACCTTGAATTGCAGCTCAGTATTATGCTTGTTTGGGAGTTTAATCTCCTATTGCCGAAAAAATTTGGAACATGGGATGAGTCTGATCGTGTTGCTGGGATGCCAGGAAAAACTTGCCTAATCTAAGCCCTGTCTATCAGATTGCTCCAGCTGTCAAGATGTCTTGGGTAGAAGGAATTTTGGTTATATAGGAGAGATACTGAGCTTGGACCACCCTTTGAGGGGAGCTGGGTTTTGTTCCATTTGCAAAATGGCATTCATTTTGCAAACCCTGTTATCTTCAGCAAGGCTGGTCACTTTGTTCATGTTTTCTTCAGCAAGCCTATTTAGCATCAGTATTCTGGCTGAGGTAATGTATACAGCATTATGACTCTATGATTACAGGTAGATTATATAGCACTGAAGCTAGGTGAATGACTATGAGTGAGGTAGATATATAGGTAATAAAACACTTATGAGCAATTTGCTTTTATATGGGGTTTGAAAGTGGAACAGAGAAAAGTTTGGAACACTTGGGTTGGCAGCATAAAGATCTGAAACCTCCAGTTCTGGTGACAGAGTGAACAAACAGGCACTGATGTGTTTCAGAGCCTGCCCACATACTCACAAGCAGGGTGCAGAGTGGCTGTGGCTGGGAGGATTTCCCTGACATAGTAGAAAGTTGCTATCCATCCGCTTCAAAGTTAGGTGTAAACAGCACAGACAAGACAGAATGAAATATCACAAATGGGCCCATGAAATCCACCACCGAAAAATAGACTTTTAAATGTTATTACTAGTATTTTCTGTTGCGGGAATCAGGACTTTCTGAATACCAAACTGTGCAGTTAACATTTATTAGCTTCAGCTTAGGGTTTGTTTCTCATCCAGCCTTTAACAGCGGCCTGAGAGCCCATAATATGAAAGACTTGTCAGTCATACCAGAATTTGCTAGTCTGTTAAATGAGTTGTGAAGAACGCTGGGAGCGATTGAGTTGGTCCAGCATAGGATGTGACTGCCGGAACATTATGCATCTGAGAGTTTCTGATCTCTCTGAGCTGCAATACAGTCAATTGATGCTTCCCTAACCTACAGCTGAATTAGTTGTCTACATTTAATTAAAGCTGCATTGATGGTACTAAGTCTTTAGATAGAAGTTGTGTGTAAGTAAGATGGAAAGAAAAATCTTCATGCAGAAAATTACTTACTGTTCTCAGGTTAAAGGAAAAACCATGGCCTGCTTTTCAGAGCTTAGACTCAATCATGAATTAACTTCGTAAAATACTATGGTTTGTCTAAATTTTTCTGTGTGTATATAACAAGTATGACACATTTTAAACTCATACATGCATTGTAAAACTTACTTTAATAAAGTACCCTTTTTTACTGAGATTGATCATCATGTGTCTCGTTATGTGTTATTGTGTTGGTAGATACTAACTGATTTTTATTTGCATAATGCTTCAAGCTGTACTTTATTCTTTTATAGCCATTAGTTCTTTGCAGAAGTAAGAGATATTATATAATGTTCAATTCCCCATCAAAAGGTAATGGAGCATCTTTGTTAGATTGTGTTTAACAGTTATGTTGTCAACCTTTTTGGCTTTTTTAGCTGTTTGAATATTGTTTTTGCTTCCAGAATACTAAAGGGAGATCACTAGAGTTGAGCCACTATTTAAAGACGTTTTTAGAGAAATAGCTTTTTTTGCTAAAAATCCATGTACCCATCTTCTAAATATCCGTTTCAGCAATATAATTTTATTACTGTGGGTAGTAGCAAGCATACAGACAGGATGAGTATTGGATTTAGGGCAAAGAAGAGGTTATTTTCATTATGAAGAGGTATGGTAGGAAATTGTTTGAAACATGTAAAAAAATTGTAGCTTGTAGTACAGAAGTTTGCTTATAACTCTTCTTTAAAGCATTTCAGTGTAAGACTGAAATGCTTGGATAGTAAAATGTGCTTGAAAAAAAGCGTGTGGCTTATAGAAAGGACTGCCTGCAATGAATATTGAATCTTAGCCGTTTTTCAGCTATTTCTAATTTCAACCAAAGAAATTGTTCTGTGACTTTACTGGAGAAAAGTTTTTAAAAAAATAATTAACATATTAAAGTTTTAGTCTTTATTGATCAATAGATTTCATCTGTACAGTAGAGAAGAAAATTTGCAGAAGTAACAGAACACTGGTGGGTTCGTGGTGTATGTTTTTTCCTGGGAGTGTACTAGCTAGCCATTGTCAAATATAGAGCAGATGAGTCCAGTATCCAGGTGAAGACTTAGCACCCTGTGTGTTCTGACAAGGAGTGTATAGACCTCAGTGTTTTCAGAGAAAAGGGAGAAATGGCACTCACCACACAAGAATTAAATTTATTTTTTAAAAAAAGGAAAAAGAAAACTCCTAAAGCACCACCTGAAGGCTTTTCTCTCCCCTGCCCCCATAGCAAATTAGAATTAAAATAACAGAAACCTATTCTGTTGCTTTCACTGGCAGAAGGAGAAGATCATGGCACAGACTCAGGCACAGGTGCAGTGATACTGTAGGAAGAAAAATTAAAGTAGAGGTTCTCTGGTGTGCCCTGACATACTACCACATCTGATTCTTGTTGCTCATTTTTTACCTGCAGCAGAATTGTCTCAGGCATAGAGTCAGCTTTTTGGATGAAAGACTGAACACCTACTGCAATTAAACCCTGTTTCCTGTTGGACTCCGTATGTTCTCCTGCGCTATAAATAAAGCTCTAGCTCTGTGACTGACATTATTTTTGCTGAAAAGAGCATTTCCACTTTCCCCTGCACACAGCTAGCACTTTTCTGCCTACACCCTCATGCTTGTACTGGTGTTCACACAGCCTCACTACAAACTGGCTGTGGGAATTGATTCAGCTGACAATTAAGCTTTTTACAGAGGATTTCTTTCCCAGGTTAGTTTACAGACTGACTAGTCCTCTGGCTGAGTCCACAAAACAGATCCTGAGCGGCAGGAACAAGCAGACAGGGATGAGGGCAAAGGCAGCAGCCTGGATGAATGCTGGATTAAATTGATTGTGACACTTGAGTTTCTCTCTTGTATGCATTAGCAGAAATGGGCCTTTGATGTGTAGTAAATACAGCACTCTGTGGGAAGCTAGAAATTGGCATTATGGTATGTGAGAGCATTCTTGGCTTCTGAAAAGGCTCCATCACAGGCATGCAAGCAAATCTACTGCAGTGGGAGTCCAGTAATATTTGACTCACCCCAAACTAGGACAGTTTATAAAAATATCACCCAGAAGGAGCACAGCACAGTGCCAGTGTCCTCCCTAAGCCTTTTCCTACACATGGAGAAAATAAAATAAAAAGGGAGCCAGTGTGGTCCTTTTACAGAACCTGCGAATGTCTTGTTTATTTGCAAATTGTGTGTTAGCCTCACCATTAGTATTATGAATACATTGACTTCAATTGTGAATATTTGTTATCTGTCTTTTTCTGGGTTCCTTTATATATAGTTTTGCAGCTTCCTCACTGCCTGTTGAGATCTTTATCCATGTTTATTCAATGTCTGTTACATGTATAGACTGCAGAATATACAGGCTTATGAGGGGTTACATGTTCACAGCTTAAATGCTCTAAAAGAAACCTTGCTTTCAATGTCTCTTCTTGGTCTCTGAGTGAAAGGAGATGATGGATAATTGATATATATTTGGTTTTTCTTAAACCAACCGAGATTTCTTAGTCAGAATTCAAAGCTGTTTTTCATAGTTTTGGGTACATTATTGGCACAATTTGAAGTAAATGAAGAACATCATAAACTGTCTCTAATAACAGTACTCCATGCTTGTTTAAGAAAAAAAATGTAGTGTAAAATTGGAGGCTGTTTTCTGCTTGGGTTAAAACGAGAATTGTGGAATGCAGCTGCTGGGTACTCTGTTTGTGTGGTGACACTTCTGTATCAAGCACTTGTCTTCCCATAATACTGATGCTTTCTTTTGCTCTAGTGGACACAGGTTTGTGTTGAGGATGGAGGGGAGGGTATGTAGTTGTTGTGATTTAAGCCTGGCAGGCAGCTAAACACAAAGCTCACTCCCCCTCAGTGGGATGCATGAGAGAATCAGAAAAAAGATAAAACTCATCATTTTATATAAAGACAGTTTAATAGAACAAAAAAGGAAGGAAAAATAGTAGTAATATTAAAAGAATATACTAAACAAGTGATGCACGATGCAGTTGTTCACCACCTCCTGGCTGATGCCCAGCCAGTCCCCAAGCAGCAGGCCACCACCCCGTGGCCAACTCCCCCTGGCTTTATAAGCTGAGCATGATACCATATGGTATGGATTGTCCCTTTGGTCAGCTGGGGTTAGCTGTCCTGGCTGTGTCCCTTCACAACTTCTTGTGCACCCCCAGTTTCCTTGCTGGCAGGGCCATATATGAAGCTGAAAAGTCCTTGACGTAGTGTAAGCACTGATCAACAACAATTAAAAACATCAGCATGTTATTGACGTGGTTTTAGTGCTAAATCCAAAGTACTAGGAGCCAGTCGATGTTCAGCACAAACAGATACAGAATAATTTTCCCACAGCCTCTGTTTGTAAGAACCTTCTTGTTATTTCCTGTGGCAGATTAGCAAGAGCTCCTTTGGAGTAGTTCTTGCCAAAATCTGTACTCTGGGATCTTTTGCAGAGGCACAACAGCAAACAACTTGAGAATAACCTCTGATAATGCTGTTACTGTAGCATACACCTGTCTGCAGCCTTGATGTGTCTCAATTCAGTTAGTATCTGGCAACTGTTGTCTCAAATGGTTGAGGTGTTTTCTGTATAGGTTGCATGGTCCTTTCTACTGCTTTTTGATTCTTCCAGCAACTCAAATAACTTGGCATGAAATACTTATATGTGTTGTATGGGAGAGTCTTGTTTACTCGGAAATCTGGAGAACCTACTGAAAATAGCACATGCATGAGTCTGTCTCACTGAGACTGCTTCATGGTTCCCACTTCATGCAGAAGAACATAAGACTTGCAAATTTTTGCTCTGCGAAATTGATACCTCATATTGCAGGGATAAAGAACAGTTGCTCACAGGAAGAGGTGAAAGAAAGTCTTTGTTAGGGCAGGAAGTTATAGAGTACTGTTAGATTTTGCTATATTTTGTCAAGGAAAAGGATGTTAGGATGAGATGGGTTACCAGAATGGAACTTCAAAATAGATAAATAAATAAAATCAAATATACATAGTGCCAAAAGACTAGAAGACAGCTTCCAAGTTATCAAATCTCATCCCTCCTATCATTGACAGCTGCATCACACAGCCCTATTCACGAATCTGTCAGGCTTACTCTCAAAACATCTTTCTGTTAGAGTAGAGGAGAATTTAGAGGTAAACAGATACTTTCTTCTGGTGTTCTTTAGGTCAACTAAAGCCAAAGTGGTGGATGTATCTCTGCAGTGAGATCTTATCTCATGTTATTAAAGATTGAATTACTGTGAATTTTTGAGGTCAGTAAGTGACAGGATTAGAATACTGATCTGAAAGCAAAAGCACTTAAACTGGTGAAAAAATGTTCAAGTAAACAGATATTAAAGAAAACTAAAAGAAAAGAGCAAGAGAAAAAGACAAAGTGATTGAAAACTCAGGTTAGTTTCATTCAAAGTTGATCAGAACCTCTTTTTATTTTGTACAGTTTAGTGGTGTGTCATTTCCAATGCCATACTTATTGGTATTTAGATATACTGTATTTAGATACTCCTGGGGTAGCTCGTGTCTGCTACTCTCTGAGAAACTGCAGAATCCAGTGCCTTGTTGCTAGGCAGCACATAATTCTATGCTTGCGGGTGAGCAGTCCTGCTTTGCAGGGTAGGCTTCTTCCTCCTTTTTCACGGTGTTTCTGTCATTCCCAGGCTCATGTGCTGTCTCATGACTGTCTGACCAAGCAACATTATTTGAATCATGTGTTGCATTTAGGTACTGTCACTCCATAGATCAGCTTTTGAGTTTTGCCATCCTCTCTTGGGTAAATATGGTTGATCTGCTCTATCAGTTTGTTTCAGAAAAGAAACTCAAATACTCTACTCAAGTATTTCTGTTTCTCAGACAGGATCTTAGAATATTTGCTAGTTTCCTGTCAAGATATTTCCTGTTTTCAATAGGGAAATATCTTGACATAGTAATTCCTGACTGGACTTAAAGTTCAGAAAGTTGAGGGGATTTTTTTTAGTATATCTCAAAGTGTCTGTGGAGTATAAAGATTTACTGTGCATGCTGGAAAGATGTCTGAAGCAAATTTCAGTGAGAAAAGAACAACAGCTCAAGTATGCCTGGGTTTTCAGGAGTAAAGCTTCCCATCATAATTCTGAGCACAGTCTACTAGTCCACTTCTCCATCCAGGGTGAACTGTATCTGATTCACTGTGATAAGTCTCCTTGTAACTTTTCTCCTATCAAATGTCAGTGCAAGCAATTGCATCATCTGCCCCCAAAGGGTCTAACAGTGGGGGCAAAATGACTGGTGTTTTCTGCCTGGATGACTACTTTTCCTTTTGGTAGCTGTTCACTTCAGGCTGTTGGAAGGAAGGAGAGATGTAGAAGCTGTGTTGGTTCTCAGTCCTGGGAAGCTGAAAGGCAGACAGGTACAGCAGTTCTTGTTCCCAAAATCATAGAATGGTTTGGATTGGAAGAGACCTTTAAAAATCATCTAGTTCCAAGTTCCCTTGCCATGAGCAGGGACATCCTTCGCTAGATCAGGTTGCTCTGAGCCCTGTTCCACCTGACTTGAACTTCCATTCAGGAGTATGTTGCCTCAGAGTTGCTTTTATGATATGCTTGCCCAGGGCACCTGATATATGTGATAGCTGTTTTTAAAGAATTGCCTAAGGATATCATAAACAGTTGTCCACCCTCTCCATATTTGCCAAGTTTAAGAGCTTTTTATTTGTACTGTATGGAAGATTAGGTCACGAACAAAGTAATTTTTGCATCATTGTTTGCCAGCTGAAGGTAATGAACAATGACAAGCAAGCAGGTTGTGGTGACTTGAGGTAGTTTGTGCCATCAGACCTTCTGCAGCTCTCTGTTCTACACTCAGTTTTTAACTAAAGAACTATAAAAATTAAAGTGGTTGGAACTATCCTTTTTGATTATCTTGAAGCCCAGCTGATGTAGAAGATGCTAGTATCTTCATGAACAAGTAGAAAAGAGAACTGATGATATGGAGAATTGCTTTTTCTCTTGCAGGTGGTAGTTTCAAGCAGAATTCCTTGCAGGGTACTAATTCAGAACATGAAATTAAACATTCAGCTTAATAGTTTTAGGAACCACTCAGTTTAGTTTATGCATCTGATTTTTTACTTTTCATAATAAAAGCTTTGACTGTTTGTATGCAGTTATGTTTATTAGCGGGAATTTTACATGACTTGAAAGATGCAAGCGCAGAATTATTAATTAAAAGAATATATTAAAATGCTTGATGAAATATCACAGAGTACACGAGCCATATCTCAGCAAGTAGAAAAGCAAAAGTTTTTTGGCTAGTAAAATAAAACAAGCTCACGGGCAAATCAATATTGAGCTTATCTTACTGCAGTGCTACTCCTTTTCTTTCAGAAAATGTTTCTGTACAAAGTAATTCTAAAGGTCAGGCCGATTTAGATGAGATGAATTGAATTAATTCAGAACTATAGCACTGAATTAATTCAAAACCATTTCTCTTAAAATTCAGCTCTTGGGGAAGTAAATAAACAAACATTTCCTGAAATTCATATATGGATTATTTGTATATCATATTTATTTACACTATATATATTTATAGATAGTATTTCCATATAGAGGACAGAACTCTGACAGATAAAGTTAAGGACTAGATCCTCTGTTGATGTAAAAATGCAAAGCTGCTACATTCAGGACAGTTGTATCTAAAAACAGCAGCCTATTGCAGCTTGGCTTTGGTGTCAAAAAAACATGTTAGGGTCTTTGCTCTCCTGTCTACTGTAAAATACTCCATTAGCTGTCACGCATTTAACTTTCCAAGGGCAATGGCACTCAAGGGGGAGATTCTAAGGACACTAATTCAGGTTACCATCACTGCTAGTGGGAAGTACGTAGCTGAATTTCTGAAGCCATGCTTCAGGGTTTTACCCTGGAAATCATGGCATAAAATCTTCTGTAATTGAAGTAAGCAATACTAACTTTCTAGTTTCCAAGGTTTTCAATACAGATGGTGAGGCACCTGCATGTGCAAAGATTCATATGCAAAAAACAGAGTTGGTCAGTTTACTGCTCTGCTTTATAAAGTGTACCTGAAGATTTTTATTTTTTCAATGAGACAACAGATGTGTGACAGCTCTGTCAAAAGGAGTTAGGAGACTAGAAGCAGCATGGAAAATGTTGATTGACTGAAGGAGTGTCATGGCAGCTTTGCAGGTCATTCCTTACAGCAAAAGAAAACAGCAGGATTTGCAATAAAATTCCCTGTTTTCTTATACCTCTTTCTTAAAAAGGCATACCCCACAAAATACATATAGCTGAAATGGTATAGCACTGATTAAAAATGTTCTGTAAGAATCCTTTAAAGTATTTTTTCTGACATCTCAATTCCCAATGGCACATTGTCGTGATTCCCCAATGCAACTTCTGCTTTTGTTTGGGTTTAGTTTTCTTGGGATTTTTGGTTGTGGATTGGTGTTTCATCTCAGCAATGGCTCATGTACACTTGGAGGCAGACCACCTTATTTTCAATTATGCTGAGAGCAAACATAAGCATTGAGTGGCCTCATGGTTTGTAGCACTTCAGGGGTCCAAAGACTGCCATTAGCTTCCCTGCAGAGCAGCCAGATTCCTTGGTGACTTCAGGCAAGTCCCTTAGTCTTAGCTTTGCTTAATGATGCTTCCTTGTCTAAAGTGTTGCCTGCTGTGTGCCTCCTTCTCCTTCCTTACTCCCCACCCACGAGCTCTTTAGCACCTTTAAACTTTTAAGTGACTCAGTAGTGGCACTGACTTTGGTGAGATCACTGAAATCTGGAAGGTAGGAGTTTCCATAAGCCCTTGTTGAATCAGGACCATAGACTGTAAACTCCCTCAAAACCTGAGATTGTTTCCATTTATATGTGTGTTACTTTGCACTTTAGCCCTAATCACATTTCCAGCTGCTTGTAGAATATAAATAACTTTCCCACTTATGCATTAAATACACAGAAACCAGTGGAGTATTGCCATGAATGCTATCTTAAAGAGAAACCATGTTGCAGATTTATTTTTTAAGTGGGCTGGAGAACTTTTTTTAAGATTGTTTCAGTTTTCAGATATTTGTCAGTTGGATTCTACAGTCTCCCCAGCAATCTCTGAGCAGCCATAGTGAACGGTAGTATAGAAGATGGGCAAGAGAAAAGAGAACATAGATGCTGACAGAGAGATTGAGTAAGAGTGTATGTGTATGTGGGTAGCATACAAAAATGAGAGTAATGAGGAGGTTTGCCTGAATTACTGTTAGCTGAGAGCTCTTGTATAAAGCCAAAGTTTCTGAAAGTAAAAGAAAATAAAGACAAAAAACCTCAACCAAACAAAAAAAAACCAACAAAACAAAACCTCAACAAACAAACAACTAACATTGGGGACAGTAGGAAAGTAAAGGAGAGGAGCTGTGTGCAAGAACACGCAGCACTTTCTTGTCCAGAAGTTTAATACAGACTGTGACTATTGACTTCTGCCACAAACACTCTGCACTGTTGTTATAGCAGCAGTTCCCATTCAACCTGGAGACAAACCCACACATCTAATAATGTTTTTCTTAGTCTAAATCAAAGAGGACCATGACTGGTCATGATAGAAGAGGTGGGACATGGCATTGCATCATTTCATATGATGGCTGTGCTGCTTTCTTATCATTTCTGAAGGGAAGAGCAAAAGTTGTGCATTAGTAATGGAACAGCATTCCTCTAATATGCCAAAAGTGCTCGAAAGTCTGTGCCTCTAAACCTCCTTATGGGAAAGAGAAATGCTGTTGCTTCGGAATAGATTTATTTAAACCTCGGGAGAACAAACTTGCATCCTTTTTCATTCCTTCAAGAGAAGCTTTATTTTATTTTCCTTGCTTGCCTGCTTTCACAACAAACTGCCAATTTTTAATTCAGAATCTTCCTTCAGACTGGGAAATAACAGAATTACATTTTTTTTTTATCTCGCTACTGGTGCCAGCAAAATGAAAAAAACTCAGCACATTGGGACAGCAGGTGTCAGGTTGGCACCATTGGTGAGTGCCATATATTGGAAACAAATGTCAGAAAACCTGAATTTGTCCCAATATAGATCAAACAAGAGAGATCGCATCCTTCTCTGGTTGTCCTCTGGAAATACAAAATGTGTAGCACCTCCAAATAAAAGGGATTTTTACCTCATTCCTGCATGTCACCTCTCCTGCTAAGATTTCCGAGTGTTTTGGCTTTAGTTTTCTTTATTTTGGTGGTTTCTGGTTTTGCCTCCTTTCCTGAGAACTGCTATTGCTTTGTCTTCCCCATTCATATTCTTTTTTCTTTCTTTTTTGCTGCATGGAGACTCTCTGCTGTACAAGTGTAAGTATTTTTTTAGCTCTGCTGTTTCTGGCCTACTTGTTTATGTTTTTGTGCTCCATTTGCCTCTGTACTGCCTTGTGAGTCTCCTGGGAGACTGTAGTGCCATCCATCTGCACCTACAAATGAAATAGGCAGTGGTTCAGGGATGAGGCTGGATTTACAGAAAGGTTCAGCTAACATAGCATCTGAATTTAAAGGATCCCTTGGCTTTAATACCAAACCAAAGCAGAGTACTGATGTCGGAGGTGTAAGCATAAATGTTACTGCCCAGAAGGAAAATCTATTGATTTGGTTTTATATTCAAGCATCATCCAGTTTAATGAAAGAATAGTCCTTAACACATTCTTGAAGCTGGAAAACCGTGCACTGTTTTGCAGGAAGGAGGGTTGAAGGGAGACTGGCTGGGGAGCTCAATTTGAAGAGGGAACAGCAAGTTGCTCATTAGTTTGTTTGAAATCTTTTGAAAGGGAAGTGACAGCAGGGTCACAGAGCTTCCCTGTATCTAATAGGATTGAATTTAAATTACTTTGGAGTAGGAGGAGAAAAAAGTGGAAATAAGCATGTCCCTCAGCACTGAGAATAATTCCAATTATCTGTATAAACAAGGAAAAGTATCTGAGACCTTGTTGCTAAAAGTACATTGCTTTCTAGCGTTCAAAACAGAGTGATTTTAGTTGATCTTTTTAATTCCCAAGGTACTAGTGTTCCTCCACAGTTGGTAATATAATTTCAGAAAGCTCCAGAGAGCTCAGATGGTTTTGAAGGGAAGGCAATCAGAAGGTAGGAATCTGGAAAAGTGATCATGGGAAGAGATCTTGGGAGTTTAAAGTTAGCATGGACACAGACAGTGTCTAAGTAAGCCCTTATTTGGGAGCGTAGTAGAAATTTTGCTGGCTCCCATCTGCTGCAGAGGGGTACATTCATGAAGCCATCTCCAGAGACCTCTGTGGCATAGGTGCACCCAGACTTCCAAGAGGTCCTCTCAAAATCCAGAGATGCAGCTAATATTTTCATTTTTTCTGCCAAGCAGCCTACAGTGTGCTCATGGAAAAGTAGTTAAAACAAGGAAGTGGTTCAGGAGGTGGTCTGCTAGAATGGCAAGTTTCTGGAAGTTGTGGAAGAAGTGAAAGAGGGGAGGTTGATACTAATAGTTATTCCTCTGTAAAAGCCATGAGTGAAACATAAGGCAGGAGAGCCATGTTATGCTTGTGGGGCCAGAGGTGGTGGGAAGGCAGAAGGTCTGACAAAGCTGAACTGCTTCCATGAGCTATGGAAATCGGGGCTGGGGGGTTCAGATATCTCCTCTAGGAATGACATGTGCACTGCTGCTGTAGCATACTGTGCGGTGGCTGAGATGTTAAGCAGAGATTAATCCTAATATTTTGTAAAAAGAGCGCACTGGCCTATTTAAATTAATGCTTTGACCCATTTCGCTCTGTGTGTGATCTAGAAGTTCACTTGGCAAGAAGCCTTTCATCTGTGCATTTCCTAAACAGGCTAGAAAACAGAAGGGTTTCAAATAAAATTGTATGTAGAGCTGTTATTCCTGCTGTTAAAGCAAATGGGAAGCATCTCTATCCCTCTGCCTTTAACCCCAGCAACCAAGCTGCTGATGGATGATGCCAAGCTGACAGTAAGTTATAGCAGTGATCCAGAGACTGGCTTATGGTCATCAGCACGAGCTCTTCAGGGTCATCTAGGGGCATTTTCTTGTCTGGGAAGGAAGATGAAATCACTGTTCCTGGCTGTTGGAGATGTATTGAGAGCATTTCAGTCCTTGCACACGAACCTCAAAACTTGCCATGTGCTGTTTTGCATTGGTGCCCTGGGCTGATGCAGCTCTCAGGTTGTCTGTGTTCATCCAGGAGCCACTCTGAACACTGGCCATGGCTGTGCAGTTACTGAGTGATGAGAGGTCTCTCATCATCTTTGTTTTCTGTCCTGCTTTCTGACCTTCTTTAGCATAAGTTGCTGTATGATTCTACTAGATGTAACTTCCAGTCACATCACCAAAAAAAATTGGGAAACAGACCAAAATGCATGCAAATATACCTTAACAAGGGAAATGGGCTATGTCTGGAAATAAAACCAGGACTACTGATAGTGACTCCTAATTGCTGTCCCCCGAATGCTGAGCTGTTTCAACTCTTCCTTACAAGAGGTGTGGATGCCTTTGGTTGTTTCAGGTTTCATGATGGATCGGCAGCTGTTGAGATGTGCAGTTCAGAGGCTGCCCAGCTGCCTACCTGTAGCACAGTCCACTGCAGTTTTGGCTGAAAAAGTTCAGTACCTCTCCAGCCACTTGCTGTTGAATACATTGCATTTAATTTATTGGTAACTCTGAAAGTAGTGTCTGAACTTTCAGCAACATTTCACCTGCTCATTAATGTGAGAGTAAGTCCACTCAGGTGGCCAGCTACTTCCTGGCTGATCTTGAAACTATTGTGTCATTTATGAATGGTTGTCAAATGTGGAAGTGGAAACCTGCAACAGCTGAAGGTATCTTTTTTTCCTCAGTGACATGCATGGCAATAAAACCAGAGCTCTGTTGCCCAGGTAGTGCTATCACTGCCTGCTCTGTAGTCTTCAAGTCCTCTTCTCATCTTGAGAAGATGGGTAGTAGCTGTTCTGTCACAAAACCTGCCATAACCCTGAGCGTGTGAGTAGTGGCATAATAATCCTCGTAGCTACTTAGGAAGTATGAATTCAGTACATGCAAGTCTATGCACTGAACTTTCCATACATAAAAACTAGTGAGTGTTTACCTTAAATAGTTCTTGATTTGTCTGAAATGTCAATGCCAACTCTGGTTTTTCCAGCTTATATAAAATTGATGCTGCTAAATTTTATTAACAATTTTGTTAATGAGTTGCAAGCTATAACAGCTTCCTGACTGATAGTCCAGAATTTGAAGCCACTAAGCTTCAAGAGTAGCAAGTAAATGGAAGTATATGGATATCACTAAAGCCAGCATGTACAACTCTACCACAAAAGGGGACCATCTCTGCAGAAGCTGAGTCATTTTAAATTCACTCTTAAGAAAATCTGCAGGTCAACCTTTAAACAAAAAGTCTTACAATGCTGAGCTATTTTAAGAGGTTCAGAATTGGTGATACATGCATTTCCTGTAGCAAAACTACCTCTCTTGCCACTCCAACTTTCAGAAGAGTTCAGTCAAGGAAAGAAGGGCAGCTTTCTTCCAAAATCAATAAACTTGGCTCTTAAGTCTGGGTATTTGTGCTCTTAAGGCAACATACTCTTTTTTTCTGCGAACGTGATGATGATAAGTGTAATAGCACGTAATTCAGTAACTATGTTGAGTGTATGCTGAAGTAACTTTCCACCTATTCCCAACATATCTAAAATCCAGGGAAGTCATGCGTCTGCTGCAGATAACTGCTCACACTGACATGGTATTTTTGTTTTTTGAAGAAGGCCTGTGGGCTCCAAAGCTCATTTTCCTAGGAAAGTTTGGTGAGCTCTGTGGTGGTGTCCAGAGGCATAGTTTCGGAGTAGCATGTCACTAACAAACGAACTGAGGACGTGTATCTTGTGTCAGAAATAAAAGCTAGTACGAGGGGGAGGCTATTCCTGGTATTGTCATTAACAGTGCAGTACTGGACAAAGTAATTACATATTTTGTCCCTTGTGATCTCAAATATAGAGGTGAGGTTTTAATAGTTCCATTGTGGGGGTCAAAGACTTAATACTTGGACAGTTTCCATAACCATCCTGTGTACAGCCTACAGTTTTAGTGAGAACACTAAACTACCTCTCTGATTCTGTTCAACATAAGTTGAACAAAACATCAGTTTAGAAAAAGTTCTGAGGAAAAAAACCTATTCCCTTCTGATGTTAAACACAATCAGATCTTGAAATGACTCATAGCCTTGAAGAACTGATTTGTTGTCATTTCTTCTGTCCCCTAAAGTAATTTTTGTTTTGTTTTATGTTGATAGATGACTCCTAAATCAAAAAGAAAAAGCATCCACAGTAGAATGCTCCGGCCGGTGTCCAGAGCTTTTGGTAAGTGAGAATTTCATAAAACTATTTTACTTCTGTACTTGCCTGAGGAAGTTCTAGGTAGTTCTTGATTGAAAAGTACAGGTAATTCTCCTTCCATCTGGACTGCATTTGAGGCCCACACTGGCTGCTTTGTTTTGTGACTCTGCTAGTGTGTTTGATAGTAAATAGTTGCTCACAGTGCTCTGTCTGCTCACAGACATGTTGTGGCTGAGTTCTCTAAATGTGCTTATAATTGTTTGCCACAAAAGAGAGAAATGGCATTGTCTTTTGTTTCAAATATCATGTTAAATCTAATGAGAAAGTTTTGATTTCTCTTAGAAATGGAATTTGATCTAGATAAAGCACTGGAAGAAGTACCTATCCATATAGAAGACCCACCATTTCCTTCCAGCAGGCCAGACAAACGAACTTCTGGATTCATTTCAGAGCTGCCATCTGAAGAAGGGAGGAAACTGGAACACTTTACAAAATTAAGGCCCAAAAGGAATAAAAAGCAGCAGCCCAGCCAAGCAACAGTGAGTCTACGTTAAAATATTCCTGGCAATGTCATGTGTTGATTGCTTTTTGCCATGAGTCAGGTCTTGCAACGTAACAAGGAAAACTGTTAAAGTTTTAAAAGCCATAAGCAACTACTTAATTTTTCTTCTGGTATTCATGTATTTCAGTGTGCTATCCCTATTACAAGCTTTTTGTCTTGTTTGACATGGCCTAAATCCATGATAAGTTTTATCCTTTTTTATTTTGCTTCTGTTTTTTTTCATGGAAGCGGTTTCTGGAGGTATTTGGAGCTTTCACAGGAAATGCACAAAATATCATGAGACTTTTCAATTATATTGCAAGGGTTTGTTAAGTCTTAATCCTTTTTTCTGCCTGCATTAAGAGGTGGTAACTTGGCACGAATTCTTATTTCTGTCAGCTCTCGGAGGAGCTATTCTATGACACCCAGCTTCCCACAGCTCCTTAACTGCAGATGGTGTTTGGGCCAGCAAATCTGCATAGTCACAGATCTGCTTTTCATGCTGAAACCTGCCTTAGAAAAACAAAACAGAAGAGCACTGTCTGTTTATGAAAGGCATTGGTGTGAACTCCATATATGCGCGTGGAGTTCCCGCAGTTCCATTTCCTTGGCGTACCACATCAGTAAAGATTTATTTCTGTGATGGTGTGTCCTTGGGGTATGTAAAGAGAGATCTGGAGGAGCTACAGAGTTATCTCACAGCAACAGAGCACAGCTGATATGATAAGTAGCCCTTATCAAGGGGCAGCCATTGCTTCTCTGAGTTAGGCTGCCTAGTAATGAATGCCTGTGGCCTCTTGTGCTTCTTCTTGAGGATTGTCAACAGAGAGTATTCTTAAAAATTTCCCTTATACTGGGAAAGATATCGGGCGGTAGAGTGCTTTTTTGCATCACTTGGAAATGGAGAAACCTTCAAGCAAAGGGGATATTCAAGCCAACTTTCCATTCCCCTTGTGCTTTGCAGGGAAGGTTAGAGGTAGGAGGAGGATGAATTTGTCTCCACATAATGAAAACACATCTGTGTTTGCGTCTTCCAATTCCAGTGCTGCAGAATCCACATGTTTTCCCAGTGGCTTCCAAAGTTACTCAGCTCATCCTGTGCCATCAGCACTGGGATGTGGAATGAGTGGGGACATGGGAGGGGCAAGTGCTTTGCTACAAGGCATGGAACTAGGACATACAATACCTTGTTCAATAGAAACAAAAAGGTTACTCCTTGTAGAGAAGAAGTGTTACTTCCCATGATAGTGGGATGTTGTGGGAATGCTCATCTGTATTGAATTAATTAGGAAATTGGGAATTTATTTAGTTGCAGAAAGGAGCTTCTTTTTACTTAAACTCATTTGTCCCCACCTTGTTTTTATGAACCTTTTAGTTCCTTACTAGTTGTGACCTTGTAACAAGTTCAAACAAATTTTTAAATGCTTAAGATGTTTGTTTTGATGCTTCTGAAGATGAAAGCATTTGAAATGTGAGAGGCAAAATCTTGACCTTTTCTGCCACTTAAAGCAGACCTGTTGGGTTGATTGCAGTTCTCATTATTTGTATTTAGTAATTTAAGAGATCTCAGATGATCATACTTACACTTCTCCGGTTTTGCTGGAAAACAGATTTATTCTTTGTAAGCTGAAAATTGTAAGAAAAGAAAGAAGACAATGGGGAAAAAAGGAACTTTTAACTTGGGTTGGGTGGGCAGGCAGAAGAAAGATTTATAGTTTTGTCAAAGTTTTTACTGAAATGAGTGTTCAGAGGGGGGAAAAAAGAGAGACAAAAAAACCCCTCAGCACTACCCACCCCAAAGTAGCTTTAACTTTGAAGCAAAATGACAAAACAGTTGTTTATAATTTAGATTTTTTTGAGATCTTAACCTCAGGAGTTCTTCCCACATGTGTGAGGATTTAATACAGCAAAAGAGATGAATTTGTAATTTATGGAAGAGATTATGATTCAACTTTTTTATTTCTGCTTCAAAGCCCTGGAAGGCTTGCTTTTAAACTTAAGTTAAAAAAGAGATTAAAAAATGAAAAATTAAAACTTAACACCTTTTTTTTACATTAGGACAGTAAAACACAAGATAAACCAGAGTTCAGTCTTACAGTTAACGCTGATCACTAAAAAGCATTACAATAAACAGCTGTAAGAAAATTCTGTGCCTTGAGGACCTTATTTGACCCTCAACATTTGTGTACATCTTTAGTTAATTTGTAGGAACTTGCTGCTGTTTCAGATACAAACTGTTTTCTTTTTTTGAGGTAGATCTTCTCATTTGCTGTAGATCATTGGATTATGGAATTACTTCCTCTTCAGGAGATGCTCTTGCTTTTGATACTTTATTGTTTGTTCCTACTATCTGGAGGACTCCAGTATCAATATTAAGTGGTTTCTCATTTCTGTTAAAATGCGTCAGCCACTTTTAGTTTGCGTGTTTTGGTTGAGATGCCAATGATATCACCAGTGATAACAGGCTTTTCACTGAGGTGGTCACTGGTGTGACCAACCCAGATGTTAGTATGTGCAGTGCTGCCTAGTCTCAGATGCTCCAGCTAAACAAGTTCTCTACAGAAAATACCAAAGGTAGCCAAGCTGGAAATCTGATAAATCACTGTGCTTCTTAGAATAGAATAGGTTTTATAGAAAATCTGTTGCCGGTTTGACTGTCAACAAAGCAGTTGTTACCAGGTGGACTCTTTTCACATCACTTTTAGATTGCTACAGCAGGTATCAATAAAATATTAACTAATATCTTTGGTAACAAGTAATAAATACTAGACTTCTAACAAGGTTCAGCCATGGAAAGTATAAAATTTCATGGTTGTGTCAAAGCATTCGTTCATATGAAGTCTGTTGTCCTGACTTAATGAGACTGTGTTTGATGTTAAAAGCCACTTTTAAGAGTATTTATTTTTCTTTTTAGAGACATGGAAAAGAGCATATACTACATTAAAAGGGAAGCTGGGGTTACTCTGAGTTATGGTGGAGACTAGGAGATTCATTAACTTGAATTGTTTCAAATTACAAACTCTGCTATTTGTGGCGAACTGATTCCTGGTCCTTAGTACTACCAAGAATACAACTGGGTTGGGTCTTGTGGAGTCCTCTGTAGTCACCTAAAAGGTTTCTGTATGGCATTTAAATTTAAAGGAAGTCTCTTTACTGATAATAGAGCTTTTCCACATCAAAGCCACATACAGGAGCTAGACCTCATGAGAAATCCTTGCAGGAGACAACTTGTTTCATCTTCAGGAGGCTGCAGAGTCACTAGCTAATCTTTGCAGGGCCTCTGTGGCTGGCAGATGTTTCTAAGCCAGCCCAGTTTATATGCCTCAGGTCACCCATATTCAAAATGTGGGCATTGAAGCCAAAAACAGGGAGCCGGTTTGCCATTTTCAGACATGTAGCAAAAATCTGTGCTTGGTTCCTAAAGTGATACACCTGATTCTGTATTTAGAGTCTCTGCTTTTGGAGATGCTGGATTGAAAGAATTATAAAAGACTCTGTTCCTAAATCTCTGAATCCAAAGTCCAGAACATATGTTTTTCTCCAAACAGAGAAACAACTGGTTGTTGAAAATACTTTCACTTCACGTCACCACTTGATCAGGATTTATTTCTTCTTGTCTAACTGAACTAGTGCTCTATTCTCACAAGCCCAAGGCATTTGATTCCTGGCCTCATGCCTTGCAGAATCCAGGTTGTCAGTGGTGGTTTGGGTTACTTTGCATTTGATGTAATGCATCAACTGGCCTGATTAACGGAGGAATTCCGGTGGTGATTCTGTTGTCTGCACTGAGGTTTGGTTGGCACACACCATTTTTTTTATGTCTTAACTCTTAATTATTGTCACTGGAACAAAGATGCTTAGATTATTATATACCTGAAAGAGTTTTTTTCTTCTGTCAGGTGCCTGCTGGAGTACCTCCAGAAGGGGATCAGAATGGCCTCATGGGGAGAGTGGATGAAGGCGTGGATGAATTTTTCACTAAGAAAGTGACAAAAATGGATTCAAAGTAAGTTCAAAAAAATTTTCTAGAATGTTTTTGTTTTTTTGTTTTTTTTTTTTTAAAAAGTCCATCTTAATGCTGAGCAAGTAACACTTTTAAGCTGTGCTTGACTTCTGTTCCCAGTATCCAGGTTGGTGGTGTCAGAGTCAGAAAATACTTTAGTAGCCAAGACATTGTGAATTCAGTTATCCCCCCTTAAAAATGGCTACTTTGAAATAAATTGCTTTATTATACCATGTGGGGCGATTAATGACTAATGTGTATTTTAATAATTCAGCTGACTTCATTTTACCCTTCAGCAAAGCTCATTAAAGCTGAAGCAGAGCTTTGTATTGGTTGAGGATCTGTTCAGTGCTAGTTGTACACACGAGTGTCTCTGTCTAGTAAGGACTGCTGTTGGATACAGTGTTGTCATCTACTGAAGACAGTAGATTTATGCTGGTTTAGAAATATGTTAAAGATGTATTTGGCCAATTAGCAGTATTCCAGGTTTAGGCAAAACATTAATCTGAAAGATATGTCTCTTTCAGCTTTTCATAAGGGTTATGCAGCTTATACAGTTGCTTTTTATCTAGTTGTATATTTGCAGAACCGTGCATTTAGATGTTCTTGAATTCATGCGTGTTCATACACATGCACACACACACATACAAAAATACTTACATAACTAAATGAGAAGGGTGACTTCCAGGCAACTTGGAATGACCCTTTCTGTGCTGTATGTGACATACATTGAGGAAAATAGTAGGTGTTAACTGGTAGATAGCTGTGTCACGAAAAGCAAATGTTTTAAAGCCACTATGAGTTATAAGTATCTATAGTGACACATGAAGCCATGTGTGGTATACTATGTGTAGGGGTGAAACTATGGTAGCTTTGAAAAATGGACTAGCCAGGTTAAGTTCAGGGTGCTTACAGACTACTGCATTCTTCTGTGTTTCCCTTGGGTGCCTGCCAGCAGCTCATTTAAGATATCTCTTGCACCATCCCTGTTTGCCTGTCCCTGGCCATGGCCTTTGCTGAGGATCTTTGCTCTATTTGTGACACCAGTGGCTCTCTCTCCAGTTTGGGTGCTCTTATGCAGATGTACTATGTACCCAGCTTACCCCTCAAGTGTGAATACTCTGCTTAGAAAATGCCTGTAGAAAATCCTAGTGGCAGGTAGATTGATTTGGGGGTTTTTTTGTTAGTTTTTTTTTGTGTGTGTGTGTTTTTGGGGGTTTTTTTTTGTTGTTGTTTGGTTTGGGGGTTTTTTTAGAATGAGCATCTGCACTATCAAAGTGGCTTCTCAGTTCCTAATTGAGAGAAGGCAGCTATACCAAGTAGTTCCTATTTTAAGTAGGGCCCTTAAAGAACAAGATCCCCCAAAAGCTGTGTTAACCATGCGCCTAGATCAGTTGTTCTTTCACTTATAGGCAGACACAAACTAGAGATAGTGTACTCTAGAAACAGAGGAGAGTGAAATTGTATGTTGTGGTGGGTTGCCCACCAAAGCTGCCTTATCACTCCCCTCCTCAGCTGGACAGAGAAGAGGAAATTATAAGAAAAGGCTCATGGGTTGAAATAAGGGCAGGAAGAGATGTCTTGCCAGTTACCATCCTGGGCAAAAGAGACTTGTCTTGGGGAAAAATAATTAAATCAGAGTATGATAATGAGAAATAAACTAAATCTTAAAAATACCTTCCCTCACCCACCCCTTCCTTCTTCCCAGGCTTGACTTCACTCCTGATTTTCTCTTCTTTCTCCCTCCAAGTGGCACAGGGAATGAGGGCTGCAATCAGTTCAATCACACTCTGTCTCTGCTGCTCCTTCCTCCTCAGCGGGAGGGCTCCTCACACTCTTCCCCTTCTTCAGCGTGGGGTCTTCTCTCTGTGAGTTCACAGGTCCTGCTATGAGCCTTCTCCAATGTGGCCTTCCCCTGAGGTCGCTTCCTCCTTTGGGCATCCACCTTCTCCAACATGGGGTCCTCCCTGGGCTGCAGGTGGATCTCTCCTCCACCATGGTCTTCCATTAGCTGCAGAGGCACAGCTGTCTCACCATGGTCTGCACCACAGGCTGCAGGGGAATCTCTGCTCCAATGCCTGGAGCTCCTCCTCCCTCTTCTTCTTCACTGACCATAGTGTCTGCAGGGCTGTTTCCCTCACGTGTGTTCACTCCTGTCTCCAGCTGTAGTTGCACAGGGGTTTTTTTCCCCCCTTCTTAACTATGTTGTCCCAAAGGCATTGCCACCATCACTGATGGGCTCAGTCTGGCCAGCAGCAGGTCAGTCTTGGCGATGGTTGGCATTGCCTCTGTCAGGCATAGGGGAAGTTTCTGACAGTTTCTCACAGAAGCCACTCCTGTAGCCCCCCTGCTACCAAAACCTGGCCATGCAAACCAAATACATATGTGCATAGACAGCTTTGCTAGAGCTGTCTGGTGTTGGAAATAGCTGGATGCCCAGTGCAGATGAAACAGTTGCCTGTCTCCATTACACTGTGCACAAGGCCAGCACAGGAATCCTCAAGATGGTGTGATCAGTGCTCATTGTCCAGTTTTTAATTTAGAGATATCAGATGATTGGGCATAGGGCTACATATGGATCATACAAAAGATTGGCTTTGCCTGGAAGAAGTCATTTGGTACTATTTAAAAGAGAGGGAGGAGGGGAGAGGAGAAAAATTTAAAATGTCTATCTTTTTTTAGGAGACTGTCAACTAAAACTTCAGACAGCAGTGAGCCCAGTGAAGCAGGTGATGAGAAGAAGAAAAGGGACTCAAGAAAGAGTGGCTTCCTTAACTTAATCAAATCAAGAGGCTCCAAATCTGAACGTCCCCCGACTGTGACAGTGGCAGAGGAGCCCTCCTCGCCCAAGGTTGCTACAAGAAGTCCAGCTTTAGACACAAGCAAGAAGGAGGTAAAGCCTGCAGAGCAGAACGGTGGTACAGAGCGATCTGAGGAATTAAAGACACCAGACTCACTGGAGGAGGTGCAGCCAGATGATGTGGCAAAAGCTGAGAGGGGTGACAGCAAAGGAAGCCCCCAGGGTGGCCGGAGGTATGGTGTGCAAGTGATGGGCAGTGGACTTCTCGCAGAAATGAAAGCCAAGCAGGAGAAGAGAGCAGCCTCTGCTCAGAAGGTGAAGGCAATTTGATTTCTTTTGAGTTGTTAAAAAAATGAGCAAAAGCTAGGTGACTTCAGGAGAGGTGGGTTGGGTCTCTAAGGTTTGGTGGCTGAGGCTTGACACATCAGTCCTGCTTTCCAGCAGGGATTAGGGTGTTCCTGCAAGAGGATTGCTCTCTGCTGTGGTGGTTGAACACAAATACCCTGGACAAGGAGTAAGCTGCACATGTGGAGCAGGAGTTGCACCCTTAAGCCTACTCTTTCTCTCCTCTTGTGGAGGAGGTGACACTAGCCCTTACACTTGATATCATCACAAACACAGAAGAGGACATGTAATTGTTTGCATGTATTACAGGATAATTTTGGGATGACTAGTAAGCACAACTCAGATATCTCTATATCATGATTGTTCACAGTGCATACTGAAACTGTGCTTTAGAAAAGGTAAAGCTAGGACAGAGTTCTTGCTATGCCCCTGGCACATCAGTACCTCAGGTATTTGGCAGTTAAGTACAGCTATCTACTCTTTCAGAAGGTCATGTAGACAGGAGACATCTGTTGTATTTTATACTATACATTCCATGCAGAGAAGTAAATCTGACTTCCAGTCACTGTTTACAACTATTCAGCATATACTTTTCTTGTTGCATTTTTTATGTCCTTTTGTACCACACCTAATTACTTTTGTGGCTTTGATTTCTGTATTTCAAATACTAAGATTGAAAGAAAAAAAGGATACATGAAAAAACATCCAGATTGCCTTTGCTCTCTGTAATTTTCTCTTCTGTGAAGTGCTGATGCTGGGCAAGAGCTCTGCTTCACTTTGCAGATGTGTAGAGTGGAATATCCTTGTGTTCCTCCAAAGCTTTTTGTACCAGCCTATTTTGCCTGATGCCCATTTCCCTTTGGTCTTCTCCATTATTATCCTCTGCTTCCTGCCAGCTGCAGTTGGCATGTTTCACAGTTACCAAAGAATCAGCCTTTTTTCACTTTTCCTCTTCTATGTTCAGGGCACTCAGATGTTCTCCATTGCCCACCATTGTCCCCTGTAATTTGGAAGGTGTTGTCTTACAACAAAGCTCATCTGCAAGCTTTGTTGGGTTTTCCTTTAACATGTGCAGAATTGTCTTGCTGTGACCAAGCAAGGCACCCAAAGTCCATTTTTACCTTTCTTCATAGTCTTATAGTGCTTTCCATGATGTGTGAGCCATTCCTGCAGACACCGGAGCCTTGTCATAAGCAGATTCAAATTAATGCCGTAGTCTATGGATCATTAAAGGGATCTTCAGCATGAAAATGATTTTTCTAAAGAAATTACCAATTCCCACTTTTCTCATTGGTTTTAAGTAATGCCCGTGAATAGTCTCATTGATTTCTAAGGCACCAAGTTTTCAAGTAGAATGCCATATGATTTTAAATACGAGTATTATGCCCTGCCTGTAACTTATAAAATACCAAGCTACTCCAGCCTGTATGAATTTTTACAACTGCATAATTGTGTATGCTTCATGCTCTTTAGGTTCTTAACACTTGTTGTCTACAGTGAGTCAAATCTGGAGGGTCATGACTGAGGTAGAATATTAGCATGTATATTTTTTTTAAGTGGGGAGAGTAAAAGTCCTCTTTGACTGATGAGCTTTTGTAGCATTAATTGAAAATTTTAATTTCATCCATCAAAATGAAAGGTTGTTGCCTTTTCCCAGTTTGGTTTTTTTACCACCTTTCACTTTTTTACTGGCTGGAGAGGTTACTCCTCTTATTTCAGGTTTAATTTTCAAGAAAATAATATTATTGATTTCATTTTTTTGTAAAAATTTGTATTTATAGAATGCAAAAATATGGGGTTTTATATATTTTTATTTTATTTAAAGAGTGACAAGAAAACTGCATTGAAATAGAAATCTTTACACAGCAGAGCACTAAATTATCTATTCTTAATGTTGCTCGGAGGACACAAAATTGAACTGCTGTTCTGAAGAATTTTCCACATACTTCATCCTAGGTGACAATATCAAATACTTTAGGTTTGCACTTTTATTCATGATATTCATGAAGGTGAAAATCATACAGTAATCGCACGCTTGAGCTGTGGAAGACATCATCCCGCTGGTGTTACATTGTTAGGGATGGGTATGATATCAAGTTACATCTTCAAATTTATCAGAATTCCAGTATGCTAGAAAATTGTATTTTCCTTTAAGGTACAGATGGCTACTTATATTCTGAGCTATTTTACATGAAAACAAAGCCAGAAGGAATTTACTATTTCATTCATACTGTACCGCAGTCTTGTTGCAGATACCAAGTGATGAGCAGGTGCACAGTAGATGGAAAGATGGTAAATGAGTTTTTGTTTTCTTTTGCTTAGAATACAACATGCGAATTGGCACTAATGGTAGAGTCAAGTGTTTGCAGATTAGTGTTGTCTCTAGGCGCACATAAAAAGATCTTTTAGCTCCATCTAGTGTTACAAACTGGATTCTTAAGTACCTGGAGCAAGGCCTGTGAGCAAAGCATCATCCGTAACCTGTTTATTCACTCTCAGTGGCACCCAGCTCTGTGGTGTTGCCCAACCTTGCGTGAATTCCTATTAAAAGTAGAGTCTGCTCATTACTTATCTACATGATAAATTCACCTGCATTGATTTGACTTTTAAGAGTAAATTTTTGCAGGAAGTGTTTAGTGTTGTCCCAGGACCATAAGCAGTTTGTAATGTGTGTACAGTAGGTAGCCAAACATGCTCACATCCTAATTGCATTTTTGAGTACTACGCTAATAGATGCCAGCACTGGCTTTTGTACTTGTCCCTGTGCATGGTCATATTTCCTCAGTAGTCCCATAACTAGGGAAGGAAGGAGTTACAGTGAAATTAGTTTCATACTGTCACACAACTCTCCTAAGTCATTTACTGTAGATAAGTGTTATGAATGTGCAGTATTTTCATAAGAAAACTACTTTTTCAGTGAAAGGTCATGAGGATTTACATTCCATGAAGAGATTGTTGTAAAAAAAGGGGGTTTTCCAAGGTACAGAAGAAAAATCCAGTAAGTGGAGAGTGGTATTCCCTTTAAAAATACATAGCCAAGACAGTCTTACAAAGAAACATGTAACTTTGGGAGGTGTAGAAGTGAGAGTTTAGCCAAAATATCAATGTCAGTCAAGAAATAGAAATAAAAAATGGGTTTCCACCCAGTGGTGCAAAGCTTTAATGGTTCTGTTAGCTTTAGAGGTGATTTTGTTTTGTCCATATGGGCACCACAGCTTAATATTCTGCCCCTACAAGTCACAGCATTTCTTGAGTGCATCTGTCCAGAACACTTTGTTTGGCTTACACGTGGTTTTTAACATACAGATGATTTTATACTTAAAACCTGTAGAAATGTAATCCCTTAGAGTGGATAGTTACATCTGTATCGGGGTAGTTTTACAGTACGGGAAGTTTAATGATGATTCTAATAGCATCCCCCTTATGCAGTGTGCCATTTTAAGTGCTCACCTGTACTTAGAGAAGAGCTTGGGAGATAGCATCGCCCTGCCAGGTCTTATATAGGAATGGCAGACACTCAGCATCTCCATCCTCTTCTTTGTTGTATCGAAGAGAGGCTTTGTTTAAGGAGCTATGAGGTTACATGAGCAAAATGAAGGTGTCAGTAAATCTTTAAGGCCAACTACACTGTTTTCTGCATCACTCCCCAAAATCTTCTTCACTTGAAATGGCTGTATTGTATTACCACTACAGGGGAAAGATATATGGCCAGCATGGATATTTAGGAATCATTTTTTTATGCTTGTATTTAAAATACTATTTTCACTCTAAATCCATCATTTTTTCTGTAATAAATATGTGTTCCTGCTACTTGTAACTGTTCTCTTCCTTCCTACATTTCCTGCTGTCCCATTTTTACCCATGTGCTATACCTAGCAATCTTTAGGATCATAACCTCCAAAGGGCATTGGTCATGGTTGATGTGCACTGTGTGGCACATGGTGGAGATTTCTGAATGTCATGGTATAGTCAAATCCCAGTACAAGTCATGCAGAGTTGGTGTTGGAGTAGCAGTAGCAGTTGCCTGAACATGTTAACATGACTTATGTATGGGTATATAACCAAATGCAATGGTCATCAGAACAAATCATTTGCCACACCAACTGTCTTGAAATACAAATCAAGATCAATATTGAAGCTGCCTGCAGAAGTCTATCCATACTTTTTTAGTTTCAAAATAATCTCACTTTTATCCCTAGTCTTATCTTGCTAAGTCTTTCTGTCTTAGTATATCCTGCACTTACTTCTATGCACTTTTTGTATCCTCCCATTTATTCTTCTCCCTAAGGTTTGGTAGCAGGTAAGCCAGTAAAAGGAGGCTGGTTCTTTTGAAAGCACTGCATATGTAAGCTTCTCCTGGTGAATACACAGGTTTCAAGCTCGCTTAGGCTAGAGCTCTGATATGGCAAAAGTTTTTGCGCCTTTTTTTTTGAGGCCAAGATGTTAGGAAACCTAACCAAGAGAATGGAAGACTTAGGCAAAATATCGGCACATAAACGAGAAGTCCTCTTCCTTTAGAGGTGCTGAGCACCCAGCAGTGCTTGTGATGGCTAGCTTTAAACACTTTTCAGCAAGTAAGGTCTGTTTGGTTTTAGAGGTATCCTGTAAACACATCAGTACTGGTATTTCTGTAGCTGCAGTTTTATCTAAAATGAGAAGCTATTCTTCTATGTAGAACGGCATAAGATCCATTCAGCAGTCATATTCAAAATCTAGATCTTTAGAAAAAGACATTTTATTTCAAACCTAATTAAGAAGTTTTTAGATACAGAGCTATCTTTGGAGGAAAGGCTGCTTCCATCTAGCACCTTCAGTTTCAATTCCTATTCATTAGGAGATCTGTCTCATAGGAGGCAGGGTGTCATTGCAGCTTTGATAGGCATGTGGCAGCGTTAGTTACAAATCAGCATGATTTTCTTCCCACTTAGCTCTCCAAGACTTGAAACAGAAACAAAGAGAGAAAATCCACCATATCTTACTATAACTGTTTTCTCTGCCTCATGGCTTCCAAATTAGAGGGTTTTTTTACCTAGCAGAACGACTGAGTTGTATTAATTGCAGATATATTACTAATATGAGAGCTTTTCTCACTCTTTCAGAAACTTGGGAATGACACGACTCCCAGAGAGTCTTTTGACACAACAGTGAGCTCAGAACGACTGGATGGAAGTGGTGCAGGTACAGTATAGGTTCCTTGGTATAAACTCTTTCTAGAAATTGCAAAATGCATAACTTCAAAAATCTCAATTCCCTCTTCAGATTGTATGTCTATAATTGCTAAGCAAAATAGGAGTTTACACTAAGTGAAAATGATTAGAAACAAGCTTGCTTTTTGTGCTATGTTGGACAGCACTTCTCATGAAGTCAGCTTTAGGGCTGAATTTATGTCTCACTTTTTACTCTTGTTGCACAGGAGAGGGACTACTTGGTGCAGGTACCTGAGGCACCTTCAAAGGGATGCTGACTTTTAATGGGAGCATTAAAAAATGAGCTGAAGCTCAACTCAAGAGCCAGCAGGAATGTCTATGCACGAAGAAGTGCAAGCGATGAATATATCTGAGGACCTAAATATGACCAATTTGCAAGGTTTATAGTAGTCTGCACATGCCAACTTGAGTAGTCTTGACTTTCAGCTGTTTCAGCTGGCTGATAGTCAACGGCAGCTGACTCTTCCCAGGATTTACCCGGTTTGATTGAAGCCAGGACTGTCTGCAAAGCTGTGGAGCCCCCTGGACACTGCTCACATGCACAAAATTATGTGTACAAAGTGGTGGCCAGCCTTGTAGTGCTTGCAGCACCAAGTCTCTCTGTACCTGGTCTTTCTGTGCCATTGTCAAGCTGTAGTCCTGGTCCCTGACACGGCAGTCAGTGCCTGTATTGCAGCCATCTCAGGACAAGATGACATTCCTGTCTCCATATATACTTTTGAGACTGGCTAGTGAAGTATTCAAAGGGGATTCAGCTCTGCTGGTTTGTGGGTACCACATGAAAGGAGTGGGCTGAACTAGGAAATCCAGGTCTGATTTCTCAGTAGTGGTGGTAGGTACCCTGCAAGCATGGCAGAGAAGATTGCTAAAACATACAGAAGCAAGGCTGGAAAAACAGGCTGAAATCAAAATCTAGTGTGGCCGTCTTGCTTGAGTACTTCAGATATCAATTATGAAGTTTTATACCTTTCTAAAGCAGTTTTTAAAGCATAGTCAGAGCATGCCAAAATCTGGAAATCAATGCTTTTAAAACCTGCTTATCTTTTGAGGAGGACCTCGTGGACTGTATGTGTCTCTGGATATCAGTAAACTGAAGTCAGAGGAGCAAGAACAGTCTGCACTTGGGGCATTAGAGTAGCTGAGGGTGTCCAACCCCAACTTTTCTCAGGTCTTTGTATATGACGCGTTTCACCCCCACCTCACTGCACTATGCTTGCCCTTCCTTTTAGCCTCCAGCTGTCAGTTGTTTCTTTACCACTCTTGCTTGAGAGCTCCCCAAGGCTCCTTTTCATTGTTGCAACTACAGTTTATTTTCATTTTGGGCTAATTTATTTTAAATTACTGTGTTCTAATAATGTTAGGAGGCCTGAGGTCAGGAAGACAAGAAAGAGGGTTAATGGAAAATTGCTGGATGTTGTTACAGGAAAACTAGAGATAATGATGCAGAAGGAGAATAAGTTTTGGGGGTTTTATTCCTTGCTTTGTGTCTGGATGTTGCCTGATTTTTTTTTTTTTTTTGTATGCATACACGCACAGGTGGAGAAGGTGTCCTGCTGTTTCGCTTGCAGCAAGAAAGTACTGAAAGCGTGCAGACACAAACTCTCCCTGTCACGCATTCACACAATATATATGCACCACACAACTGTCTGCTTTGCCAGAGTTTAACTCCAGCTGGGCTGAAAAACAGCTACATAAGCTGGAAAAACATATTGGAGATTGGCTTGCAACAAACTGTATCAACACTCCCCTCCCTCCCACTGTCATCAAAATGTCTGTGCTCAGCACTTTTGTATTCAGTAGGATTTCTGAATGGGAATAGCAGGTAGGTCAAGTCAGCATCTGTGAGCACATACTGGGTTTTACAAATAGGGCTACCAGTCTGCATTTCAGTTAGTTTGTAATTTTCTTCTGAGAATAAAGACATGACAATTGTTGCAAGTCCCAAGCTAAGATATGAGTTCCAAGATTATCATTGAAACTGCTAGATATAAACCTTCAACCTTCTGAAAGCTGCTGAGTAGGAAAGTAGGGCAGGCTTTTTGCTTGTTAGCAACCTGGAATCCAGCAGGCTTTCTACCAACTGATTTATTGCTTGGAAGTCCCTGCAACTTTATCTGTAAATACCGTGGTCTTTGTTTGGGATAAATAATATGTTCGTAAATTTACTAATGTGTGGAAACTGTAATCCATGTGCAGTTATTAGTTAAATCAAAATATCATATAAAGAATACTTTGATCTGGGCTAAGTTTCAAAATCTCCTCTAGAGCCTGCTAAAAGCAACAAGTAAAAATATGTAACCTGCTTGGGATTTATTTTCTGGGACAGGATTTCTCTGTTGATCTTGGAAACCCAACCTTTTGTCTGTAGAGGCACAAAACAGTCAAGAGCTGCCTTTTCCACTGATCCATCACTGTTTTCTCAGCAGGCAGGCTGTGCCATCTGCTTCCAGAAATATGGAGGAGGAATAAGGTCCAGCTAGCCATCGTGTCAAATATATTAAAAAGGGGGACATGCAATTGCCCCCTTGGGCAATTGAGTTATGAAGCTTAACATGTGTAAGAATTAGCAGGTTTGGATGCTTTTATTGCAGTGATTTTAAATACAACATTGAGGTCTTCTTACACACTCACATAGCTGTGCAGCAGTGATATGTGAGCTAATGGTGGTATTTTCCACAAAAGCATATCTGTGCATCTAGCCTTCTGTGTTGCAGCAGACTTCTTTTTATGTGTCTATTTATTTCAGTGCCTAAACAGCAGCAGACCCTTCCAGAGAGTCGGTTTGCATCGAATAAAGGTGACTCCCTTTCAACATCATCAGAAAAAAATTCAAAAGCTGAACCAAAGGCAGAAGCTGGCGCAAAGGCAAGAAGTTCTTCCAACACACCTACCAGCCCAAAACCCCCACTGCAGTCAACAAAGCCCAGCCTGGCAGGACGACCCACAGTGCCACAGAAACCGCGCTCTGCCTCTCGTACTGGTGAGGAGCTCTTCTGAGCAGTCCTTGTCCCCAGCTCTGGGTACTTCTGAGTCGTGTTTGTGTGGCCTATGGAGGAGACAGCTATCGTCACATGCTGAACAGAAGTTAAATGTAGAGGGACAGGTTCTTCAGTGCCTTGCTCTTGACTTGATCCTTCTTTTCCATCTCCTTTTGTCCTAATTTGAATAAACTTATTAAAATGGTTTAACCTATGATCCTCAACAGTAAAGTGTGAGGAGTAGTAGTAGTGGCAGTGGCAGAGCTGTTTTGAGTTAGCCTGCTTTCACAGAAGAGGTGAGCATAGAAAGCTACTTCAGCATCAAAGTCCTGTTGTGGTAGCACTGACAGTAGCACTGTATTTTCTCTGAACACCTGGCTATAAATACCGAAATCCTTGAGGCTTTGTGGCAGGCCGCTTTTAGCCTTCAAGCAAATCCCATTATTCTTAATAACCTGCACAAACCAAGTGCCTCTTACCGTCTTTTTCCTTCTTTAGCCTTTGTTTCTTTCCTTATTGCATTTGACTGGAAATAACTGTCACTGTGCTTTTATAACCCTGCAAGACTGCCGACTGAAAAACTACTAACTTCTGTTCTATCTTAACCTCCTGCCCAGGTATTATCTTAAGGTTTCCAGTAGTGGGAAATACTTCAGCAGATCTCCCACACATTTGTGTGGCTACTGTCTAATTGGCCAATGTCACAAACCCCTCTTCCCAAAGCAGAGCCACTGCAGGTGAGGGAAATTAAAAGCCAGTTAGTGACTTCCCCAGTAGCCATGGCAAATACAGCTTATTAATTGCTGTTGAGTGAAAAATGTGAGCGTGGCCATCTGTAAGAGCTTGCAGCCCTCTTGGCTTTTCCCATACTCACTGTTGACCTTAGAATGATGTAATTTCTGGTAAAGATGAGGGGACAAAGGGATGTTACAGCCTCCTCCCTGCTCTTGATGTGTAACCTGAGCATTACTTAGTCTCTATACTCCAGTGGGCAGTATGTTGTTCAAATATGAATTCACCATCAGGTTTTAGATGGCTTTATTTTTATTTTATTGACCATTTTAAAAATGGTCATTAAAGTGAGAGATATTGGGTAAGATACAAAGATGAATACAACAGGAAATCACGCCTTATTTGGTGATGCCTAATCTGTAAAATAGGCAGTGTTCTATCAAAGTTTTAGGTATCAAAAAGACCTGAGCTATGTTTCTGCCAGCTCCTATTTCCTGCAGAGAGAGCATACTGTGGGTTTAACACAAGGGAGTAATTAGTACTTACTCATAATAGGCCAGCTCTTTGAGTAAAAGTAATGTCATCTCTGTTACAGTCCAACTTCTATTCTAGTACTTATACTATAGTAAACAACTGCCTAAGCTTGCCCAGGCAACATGACGAAAAAACTAAGCATCATTCATTCCATGCTCTTGCTCTTGCTGTTGTTTCCAGCAGTGTGGACAAACAAATGGCAGCAAATTTTTGCTAAGTAATCTGGGAGCAAAGGAACACAGCTCAGATGTCCACAAATTGTCAAAAAACTGAAAGTGGTTCCTCAGTAAAGCGCATAACTACTTTAGTTCAGAAACACATAGCTGTGTTTGCCAGTCACCGTTTTCATCTGTATGTTGGTACTGAGCTTCCCAAAGCAAGTGGCCTCCTAGGCATATCAAATGATTGGAGAAAGGTCCAAGAATTGGTGTATCTGTTCACATCAACTTGCATTTGGAAGGTCATCACTTTCCTGTGCTGAAAGTGAAAAGATTGACTCCTTTGTGGTGGATTCTCAAAAACAAGATAAATTCCTATTAATTTCTAGTATACAACTGAATTAACTCTTCATACAAATATGCAATATAGGTGATATTCTGAGTTCCTTTTTTCCTTTTATCAATGCTAATGTATCTTCCTAGTTCCTCTGTTGAGTATATATGCCGCTGTTTACTTCTTGGGAAGCAAACATACAAGCAGGTTAAATAATCCACTATAGCTGTACTTCCCTGCTGTCCAAGCGAAGGCTGTCTAGTGGAAAACTGAAAAGGTCTTCTTGTAAGAACTGTAAAGATGGTAGTCAACTTACCATACATAATGCATATGCAGTCTTTTAGAGAAACAAGAGATCCAGATGGTTTAAACTATGGATTTGAATTTAAGTTTTAGATTTCCTCACAGTCCAGAAGATGAAGTACTTTTTCTGTTTAGCAAATCTTTACAGATTCCCTTGTATTATGTATTGGGAAGTTATTCCTGGAAGTATAGAGCTCTGTAGGCTATTTTTGTAATTTGTTTCCCTGATTCACTTTTATACCTTGTAACTGTGAAACAGGACATCTAAGTTGATCGGTTCATTCTGTTTCTGAACAATGAAAATATAAGTAGAACAAATATTTCCAAAAATCCATGCAAATTTTTTTTCAGCTCTTCTTTACAAATTGCGTACTTATGTCTTGCAGGAAATTCAGTTGGTCCCATCAAATTTCTATTTATGCTACAATAGCTGTACACCTGAAAATGCTGAAATTGAGATCTTGCTTTGACTACTAAAATCCTTTCACTTGGACTGAGGGCCATTGTGCATTCTCTTGACATAATGTAAATTCCTGAATCCTTCATTTTCTGGCACAGATCTTGTCTGTGTATTGTGTTGAGGTTTGGCCCATCATAAACAGCACCATTTCTGTGAGTTTCAGTGCAAATGTAACTTCTCACCCTTTTGTTTGTGTTACTCCACAGAGGAAGCTCCAGAGTCTCCCTCCGGCCCCAGTTCCCCAAAAGTTGCCCTGCTTCCACCTGTGCTGAAGAAAGTTCCTTCTGATAAAGAAAAGGATGGTCAGAGCACCCCTTCAGTCAGATCATTTTCTCAAGAAGGTAGGAGTGTTGGTATAACTTGTTCCAGTGTGCCCATCTTCGAGTGAAATTTGATGTGTCGTTGTTCCCTGATTTGTTTTCACTCGAAAGGGAAGAAGGTTATTCATCTGAAGGTAAAAAGAGCAAGGAAAGTGTATCTGGTCACCTATTCTGCATCTCTTCACCCATCTTCCTTTGATCAAATCAAATGAAAGATTAATCCCTTGGTATTAATAATGTAACTGAACAATTAAGGGATTCTTGTGTATATTTTGGTTAGTTTGATCTGAACTAAGATGCACACAATAATGTGAAATGTAGCTCTGTGGTCCAGCACATTTCCAGGGGAGCAGCCATGACTTTGGTCCTTGCAACCAGCCTGTTGCTCTGTTTGTATTCCTCCTTTCTGTGGGGTCACTGCATGTGACTGAGTTCACCTTCTCCTCGGGCAGTGAGTGTCTGTGTGCCAGGGCAAGGCTTGGTACCTTTTATGCACAACAGTAGGCTGCTGCCTTCTCTATGCTGATTTTCATGTGTGCACTGGATTTCTACTTCTGCTGATGCATTTTCTTGCCCACAGTTGGCTCTTAAAAGAACTAAGTCTTCCTCTGATAGCATAGCATAACATCGGCTATGTGGAGAAGTAATCACAGAAATGTTGCTCAGCGTGGTGTTAGCTGGTGTTTAAAATCTGGGGGTGAGACCTCTTTCCTTCCTGGGTCTCTCCTCAAAGAAGACATCCGAGGTGATTCCCATCACTTAAACTGTGAAACAAAGGGGTGCTCTTTCACAATCTGACAACAGATTTTCATAATGTAGGATGGGGACAACTGAGTCGAGGCAGCTACATAATGCTCAGTTGTAAAGACTGAGAAGTTGTGCTGCCCACAGAGCCCACTGCTACCTTCTAGATGAGGGCAAAGTCATCTCCAAAGCAGCATGGTCCATAGATAAGTTTTGAGAAGCTTCTCCCTAAGGCTACCATTTTCTTTATGAAACAACTTATCTCAGAGTCTGGGTGTTGTGCTGCTTGGAAAATTGTTGCAGTGGTGGCTAACATTTGGTGACTGCATGTCAGCACATGTGGAGTATTTGTTTTGATTCTCACTTCAGCCACTTGTATGATGCCATTGGGCTGCTCTTGTGCCATAAAGGTACAGTAGAACTACCACAATCTCACTGAATTGTGTACAGCTAGCAGGACACAACACACCCAAGGACCTCTCCTGTCCCTCGAGAGGGCTGAGTATTCAGATGATCTATGCTGCCAAAAGCAACAGGAGTCAGACACTGCTTTCTTACTCCTTGCTCCCTTAGACGTCTCCAGACAGTTTGGCCTAACACAGGGTTTTCTAGTTGGGTCTACATCGCACTGTACACGTTTTATCGATCATAGTTTAGACTGGCTAAAGTTGGGTTTCCAGGTCCTTAAGGAACTGCTATGCTTTGCATAAAGTTGTTTGGGAAAGAGTAAATTCCGTTTCTTTTATTTTTTTATTCCTTTTCATGTTTTCTTTTTTCTTCATTACTGTTCTGCTTCCTCACTCAGTTGTTCCTCTGTCCTTGCTTTCTGCTGCTCTTCAGGCTAGCATGTTCAATTTATTTCTGCAACTGGTAAATCACTGCAAATCTGTCTAAGTTAGTAAACAAAATTATATTTCCTGTGAAACAAAGCTAAAAATTAGATTATACTTGATTATAAAATTGCTTTATGTTAATGAGTTTAACTGTACTTTGTGGGACAATCTCCAAATACACCTCTTTGCAGCTGTAAGATCGGGCTCCAGTTACTAACATACCCAAATATCTGGACTACATTTAATCAATCACCTGGCATACTGATTACTACTCTTTGAACAATTGATTAAATGGGTTGAATAAGTGAAATTATTTGTATTACTTTCTATACTTGGGCCTACAGAGCAGCTTAGGAGTATAAATGAATCATTTTCCTTGCTAGAACAAACAGGAGATTGTCAAAAAAGAGATGCAGCTCTTGACTGTGCCAAGCCATCTGGCAGCGTGAAAACCACTCCGGGGCAGTATTCTACCAGTGCAGAAGAGGAAGCTAATGTGCTTGGGCAGAGGAAGGCACAGCCAACTTCTGGTTAGAAGTTTTCATTTTTCATCAAGATGATGCTTGAAAGCTGGTACTAACAATTAAGAAACAGCAATAGCAAAGAAGCAACAAAAGAGTGTGGGTTTGTCATTGGGTTATGAGAAAGGTAAAAATCTGATGGGATGCTAATCATCTTTTTATCCCCATGGGAATTGCATGGCATGAAAATATTCCCAGATAAGAAATGTGTGTGCATTTTTCCTTCGTGGCAACACCAGTGACCAGTACCATCTAGTGCCCGTAGCCCCCTGCAGAAGAGCACTCGTTACAGTCTGTGGTTGCTCGGTGCAGCAGCACTGGCATGCTGCCGTGTATGCACGCTGCAGGTGGGCTGTCTGCTGCTTTGTGTGCTTGCACACCTTTCCTTTCTAAGATGCATGCACTTTAGTGTTTCAAAATACATTTCAGCTTGAATATTGTTAGTGCCAGTTTCAGTGCATCACTCACTAAACCACTTGAGAACTGGGTAAATTCAGATTGTTTATTATCACTTTGATTTTTCAGTTACATAAGCAAACAGAAAAAAAAACACCAAAAGAGCCCAAGCCCACCACTGTGGTGCACTGAGGAGCAGCTTTGACTTAGTGAGCTCATTCAGGAAGCTATAAAAATGTTTGATTGCTCTATATGTTCTTAAAATATAAAAACTCCTGTTCTCAAATGGTACATGTTTACATGTTTGCATTTACATCTTCACTGGTTTGTTTAAACAATTATTCACACTTTTTTTCTGAAATATTTTAATTGGGTATTTGAATATCTTATGCAACTCCATTTACCCACAGTTTTTCTACTTATAAGACATCACGTATCCCTTTTGTAACATCCTCACCCCAAAATTTATAAACCGATTTCCTTATCATATTGTAGAATCGAACTTAGTCCATCCAAATTTAGAATCTCCCCTCCCTATCATAATCAAGTTATTATATTTTAGTTCATTCTAAGATATCTCTCTGGTAAAATAAATTTTGAAAGCTGAGATGCTGCTACAGACCAATGGAGGTCACCTGTGTATGGTTTCATCGGGGCAAGGGTAAGCTCTTGTGGCAGAAGCCTGCTTGCACTACATGGACTTTAATGTCTGGGGATTTTTCAGTTATTTTGGGGGCAAACTACCTGCCTAGATTTATCAGGCCATAAACAGAAATGGCTGCTGCAGGATGTATTTTGAGTTTTGTTTGAAGAGTCCATGGGGGCCAAACAAAGGCCAGGTAATTAGTAGGAGGTACAGGTGTCAAGAATCACTCAAAAATTTTCCAGGTATCTATTTCTTTGAAAAGCAGTGATGTTTTTGGAAAATGGATATGCCTGAATATTTTTTACTGGATTTAAGTATCTTAATCCTCTCCAGTTCTATGAAATAGTTTTAAAATCCTTTCTCAAAATCCTTTCCTGTTTCCCAACTTGCAAAGCCAGGATAAGAATGCAGTGAGTGTGTAGCTGCTGGCTCTCATTTCCTCACATATTTTGTTTCGGCTCGCACAAATGAGGAGGCAGGTATTTTGGACTCTGGAGAACTATTTGACTGCCTCAGCAGCTCAGCAACGTCTCCCCTGCGATCCCTCTCTGCATTTCCTATGTTCCTGCCAGTCCCTAACACATCCTGGCACAATTTTAAAACAGCCACGGAGAGGCATCTGTGACAGCCTGCTGCTTGCCTGCCTCTGCTGTGGCTGGAGCTGTGTGCCAGTGGCAAGGCAGGCTGTCCCTTCCAGTGGTGAGGCTATAGGTGAGTGCTGCATGGGGAAGGAGAGATGATGCTTCATGCTCACCGTGGCTGCTGGTGCCTTGTCAAGAGAAGGGTTCGCAAGCGTGGTCAGGCACAAGGATCAGTGTGAATCAAAGCCGGACATCCTTACCTGAAATGGTGGAGCAAAGAAGGTCTCCTAATCGTAACATTTAATTTTGTGGGGCTAAAGTGAGGTGGCTTGCAACAAAGTCACATATAGGTGTGTTTAAAATGTCATTTTAAGTGGAAGTGTGAGATTTCTAAAGCTATCAATCCTTGGGTAATGTCGCCCTGGTTAATGTGTATAACCTGCTTGTTACCATAGCAGTTGTGGACCACTGATTAGATGAGGAATCTTAACAAGGTTTTACAACCTTCTTTCCAATTTATTTCAGAATAGCTTTGGAGAAAACCCTGGCTTTACGGAGATTTTTAGAACGCTGAGCAAACGAAATCAATGCTGTTTGCATTTAGATTATGGGAAAGAGGGTATGCCCTCCTGCTTTCCCCGTTACAGGGCACAGAAAGGCACAGAGCCCATGATCTCATCTGGAAGAGATGATGGTTGGGCTTAGAGCCATGGGTGTCCCCCATATCAGGTAATAAGGAGGACATCAGGACGTGGCAGTGAAGTGGGGCAGGGAGAAGCAGTTTGGATAACTTGGATGCCACAGTGAATGTCTATCCTGATCAAAGCTTCTGAGTCAAAAGGGAGAATATAGTTGTGTCCTGCTAGGGAGACAGGGCTGCCTGGGATGTGTGCTGCTGGTCTGAGGGGTGTTCAGCAGGGATATCCATATGAGCAGTCAGAAGTGTACTATCTCAGATCCATCCCAGCTGGAAAAAAAGAATCCTGTTCTGTTTTGGAAGTGGTGTGAAGAGAAAAAAATCTCCAGGTCATTTCTGACTGTAATGTTTACCGATGTCAGAGTGAAGTACTACGTGTCATATTTCAAGTTTGCCTGCTTGCCAACCAACAGCAGAATAGAGCTTGCTCAAACTCTCTCTCTTCTCTCTCACCTTTTCTGGTTTGAAGAATTAATGGACCTATGCTACTGCCACTAGTGCAAGTTAAATGAGTAGGATCAGGAGCAGGTCTTGTGTGCACGAGTGACTTTTTTTTTCCTTTCTCTCTCCTCTACAATCATGTAAGACCTGTTTCTGTTTTATACAGCTGCAAAAAGAAGCCCCGGGCAGCAGTCTCACGAGTTCCAAGAACTGAAGCAGAGGTCCTTAAGTAAAGACGGTCATCAGGGAAGCAAGTCCAGTGACTCCGGCGAAGAAGCAGATAAAGATTTTATTTTCGTTTAGCAATCAGTGCTTCGTAGCGCAAGAGCTTTTTATAACAATCGGGGTTCAGCAATCAACAGCCCCTCTAGCCAGCTGCTCTTTCACCACAGGTACATTTCCATGCAGAAAACCTGATCTTCCAATCATTATTTACAGTACACTTGGCATTGATTCGGTCCTTAATTTCTGTTCTGTACAGTGCAGACATTCCTTTCCATGCCTTTGCCTAAAGCCAGCCATTCTTTCATGTGTTCTACTTGAATTTCTCTGAAGCAGCTACAAAGAGTGCCCTGCATTAGGGCATTTAGAAAGCAAAGCAAATTAACTGGAGACTATCTTACACTAAAACACTGTACAGCAGGTAATGTGTTGTACTGCTGAATGTAAATGTGTCAGATCTGCACGTGACTTACCTATAAATATATTCTTGCGGTATGCAATTGCACATTGTAATTATATTAAAAGAGCACACTAATAAAATAATTTGTATAGATTATATATATTAAATGCTTGGGTATGGTTTTTACATTCTCCCATAGGGAGCTTCTTTCTTCCTGTTCTCCTACTGTACATAAAGCTCCAACACTTACATTTGTGTACCGTCAGAAAGCACAACAGAGAAGGATTTGGATGACGTATAATCATGGTATGCTTCCACATTCGTATATTAATGTATATATTGATTGGAATGAGGGCAATTGAAATTTTATTAATATTGGTGTTTTCTAGAGGCCTTCCTCGGTTTTGTCTGCATATTAGCTTCCTTTCAATGTGTAATTCTATGAGAAACATAGCTCGACACCTGTAAAAACATTTCAGCTTTTGAGGGAGGGGATGCAAATTTCACAGCTACCCACTTACATTACAAGTTGAAGGGATTTTATTCATATGTATATTTGTAACAATAAAAAAAATGATTTTACAACTGAAATACTAGTCTTTGTTTTTACAACAGTGTTTGTGGTCTGATGGTCTCTGCTCTTTGAATCTGGCATTGAGTCAGGTAGACAAAGTGTGCGGTTAAGACAAAACCCATGTCATTTTTCTGCCTCTAGTAAAGCCTCCCAATTTTAATCCAGTAGGACAAAATAAAATTGATTTGGTAACTCTCTTCCAAGAGCAATTTCCCTTGCCCTTCTGTGGCTTCTTGACTGGATGGAAATGCTCAGATACTTGCTTGTTAGGTGACCTTCTGTCTGATCCCTATGTACATGCCTGCTATTGCCACTTCTCCTATTGCAGTATAAAAGGCTGCTAAGTCAAAACAGAACATCTTAGAAGCTTGGTAGAGGTTTACATCTCAAAAGTAGGCTACAGGGCTGTGGAAAAGAGGTTCTGAGGGCTGGGGTTCATACCTGGGGTTTGCACTCTCTTGAAATTCTGCATTTGTCTAAAATCATTGAGAGAGTTCTTCACATTCACATATATATTTGTGATTTATTTGGCATCAGTAAGAACAAAAGACAAATTGCAAACTAAAAATAGAAATACTTGTATTAGTAATGAAAATTAATCCAGTCATAAATAAAATGCAATATTTATTCCCATAGGACATGGAAAAGAAAACTGCCTGAGAAGTGTAAGTATGCAAGAAGGGTTGCCCTATTTATTGGTTTTGTGGATTTAAGATAATTAACAGCAAGGGTTGTGATGTAAATTAAGACAAAAATTTAAAATAGTCTCTAACTTCCAGAGAAGTCAGTTGCTGAGAATTCCTTCTTTGTCCTTGATGTCCTTCTTATCAGTCATCTGAGATACTGAGGTACTGATCCTGCTGTGAGAAATCAGGGCAATAGTGTGTGCCCGTCACCCTGGTATCAGTAAGCCAAAGACAGGGATGTCTCAAAGGCTGTAAGCATGTGTTTGTACTGTTAAGAAGAAAAGCTCTAGTGCTGTAACATTTTTTGGCTGGAGCGTAGTGATTTCATTAGACAGCAGTATATTTCCATTAGTTATGAAAAGCCATTCCAGTCTGTATTCCAACCCATCAGTGTGTTGTGGGCAGGCTGAGTGGTGGAGGAAGAACTTTATGGGAGTGCAAGTGAGAGCTCTTGAAGACCTGGGATTTGTTTTTTTGTGTGTGTGGCTTTGGATGTGGGGAGGAATGATGGTTTTCATTTCTTTGCTATCTTTCTGACTGACACACCCAGCACTATCAGCCTGACTGCAAAGAATTCACATTGCAGAACACCCCCTTTCTTGTACCTCTTCTACATTTAGGAAACAGTGACTTTTATTTTCACTGTCTTGAGCTCATAGAGGCCATGGATAAGTGCCAGTGTGTTTCAGGGAAAGAACAATCACTGTGCCCTGGTACTAAGCCAAGCTGGTTGGGAGGTCTGGGGGGATCACAGCTCTATGGGGCAGGAGCCTTTCCATGAGCTGCAGGCCCTCCAGCAGGTTTGCAGCTGAGGGAATCCTCGTTTCTCTTTTTGCCTCCCCGGTGCCTGAGCTGCGTTGTGGTCAGTCCCCTGTGCTCCCTGCCTGTCCTGACCCATGTACTGCCCTGAGAGTATAAGGGGCAGAGCCTGGAAGCCACATTCAGGTGCTTTGGTGGGATGCCAATAGCAGAGACCCCTGGAGCTCCTGGGAGACTGAACAGAGATCAGCTATGGTACCACTGAAGGAGAGGGCTAGTACTTGTTCTCCCAGGGCATCCATAGCATCTTTGAATACCACTGATGCCCTGCATTCCTCCCCGTGACACACTGGGTGCTGCCTGAGCACCTCTAGCTGTGCCAGCAGTGGTGGGAGCAGAGTTTGGCATGGGAGGAGAGGTGACTTGCACCCAGGCATGCGGCTGGCCTTCCTTTTGCAGCTGAGGGCTTCTCCACAGTGCTGTGCTGTGCGGTCTGGTTGCACAGAAAGGGCTCACAGCGTCCAGCTAGGGTTATGTCTGACATGATGGCTTGGTCTCTGGGCTGGTGTCAGGCAAGACAGCAGCTCCTTGGTGCATTCACCATGTTTAGGCATGACAGCAAAGGGGTGGCAATGTCTGAGGTGACAGCAAGGTCCTCTGCTTCCTCTTGTGCACATAAGCACTCATACTGTATGACCAAATGAGAGGGAAGGACCAGCAGCCCTAGTCACCCAGTTAGAAATGCTGCCCTGGAAGAGTTGCTAGCACCAGCATTTCCATTCAGAGCTTCACCTACCTGATCCACCCTTGGGAAAAAGGGGCAAGAAGCTCTCTTGGAGGGAGCTGCCCTGCTCTTTTCTGCTCATAAATCTGGTTTTCAGGCTTTTCCATTGAGGAATTTCACCTGTGATGTATGTAGCAGGAGCACCTTCCCCTCTGAGATGCACTGGAGAAGGGCTGTGGCTTCCTGCCAGACTCCAGCGTGAACACAAATAGCTCTGTACCACATCTGCAGGACCTACTTCCCACTCCCTGCCAAAGGAGGTTAAAATCTGACTGATAGATTCTGAGCTTTTTAAAGTATTCCCTGATGTGCAGTTACAAGAGCAAATAGCTGCTTCCTGAGATGGGAACTGCAATTATCTTAAATCTTCGCCCTCTGCCAGACCCAGCCAGCCAGGCTGAGATGACATGGGAATTAATGTGGCCCATTAGTCACAAATCTGCACGACCCACCACACTTAACTGAGAACTGCCATCAGCACGAGCTCTCACTGCCACTGCTTATTAATCAGTTAGTGTGGAGATGATTTCTTTCTCCTGTTGCACAAAAAAAAAGCTACTGAGAATCATTTTTAGGAAAGTGCCAGAAAGTTCTGTTCCTGTTTGAGATGCATGAGAGAGTCATGCTGATTTGCCCACACCCACGGATGCTAATGCTGGTTGGGCTGTGCCTCAATCCCACCTCTGGAGATTATCCTCTAGTTGTGCTGAAGCTTGGGGGAGATTTCAGTTAGTGACACTGTCTTTTGCTTCTCCTGAAGCCGTGGCCCAGAGGATTTCGTAACACAGTTCAGGTGAGTAACATATTTTCATTTAATACTAGACTCCTGCTGATCAGACCTAGAAAGCAGAGTGGTCTTTCCCCATCCCAAGAAATAGTCTGTAAAGGGGGAGGATGAACATTCCTACACAATCACATGGTGATGACCTTCACATTCTTTCTAATGTAGGAGCTGACAAAACCCAGCTGTCTGAATCATTCCCTCGCAGTGCCATCAGCCCTCACCTCCTCCCTGTGAGACCTTCCCAGAGCTCCAGGGAGGCAGCCAGTGAGGTGGTGACCAGGGTCTTGCTGCCCAGCCAAAACCCTTTTAACTGCTTGGAATGCCTCAATGGCATTGCCAGAGGGTCTCTCAAAGGTTACAAACTGCCCACTGGATAATTAAAATGCCTTCACTTTGTCACATAAACATTAACTTGTGTCCTGACTAAGAGAGAAAAGTGCTGCCTAGGGCTGACTTCCACCTCCCCATCCTGGATATAAGAGATCATAAGAAGATCTGCCAGGCACCATTACAGCTTTACTACTCATCTCTGTGCCCATCCTCTTGCAGTCCCTCAAGCCTCTTCCCAACACAAGCATTGTGCCAGCACCACAGCAAGTGCCTCTAGAGTCACCCGAGCCTCCTTCCACTAATGTCCAACATTTCCAATGCCTTCATGATCACAGGCAGGGCAGGACCTCACAGCAGCTGGGGTGTCTTCCCCAGGGCCAGAGAGGTGTACATTCATTTTTGGTTAAGACTAACCAGCTTTATCAAATACACAGGACTCCCTGGCCCTCAGGCCACGATGGCACCTTGTTTCAGCAGGCACTGCTGGTGACTGGCAACTTAAAATGCTGCTCTGATCATTTCACTTGGAAATCTTTTCCCTTTCTGGCACAGAGATTTCTCGAACTCTGAGGGGCAGTTTTCCAGACTTGAGGATTTGCTGGCAGCGTCAAGGCTTCAGTGGATTTGGCCATGGAACTCCCACCATCTCACGTGCCCCATTCTGATCCCTTGAGACAAAAATGTGTGGAAAACTGTCTGGAACACCTTGGCTGAAGGCATTGGTGCTGCAAGCTTGTCCTCATGGGGCTACCCCTTGTTCTGGCATGTGGCCATTCTGGAAGAAGGGCAGAAGGGCTGTGGGTTGACAGAAGCTTTACTTCATTATAGAGACAGTTGTTTAGTTTAGTATTTATTTATTTCTTTATTTGGCGTTAGAGAATTGCTGAAAGGCTAAATGCTGCTGAGAGGGGGAGCTGAGCGATGTCAGCTTCAGCAGGGGCACCTGCACTGAAATCCAGTGGTAGTGGCAAAGGACATGAAGCTGTGTGTTATGTGCCATTGGGAGCTGTACAGTTGTGTGTTCAGAGACCTGGGAACAGGCATCTGAACAGGTTGAAGAAATGTGAAAGTGAGGCCTCAGGGTGATCTGCAGGGCAGGGAAACAAACCAAATAGAGTAAGAGCTGATGTCAAGTCCCTAGAAAACAGGTGGGGGGGCTGCATCCAAGTGCCCATTGGGGATGGGGGACACCCCAGAGGTTCCGGGGTCACATGCGATGAGGAGAAATCCCAGCTGGTGAAAAACGACTGAAAAAGAGCAGTGGCAGAGCTCCTGAAAAAAACTCTTTTCCTCTGAGTTCAGGACAGAGCTGTCAGTTCTCCATCAGCACACAGCCAGGGACAAGTTGGTCCTTGGGATGAGGCACTTGTCCGGGCAAGAACCAGGACCAGGCTGCCAGCTCACCCCCTCCCTGGGCCATCTCATCTGTGATTGCTCCTGCTGCATCCAGGAGACCCCGCAGGGGCTGGGGCTGCCACTGTCCTGGGGTTGCACATTCCCTCTATACCAAGTACTGAAGAGAAATTGCTGTAAGAGCAACGATGCTCCTCAGCACCAAGAAGCTGAACACTGAGACCCTGTATTTTCAAATAGAGAGAAAACAAACTGTGAGTCTCTACACATCAGATGAAGGAGAAAATGCATTTTTTTTGAGGTGTCATTGCAGGGACTGTGTTATTGAAGGACTTAATTTCTTGTGCTATATCCCGTAGCAAACTGAAGAGACTCCTGCAGATTTGAGAAGAGTCTTTTCCCAATTAGAAAGCCACTCTGCCTTTGACAACCCTATATCAGCTGATCTAGGGATTTATTAGATGCAGGTTCCAAGTGTTTGGAAAGCTTGCATGGAAAAGCAGATATGCTGCCATGGTCCCTCCCAGCTCTGTGTTGAGGTCCTTGCTCCTATGCCACTGTGCTGATGCTGCTTCGGCAATTCGTGATAAGTTCTGCCAGCTGACCCCAGCCCAAGTCTTTCAGAGCCTATTTTATCTGCTTTTCCAGTAAGCTGAATTGAGGAGGAAAAAAAGCTGCGTGGGAGAAGGAGTATTTAATTAGATTGATACCAGACAAGGGTAGGCAGAAGAGGGGCTGCTAGCTTGGGAAATCCAATTTGGTTTCACTGAATGGAGGAGTAAAGTTAACTCTGTAATCTCTATTTAGCATCATTCCAGGAATGCCTCCTTCCCTTCCCATTTGCTTAGGTGGGTAAGACCCAGCAGAGGGTAGAGGAGAGTGCTGTGGAGATTGTTCGTTCGGACAACATTAAATTCTAGCTGAAGACTGGAATAATGGAAGTCATTTACTGTAACTGAGACTGCAGTCCCTGTCTGGATAGCAAAGAGCAGCATGTGGCTGGTGGAAATGTCAGCTTTCCTTTGGGAAATCTCTTCTTAGATCCCTTCTGATGGCCTGAGTCCTGACGACTCCTTTTCAGCAGCATCTTGGTGGGAAGGAGTTGGCTGCTCCCCTGTAGCACTCAAGGAATCCCACTGCTGGTCCAAAATGGAGAAGAGAACAGAGAACTGAAGCCACACAGTTTGGGGGGCTGCATATGGGAAGGCTGGAAAAACCTGGCCTTGGTAGGAATCTGTGAATGGGAACATCTGTGGGATGGTAGTCTGTGTCACACCACATCCATCAGTACCTGACACAAACTGTTGTTGCACCTCTTTGCACCCTGCACCCACACACTCTGCACCAGCTAAGCCAGAAATAATGGAGCCAGTATCTAACCCAGCACACGCATGCTGGATTTGCTGGGCAGAAGGAGGGAGTGGAGGGAAGGATGGGGCAAGATGGGGCATCCATGTTGGAAGGTAGGAGTTGAAATCTGCTGCTAATAAGCAGTTGTACCCATGTGAGGGGGGGTTTGGAAAGATGAGTCTGTTTCTTTTCTGCAGCAGACAGCTTTGTCTCTGACTTGATTTCCAAGCAGTAGTAGGGAGCTTCACTGACTATTATTTCCACTTTGATTCCCTTTCAGTTTGCCTTTCCTCTGCTTCTCCAGCATTTTTCTTTGCTGGGATGCTCACAGACCCCTTCAGGCAGTAGCGCATCATCCGCACCCTCGGCAGCCCCAGCTGCACACAGCTGCTCAGATGGCACACTCGCCTCCCAGTTGCCCTGATGTAAATCAGGCTCTGGGGAAAATAGGACACACTGAGGATCCAGTCTGGAGTTTTCTGCAGAATCTATGCAGGACCCAAACGACCTGTGAAACACTTTCTCAATGCGGGACAAAATGCTGGTGGTGCCAGCGGTGGCTTCCTCAGTGTCTCTGGTCAGTGCAAAGCTGAGGGAAGCGGAAGCCATTTGCTGAGGAAAATTATTTCCATTTATAAAATCCATATCTCTATGTATTTGGAATTTTCTTCTGAAAAGGGGAGAAACAAAGTTGTGCCACAAATCCGGATACTGGATTTGGGTTTTTTGTTCCTATTCTGTTCATGGAAACCCAAATGTTTCATTTCACATCAATACTTCGAGTCTGGCCCAAAGAACAAGGCATTTGTCAGCTGCCCTTTTTTCTGTTTCCAAATCAGCAATCTGCACTTTTACCAATGTCTTCCCATTTACAGTTGCTTAATTAAGCCTTTCTACAAAGCTAGCCCAGCCTGGGGTTTGGACACATGCTCCTTATTTTGCTCTTTACTTGGGAAAAATCGCTATTTATTAATTTATTATCAGTATCAACTAAATAATACATCATTGCTGGTGTCCCTCAACTGGATTGCTCCCCGACCCACAGCAGGGCCGGGAAGTGCTTCCAGCCTCAAGGCACCTACTGAAGCACATTCATTTAAGAGCCAAATGCATCTGCAGTAAGGGTGAAATCACAGAATCACAGAATCTGCTGAGTTGGAAGGGACCCACAGGGATCAACAACTCCTCCACAGGACCTTCCCCAAGAGTCCCACCATGTGCCTGAGAGTATTTTCCACTTGCCTTTTTTTTTTTTCATCTTCAGCTTTTTAAAACATGGATTTGAGATCTTCGACCTTGAGTGTTACTGCACAGCGCAAAGCTGAAGACAAAGTCCTTAATCAAAAGTGTTTGTTACTTTTTAAAAATGCTGCCTACTTTTAGTTCTTATTTATTCCTTTAAGGAAACAAGCCAAGGCAGAGTGATTGTTGAGTTTGGTATATGAGTTGCACACACAGCAGCTGCCTTCAGTTTGTTGCTTTAGTGCCAATGCCAATGAAGCCACAGTTCAACATGCTCCTCAAATTTGCAATTTGTCCGCAGAAAGTCCTGCTGGACAAGTAAGAGTTACTCTGAGCTGGTTTTTGTTTACTTTGGTGTTTTTTTTTCATTCATGCCTTACTGAGTCACCTAAAGCAATTGGAGAAGCTGAACCCCATTTTAGCCATGAATCAAGATGGCCACATCCTCACTGCAGGCTGGAATTTCTCTCAGCTCCCCTGGTTCCAGTTACTTTGAGCTAAATTTCTGCAATTCCACCCCTAAGAACCTTAAATCCATCTTGTGTGATACATCAGGCAGGGCAGAGCAGCTAAGCTGTGTGTCTGTCGGGTGGCCCCTATATTTATAGGGTATTTCAGTAGAGGGTTTTATGGGGGGAGCAAACGCATAGCTGGTGCAAACAGAAGAGGAGGCCATCATCTCTGATAATTTTTCCCTCTTTGCAGGCGTGTTCTGCTGCAGTGTGAAATCAAAACCACTCTCTGCCAGCACTGAGTGTGCAGAGGAGAACAAGGATGTTCAGATGGATGGATACGTATCATCCACATCCTCGTGCACAGGTAACAATCAGTTCTTGTGAGATCCCATTAAGCTTTAAGGTCCTTTTTTATCTCGAACTCGGACCTGCTTTCACTGAAGTTGTGTGAGATGTTGAATAAACACTAGCAGTTTAAATAAGGTGTCACTTCTTCCCTGCTCTTCCTCCTGTGAGGGCATGGGGGACAACCAGCTCACACGAGTGCTTCTCTATGCCCTGAGTTTGCATCTGTTCCCATAAAACCTCACTGTCTCCATCCCTGTCAAATGGCTGCTTTCCCTTGCAAAATATTTCAAAACATGCTTAATATTTCCTCTTTAGTTTTGTTAAAAATATTTTTTTTTAATAAGAAACTAGTTGTTGTGATCATACTACTGAGGACTGTTCCTGGTACCAGCCATGGCAATGCTTTCCAAAGCCAGGTTACAAATCTTGCTAGAAACTGATACACAGTCCTTTCCTTAAAACCTGGATCAGGATGCTCCCTGTCTGGGGCAGATGAGTTCTGGGTCCTGGGAGGAGAAACAGGACCAAAAAGTGACCTTCTGTCATGGAGCAGTACCACGTACACTCCTCTCACATAGGAGCTCAGGCAGCTCCCATGGGGCACATGAGGCCACCACTGGCCAGGAAGCCGTGGTGGGAAGCACTGGGGAGAAGAGGCTGCAGGAGAGGTTCCATGGGTGAGCCCTAATGCTGGGGCCAGGAATGCCTTTTGACATTGAGGCAAGGATATGTCTCAGAGAAATGTGGAGTGTCTCTGGTCATGCCAGCAAGGGACCTGAGCAGGTGTCCCCTAAACTTAGGCTTCCCTGTGTGTCCATACCTAACAAGCACTTGTTTCTCTTCTGTGCCAGGGCCCCCTGTTTGACCACGCTCAGGGAATGCTTTTGGCCTTGCCGTTGTATTAACTATCCTGACAATAGTTTTTCTGAGGTCCAAAGGTAATGCCAGGTTGCTATTCAGGGAATCCCCCTACTGAGCTGCTCCTATGCTGCTGTTTAAACACATCAGCTTCACACTGTCTCCTTTTCCTTCATACACTGAAAAAGCTGGACATGGCTGTGTGATCTCTGTTGTGATCTCTCTGAAAGAATGTGATTTGCAGACCTGATATTTCCTGAGTACAACACAACTTTTAGTTCTTCAGGAGGGTTTTTTTTTTTTCTTCTCAGAACAAATAGGAGCCTGCTCAGGGCAAACATTAAATATGTTTTAAAAGCCTTTTCTACTCTACTACTGAGAGCCTCTCTAAAGCAATCAGCATGTGCATGAAATTGAAATATGTATATATTGAATCAAGAGCAACCTGGAAGAACTCTGAGGGCTCTCAAAAGATAATAATGGTACTAGGAGCACACACAAAGACACACAGTCCAGCCCCAGGTACCTGAAATCAATGCAGGTGACTACACAGGTGACATTGAAATCACATTTAACTCCACGCAGGGCCATCATAAATATGATGCTCTATCATCACTGACACCTTGAACCCCACAGTTTCTTCTTTTGATTAGTATTATAGGAGGAAGAGAGCGTAGATTTCTGTCCATCCTCTGTGGCTCCCCATTCCTCCGAGAGAAACCCTTCTGATGGCTGGGAGGGATGAGAAGGCGAGAGATCTCTGCCTGCTGCTGTTCTGCTTTCATAAACAGAGGAGGAGAGTTTCCGTTTTAGAAAACTTCTTTTTTCCCCCCTCTAAACTCCACTTCTTCTCCGAAGTCGCACACTTCCCTCAAGCACTTCTGACTTCCTTCGGGGAGGCTTGAAATTTTAAAGGTCGTCTGCGAGCGGCACACCCCTGCGGGGTCGGGTGTCTCCAGCCCACCTGGAAGGCTTGAGGTCCGTCCTGTCAGCACCTGTGCCCGACCACACCCTGGGCGTGCCGGCGGGATCCGGGCAGCGGGGCCGGTGTGACGAGCCCCGCGGGGCCGTGCCGGACGCGTGGGGAGGGGAGACTTTCCCCCCGCGACCCCCGCCCGCGGGGCCGCCTCCGGGGCGGGGCCGCCGCCCTCAAAGCCGGGGCGGCCGGCGGGGCGCGGGCAGAGCGGGCGGTGCGGGGCGCGGAGGGTGCGCGGGGCGGGCAGCACCATGGAGAGCGGCGCCGAGGGGCGCCTGGACGCCGCCGCCTTCCTCGGGGCCTGGCGGCGCTTCGACGCCGACGGCAAGTGGGGACGGTGGGGAGCGGGACACGCGTGGCTGGAGCCCCAGCCGGGGTGTCTGGTGGGCGGGCGGGTGCCTGTCCGGGAGGGTGCCGCGTAGGGGTTTGACCGTGCGGGTGGGAGCGGGGGCCGCGTGGGTGGGTGCCCGTCTGGGTGCGCGTGCGGGTGGGTGCAGCGTGGGGTGCCCGGGCTGTTGCACGCGTGGCTGGGAGCCTGCACCAGTGGCTTTCTGACAGCGTGCCCAAGCCTCACCCCCACGAGGTCCCGCGGGTGTTTCTGAGCCCACCTGTTCCTCCTTACCGTGGCCAAATATCACATCCGTAAACTACCCTTTTCACCCCAAAGTTTTTGCCTTTTCATCACCTCCCCATTCCATCTGCTGTTCCCTGTTCTGGGGCCAGTTTGTGGAATTTTTTTTTCCAGAATGTTTTCTGTGAGGAAAACTCCTGGGGTGCCAAGCAGTGCTGTGCCCAGTCCCCACATAGATGTGACCAGATCAAATCGAATAGGACCCTCCTGAGTGGGCAGGCAGGGCCCCCAGCTGAGATCCTGACCATGCAACCTGGAGCTCCCTGCATGCAGCGCATGACACAGTTCCTGGAACTTGGGCAGTACCACCTGACCACTAATATATTTTACTTTTATTTAGACAATGGCTACATAGAAGGGAAGGAACTTGACAATTTTTTTCATCACCTCCTGGAGAAATTGGGACCAGAAGTAAGTACCATGCTGTGTTAGTTGTGCATCAAGTCCAAGCGAAAAGGTTGTGCTGAGAGATGGTTTGTGTTTGTTGTTCCCTGATAGCTAACTTCCTTAGCAATCCAAAGGTAAAGAGCTTTTCTCTTGGCAACAAGGTGGCATTTAAGCAGGTACAATAAGTGCAGTCACCTGAGAAGTTTGATCCGTTGTTTTCAGCCCATCAGCTGCTGTCAGGGTGAGATGGCAGCTGGCACCAGCTGAAGGTGCTGGTTGGCAAGGTGGAGAGAAAGTAATTTACTGCCTCTGAATAGAAACAAACAAAAAAGTACCAGCACACAGCCTGGAAGGGTGAGCGGGAGGGCAATAGTGATGATTTATTTATTCAAGCCTAGGCTGATTAGTTTTGTTAATGCGATAGGTTTCTTTCCCAGGTCAATTTTTAACAAATATACTGTCATTAATTTTAATTAGTGTTTAGGAACAAGACTGTATTGCTGCAAATGGCTAGAAGCCAAACAATAGTCAATTCAGTTGCTCTGAAGATCCAAACTTGGCTCTCAAGTGTTTCTGAGTTTCTGCCCTGGTTTCCTTTCCTGTTTTTGACAGCATTTCCCCTCTCTCACTCTCTACACCTCAGTACTAACAGAAATTGCATGACAATTTAGAGGGGCTGGTTTCCTTAGCTCCAGGTCATACATTGCCTATGAGTGTCACCACCAGTGAAGGAGAAATCCTTCCACTCAGGCCAGCACTCAGAAGCATGTGAGGAATATATTCATATTTTTGCTACACAACATGTGCCCAGATAGGAAGAGAAAAGGAGGAAACATCTTTCAAATGGAAGGAGAGGACGTGCCAAAAATGAGATGAAACAGAGATTAAACAATTCCTTTAAGCAAAAAGTAATTAACAAAAGGGAAAAGGTAGCTGATAAAAGGCATAAATTCACGAATATCAAGTGTAAAATCAGAATTGTACTTACAAGCCAATTGGTACTCTTGGATCTTTAGGGCTACAGTAAAAAAACAGAAGTTGTGAATAATTTTTTCAAGCATGGTTTTGTTTAATTTGCAAGTAAATTTGGATTGAAATATTGGCAGTTTCTGCAGAAACATCTTTCAGAGAGTGGATGGTTAGATGAATAGATAGGCACCTAAAAAGACTTCAAAGCAAATCAAAAAAGCTCCAACATTAAGCGCAAAGAAACATTAGGGACACAGAAAAACTGATTGAAGAGAAATTGAAAAGCTCATGATTGTTTACCCAGGAACAAAAGAAGAAATTGGGAGCTGCTAGTCTCGGGGCATTGAAACACCAACGCAAAGCACTCTCAAACAAAACCCAGTGACAGCAAATGTGAGATGTTGAAGGAGAGGCTTAAAATGAGGCTGCAGAGCTCAATGCTGGCGTGTGTTGCTGAAGCAAGGGACCTCCAAGTGGGGCTCTCTGGAGTGATCTGTAGATGGTGATAAAACTGAGGTTTAGCTGGGAATCTCATGCTGCAGGCAGCTTCCTAATGATGAGAGGTCAAGAAGAAACTCCAAGCCCCACTCTAGCCCATAGCATCCCTTGCGCATCCCTTATATGAGATTTTGGGACAGCGTCGCACAACACCAGCTGGGTTGCAAACCTGGTGTATTACAGCAGTTTTTGTGGTCTTGCTGATATCAGTGTGAACTCTATCACATTGTGTTAGGTTGCACACAGAACTTGCAAAATGAGGGTGTTCTAGACACGAACTTTCTGCTTCAAGAAATCAATAATAGTTTTATTCGTTGTTAAAAGTCCCTGCTCAGATGACTCCAGCCTAACTCACAATCCTCATCCAGCTTACATCTCCTTTGTTTCTGCTGTCTAGGTTTTGCCATTAAAAGAAATATCTTAATACAAATTGCATGGAGAAGGCACCAACTCCCTCTCCTGTTAAACAGAAGAAACAGGCTAATTCTAGAAGATGGTGCTCACTAACTTTCAGGGTGCTCAAACAGGCTCTCAAGTGCTTTTGGTTTTCTTCCCTAGTTTTCCTGCTTATTTTTGGCAACATTTCCACTCTGGTAGTATTAGGGACAAAACTATCCAGCAGGCAGTTGCCAGTGCAGCCTGCCTTGGTGGCAGAAAACCCAAGGGGAGCTTTGTCCTGGGAGGCTGAGAACAGTCCTCTGCCCTCTCCCCTTGGTATGAGGATCACCTGTTGCACCAGATTAAACAAAGGTCTCTACTACCTTTGTACAATGAGTTTGTCTAACAACACTGAGGCGTTTTTTTTGTCTTGTTCATGTGATTTTTGTTGTACAGGCTTGTGGTTATAGCAGCAGGAGTAAAGGGTCCCCTCTGCACTGTTTTTGCCACCCTACAGAAAGAAAGTGTCCTTTGCGATAGAAGCAGTGAGCTGGGACTGAGCATCTCTCTGCTTTAGTGTTTGTTTTGACCTTTACTCATCTGGGCTTTAAATGTGTCTCTTTCCTTGCACAGTAAAAGGGGGAGACAGCAATACGCTGACATAACTTACAGATGTGTCACAAGGATTAATTAGTGACTGTGTCTGAAGTGCCACACAAGTGATAAATAATGTTATCAGCACTGGAAGTTGTCTCTGCTTGAATAGCAAGTGGCTTCATAATTATATTTTTTCAGCTTGCACTCTCTAAGCTGTTATTTTTCTTAATGACCACTGTAGTCTTTCAGCTGTTTTTCTTCACAACTGCTCTGCAGCATCCCCAGCTGACACTAAATGCCAGGGAATGGGAGCAGCTGGGAAAACAATGCAAAAAGGAGCCTGTTGGGAAGCTGAGAGGCACAGTTCTTTTTGACAACTCTGAGTGAGGAAAGAAATTTGAAATAGCCTCCAGTGAGGGAGGCTAATTCATTGCCTTTTGTTGAACCATCAAGAGTTATGAGGGCAGAAGAGAAAAGTTTGCAACAAAGGTAGGCCTGTAGTACACCAATCCAAATCCCAGATGCTGCTTTCTGTCTCTTCTCCTCCAGCAATGGGTGATTGCTGGAGGCTTTTGGACAATCCACTTAACAACCTGCTTTAACTTTTGGTCAGCCCTGAAATGGTCAGACAGTTGGAATAGATGGTCATTGTAGATACCTTCCAACCCAAATATTCCAACCCATCCATTCCCAAGAAAATACCTTCAATTTCCAGGTGTGTGTTAATATCCATAAGTCTTCTGTGATTTATGACACTGAAGTTTATATAAATTCTTCATCAGCTGGAAGGGCTTCTGTGATTTGGTTTGTTTAGGGAATACAAAACAGAATCAAGGACAGTTCAGCCCCACCCCAGCATGTTTGCGAACTGCTGACATTTTCCATCTGCTGCTGTTATTACTCCTACATCTTCTCTCTAACCATTTGAGCCTCCAGCTTCCAACCTGTTGCTGCATGGCTTCTGTGAGCTGCCTGTGTTCTCTTCTGCTCATTCATAAACCTCTTTTTTCTACATTATGGCCACCTCTTTCCATGCATCTTCTAAAAGTTTTTATACTGATGTGAAAGCTCAGTGGAAAGGACAGTTTCTTTCAGCATCGAAGAAGTGATTTTATTGGAACAGAGCCTCAGCATTTCTCTCTCGTATTAGTTTACATCTTTCTTTCCATATCAAGATCACTTAGTATCTTCCTTGCTTGCTCTTTTGCATATTTTTAATGAATCTCTGTGTATATTCTCATAATAATTAGATAAGAAGAGTTTTGTAGATGAATGGTTATAAATTTTGGGGTTGGATTACTGAAAGCTTCCATAAAAACAATGATGTCTGGGCAGATATGAAGGGGAATGCACATTGCTATTGGGTTTTCTCGGAAAGGTATTTCACTTTGCTCAAATTGTACTCAGATTAGACAGAAGATTTTCAGATGAAAGACAGTTGCCCTCGACTAACTGTAGATGCGTAAGAGACCACGTGTAAAAATTTTTGCAGCATAAATTTGATCGGACAAGACAGGTATTAGCCTGTTTATAATTCCTCTGCCCCAAACCCACATGGATAGTTGTGACTGGAAGGGACTGAAGTTAAGCTTTAGGACCTCACCCTGAACAGCCAAGAAGGATTTGTCTTCGCATTTTACTTTCAAAGAAGAGGAGCAACCTCCAGGTACTCTTGCACATCATCCTTGCCTGCACACTGCATTGCCTATCTAAATAATGTGTTTAATTTAGTATGGTCAGGAATGCAGCAGCTAGTCGAACAAAGTTTAAAGGCCAAAATATCAGCCAGCATCAAAGCCATCCAAAGCAGACTTCTGTGTTTTACCATCCCAAGAGACCTAAAGTCTTTGATGACCAGCAAGTCAACAGCAACAAGACCCCTATCAGAAAGCATTCAGCTTTCATCCACATCTAAAATAATTCAGAGTTCTAACCTCTAGGCAATACTCTGGGCAATTTAGATACTTGGAAGGAGTGCTTTACTGTGAGGGTGGAGAGGCACTGAAACAGGTTGCCCAGAGAAGCTGTGGGTGTGCCATCCCTTAAAGTGTTCAGGGCCTGATCAGATGGGGCTTTGAGAAACCTAGACAAGTGGAAGGTGTCTCTGCCCGTGGCAGGGGGGTTGGAACTAAATGATCTTTGAGGTCCCTTTCAACTCATACCATTCTATCATTCTAAATAATGCCAAATGCAGTTGTTTCTTTAAGTTGTGGGTTCTGTCAGCCCTAATTAGCCTGAACAATTCCTATTCCTGTTCCTTCACATTAAGGCAGGGAAGTGCCTCGAAGTATCTCTAAATGCAAACCAAACATGCCTATGGTGAAAAAGAGACATGATGTGTCTTCATTGGCCAAATGCATGTCAGAAAACTTTCAGCCTAGTGGAAAAGACAGAACAAAGAACCTGTTCAAAGCCTAACCACAAAATTGTGATGGCACAAGGAAGGCTGTAGTAACCTTTGTTAGATGCTGGTATCTCCTATGTGAAAAATTCTTTCCCACATTTGTGCAGATGAGAGCTGAAAAAGGAACCAAAACACAGTGCAGGATAACAGGATAAGTGCTTATCTACTGCAGTGTGCAGGATTACAGTAAATCCTAACCAAAATAGAGGGCCCAATTCTGAGGTGATAGCACTGCAGTTAAATAAGCGTGATTGACCCAAACGAGAAGTTAGCTCAGGAGCTGCAGGGTGATATCCCACACTCATGCAGTCTGTGCCAAGTACAGCTGCATGGGTGAAATGAAGTAATTATTGTGATTTTTTTTTTTTCCAATGCTATGGGATTTAAAGAAGAAATGTTTGGTAAAAAAAAAAAAGATTTTCTCCTAAGGTCAAAATTTATGTTACTGATGTTTCATCTGGTCTTTGCTGGCCTCCTGTCTGTACTGTGTGGCTTTTGGCATGGTAATAGTTGTTGAGGTTTTTTTCCAACTATCCTTCTTGGCAGACATAATTTATTTTCATAGATCTTGTAGGAACTTGATATCTCTGGGACCATTGGTTTCTATCAAATTTGACTGAAACATTAGAAGAAATGTGTGCTCAAGCCAGCATTTTCAGATTATTCCTTTTTTTCCCCCAAGAAACAGGCTATAATAGTCACTTAAATATAGTTTCTTCTTGTTTTTCATATGCTAATCAATATAGTGGCTTGCTTCAACAAATCACATCAAGAAAGAAAAATAAATTTATTTATGATCAGACTATCGTGATCAGAAAGAGTTAAATTTCATCAAATAGGAAAGACTCCACAGTGCTCCATAAATTCACTTTTTACCCTCCCTTAAGAAATGACTCATAGCTGTGTTTTCATCAAGGCAATGAATTTCTTAAGGATCAAAACTTTCATTAGACAGCATGAGGCAAAGAGGCAACAATATTAGAGGAATGGGTTAACAAAGAAGACAGATAGATTACAGCCATGTTTCCAAGCAATCATAACCAGCCATGACAAAGAAATTAAAGGCTGTGGAAATTAAAAAAAATATGTGATCATGCCCTTTCCATGATTACAAACACTATTAAAAATCAGATTACTTTTGTGATGCTAAATACTTCTAAAGGGTTTTTGCAAAAGGGAAGACAAAGACTGAACAAGGAAAGGAAGGCGAAGAAAATTAATTTGATATGGCAACTTGAAACACAGAAGCTGTTCTCTGTAAAACTCTGTGGAAGAGCATCCATAGTAAGAAATTTACTCCTTAACCCTGAGAAGTGTGTAAACAAAGTCACAGCAATATTTTAAAATGTGTGCTTTTGTGAGGATAAAAATGACATGGCCTTCTCCTCATAGTAAGAAGTAAGGATTTTTTTCCTGACTGGACACTGAGAACATGTACCAGCCCTTGGAAACCACACAGCATCCAGGAACTCAGGGAGGTGCATGCACCAGGAAAAACAAGGATTTACAAGAAAGGCTTCCCAGTACAGACAGTGACTGGAAAGGATGCAACAGCATTCACTTAAACCCCCACAAAATGGGAAAGCTTTGCAAACATTTCAAACTGGGTGAGGATCTGCTGCTTGAGACTGGCAACATAACAAAGCCAGCATTACCTCTGATGAAGGAAGCTGTGCTCAGCTATGGACATTTGCCTGCTGCAAAGCCATTTCCCTCTGTCCGAGCTCATAGAGACAGGAGGCACGAGTTTGTATCCTGCTATTTGCTATGTTGTAGTTTAACCTCATTTGGCAGCTCAGCACTACACAGCCACTCATTTCCTAATGGAATGGGAGAGAGAATCAGAAGAGTAAAAGTGAGAAAACTTGTGGGTAGAGATAAAGACATTTTAATAGGTAAAGCAAAACCCACAGGCACAAGCAAAGCAAAACAAGGAATTCATTTACCACTTTCCATGGGCAGGCATATGTTCAGCCAGCTCCAGTAAAGCAAGATTTCATCAGGCATTATGGTGACTTGGAAAGGCAAACACCATCACTCCAAACTCCTCCTTCCCCCAGATCTATATGCTGAACACAATGCCATATGGCATGGTATATCTCTTGGGTCAGTTTGGCTCAGGTGTCCCAGCCTTGTCTCCTCCCAGTTCCTTGTGCATCCCCAGCCTCCTCACTGGTATGGTGGGGTGTGGAGCAGAAAAGGCCTTAGCCCCGTAAACACTGCTCAGCAATAACTATCTGGTACTTAAAATAAAATAATATATAATAATATAGTATATGCTATAAGTAAAATATAGAATAAATATAATTTAATTATAAAATAATAAATATAAATACTATGTAGTAAAATGGAATATATATTTTAATATAGACTGAAATATAATATATAGCAAAGTAACATCCCTATGTTATCAAGACTATTTCCAGCACAAAACCAAAACATACTAGCTTCTGTGAAGAAAATTAACTATATCCAGCCAAAAACAGAGTAAAAAGGTGGTATATTTGGGGTTTTTTTTATTACCATAATTCATAGCACTTGAATAAATGGAGAGTGAGCCTGAGGCATTTGAAAGCATAGTGTGTTTGGTTTCTAAACTTTCCTGCTTGTTGCAGTCCGTAGTTGAACACTGAGATAATAATTAAAGCGAAGGAAGTTAAGATAAATCTCCCAGGGAAGGTGGTGGCCATAGCACCCAGTGCAGTGGAATCACCCCTGCAAGTGCCTGCCTGGAGGTCTCCCCATCTTGCTCTCCTGCTCCTGATTTTTCTTCCTCTATCAAAGGACTTGCCCTGATAGGGGAGGCAGGGAAATGTTTGTAGGACCCCAAAGGCAGAGAATAAGAAATCGAGCCTCCTGACCAGTGGCCTCCTTTTACATTTGGCCTCCCCTCAGCAACCTCATTGCAGGGTGGCTGAGGCAGTGAAGGGGCCCCTGTACCCCAAGTCTGGCTGGTGTCCCTGTGCAGCCCCTCACTGCCCTGCCATCCCAGCTCAGCCTCAGCCTCCATGCAGGTTGAGTGGTGCCCGCTCCCACAGACAGCTATTTGCTGCATCCTTGCTCAGGGATTTGCCCTGCAGCAGCTGCATCAACTATAATCTCTTATCTGTGAATAGTTATCTTGTCCCTATCAGGGACACCTGACTGTTGTCTGTACAAACTACCACTACTATTGAAAAAAATCTGTTTAATGCATTTATGAGTGTAGTCAGTTGCTATATCTACAATGCTTTAAAAAAATTTAATATTCCCCATAATATCCCTCTTTATTTTTCCACTGGCTTTACTTGCTATTTGTCTCTGTCCATATCCTTTCTTCTGAGCAGAGCTTGGAGACCCAGTTGGGGTGCTTACTCCTGAAGCCTTCTTAGGGCTCACAGAACATTGCACCTGTAAAAATAATATCAGGGACAACATGTTTGGCTAGTAGAATTCTGCCTTGGCTCTATAAATCCTGAAGTATTGAATAGACAGTGCCTTGGCCGAAAAACTTTTTTCTTGTTTCTGGAGCACACTCTTGTCTAAGCATGAAGATCCTGCTGAACCACTCACAAGTTTCCCAGATGTCTCCTCCTTGCTGTAGCAATGCCTCAGCACTGATTTGAAGCCAAAACAACACCTGAAGAAAATCTGAACAAGCCAGAGAATTTGACTTACTCCCTAAGACTTCAGGGAGGGACCGGCAACTCCAGCTCTGCCCTGCAGCATGCCTAGGCTGTTCCTCTACAGGCTGCAGACATCCAAAATCAGATTACAGAGTCGGCAAGTAGATCAGAAGTCTGCAATTCATGTCCTTGCTTGGGCAAGGGGAACGAATCATGTAGACTGGGGTTTTTTTCCAGCCTTTTAAATGTTTTTTGGAATAGAAAAGCAATCAGAACAAGCTACAGGTCTGTACCACCAGTAGGTCGGCCTTGGAGACCAAGTCTCCCAGTCTTGGTTTCTGTAAGTGCTATGTCTTACTTGATCAATTTATTATTATTATTATTATTTATTTTTAATCTTCTGAGATTGGGATTTTTGGTTACCATAAAGGTTACCTTTGAAACCCAATTGTCATAACCCAAGATGTATCATTCTTGGTGTAAAACTTTGTGATATACAAATAATTTTGCCTTGAGCATGTATCTTGGGAAAGCCAGATTGTGCGGTATCTTTTATTCTTTGTGAGTAAAGGTTGGGGTTTGGTAGATCTATTACCACTTCTGTTCCATGAGTAGAATATTTATGAACAGAGAGTGATTGTCCAAATTGAAAAATCTGCTGTAGTGTAACCCCATGGACTAAAAGCTCACAGAGCTGTGTAAATATTGTAAGTATTCTAGGCATTTACTTGATATATCCCATAGTTTAAATCAGTTTATAAAAAAAAAAGAGGCTGTCCTATTTTTTCACAGAAAACAGTGTTCCTGCCACAGAAAGCTCAATGAGGTGGTGGTGAAGAGCTAACATGAAGTTGAGGAATAAGCTTTCTTAACAAATGACTAATCTGAACTCCACAGCACACTTTTCAAATATCAGCTATGATTATTGTTTCAGAAATAAGTTATCCTACTGGGCACGGAGGAGGATAATTTCAGAGTACTTTGCAAGCCTATTGAAGTTGGCAACCGATAGGCTTGCCTGACTCCTGGGAGGTGTCTCAAAGAGTGCAGGTGCTGTCAGAAGGCAATTTAAATAGCACGAGGGCAAGTTATAATGCCAAGGAGAAAGAAGACCATGTGTGTGTGTTCAGTAATTTGCTGTGTCCACCATACCCGAGCTGGGGGGCCAGCAGTGAGCACCACCTGGGCTTTATAGCCACCACCACGGGAAAGGGGGAACCTGCAGCCATGCCCTAGGACACACTCAAGGGCAACAGCAGGCCCCGGGAGTGGGACTGTCACCTTGGGCACAACCCTGTGGGATCATTCCTGGGTGTTTCGTCCCCAAACTAGGAGATGCCAGCCCTTGGTGTTGTACCCCAAGGATGCGACCAAGGGCTGCACTGCATGGAGCTATGCACAGAGTAAATTTGAAAAAGTGACTCATGGTCTTGTGTCACAGCAATAAGAAAGGGAGTGTACAACCTGATGGAGCTTCAATAGCAGCTGGAAAGGATGAGAAACTGGGTTAGAAGACCCAGGAAGGCACAGCTGTAGTCCTAAATCCAGCTGGATGCAGAGATGATAAAATCTTTGAGGGACTTTTTTTCAGAGGTTGGGAAGAAGTTAATTTATTGTCTTGTAAAAATTGCTACAAAAGTATGCCAAGAGCCAGTCTGGGTTATCCTTCTCACTTCTTTCCCTCCCCTCCCAGTCAGGGCTACCTCCCACAGGATGGGAGAGAAGCCAGGACCCGCTCAGTGTGGGTGCAGAGGTAAACATAGGACTTTATTAATTGCTTGGGAGAGATTAATTAGGAGAGCTTCCCAGCCCACTCACAAAGCTCGTATGACCAGAAGCTTCTTTTATAGTGGGGAAATTGTACTTTGTGTAGTCCAGTCAGACAGGGGATCCTCATTGCTGCTGCTAAAGAAACCGTGCCTGATGAACCTAAGCATTGTATTTCACCTGTCACAGTGATGTCTGTCAAAACCTGACAAGTCCTGAAAACTCCCCACTATGTATAAATCGATTATGGGGTTGAGCTGATGCAAAGGGAATGTCAATTACTTGAAATTCTATGCTACTAACCCAGGAACACTGACAGAGCTTTAAACCATTTGACAGGTAATAATAAGCAACAATCTAGCTCCATTGACACCTTTCAAGGCTGGTGATCTAATGAACTAAAGAGATGTCATTCAAAGATAAGGATATCTTCCTGAAAAGCATGAGTTGAAAACAAGCAGGATGAAAACTGCTGTAAAACACGCTTGAGCAAAACCAAACCTCAGTGTTATAATGGGAACAGTTGGCTAAAGAAGCAGGTGTCACTGAAATATTTTGGGGTCTCCAAACACTGATCTTTCAGCTGAATGCTTAGTTGCTACAAAGCTATGCATAGGGCTTATTTCCAAAAAGCCATCCACAATGGTGTGTTTGTGGGCATTTAAAAGCATTACCCCCCAACTGTAAGGATAAAATGATCCTGGAGGCTATCTGTGAGTGGGGAGAGATTTCCTCCAGGAGACTCTTCTAGTGCCCTCAGCAATTTTCATGTGCATGTTGTTTTCTCTGTGGCAGAACACCATCACAGAAGAAAAAGTTCAGAGGATGAAGGAGCAATTCATGTCTGTCTACAATGTCACCACAGATGGACGCTTGAAAATCCAGGAGGTATCTCTGCCCAACCCCAGCTCAGGATTTCTTTTATAGAAGGATGGAGAATTAGAACAGACATTTTATAGGGTCTGTAGCAATAGGACGAGAGCTAACGGTTTTAAGTTGAAAGAGGGTAGATTAAGACTAGATATAAGGAAAACTTTTTTTTTATGAGGGTGATGAAACACTGCAACAGGTTGACCAGAAAGGTGTGGATGCCCCATCCCTGGAAACATCAAAGGTCAGGTTGGACAGGTCTCTGAGCAACCTGATCTGGTTGAAGATGTCCCTGCCCACAGAGAGGGAATTGGATTAGATGACCTCTAAAAGTCCATTCCAACCCATACCATTCTACGATTAGGACCTATAGCAGACTTGGGAGATTGGGAAGATAGAGCCTGTGTGGGGAGGAGGTGAGTCATGGAGTACTATATTAGCCAGATGTCTTGGTCTGGAGTTTATTTCCAAGGAAGAAACATGTCCAACTTACATTTCCCATACTATGTCAGCAGCCACCCCAGTTTTTTCTTTTCGTTATTTTCTTGGTGTGGGTTTGTTTTGTTGTGGTTTTTTTTTTAATGCTTTTTTTCCAGCTTGCCAATATGATCTTGCCGGATGATGAGAACTTTCTACTGCTTTTCCGACGGGAAACTCCCTTGGACAACAGTGTGGAATTCATGCGGGTCTGTATCTCCACATTGCCTCTTCCCTTGCACACTAACAGCTTCTTCAACACCAACCCTTCTGCCCACTGCGGAACACAGTATGGGAAATAGATGGATATTTTGGAAGCAAAATACATTCTGATCTGTTCAGGTAGAGAAGATTGTACATTATTTATACCAGCAAAACAGAGATGTCGTAGCTAGGACTGGACCAAGGGCACTCATTACACTTCGCGAATGCTCTCAGCCAGCTATCAGTCATGCCACCAGAGACAAAACCTCCCCACAGATAAATCCACCCCTGTTGGGAGCTATGGCAAAGCCACAGCTTTGCCTCATCTGTGGCACAGCAGAGACCAAGAAGGCAGACCAGGCACATTTTGAGCATCATTTTATCCTGAAACAGTAGCCTGTCAGGGCATGGAGTGGAAACCTCCATAAGCTGGGTCAAGCGAGGAGCACAGGCCCATATAACCTTGCCCAATCTCCCTCCAATCTCTGTCTCTAAGTATCCCAGCACAGAATTTCAATTTTTCCAAGACTGCTTGCAGTTACTTTTATTTCACATGAGAACTGGAAGCTTCTGTGGATCAATGGCCAGTTGTGTATGGCCTTGACTTTCACTCAGAGCAATAAAAGAAGATGCATGTACAAATTAGGTAAGAAATGCAGAGCAGTTTCTTAGTCTTTTCTTCGTTTTATAGACAGTGTGTCTGCATTAAACATGTGATAGCAGCATGTCACGTGTTTAATGCACCCAAGTGTGAGTAAAAGCTATTGTGTGAAAAGTTTATTGTATTTCATGTACAATTAATTATGTGTTGGATAATGCAACAGCTTGCTCATTATGGAAGTTCTGATTTGAATTTTTACAATCTATCACTCAAGCAGATGATTAACTGCAATATTTACGTGATTGTATCAATTTATCCCCGTTCAGATCTGGCGCAGTTATGATGCTGACAGCAGTGGATTTATTTCAGCTGGTGAGCTCAAAGTAAGTTATTCTAACAAATCTCTGCAGGCTTGATCTACAGCTCACTGATGTCAATGGGAGCCTTTCTGTCAGTTTTACCAATTCGCTGCCTTTTTGTGTGGTTGACAAATGATTGTTAATAACGAGATTGTTAATAGTGAGTTGAAGGACTCACGCCTTTTGGCATGGTCTCAGGGACCCTGCAGGAGGGAGGATGCTCTGCTGTTGCCCTTGATATCTTGCCTTGTCCCATGTCCCCACTTGTCTCGGTGACACTGAGGCACCCAATGAGCCCCACAAACGTTGCCTTGCCTTGGCCTCTCCCAGCTAAACAGAGCCAAACCATTGTATTTTATTAATGGGATTTCTTCACAATCTCTTCCTGAGCCTGCAGATTTTCTGAACACTGATTTCTCATTAAAGCTCAGGCTGTTGAGACGAGAGACTGTTCAGATACAGTAACTCAAACACTTTGAGTCATCTGGGCACAAAAGTCCATCCCTGGGCTGCAGACCACGTGCTGAAGTCTCAGTGCATGGCTTCAGCCTGTGCCCCAGTAAATATACAAGAGGATGTTTAAGTGTTTTGCCGAAAAGAAAATATTTTGATTTGACATCTATTAGCAAATATTGAAGGATTGATGTTATTTTTTGCTTATTTTATGAGTTAATTAATGATTCATTCCTGTATGCATTCTCTGGGGAAATTTTTTTATTTTCTAATTTATTTGAAAAAATATGTTTCATCTAAAAAAAGTTTGAACTTTGTGAAACTGAAGACACTACCACTAAGCAGCAATGTGAAACTAAATTCGTATAACTCTGCTGGATTTGAATTGAATTTGTTACTGTTATTTCTTGAATTTACTCTAAAGAGTAAAATTTGTCTCTTTCTTACTAAAGGATTTCCTGCGAGATCTCTTTTTGCAGCATAACAAGACGGTTGCTGAAGTAAAGCTGGAAGAATATACTGATACCATGGTAAGAAAAGATAGTATTAATATTGTTTAGATTAGAGTACTGACTAAAAATCTTCAGGGTCAATGTCCACAGGGCCATAAAAACCCTCTTAAAAGGTGTACTAGAGAATCCTTTGGGAAGTTAACACATGCTACAGCTAACAGTTCTTTACATTAGACATCAGCTGTGAAAGCATTTCAAACACTTTTGTTTTAAGTTGAACTATTCCTATGAGAAAACAGCTCGACTCTATGCCAAAGCAAACTGAGCTCTAAACTCCTTTAAAAATAGGTGAGGCACATCTCCTTCAGGACATGTTCAGCCACAGCTAGATTTCTAGCTCATTCACTCCCTCCTTCCCTTCCTCCTTCCTAGCAAATCCTTTTGCTTCCAAGACGAGCAGATATATCTGGCTTTTCTGCTCCGTGAAGCCCAGCAAGCCTTGCTGGCTCCCTGCTGCTTCCCTGAAAGACTGGGAGGTTGAATGTTTCAATTCTTCCCCTGCCTTATCACAATACAGCTTTTATACTGCAATCAACAGTGTATTATTTGGTGTAAGTTTAGCATCAGTCACCTGGATTTCAGAACAACTTATTATATCTAAACATCTAAAAGCAAGAAAAAAAGGGAAAACAAATCTCATTTCTGATGTCATTCTCAAGGGTATTATTTGAATTCCACTAGCAGACATCTATCACTGCAATTTTTTAAATTACTTTCAGATGGGACTGCCTTGTTTCTTGGTAAAAAAATCTGTGTTTGTACCTAAAAACTGGCTTGGTATGCAAGCAAAGAAGGAGTTGCCCACATATTTTGCAATACCATGTTATGTATGCATGATGCGTCTCTGTCTAGAAATGTGACCCTTTAGAGCAATGTGAAAAACTGTGCCATTACAGAAGAGCATAGATTTTTTTTTCTTTCATATTTATAAGACAGTGAAAGGAGAGGAATGCTAGCTACAGAAATTATTTTCCAACTGGCAGAGCCTAAAACCAAAAAAATCCCAGTAGTTACAGCTAGAACAAAAATCTTCCTGGTAGCATCTGCAGGTAGCAAATAGCTTTCATGCTGCTCCATTGAGGTTTCCGTTCCTGGTGGTTAATCTCTGATCAAGTGCTGGGAAATAGGTGATCTGAAGCTTGTAGACAGTGGGTGGTTTATTTCCTCCAACTCGTTGCCCTTTCCCTTAATTTCCCAAGAAAGATCTGTGATTCTACTGCCCTAACGCACCTGGGTATCAATGCAGCCCAGGGCTAAGAGCCGGGAGGTCTGGTTTCTATTTCCATGTTTTTTTATAGATTGGCTTTGTATCTTTGGAGAGGCAGTTTAGTTTCTACATCAAAAGATAAGATTTGATATGGGAAAAGGGATGCTTTGTGTATCTGGGGAAATCTATGATCTGAAATGCAAATCTGACTCCTGAGGACAAAGGTTTGCAAAGCTGCAATGCCAAAAGAATCAGGGATGTTGATGGTTATTAGAAAATTAAGATATGGCAGATGATTATTTTTATCTTGCAATTCTTTTCTCTAAACTGAAGGTCAAGGATGTTTATAAACACACCCGATCCCAAAAGCTAAGGCAGGGTGTGAAATTACCACATGTAATCGCCTTGTGATATTCTATAGTAAAATAGAGGATATAAATTCTGTACCTCATAACAAAGTATCCACATGGGCAGTATCTCTACCTTATCAGATACATTGTGTGAAGTGATTGAGTGAGAATGTATCTGAAGCAGAAAGGTAAAATTCCAATGAGGGAAGAAAGATTCAGCCTTGCATTTGTGGGCTATATAAAGAGGGAGAAATAACTCGAGGAGCAGAGGTACAATGTCAAGGCCCAGGGCAAGACAGCTCTTTGCTTTCTCTCTCTGCTTTCCACGTGGAGTGAGGAGTCCCACTGGGACTCTGCCACCGTTACCACTGTTTAGGAAAAAGGGAACAGTGGCCCTTCCATTTTATTCCTGAAGCTTTCAGTCTTTCTATTGTATCTTTAGCAACCAGCAGCACCAATTCCTTTACTGCACAGTGGACAGACATATTTCCCTCCCCTATGGCTTTGCTCCCAGCCTTTTATCTGCTTTGAGCACGAAGTCCTTGGGACAAGGACCTGTTTCTGCTGAACCCAACTACAGGGTCTCTCAGGGTGGCCCATCTATCCAGCTTAGGGCTTTCAAGTGCCGCTGTAATAATATTCTGTTAAAATAAGCTGTGTCCCTAGAAGCTGTAAATTCATCTGTCTCCACAGGATTTACAGATCTCTGCCCTTTTTTCTGTACATACACAGCTGGCTGCACGCATCTTAAGCAGCTACTGATATACTGAGTGGACCCTAGAGCCTTTGGATATAGCGATAAAGAGGAAAATGCAAACTATCATTTTAAAGAAAGTAGCCCAGGCATGAGAAAAAAAAAAAAAAGGCTGCATTTTATGGTTCTGTGCTGGATATTTGCAGCTTATAAGCAGTACAACAAGCAGATATCATACTAACCAGGACATGCTAAATTCTTGCCCCTTGTACTGCTATGAATAATCATATACCACATTAAGAAAAAAAAAAAGTCTGAGAAGAAAGTATTTCTTTTGGAAGAGATTGGTCATCTCTGGAAAGGAGCATCACTTTATCAGATTGTTTAGCAGCTGTTTCTTAAGAAGCAGTAAAGCCACTGGGGAAAGTCACGAAGGAAGAATATTTGAGTTCTGAAGACTCTTCACGGGGGAATTAAAGTGGCAACTTTGTGCTGAGGAAGCCCCTTTGTAGGCATAGTTCTTTTTTTTTTTCATGCTTACATAGATATGTGTTTGTATTAATAGTCATCAAGTGTGTATGAATAATCATTTGCATGCACGTACTTGCACGAGAAGATACATAATCATGTGCAGTTCTGTAGGTTTATTGCTACAGACAATGAAGAAATGAGGCTGCACATACCATGATTCAATCTTCAGGATTCTCTGCAGAGCCCTCTCCTCATTCCCCCTCCATTAGGGTTCCTTTGGCAAACAGCACCTGGTGCTGTCATCCAGCCAACCAGAATCCCCAGGACCCTTTGCAAACCCGGTGTTTGATTCACACACTCCTTCTCAGCTCCAAGGCCGAAACACTCCTCTCTGATTCCAACCAACTGAATGCAGGTGCCTCTGGCCTAACTTGTTCCCAGAATTGCCTTCCCATGGGCACAGACTGAGAGCTGTTGGCAGAGAACAAGTGCTTGGAGGTTGAATCGAAGCCTTGTATTGCTCTGAGCCTCATGAGAAGAGGCCCCAGGGCGTCCTGCGACATGTGCTCCAGGAGACACAGTGAGCAGCTGAAAATGGAGGTTTTTAAGAGCATGGTGGGAATTTTCTGCCTTCCTGAATTAACTCAAGCCAGAGAAATGAAAACTTGTCCCCTTTGTGCTTCACGATGAGAAGAAGACTGTGGAGGATGATGGTGGAACAACCTTTTCCAATCCCTCCCCACCTCCCCTCAACCCCCAAGTCAAGCTATTAGTAGGCTTCTGTGTCCTAGTGAAGTTTCAGCCCATGAATACTCATCTCACACATGCATTTGACAACATTTTGTTGTGAGTTACAGCTTCTGTACCTGTGCATGCACCACAACAGTGTACTTCATAGAATACTGTAAATGATGGAATAGAAACTAGATTTAAGGTATAGTTTCTGATGAAATTAAGTATTCATCATTTTTTTCTTCTGTAAAAGCAAAATTTTCACTCAGTTTTTGCATCTTGGCATATGTCATTACCTTGTTCATAGAAACCCTGACAGTTCACAGCTTCCCGGATAGCAGCATGTTACTTCTAGTTTTGTAACCTCAATGCCTACAAATTGTATGAAGGACAAGCTCATTACCGAGACAAACTTCAGCAAATTAAGTTACATATTCTCCTGAAGCAGTCACATATGCAGCACTGACATTCACTTTTTGCATTGCCTTATGTTGATAGTGTCAGACTGAGCATAAAAAAAGTCCTTTAATTTGAGCATTATTAATTTTAGTACAATGAAAAGAGTAACTCTCACCCAGCCAACACACTATCTTTGCCCACCACAAGCTAAAATTCTAGAGAGGCAACAGTATAAGTGCAGTGACTAATAACCCAAGATTGAAAACTCCAAGCATTGGTCATGAACTACAATATTTGAAAGTTTGTAGATGGAGATGGCTGAGTATGAAATCTTAGCCCCAGAGAAGTCAATATAGATATCTTTTACAGCTTTAATGATACCAGGGTTTTGCTGGGCTTATTTGCAAAGGTTATCCTGGGGACTGAGCTACGTAAGCTGAGCACACAAACCTGCAGCTGACCAGCTGCTCCTCATCTCAGTGCAGAGGGGAGGAGGGTCTATGTCCATGAGTATGCATTGTGGACTACTGTTATTGTATTTTGGGGGGATTTCTGGTGCTTTTGTGGCTGCTGCCTCTCCCCTCTGCGAGGATAATGCTAGAGGCTCAATGTGGTCCGATCTTTGGCTGTGAAAGCCTGTCTGTCCATGCTCAGTGCCTATGCCGGTGTACTTATACATGGAAATAAAAGTCAGAGCACAGAAAATTCAGGTAATTTAGACCCTTAACACCTTACTAGTCAAGCTAGCACATCTTTGTTAACAAAGTCTTTTATGACCACCGAAGAAATGGTGTAATAATAGAAAGACAAATATTTATTGTATTGAAAAAAAAGCGTAAACAGAGCAAACTTCCCAAAGCTCTAGAAATAAAATATGAATGGAGTGTAGCCTACAGGAGTGATTGCCTAAGGAACAGTCTTCACACATCTCTTCTCCTGTTAGTGTTCCTTTCTGGCCCCCCTCCCAGGCGATTCTGTAAGGATGCCATGACCCCCAAGAGACTGGATCTCCAGGGATGCTCTGGCACCTCAAACATGACATCTAAGCCAAGCCACCACTATGGGAGCCCCACCATCAGCAGAGAGCTTCTTCCTGGGTTTGGGTGCATGTGATTCTTCTTGTTGCGTTGCTGCCTGTAATAGAGAACCCACACATCTGATGAACACAATGGAGGCAAATCTGCCTCCCGTGTCCATTCTTGACCTAACATAGGTGGTGCTGCCGCTTCCAATTTTGCAAGGGAAGCAGAATATCCCTTTTAAGCTCAAACTTCATTTCTGAAGATCAAAACCAACAGAACTCAGGAGCCTGCAGGCTTTTGAAAACTCCAAGAGATAACACTTTGCTCTTCCAGGAATCAAAACACTCTTAGAAATTCTGCACTAAATGACTTGTCTATGTGACACAGGCAATCTGGTTGGGCAGAGCACTGAGCTTTTGTCCTGAGGATAACTTGCTGGCCACGGGGCCCTCCTGTCTGTCTGTAAAAGCCTTTGTGACACCATCCTTCCTCAAAGAAAGAAGCCATAGGCAGTCCTGGATCTTGGCCACATGCCTGTCTTGATACACTCTCAATAACTCTGTACTCACAGACCAACTTGAGTTACAGCTGTTGGGCATAGGTGCCCATGATATATGTATTTGTGAGAGTAGGAAGTAAAGCAAAAGCTGACTCTTTTTAGTGTCCCACTTTACTACACACACAGAATCAGAGAAGATATAAAGACAGGTTTTAGTGAGTCCACTGCTCACAGAACTATTTATTTTGGTTGTTTACTTCTTTCCTTATCTCTGTCATGGAAAATAATTCAGATTTATAATCTTATATTGCTCTTCAAAGCATATCATATTGTGGTGGCCTTCTTTACAACACTGGACTGGAAAAGCAGAGGTATTTCCTTTGCTGAATTAAAAGCCAATGGCAGTTCTGATTTTGCACTTAAAAAGAAATGGAGATATAACAACACTTATTTTGCAAACCCAGCTTTTACATATTCTCTGTCTGCCTTAGAGTACGTGGACTACATTCAAACAGAACTTAAGATGCCCCTGGTGCACTGCCATTAAAATGTCAGTGAATTAATTTGTGCAAACACTTTAAAACACGGGGTAGCTTGACAGTAAAATAAATGCATCATTTTATAAAACATACTGCTAGATGCAACAAAGCTTTTACTAAAATTGAGTGCTATTTAAACATGCCAGACCTTGTCCTTAACCACATTTCATATTTTCATATCAGCCTGGCAGCGTAAATATACTTTTCAGGAGGGTAAACTGAAAATCCATCAAGTTTAACATATCAAGATGGTGTGTTTAAAAGTTTAAATTAGAAACAATCTCATAACCATTTCAATTATCTGCTTCTCCCATGATGTACACTTCGTCACGTGGGGTACCCTCTGACATTCTTTGTGTGCTCATTCACACAGTTAGCAGATCAGAATAAACACTCACATGCTTGAAACTTGAAAGTTTAATTAAAAAACATTTCCTCAGGCTTTTCCCCAAGCAGTGCAAAGTGAGACTGCCATGTAGTGGGTACGCATGAGCTCCAGTTGTCCAGATAACAGGATTAGGTCTATCTTATTAGCTGTGGTACCTGAACTAATTCCCAACATGTTTTCTATCTGTCATGTGGAAGTCAGTGGCCAAGAATTAGCTCGGCCTAGCTCTTCCAGCCAGACTTTTATTTTCCCTCTGTTGACTGGTTTGGACAATCAAAATATTGCGTATGTTTGCAAATTTTATTCAGGATACTTGTTGCAGAAAAAGGCCAAACAATTAGAAAACACAAAGATACTCTCTTGCAGAGTTGAGTGAATGAGGTCAGAGAGGAGTGAAGGAGGTCAGGGAAGGGAGCTGGTTAGCTGTAAGTAGACATGGTCAGCCACTGAAAGTTTAATGTCAAGCTCAAAGACACCACGCAAGAGAAGCAAATTGGGAATGATTCCTTTCATTAAGCATTCCTCTAGGGAAAGTATCCTCTCTGCAGTTAACTGTGCTTTAATGAGGTCTGTGCTACTGCAGGAATATTGTAAAGGGTTCGGAAATGGATAGGGTTGAAAACCACTAGCTCACAAAATTACACTGAAGTAGAAAGACTTTCACATCTAAACCACCACCTCTAATCTAGCCTGTTTCATTAAGAATGCACAAAGCTTTTCAGCCTGTCAGCTATTTGTGACTTCTGAACCCATGAAAATATGCTGCACTCAATGTAGAGCAGATGCAGGGCAGGCAGGACACCCAAAGTCCCAAGACAAGGACAGCTACACTAGGGTGCTTATTTATTTATTCTGTGGAAAAGGAGATGAGACTGGAGATGTTTCACTGAAAAGGAGACTTGAGACTTGTCCTAGATAGGCCTATATGAAATGAGAAATGTGCCCCAAGTCTGGCTCTTGTTAGAGACACATCAGATCTGTCCTGGTCCCATAAGCTGACACCATGGTCAGCATTTATAGGTGTTTATCAGTGAGTTTGTATGGAAATCAGAACATTGTGATCACAGAGCTGAACTTCTCACAAAAGATCTGTGTTTTTGCTTTCCTGAGATATCTCAGAGGGAAAAACACATCTAAATTTGAAGTCTAGACTGAAACACTGGATTTTAGTCTCAAAAGAGTAATTCTGAGATGCACAGAGTATGAGAGAAAATAAAACACTTTCAGGAGCTTAGAAACATGTAGGAGAATCCAGGTGAAGCTGAAAAAGTGCTAAAGACAGTAAGTTTTGGTGTGTTTTAGTAAGGCCACTGTATCTTTGTGTGAAGAAAAGGCCAGTGCCTTCAGCCAGAGCTGCCCTGACCTGGCAGCAGAGTCCCTGAGAGCTGTGTCCTATGTTTCCCACCAAATGCTGTCCTCTCCCACCATGCCAGCTGCACTGCTTTATGATGAATTCCTACAGACCATGTGGGTAACTAATGCTCCTTGGTGGCCTAAACCAAGGGATTTAGAGTGACATTTTCAAAAGCATTTAAGTTACTGTATAGCCTTGGTACTACAGTATTCCCACCATCCACATGCTGATACTTTCTCTAGCTGTCTAAGTAGGGGTTATCTTCATAAGTTTTCTTTAAAGAGTATTTTTCAGAGTAATGGCGTAAGCTGGATGTTGCAAAGCTACCTTTGTTGGAGAGTTTGCAAAAGTGAACTAGCAGGAGTATCTCCCTCTCTCTTCACACAACACAAAAAACCAGGTTAGGTACTGATGTTCCATTTGGACAGAGGCTTTTAAATTCTTATCTGGGACTATCTTTTTCTAAAAAGAACATTAATCATTTTCTATGGCCTGCAGAATAACTCCTTTATTAGCCAAGGACTGAAGGCTCAGGTTTATCTCTCTGATGGCAGTGGGAGTCTGTCATTGCAAGGACACTTCTCCCCTTGGTGGCAACAGCAAAGGCAGCTTCTGCTCCCATCCCCTCCTCCAGCCTTGCCCCATTGCAGCTCCAGCAAAGACCAGGAAAATGTGCCATCTTGCAGTGGGAGAACCAATGGGGCAGGAAGCAGGATGCAAGAATTTAGATCAGCTAGAAAGGGGCGACTTGGATTGAGCAAGCGGAGAGCGGTCCTCAGGATGTCTTGGCAGCTTTATTTGCTTTCCAGCTCTAGAGCAAAGAAGATTCAGAAGTCCTTCTTCTGTTATTTAGTGACTCTGTGCAGAGTGCATGCTTGGCAGAGGCCAATTAAACGGGAAAATGGCTTTCCTTGTGCCACTGAACACCCACGTAGCTCTCAGGATGCCATTTTTCCAAATATCTCCATATGGGTCTTCGACCATTCATAGGACTTTTATACTGTCTTTCAGTGGGAGGAAAAGTGAGCCTATACCAACTTCCTCTTGAAAAACCCCATCCAAACCTCAGTAGTGTAAAACGCTCAGAATAATTAATGGGAGACAATCTGTTGCAGAATCTCAATCTAAATGCACTACAATAAAGGCTCTCAGCATAGCTGCCTGCCCTTGAGCAAGGGGCAAGGAGAAGGCACTGACGAAATAGTTAAGGTCTCCCTGAGAAATGGCAACTTTCCAGAACACACTGTGTTCGTATACAAGGCTTCATATTAGGCTTCACTGTTAGGAAGTGCTCAGGACATGCTGCTGGCTCCTGCTTATTCAGTGTCACAGAGGATAATCCTGTCCCTCTAATCTTTGTGAGATGGGGACTGCTAGAGGCCTTCTCCAGCAGATATACAATTACACAACAGGTCTGTAGTGAACTGGTTACTCTGCACAACCACTAAACAATCAGATGAGATCTACCAATATCATCTATCAATATAATGCATATTCCTTAACTATCTGACAAAGAAAGGTGACCTGTCACAGTAAAATATTCAGCTTCCTCCCCACTGCCACTACAATGTGAAATATATTTTTTCTAGAACTTTGAGCCATGAGTTTTTCAGGTTTGCAACTCATTAAACACCCCCTCCCCCTTTCCTTGTAACAGACTCGATTTTGTGCCTTGAAGAGAAATGCAGAACCAAATATAACAAATAAATAAATATTTTTTGGTCATGACTCATCAAAATGATAGTATTAAGGAAAAAGTAATCTTAAGGAAAGGATAAGATTTCAATTCACACAGATTAACCTCTTGATGTTGGCAGCCTGAACCTTCTTCCCAGTCTTAGAGCTTTCCAACAGCAGGCTGAGCCAAGAAAATCGCACTGCTTTAGTCTTGTAAAATCCTGACCTGAGTGTCAATCAGAAGATAGCATTTGCTCTTCAGCCACTCAGTAGCCACAGCAACAGTGAAAGATAAGGACGGAGTCAGGCTGGAAGCATTCAGAAGTTTTCCCCTTTTTTCAGCACTTTTTTCAGTGGCCTTGGCAAGGGCAGTATTTAGTTTCTTAAGGTGTTTGCTGCAGACCTGCCTTTATCCCCATGTAAGGTGGGAAGGGAGCGGTATGGGTCTTTGATTGCTTTGGGTTGTTGCTGTCAGAAAGCTGGAGGATTTTGCTATGCTCTCGTGCCACCCTTGCACTCGGTGGTAGCATAGGATGCCATGCTGCCTGGGATTTGGGCAAGCACCCCAAGCAAGCAGAGGTGAGGGCACAGGGCAGAGCAAAATGTATATTGTCTTTTTTGTGTGCATGTTCTCCTCATGGCTTATCTATTTTATCTCTGTCTTCTTGATTTATAGATGAAAATCTTCGACAAAAATAAAGATGGGCGGCTGGACCTGAATGACCTGGCAAGGTAGGATTTAATAATGTTGATGGGGTTTTTCAGCTCCCAATGACAGATCCAGGCAAGGTGATGATCTCCCTCTGGGGACGAGAATTTGAATTTTGCCTCCTTTCAAATTACATCAGCTCTGATCCTACCTCTCCAAAACGTTATCCCTATTGCAATAGTCTGAGGATCTAGAGCTAGTGACAGGAGCAATGCTAGCAATGTACAACACCAACATTCATGACCCATGCTGCCTCTGTGATGCTTCCCAGGAGGTGACAAAGCAACCAGTGACATTGTTACTCAAAAAAATTGATGGCAATCCTTTCAGCAGGGTAGTAGGCGTGCATTTATTTTATATCATCACATTTTTTACCTACTTTTTTGAATAATAAAAGTGCCACCACAAAGGAGTTTGGCAGTGGCAGTAAGAAAGAATTTGAAGAGCCAAGGTGAAGATGCTTGTGAAGGAAGCTGGGGACTCAGTCATGGACCTCTGTCTCTTTTCTGTTTTTGATACCTCACAGAATTCCAGAATCTGTGATTCCAACCAGGTTGGAAAAGACCCCGGAGATCATTGATTCCAACCCATGACCCAACACCATCCTGTCAACTAGACCATGGCACTAAGTGCCACATCCAGTCTCTTCTTAAATATCTCCAGGGACAGTGACTCCATCACCCTGGGCAGCCCATTCCCATGTCTGATCACTCTCTGTAAAGAATTTCTTTCTAATGTTTAACCTAAACCTCCCCGTCACAGCTTAAGACTGTGCCCTCTTGTCCTACTGCTGGTTGCCTAGGAAAAGAGACCCAACCCCCACCTCGCTCCAACCTCCTTTCAGGTAGTTGTAGAGAGCGATAAGGTCTCCCGAGGCTTTTAGATGATTTTCATTGCCTACGGACAGAGAGTATGCCTTTCTCTGTAAATGTATGTGCATTGATTAGATAGGACTTTAAACATGCAGATACAATCTTAAAACACCATTTTAGGGGTGAGGGGACAGAAGTGCTGGTTTGCCACTGTTACTTTCTGCTTTGGATCATGACAAATGTGAGCATGAATAACTGCAGTGCATACAGCAGTTCCCTTTGACTATGATATATATGAAAAGAATCAGAGGCAGAATGGAGAATAAAGGGAGTTACTGTTGCAATTTTCTCTTAAATACAGTTCCCTACCAGGAACCAGGCCATCTGAGGCTCCCTTGCAGTCTGAGCACATTCCTCACACTCCGAATCCCTCCATGTGTGGACACAGCTCAGTGTCCCTGTGTCATGGGCTCTAAAAACCTCAGGATTAGAAGAGGAGTTGGAGAGAGAAAATGATTTATCAGTGCTTGATGAGCTTTAGGAGACAAAAGGAGAGGAATTCAGCCAGTCTTGGTGCACAGGCCAGTAATACTTTGCCCTTTACTTTTACAACCACCAATTCTGCCTCCAATAGAGAACAATAAATGACTATTTCCTTTAATGCAGCACAGCAATCCAGTGTCTTGAGTCAGAGTCTGACAACTTCCATTGTGCTGGACCACCAGAATTGCTCTGTGAGGAGCAATGGTGCTACGAAGCACATTTGTGGTGAGCCAAAGGGCACCTGCCGTGCCCCATCATACAGGGAGGAGGGCTCGTGTTCCCACATCAGCCCTCTGCAGCAATTTTGTCTTTTATAGGCCTTTAATCTAACATCCCTTTGCTTTCTGAGCAAGGAGAGTTCAGAAGAGTTTGTATGCAGATGATAAAGTGGAAAGATTATGATTTAAGTCTCTCCATTCAGGATTCTGGCGCTCCAGGAAAATTTCCTTCTACAATTTAAAATGGATGTAAGTAGCACTGTTTTTTGATACCTTGATCCTGTTTCTCTCAGCTAAAATAATCTGGGCTCAAACGATTTTTTTTTCTTAAATTTTTCATTTGCTTGTCCTCTCTACATGCAGGCTTGCAGCACAGAGGAAAGGAGAAGAGATTTTGAGAAGATCTTTGCACACTATGACGTTGTGAGTCCCATGAGGCCATTCAATCCCTTGCAATTTGCAAATGACACAGATTTAGCATATGCTGCTTAGATTTCTTCTTTCTGCTGGGTATTGTTGGGGTCACTCAGGAGCAGCAGCTGTGCCTGAGCCCATGGTCCATGAGCCCAGATACCAGACTGGGAGGGGTAAAGTAGGGACAGATGGGTGTGATGCTCAGAGAACTTGTGGCAAGGACCAGTTTTGACTTCCTGCATTGCCATGGCCATTGCTGCTGCATTAGCAGTATCCCTGAAGGAGATGCAGAGAAGGTGGTGGCTTTAGCACTCACAGTCTTTGACAGTTGGGACCTCCATCACCACCACCCCAAAAAACAAAACTCCTTCCAATATTGAAATAATGATTATTTAGGGAGTCTGGCCCATGACAGACATTACCATTTAACTGCCTGTTAGACATCAACAATTCAGTGCCACTTCTGGCAGTCACACAATTCCCTCAGGGTGGTGACCAGCAAGCCTCACAAAATGGTGGGAGATGTTGCTTCCATGTGAGGGGAAGAGATTGTTTGGGAAAAAAGGAAGGAATCCTAGATATTAGGAAGAAATTCTTTACTGTGAGTGTAGTGAGGCACTGGAACAGGTTGCCCAGAGAAACTGTGGATTTCCCGTGCCTGTAAGTATTCAAGGCCAGGTTGGATGGAGGTCTGAGCAACCCAGCCTGGTATAGTGGAAGGTACTCATGCTCATGGTGGGGTGGTTGGAACCAGATGATCTTAAAGGTCCCTTCCAATCCAAACCTTTCTATGGTTCTGTGAGCTTTATGACGCTTTATAAAGCTTGGTGACGGGTTGGATGTACTGGCTGGTAAATATTGTAGTGTTTTTGACTTACTGGGGAGTTTTGATGTTTATTCCATCTTTCAGAGTAAAACGGGAGCACTTGAAGGCCCAGAAGTGGATGGGTTTGTCAAAGACATGATGGAACTGGTCAAGGTATCTTCATGGCTCTGTTTGAATAATACCCTGTATTTCTGAAAGACCAGGGCTTGTTTTGGAAACGTTATGTACATAGAGAGACTAGTAAGAACATAGAGTCAAATTTCACTCTGATCATCAGCAGCAGGGAATGTCACCGTCTCAGCACAAACTGTTGGCATAGATCAATAATCAGAATTTCTTTCTTCTGTTTTCCCTGAGGATGTGGTTCTCACCAGAATGACCTCATGGTTCACTAGGTTATCTCAGGGCTACATTTGAAAATTATTTAGGGTCTATCTCTAATTGACAATACTGTACCCAGTGTGTCACTTCAACTTCTGATGGACAGCAGAGTCTGTCTGCATTGGACTATCTTGAGTTTCCAGATGCAGACCAAGAGAGAGATTTTGACACAAATAGAGCCTAGTTTTGGCTTCCTCTGAGTCTGAGCTGTTGCATTTCCACACAATGTGACCTGGCACAGGGATATCAGTGCTCCCATGTCTGTTCAGCAGAGATCAGAGAATGGCAACTGAGTGGTGATGGCTGCAGGTGTATGTTATGGCCATATAGTGTGCAGGGAAGGGTACAGGAATGGGTAGGAGGTTGGATTCATTCTCTGTGTGTGTGTGTAAAGGAGGGAAGTTTGTACTTTCCCTAAGGGCCTTCTTCAGCATTGTCCTAGATGCCACAAGCTGTGCATGTGAATTTGAGCCTCTCCCAAGGAAGCAGGAAGCAGAGCAAGCAGTACAGCATTAGCAGAGAGACAGTGTAGCCTGTAAAATGTGTCTTCAGCAGCAGTTTGATCCACAAAAGGTATTTTTACACTGCTGAGTAGCCTGTAAAATAGGAGTCTGCTGACAGAAATGCTACATCACTCCTTGCACAGCAGGATTGAGACAGGAAACCAGATGAAAGCAGAGGACTGGTAGTGCAGCGATCTGCATTGCACACCTTTTTGCAGACTTTTCTTTGATATAGATCAGATACTGATGGCCTTCACTAAGCACAAAAGTCAAGGTGCCATTTCTGTATAGTTATTCACAGTCCCACACCCCCTGTGCTTCTGCAGGGTGCCTTTTCCCGATCCTCTGTTTGCCTCCCCACTACATATGAGCTTATGTGGGGCCTTTTGGTCAGTCCTCCTTGGATGGATTTCCCAGTTGCTGTATGGCCTGCTGCTTTACAAAGCTGGGAGAATCCAGTGCCATTTTCTCTCTCAGCACTGTTTTTCTCTTTTGCCTGCAGCCCAGCATTAGCGGGGTGGACCTGGACAAGTTCCGCCAGATCCTGCTCAACCACTGTGACGTGAACAAGGATGGGAAAATTCAGAAATCTGAACTAGCTTTGTGTCTTGGGCTGAAAATTAACCCATAGCTGAGAAAGTGCTCGTGGTTGTGTTTCCCTTGTAAGATTTGCCTGCTGCTCCTTGTAGAAGTGTGTCTGTGCTGCTGTGTGAGTGGTGGGGAGCCATGGCATCGTGCTGGAGAGTGGGATTTGCATGGAGGCCTCCTCACTCCACCAATTCCTTTGTGGTGTTCACTCAGTGCTGCCACTTGTGGGTCCCCTTAGCAATGTCTCTGCCCACCAGCAGACCAGCTGCTCAGAAAAGAGGTTGCTCTTCTTCTTCTGCCCTCATGAAATGCTGCCCTCTCCGTTCCCTAGCATCTCCTCCAAAATGTCCCATCAGTGCTCTCAGAGTGCAGCTAATTGATGTTTCTGTTGGTCACCTTATACATGTGAAATTATTACTTGGGTGAGCCTTGTGCTTTGTGCATTTAAAATATTGGATGGATGACAGTGTATTTGTGCAGAAATAAAATGGCAATTACAGAAGTTCAGTAAGACCGAAGTTTATGTGTTATGTACAGAAAGCCATCTGCTGCAGGCTGGCAGACTACGTAGTAGCCTTTTGCGTAAAATGCATCAAATGGCAAGATGTTTTGGGATGCTTCTAAACGGTGGTGTTTAAATCCATCAAGCAATGAAACATGGTAGATCCTTCCCATGGGGAAGCCACACACACTAGGAAATAATGTCACCTTCAGGATGAAGCCACGGAGTAACATCACCTGTGGAGGACACTTTTCTTCTTACCCAAACTGAAATAACATACAAGGTTTCTATAAACTGGAAAACTGGAAAGACAGAAGCCTAACAAGAGCTAAGGTCCTACACACGCTTGGGGTTTTTTAAATCCGTAAAAGTTAGCAGATACTTGTAACCTTTATTAAACTTAAAGCTTCCCATCACTCCTGGCCCAGGAGTGTAATCCTGGAGCCTGATGGCAACAGTATAATTTGAGCCACATATTTCCCTCTTCTGAAGCCTTTGGGTGAATATTCAGAAAATGCCACACCTACACTGTCATTCTTAATTTCCTAAGAGAAAGTTGATGAGAAAGGGTTGTTGGCAAAACTCCCTCTCATTTCACCATTTCTGTTTTCTACAGGTGACAGTCACAGACTTGACACAAGGGTCTTTCCAGTTATGTCTTCTACACAAGGCAGCACCATGAAACACTCACTGCCTTTATACTCAGTCTTATAAAAATTAATCAGAATTTACCTTCAGTCAACACGAATAGAGATGCAAACACTGATTACATATACCTCTTCAGAACATATCTTAAAGCATCTGCTCATTTTCTATTTTCATTGATGATAAGCTCACAGACTGAACAAGTGCTAAGTGAGTGTTTAGCCCCAGCATGGAACTAGGGCTCTAAACTCTGAAACTGCTCTTTATCACCCTGGCAGCAACACAGATCACAAACATAATAACAGAGCTTTACAATGGTTCAAAAAAAGATAAACAAGGAATAAAGCCTTAGCAGCAGCTCCCTAAGCCAGCAGGGATGCAGTTTTACTGCTCACGTCCCTCTAAGGGAATAGCTGTGGTCAGGAGTGCAGGACCATGGATAAGAAGCCAGCAGATAAATCCCATGCACTGCTGTTTACCACACATGCTTTATCATCATCTTTGAACAACTTGTAACAAACTTAGCAGGGTACAACACCAATCATTGTTTTATTGTATCTCAAACAGAACATACTGATCAGCATAAATAGTTATGCCTTTAAGTATATTCTTTTGTTTCTCTTTCTTCTGTCTTTATATAATTCTCATTGTTATTATTATTTTCTTAAACTACAGTTATTATTACCTTGGACATGGGAGCAATTTCTCTACCATCTCCTACAATATATTTCCACAGATAGATGTAGGATCTTTTTACTATTTCTATTTCTCAGTGATGGCAGGTCTATTCTGTTTCACCTCTGTTTAATCTTACTCATATCAGGAGAACTTTTTCTTATTTATTAAAGTATAAGTTCATGCATATCCTGTCCTGCCTCAGCAAATATACAGCAACTTTTAGTCTAAAGGGAAAATTATTTTTAGAGACTGTATACAACCAGAGTTCTCATTTCAAGACTTACACAACACTTCCTCTTTATTGAAACCTTATGATTTTACATCCTCTACAGCCAACAGACACTGAGCAATAATGAATTTGATATGTCAGTGTCACAATGTATGATTCTTTTATACATATCTGGGATTTATTTTTTTTAAATACTGATTTTTGCCAAAGCCTTCACACAACTAGTTTTATTAACTTTACATAAGTGAGTGCATGGCCTCCAGTAAATGAGTTTAGAAGAGCATTTTACAAAACACTAGCAAAAAGTAATTGGGGATCATGGATTCAAATATTATATAGAGAACTCAGAGATGTGGTTGTTTATGGTCTTTTTTTCTTTTTTTTTTTTTAGTTAGTTTTCCATTCCCATGAGAGTTGTTTTTCTCTGTGCAGAGCAGAAAGCAAAGAGCAGGAAAACAGGCGTACACACTGTCTTGTTTGCAGGAACCAAAAGTGAAAGCCAGTGGGACAACAGCCTCAGTGAGCTGAGATCCCCTCTAAACAAAACAAAATGTCAGACGCAGTGGGATTTGAGCCTATGTTGCAAAGGTCAGCAAGGTAATTACCAGAGACATGGGCTTATAACCCTATAGACTCTTAAAGTCAACATTAAGGCAGGAGACAGGCATTTTGAGACTTCTTGCAGAGAAAATGTGTTCCTTACTTGCAGAGCTTTTGTTTTGTTTTAATTATTATTTTCACTTCAATAATAAATTATCTATAAGGCCCTTCAGTCACAGACTCTGGTGATTTCAACCTTTTAAGCTGCTGTAGATATATAGCTAGGCAATAAATCTTTGATAAAATATAACTACTATCCATTTTGCAAATTTGAAGGGTACTTTTAGGTACTGAAACATGAGATAATATTTCACATTTGAATGGTTACACAAAAATACCCGTTCTATGTTAAATATGTGAAAACAACAACAATTTCTGCAGATAACACTTTATTTAGGAGGCTGCATCTTGGTAACTAGAATTTGAAAGCAGAAAGTGAATGAAAATGTTTACAAAGATAATTTTCCCTTGGTATTTTAATGTTTTTCTTTAGAAAATTGAGATTAAAGGATTCACAGCTTTCTATTTCTTCATAGTATGCAAATCTACTGAAATCAATTTTTAACTGACAAGTCATGTTTCATAAGTGTATTTCTAATGCACATGTAGCAACCACAGGCGCAGTGGTCAATATGTGCAGTGCTCCCAAATGTACCTTTTTATGGTTGGCTTTCTTCCTTTGCTTGTTTAACTGGCAAACTGCTGGATTTGGAAATCAATGTGTGAATTTCCTCAGAGAAAAGGTGTTTCTTTGCTTTCCTTTTCACTGTGTGTTGTATGAGAGCATGCCCTGCACTTCTATCATGCTCCCTGCTTGTCTTGGCTCTTCTCATTTTTGGTACTTGATACAATTTTTTTCTGGTTGACTTGCCGTGACAACCTCGTTCAGGAGAAGCGGACTCTGACATCTTCAGAATGTGCAGAACTGATAACCATCCCTTGTTTTAACTTCATTGGCTTTGCTGGAAATGGTGGTATAGAGACAATCTTTTCTCCCATCATTTTGAAACTAACACACTTTGCTTATCCCAAGCCATCACCGAGGGCTCTGCCACTGGAGGCCCCCATTTTCCTGAGTCAGCCTTACAATTCCAAATTGCTTACATGCCAGTTGTCCCTTGGTCTGTGCAATTTTTTCCCCAAGACAATGAATCCACATATACATGCTCACCTCATTCCCCAGTCTGAACACATTTCAGCAATCTCACATCACTTACACACAGACTGGAACCAGATGAGATGATTAGAAATGGCTACATTTAAGTTTCATCAGTGCTTTACTTTCAGATTTTTAGTAAAATAATTATCTGCCTTTTTTCTCACAATATTGCTTTAAATAACACGGGTGAAGCTGCCTGCACATCTTACAAAAAATGCTTTTTATTCCAACTGGAAGCTAAGAATTGAGCATCAGTTCCAAAGGAAGCATTCAGAGTATAGGAAACCAGCACAGTATTTTGATTAATCTCTTTTTTTATTTGTATGGTAAGAGAATAGTGTCAATATTAATGGAAACAATTGTGACTAATGCAGCCAACAAGACTAACAGAGAATCATCTGCCACATTATAATAGGAGCCCATCACTAGAAACACCTTAATTACAGCTATTATCTCTTGAAATGGCTGGGTAACTCTTATATTTATCTGATTTGAAATAGAAAGTTGCCATTATGTAGCGAGATGTTAAAGGGGGCTTTGCTGTGTAATTATATGGGGTAAAGTAACTATAAAAGACATTTTTGTATGAAGGCTACACTGATTGCTAAGGAAAAGCTCTCATTTTCTGGCACCTGTATTTTCAGTAATTCCAGGGAGAATTGAGCCTCATTTTAAGTAACATTTTCACATGGGAGAAGGGGGATAGGAGAGTGCCAGTTACGACCACCATGAGAGAAAATAAGGGAATCATTTGCCTCATGCCAAGAGACATCTTGACAGGGAGCTCCAACCGGGTGCCAGAGGTAAAACCATTTCCCTGCCCTCTCCTGCTTAGCTGGCAATCACTGATTTTCACAAGCTCGTCCCATGGCAAAGCACCCTGCTGCCTGCCTGCCATGTGCTTAGCCTTTACAATGGCTTCAGGCATTACTCTTTCACTTGGGTTTGTTCCATCAAAGCTGCTGTAGTCCATAAAAAAACACCCTACAGTTGTGCTGGGCACCTTGGACAGGTGATGAGAGAACCAGAGAGGATGTCTCTGCTCAGAAAAAATGTTTGGTACAATGACACGTACAGCACAGACAAATGTTCATGCTGCATCTCTGACATCATCTGGCCTCTCTTTAAATGAGACGTTTCAGGAAAAAATTAATTTTAGTGGATTTGATGGAGGCACCACAGCCTACAAGAGCTAGTATTACTAGGCAACATGGTTGGAGAATGGGCATCTGCCCCAGTCTGAAAGGTGTGGTTTTGGGTCCCTGCTCTCCCTAGCATCGTGGCTGTGAATCTGAAATGATTTCAACCTGCTCAGTCTCACCAGGGAGTTTTCTGTTGTGGATCATGAGAGCACATAACCGCACATTGAAAATTAGTCATTTTGGTTTTGAAGTGTACCTTCAAGGGATATATTAACAATAATACCCATCACATTCTCAAATAAAGAGAGCTGAAGGTTCAGGTGCCCATGTGCAGTGTGAGGAACTGGATGTGCTGCACTTTATGGCGAACCTGGTCATCCCTTTGAGGTCCTCCTGCACCAGACCCTGGATTCAAAACCCAGGGAAGGATTTTGAGGAGAAATACAGGGAATTTAAGCCCTAAAATAATTTTCTATCTGGCTGCAGCCCTCATACCTGTACAGTAACTTTTGTACCAACTCTATGTGGTTCTGTTTTGTAAAGTATTCAACAAGAGAATGGTAAGAGAGAAATGTGCCACTACTGATGTGGTCTGAAGAAATCACCATCCTTGCATTTCTCTGTGAAGTGGGAGATGGCTTTAATGACAGAAGCTGCATGAGGCAGCCACAAGGCTGCTGCAAGCCAGCAAAGTCCCCCTGGTTCCAATGGAACAAGATAGCTCAGTATGGCAGGACAAGTAGCTGTGGTTCCAATTCTGGATATATTTTAAAGTTTTTAAAGCCAGAGGTTCATAAAATAAGTAATGCCAGTGAGAGAAAGTGGCAGCATGAAGACTTGCTTGGGTTGACACCCGAGCCAAACACCTCTAGCTCTGGGGGAGGCTGTTATTAGGACTGTGTCTGCTTTCCATGAATAAAGGGCTGTAACACAGTTGTCAAGGGGCTTCTTCCAGCTGGTAGAGCTAAGGAGAACATGTTCTCATTTTTTGATTCTGTGCCAAGTCTCATGTAAGATATCACTCCCAATGTCTCATAGAGAGGAAGATGGAGAAGAGATGCACTCAGCAATCCCATTTGGGTGGCTTTTTGAACAAATTGCTATCATCTGGCACTTTGGCTAACATGTTTCTAACATTGACAGTGTGACCAAACAGTTTTTATTTATCATTGTTAATACTTAGGAAAGGGGTTCATTTCTCAGCACATACAACCTAGGAGCCAGCAGACTGCCAGGGTTTTCTGTGCCAGGGTCAAGGATGTGTCTGGAGAAATCTTGATTTTAGATGAGAATGCAGGAAAGAGCTGGATGGCAGAGCCTAGACAAACATAGAACCTGTGTTTTTTAGATGAACCCTGCCTCAGCTGAGAGCTGGATCAAGGTTGTTGTGGACCAGGGGAAGAGCAGTGTCTTTTCAGACATGCTAATCAGATCACTGGGAAACCCATGAAGGCATAGGAAATTCAGGCCAATCCATTTGTTTTCCAGTTCTTCCTGCAAGCAGAGAGCACATATGTGATGGCTCAGATGACATGCAGGCCTTGCCAAGGCGCCACAATAGCTTATTTGCCTAAGACCTAATTAATAAGATCATCAAAGGCAACTGTTTCTGCCTTCCTGAGGAGTAAATGTGCACAGAAGCATGGGCATGAGTCTGGGATATTTTTGGTCATTAAGCTGAGAGTGATCTTCTTGGGTTTGGGCTATGTAGGAGATCCTAAGCAAATCAATGGGTACTTCTGTTTTTATCATAAGGCATAAAATGCTAATAAACATGGACTATTACAAGGACCTTAAGTGATTGATACAATGGCAGAATGGCATTTAGAAACTAATTTTAGAATTTCTTTAACCATCTCCATCTAATAATTTTTCAGCAAGGATTTCTTTTTACATCTAAAGAACAGAAAATTCAGGCGCAGGTTATGTGTGATAACTGCTGCTCATGGAACCACCGCAGGCCGACAGCTGCATTGCAGAATATATAAGTAGGTTCAGGAAACAGCTGGGGAAAAGAACATCTGGCCTTTTCTAGGGATACTGGGTCTGTGCAAGCTATTTCCCAAGGTATGGGAAAGGTAAGCTCCATATGAAATGCTGCAGATAGTCCCTGCCAGGCACAGCAGCCATCAAGCAGGGACTGTTCCCAAGTGTCACATAATAAATATCTCAGGATCATCTATGGCCGACGGCATCAGCAAGCTGGCCGATTGATCGACACCCGCATTCATCCATTCAAGTGGCACAGTTGGACATTTCCCAGGTCAAATTCTGTCCTTATGTCAACACATGTAAGTGCATTAATGCTAACTGAGAAATTCAACCTCAAATCTGTGAGGGACACAACAAATGCAATGGCCTGGGCTATAAACTTCCTTCCTGAGCTGTTTAAAGCCATCCAGCAGCACAGGTGCTACACCTGGAAACTTGTGCAAGGTGAGACAAACAGGGATCCCCACAGAGTGGAGAAGCACTGAGGAGAGATGAGCTCCCTTCCTGTTAACCAGATGGGCACAGCTTTTCCTCAGCAGCAATGAATGGTTTGACAAAAACACAGGTCCCTAAAATGACATTGTGAGTAGGTAGAAATGGATGTGAAAAGACTGAAGAATGAGTCAGTGACAAAGATGTTTTGCACCTTACTACAAGAATAACAAAAAGAAATGGCTTGTGTTAGCATCCTCTCTGTGTGTTATCTTCTGCTGGATAATAACATACTAGTACATTAAAATATAGTACGTGGTTGTACAATACATTGTGTTCTTTGGGAGATTGTCTGTTTTTCCTTTTTTAAAGACTGTCTCAGTAAAGATCCGTTTCCTACCATACTGTTAATTCCTTTTGAGTTTCAGTGGGGAAGAAGCCACATAGTACCTCCCAGCTCCAAACTTCGGCAGGCTCCTCCATCTCTGATTTGAAACATGCCTACAGCTAACTCAGTGTCCATGGAAAAATAATAGGAAACTCAGCTGATTTTAACTTGAGATAGGCCTCTCAATCACCCAGACATAAAAGACTTCTCACAAATAATTGGTGGTGAATAATTGATGCAATTAAAACATCCACTTTTCCTACCCATGGGAGCAGATCATTCATTCTTATTGCTTCAGCACTTTCTCAGGGGTCTTTGATCAGCTTTGTAAAGCACACTGTACATTTCCATTTTCTGCTTCAGATAGGTTTTATCACTGGGCAAAGGGCTTAAGGAATTAATTTAGCCCATGAGTCTGTCAGGCTTATACTTCAGTCTAGGAAGAAATGGAAATCTTTTAAATGTCAAAGCCTTCCCTTTAAGAGCCATGTAAGTCTGCCATAGGCACCTTCCTTTGAAAAATGAGTGCACTATAAAATGCAGCACTTGGATGCAGAGATAACAAAGCCCATCATGGATGTAAATGATTTATATATTTGTTCATGTGTAGTTTAATGGTCCTATTTGAGACCTTTAGGCCCAGTCACTAAATCATCAGGCATGTATAAGTGCGTTTTTGTGAAGTCCTATTCCAGCAAAAGGAGGTCTTTGAAAGAGAGGGAAAATAGTGGTTGGTTAGTTTAAATTTGCTGCACATTTCATTTGAGAGTTGTGTTAAGGGTACTCAGAGCATCCAGGTCTCAATTCTGCTAACACTCTCTGCTAAACTGCAATACTACATCCGTATAAAGTCATCACAATGCAGAGAACATCACCTTTGAAAAATCTAATCTGGCTTCAAAAAATCATCTTAGTCTGGTTTATATGAGTCCTCAGTGCAATTTTCCAGTAGAGACTATTTCACAGTCTTACAATTAACTTACCACAAACAGTGTGAAAAGCAGACTTCAGCCAGTCATAAGTGTACAAGAAATGAAAGAACTGAGACCAGTGGTCAATGATCTTTTAAATTTCAGCCAGTATTTCTGGAAGTATTTTCACATCTTCATTTTTACAGAAAATTGTGCATGGACCAACATTAAGAAAATTATAGCTCTGGGTAGGCTCTGCTGCATTTATGTTGGAGCTGTTTTGTCAGTAGAGAATCTATAGGCCTTGTAGCTGTACATTAAGCAAGCAACCAGTGTCCATTCTGCATAGCTCATCCTCTCCCTGCTCCTTTCCAAAGGGAGCAATTAGATGGGTAGCATTACAGTGTGGTGGGATTTTGTAATTAGTGTAAAGGACCACCAGGAAAAACAGACAGAGTTCACAGGTTAAATCAGTTCTGTGGATATCTGCAACAGATGTGAGCTAATTAATATTAACATTAAATGAAATTAACTTCAAATTAACTACATTATATTTGAGAATCTACTGGAATTAAATGACTCCCAATTTCCTTCTTTTTATTTTTTCTCTTAGTAATATTGCCATTTAAAGGTTACACTATTTTTTGAAGCCTTTTCGTGAGGTTTGTTGTTTTCCTGGTGCTTTTAAAATCCCACAGTCCAGATATATAGCAGTCTGTACTTGCACGGTTGAGCTCCAGTGCCTGCCCACAGATATGGCTCCTCGTGCAAACAAGCATAGGAAACTACAAATTAGAAAATTAGATATGAGTGCCTCATGGCATTCAAGGAAATGGCCATTTCATGCACAAATTAGAGGTTTTGCCAAAGTGAACACAGAGAGCAATACAGAGGGAGATGGACTAAAAATGCCACCTGTAGAATATACACCCACAGCACCCAGACTGGTGGGCACAGACTCTGGGACATTTTCTCTTGGCTAGAATATACTGCTGTACCTGTGTTGGGCTGAACAGGCATCCTTTTATGATCTGCAATTGCAGTTAACTGCAGTATATTTAAATCACCACATATCGCAGTTAAACTTCTGGCCTGTGGGGCTCGTAGAGCTTTTCCTAACTTTCCAAGGATTTTTTTCTGGGTTTCTCTTCTAATAAAGCAAAGCAGAGTTATCATGCTGCATTGTGTCAGCTAGAGCTACATCCATTGGAGTGCAGCTCTTTCCAAGAAGGATATAGTGGATATCACCTTTTAAGTATCAGCTTGAGCTTGTCTTAGTCTTTATTTCACCAGCACTATGCACTTGTTTGCTAATAGGAGCTTAGGAAGGTTTCTATCCAGGGGTGATGTTTGTATGATTTTGACTACAGTACAATTTGACACTTGCAACTCCAATGCATGGCACAGGGCTGAATGTCTCTCAGATAGACCCGGAGTTAGCACAAAGGTGGAATCTCACAGGGCCCAGCCTATGCCAAGTCAAGCTCTTCCTTCATGTCATTCTAACATGCCAGTCTCCTAGTGGTGAGAGAATCCTTCTATACCATCTTCAGACAAATTTCCAAGGACACAAAATGTCCCTTCTCAACCCTCTCCTTTTTATTCTGTGCTTCTTGCCTTTAGGAATAGGCACTTTGTTTCCTATTTGTAAATGACGACGAATGATAATAAAACTGTTTTTATGGCAGCTATACTGAGCAGACACAGGAAGGGCCTGTTTTATTCATAACTGGAAATGAAGGAGCAGTGAAAGCCAGGAGACTAGCTCAGACAATTACAGCAGGTGAAGAATTGGCTTTTAATCAGGAGGCTTTCATTGCTCTTGTCCCACCTTACACGAACACTGGGAGCCAGTGTTAAACCAAGAGAAAGCTTGGGAAGAATTAGAAAGGTTTATTGTTTTCACTTGCTCTCCGCAAAGCTCTTCTCCAGAGCACTCCCAAAAGCCCCTTGCCTCTCAGGGAAGGGAGGTGCATGGGCATTTGCAGGGGTTGCAGGTAGTGGGGAAGCAACCCGGCATGGCAGCAGATTTAATGCTGCATCCCCAGCACGGAGTCTGCCAAACAGCTGCTGTTTGGCACAACACAAGTTAAAAACTTTTTCATCTGTCTGGCCAAAGATCTTAGCTCAGTGGCACAGACTTTGAGCTCTTTTATGGACTGGAGTTGGAGTGTTCGCTTAATGCTACAAATGTCATGTTAATACCTTCCAGTTGCTCATAATTGATTGAACTTGGAGTAAATATTTTACAGAAGACACTTGAGCATCACTGTAGGTGATCTCCTAATTTGTAGTCTAGGAGCACATGCGGAAAATTCAGGACAGAGGTTCTTAAGGGCTAATGGTTAGCAGTAATGAGAGATGTGCCTTACTCCTACCCTGGCATCAAAATAAATAATGAATTTTTCATGGTTTCATATATATCCTATTTACTCTGTTTTGCTAATAAAGATTTAATACTTCTGCTTACGTTTGTATGAGGACAGAGCCACAACCTTCAGGTTTGCCAGACTTGCCTGGCTCAGGAACACTTTCCAGCAGGTACAGTTTGGGCTGAGAGCACTTGCCTCAGACTTGAAGCCCCCTGTACTAAGGAGACATTAGTGCCAGTAATACCTCTTGTGTGCAACGGGGCTTCACAGGCAGGAATCCAAAATTCAGTTGTAACTTGAATTAGACAACCTCAGATTTCTGGAGGCAACAGGTATCAGTCACACATTGCTACATATAGTGGTTGTGTATATGTAAATATACTAACACACATGCACAGATTAAATTCCAGAATTTGTGTGTACGTCTAAGCATGTGCATATTTATTTTATTTGGAGGTTACACGTACTCTTCAATCAAACAAAAACCAACAGGGATGTCTTATTGGGAGAACCATGCACAGAATGCCAGAGACAGAGTAAAATTACCCTCTAAGAAGTTCAAGTCTTCTGGAGGTTTGCTTTACACTGTAATTTAGCATTTCTGGTGTAAGCAACTCAGTCAGACCAGCATTTAATTTTGATGGGTTTTGGAACCGTGGAGCCACTGCGAAGCTGGGAATAGCTGGCTGCCACTGAGTCTGGTCCAGCCTGCTCCAGCAGCCAATTTTCGCTGTTGGCAGGGGATGAAGGCTCTGACATAGCTTCTCCCCAGCTGCAGGACTAGCTAGCATGCTTCAGCCAGCCATGTGACCAGGGAGCTCCACCGTGCTGCTGGGTAGAGTCCCTGAGTAAACAGAGTGCCTGGCACTAACAGCACCTTTTGGACTAACCAATTGTAAAAGTTATCCTACATAATTATTAGTAACAAGTAATTATTAAATTATGCTTGAAAACCTTGTTGTGCCAGCTTCGGAATAAATACACCTGAGGAAAGACATCTCTGCCCTAAGTTCTTGAAGCCTTGTTCAGTGACTATTCCCAGGGTGTGGCCAGAAAAAAAATAAATCACAAAATGTGTTTGGAACTTTCAGTTCAGGTGAAATTCTGTATTAAGCACTTGCAAATCCCATGTGCCCCTCAGTCACTGGATATCATGATTCACAAAAGTGAGCTGGTGTAAGAGAAGTTTGCAAAAAACCTTGAAAAAAAATTTTGAGAGAGCATTCCACTTTATGACATAGAATCATTACATCATTTATGTTGGAATGGACCTTTAAGGTCATCGAGACTGACTATTATCCCAGCACTGCCAAGTCCACCACTAAACCCTAAGTGCCACATCTACACATCTTTTAAATACCTCCAGGGATGGTGACTCAACCACTTCCCTGGGCACACTGTTACAATGTCTGACCATCCTTTCAGTGAAGAAATTTGTCCTGATATATAATCTAAACATCCCTTGGCACAACTTGAGGCCATTTTCTCCTGTCCTATTGCTTGTAACCTGTGAGAAGAGACCAAACCCCACCTGGCTGCAACCTCCTTTCAGGTAATTGCAGAGAGCTATAAAGTCCCCCCGACTCTCCTTTTCCCCAGGATAAACAACCACAGCTCCCTCATCTGCTCCTCATAAGACCTGTGCCCCAGACCCTTCACCAGCTCTGTTGCCCTTCTCTGGATATGCTCCAGCACCTCAATATCTTTCTTGTCCTGAGGGGCCCAAAACTGAACACAGGATTTGAGGTGCAGCCTCACCAGTGCTGAGTACAGTTGGATGATCACTGCTCTCATCCTGCTGGCCACACTATTTCTGATACAATGCAGGATGTCATTGGCCTTCTTGGCTACTTGGACACGCTGTTGGCTCAAGTTCAGCCACCACTGGCCAGCATTCCGAGGTTCTTTTCCACCAGGCAGCTTTCCAGCCACTCTGTCCCCAGCCTGTAGCATGGTGCCTGAGGTTGTTGTGACCCAAGTGCATGACTCTCACACCCTTCATCTTGTTGACCCTCACACAATTGGCCTCAGCCCATCGAGCCAGCCTGTCTAGATCCCTCTGTAGAGCCTTCTTGCCCTCCAGCAGATGAACACTCCCATACAACTTGGTGTCATCTGCAAAATGACTAAGGGTGAACTTGATCTCCTTGTCAGGTCATCAATAAAGGTATTAAACAGGACTGGCCCCAATACTGAGTCCTGGGGGACACCCCTTGGTGTCCTTGGCCACAAATCGGATTTAACTCCAGAAGTACTCAATGCCTTCTTTGCCTCAGTCTTTAGCAGTAAGACCAGTTGTCCCAGGGGTACAGAGTGCCCCTGAGCTGGAAGACAGGGATAGAGAGCAGAATGAAGCACCTATAATCTGAGCAGAAATGGCCTACACCACTAAGACACACGTAAGTCCTGCACTTGGCTTACAACAACCCCATGCAATGCTACAGTCTTGGGGAAGAGTGGCTGGAAAGCTGCCTAGAGAGGGATAAGCACATCCAACATTTTGAAAGAATGTATGCAAAGTATTAAATAGCTGCAAAATATAGCAAGACTAAGTGATGACATATAGATGAAAAGCATCCTTTCACTGCATTTCGCCTGATTGGAATTGTTTCTGTGCAGTTGCAGGGTGGATTAAGGACAGGATTTGGATAACATGGTATCATGGTCCCAGGCGACTACTTGTTCAAAGTTATCTTCATATAATCACTGCAGTGTACAGTGTAAAACAAGAAAAGGATTTTAATCTGTTTCTGTCTAGACAGGTTTTCTCATCACAGAAATTACCACTAAAATTTTTAAGTAAAAATGATATCCCACCACCACTGGGATAGACAGTATCTTCTTCTCAGACTATCATTAAAGACTACTGACAGGCTAAGAGAGGCTAAACCATTTTGCATGATGGCTTAGAGTGGCATATGTAAGGGCTCAGAAAGTCAGTCTGAGGGCAGTAATCCCAGTTAGGATTCATTTGGGGGCTGGAGTGGCCTGTATTCAGGTCACTGTATTGCTGTCCCTTTGCAGAGTGGGTGGCCCTTTCCTTTCCTTTCGGAGTCAGGATCTCCTTCTGCCATAAAAAGGCAAATCCTCTTGAGGTGTGCGTTTGTTGGGCAGTTGTGATAACCCATATGAATAGAAGCAAACCAACACATGGGTCCCCAGCAGAAATCCTGGAAAGACATTGCTGTAAGGTCATTTTACAGGCCTGCTTGACCAGAAAATCCACTTACCCTCTGCTCTGAAGAAACATTCATGTCTGGCTTGTTCCCTTAAAGTTTTCCCTTAGCTTATAAAATCTACTATGCTATTTTGCCTGGGATCATTTGTTCATTAAACATCATTATTTTTAAAGTAATGGCATTTAAAAGGTATTGCCATAGGGATGCCAAATTAGATCAGGGTCGCTGCCATGCCAGGAACTGTATGTGTGCAGAAATAGATGTGTAGCTGGGAGGATTTCAGACTCTTTTTTTCTTAACCTCTTCCTACCAGACCTTCAGACGCTTGTTTAAGACCGATGAGGACTGTGGTAGGTACTGACAGCATCTGGCTGACCACAGGGAGGGGAAAATTGCATGCAGCTGTGAGGAGGTAGAAACTCCCTTCAGCCATGTACAGCTCATCACTTTAACCATTCAATCTCAGTTGCTTTAAACATTCAACCTCAGCCTGACCAGAGCTACTGTCAGGAAGGTCAAGTAAACATGTTTCAAGAGCATAAAAAAAGCAGTGCAGAGAACCCTGTCTGCTGGGGTGAGAAGATGGACCCAGAGTGATGTGCTTAAGCTGTGACAGCTCTATGTGACAGTGTCAGCCACAGCACCTGAAGTTGTCACCTCTGTCCCACTAACCACAGAGCACTCTTCTCCTCCAAGCAAATGCCTTTTTATACTCTTATGCCACTCTCATTCATGCTAGCAAATGCGTTTTTGCCCTGAGGTCCTTCTTCACAGTGTTATGGAAGACTGTTGTTCCTGAATTGGTAAGAGGAATTGCCAAGGACATAGATAGACATAATTTCTACAGCATCCACAGACTGAATGCTGTGCTATTGTCTGTTACTGGTGATAGGGAGGCAAGTTGACCAGCTTCCTTGACTTTGCACTGTAATGATCTCGCTCTGATATAAAGACGTACGCAGTGCAGCATACAAAAACAAAAATATGAAATCTCTCCCACTTTTTCTGGACCCTCTCTGTGCTAAGTGGTTTCCAAAGGCCACAGATTCACCACTGACTTTGAATATCCTTTGACTGCTATTAATCCTTATAGGGTAATGGTGGGGGAAACTCCTCGGTGATCCCATGGAGCTCTGAAATTAAACCCCTGCAGAGGGATGCCTAGAGAAACGGCCATGACACTCCACCTCCTACAGAGACTATACAGCAGAAGGAGAGAGCTGGACAGACAAAATGGTTCTACTTCAAAATGGTCCCCAAAGGATGCCCTGGGTCAAAGCACTCTGTGGCAGGTAAGTGGCTCTGTAGCACCAGAGTTTAGCTGACAAAGTTTGTTTCATCTCTTAAAAAAAAATGTATTGAGTAGAAAGCTCAGAGGAGGAAACATGTGTCAGATGTTAACAGCAATTACTATTTTCCCAGGTAACTGCAGTCACTGGTCACAAGCCAGATTTTGAGACAGTGTAAGTTTGTCTTACTTGGTAATATTTGTACCTTATCTTAAATCCCAGGTTGTGGTAATGCTGTAAAATAATTTATTCCTCATTTCCATTAATTAATTACTTTTAATTAAATACTTTTAATTAATTTGGGGATTCATTAATGTACCTTTTCTGTGTTCTTAGAGGAGCTGAGGTGCTCTTACTGCTGAGTGGTGTCCGTTGAGAAGCCAGGATTGTATTAGGTTTCAGTTACATTTCTCAGTTAGTCTACATTCTAAAACTGCCCTGCCATCAGTAACATACTTAGATGCACAAGCTAGGGGTGAAAACATGGGGAAATTCAGGTTCCTTCAAAGTCCTTGGCCCTTCCCTTCCATGGGATGGGCTGTATCCAGGCCTTCCACAAGAAGTGTCTCACCCTGATGTCCCATTTCTGACAAGTGAAGAAGCTAAGGTGGTCCAAGCTGTCCAGGCTATCTATGGCTATCTAAAGCTGGTATCCTGGTAAGAAAACCTGTAATAGAAGGTTTCCATACTTGTCCATAGCTTCACTCCTAGAATATGTGTTTGCACATGGCCTTCTGTAGGGTAGGGCTCCAACTCCCTGGGCTTTGTTCTAAGCTATTCACTTGGCTATATATTCAGAGAGAAGGCTAACGAAGCCAGCACTGCTTTCCCACCTACAAACTCCAGCTATTCTGGGCAGTATCATGAACTTAATGTGCTAGTTCAGTTATCTCAGTCCTCTCCAGGAAGGACAACGAGAAAGATATTTAGAGGAGACAACTTGCATTCAGAGCTATTTAGGTTCTTCTCTGCCAGATAGCCAGCAAGAACAGCAGACAAATGGCAAAACTCACTAAGCAAGCCTGGAAACCTCACTGAAGCAAATGAGTCAGATCTGTGTGAGGTTCTTGCCAGGGCTATTTGCCCTGGCACCTGAGCAGAAGCAAAGGCACCCTTGCTGGTAAGCATAGGCTTGCTGTGTAACCTAGTTACTCTTCTGAGGCTCAGTGTAGCTTCCAGATAGCTCCTATCTCTGGTCCATATGAGCTCTCTCTGGTAGCATTACCACACCTTGTATGTAAATTACTGCAATACACCCTTGTAAATAATTATTTGCTTACTTTTAAAGAGGCATACCGATAAATAAGCAGATTAGAATGTTGGTGTTAACTTAATGCCAATGTGAATGTTTAACTCACTCACTTAAGCGTGAGTAACTGGTATCAGCTGGGTGAAGAAACTTCCAGTATCCCTTTTAAAGACATATATTTTAAACCATGTAGGAGTAGGAAAAGCAGTAACAATCTAGGCTTGCTTGACTCACAGTCATTGCCAGGATAGCTGCTGGGAAAGGCAGCCTGATCTCAAGGTCCTCCTGGGATGGAGGGCAGCCTGGAGTATGCCACTTCCCAAGGAGCCCCTCATGAGGTTGCAAACACCACATGTGGTTATCAGTTGAATACTGCTGGTCTAGAAGTCACTAAACCTCTTAATTTAATGTCTTGACTGTAACCTAGAGATAAGGTTCTGGCTGTGACAAATGTGTAGGAGATGCATAATTAGGCTTCCAGTGACAGTTTTCCTTAGTATGTAAGACTTAGTATACGAACCCAGTCTTTTCCAACCAATATGCTAGCCTAGAGGTATCCTTTAATCGTGCTTTGGATGCTGTAGTCTAACTGCTAACAACGTTGTATTTGTGCTATTGGTTTCTCATGTTGTGTACACTGAAAAGGAGGCATTTCAAACTGCAAGGCACACCTAATGCAAATAAGAAAATGTAGCTGTTACCAGGAAACAGCTGATCAATATCCAGTGCCATGGGAGCATATGGAGAGCAGAATAAACCTAGAGTATAATAAAGGGTTGTCAGGAGCCATGTACAGTGTATTCTGCACCTGAGGGACAGGAACAAATATCCATAAAAGGAAATAATGCTTATAGATAAGAGCTTTTTCTACAAAAGCAAGCCTTGTACTCACCTAAAAGGGATGAAATTCAAAATGGACTAACTGGACAGCATGGACCTCTCAAGGAGTATGGAGATTAACCATCAGAACAGGTCCAGATGCAGCTGCTGGTGATTAATGGCTGTTGACCTCAAAGTAGCAGGAGGCATCAGGTGTCCTCAGCTATATCTCATGAAAAATTTTGGGCAGTGATAGCAGACATCTTTGCTTGAGGCTTTGAGAGCTTGCTGGAGTTATTCTCTTCTGCTCTTGATTTTCTGTCATCAGAAGAGCGGCAATTCCCTTAGGTTAAAGCAAAAGTGACCCTGTTCTGCTGTCTTGTGAAAAGGCTCTGCTGTCTTTATAATGTTTTCAAAGACTGGTGAAGGCACTGGACAGTGTCATGCTGTCTGTTTTCCTGGGAAATACTGTCTAGTATTTCCTTAGCAAATTTCCTTAGTGTTTGTGTGTTCATTGCAGGGCTGAGAAAAAGAATTTTCTGGCAGACCTTTTCGCTTTCCCTTCCGTTTACTTGATAAGCAAAGTCTTCTTCACTTACTCATCTCTCCCAGAAAACTAACTGGGACCATCTCAATGAGTAAATAGTAGGTATTTGAAAGAATGGAGATTTAAATCGTATATTGTATGTTTCTGTTGTCTTTTGTACTTCCTCTACACTGTGTAATAAGTTATTTTATGGAAACATTAGGCCACTGATCTAGAGTAGGAAAGTTCCTTGAAAAATTTAGTTTCCAAATGCTTGTGGCACCAAAGTCTGTGCTAATCTTCAAACTCCAAACAGTGGAAGAACCCCTATCAGAAGTAAATCTATGTGAGTTTTTGGGGGTTTTGTTTGTTGGGTTTGGTTTGGTTTTTTTTTTTGGCATATATGTTTTCCTGTGGTCCTTCTTTTAGGTTGCTTACAGTGAAAAAGCCTTTTGATCAACCAGTGCTGGTGTGAATTCTTTCTACTCTTGTATACTGTAGCTCTTGCAGAGACTGGAAGAGAAGCAGGCAGTGGAAGAGGAGAGAGAATATGGAGTGCAAAATAAAGAGATTAGATTACAATAGAAGGACTAATAGGACTGATGCACAGGGGCCTCTGCATTTGAGAGACAAGGAAATTATTCTAAAGGGGAAGAATTAATTTCACTTCTTGGATGGAGAATGTCTTAATTTTATCAATATTCTCTTGTTTGTGCAGTCATCTTCACATCAATTAACTTGTCAAAATGTTTGCTGTGCAGGATGAGTAGAAATGTGGTCAATCCTGAGTCGAGAAAAATTTTTATCACTTTCCCAGTTAATTCTGTGCTGAAAATGGCTTGAGTATCACCACACAAAAACTTTATCTTGTAATGAACCATTGCTCAATTTTGCCTGCCTTCCCTGAAAGACTAACACAAGTAATTCCTTTCTAGGTGGAACAACCATTGCTTGCTTAAGGTCCGAGTCCTGAAAACATGTAAGATTGTGCTCTAATTTCCATTCCCATTGATGTCAGGAGAGCTGTTCAATCAGGGAAAATGAAGTGTTTATGTGCATTGTAGAAATACTAAGTTTTGCCCTTCCTCTTGCCATCAGTCCTGGCTCTCCCAAGTGCCTGCGAAGCCATGAGACTGCCCAAGCACGGAGGACACATGATATAAGCTCTAAACAATTAAGGGGATGTCCAGCTGCGCATCCACATCCTCTGCTTTCAAAAGCTTCTTTTAACAGTCTAGCTAGAGCTGTTTAAAAAAGCTGAAGTTTTCTTTGCAAGACGGAGGATTTGTGTCAGAAAGATTAAATCACTCATCAAAGAGCAGGAGCAAGCTCAGTTACAGGATATTTTCAGACCTTCTTTCCTCCTGTTGCACAACTGCTGCAGAGAGACAATCACTTTAATGCTGGCTGCTGATGTGAGAAGGTCAAAGTCTTGGGCTCCGGAGGGAGGGATCCCAGGCACATTGCCTGCAGCGTAACAGGGAGGCAAAGGCTGCTGAAGTGGTTGCTTCTGGCATGATTATTTGATATAACAGAAACTTAGCTGGAAAACACCTGACAGTCACAGGCTGTGTTAATACAAGTGGGGGTGGAATAGAAAGACACGAGGGTGTTGACCATCGGGGTATCCCTGAGTATGTCTGAAAGCAGATCATGATGGAGCTGACTTTGTTGTGGTTAGTCTTAGGAGTATTGACAGACTGCCAGAGGGTGAGGTGCAGGAAAAAACCTTGAATCAACCCTAATTCTTTTAGAGCAGTTGGTGTCTCTTAATCTTTGGGGACCTCTTGTTTTTTTCCTTATGCCAGCTATTCTGCTAAATCAAGTAACACCATGAGCTTCTCTCACTTGGAAGTTTTACTTATTGATTCAACGTGAGTCCATAATTCTAGGCTACAAAAAATTTCAGAAGCTCTTTTCCCCCACTCAGAGAAAAGACAGAATCGGCAGGTGGAGGAACAAGTAACTTTCTGACATTTTGGGACAAAACTGCCTGTTGGAATCAGGCTTTACATTTTAACTTCATCATTCACAATAGCTGGTCATTCATGTTGTTATTAGAGAAACAGCACACTAGAAAACCAGACATGGAATATCTTGTACATAGCCTGCATCAGAAGAAATGACCCTGAAGTGTACAGAACTGTAGAGAGCTGGATCTGTGAGGGAAGAAAGGAGCCCTTGGCACAGCCCCTCTACTCTGTTCTTCTCCTTTCTGCAGATCTGCTGTACTGCATCTTCAGAGGTGCGGCTGCACCAATGCACACGTGTGAGTGCAGTACCAGGAAACAGCCTCACACAACTTTGGTGTGATGCTAAAGGGGAACAATTCCATGAAGATGAAGAGTTTGTGAGCCTGGAAACGTTGTGTGTCATCACGCATCCCTTCCCCTCACTGGTGCACATGTGCTCAGGGAGTTCCCCCCACCACAGAGGGACCTGCTGCTGAGCTCCAGGGTGTGCAAGTGCATGGTCCATCGTCAATTACTCTGGCAGTTCAGCTTGGTTTAATCTCTTTAATCCTTTCCTCAGCTGCCTGTTGGAACCACAGAAAACAAAGCACCTTTTATTTTTGCTACAGGCTGATGAAATGGTGTCTTAATTACAAACATCTACTCCCAGAGGGAGACAGATTACCTCTCCAGCTCCACTTTGGCATGGAAGAACTAGCTGTGCTCTAGGTACATTGATCCCTGTATGGAAACCACATTCAGCTATATTGCCCTCTGTTTTCTGCTTTTGAGCTGAAGAATATTTACATACAGATGTTCATTAAAAAAAAAACCCAAATAACAAACACAGCACAAAACCCCCACCTGTTTGTGTAAATGTCATTAACAAATCTATGTTTGATATTTTTCCTATGGCCGTACCTTTTCTCTGATTTCCTTCAATACTCCATTCAGTTATTTACATACTGCATGTAAGTCTGTATGGTGCATGCTGGTACAAATATGGATTATGTTTTAAACGGCTCATTCACGTGGGTGCAGCTTTCTTGAAAAACAGCTCTGTTTAATTGATTTGGACAGTGGATGTTAGGACGGTACTTGGTTCAGGCTTGATTATGCTGTGAGATGGGGCACTGCCCCTGAAAAATCTTATTTAGCAAATTAAACTCTTTGTAGGGCTTTTTTATACATATTGTTGGGCAATTCAGTTCTTTACACTGACTATGTGACTCAAGTCACTGTGGTACCTAAGCCTAGGATCTGCTTCAAAGGGCAGGAGGTGGAGGACAGTTTGCAGGCATCAGATCCAGGTCTCTGCAGTGACATGTCTGTAACAGTTTGAAGTACAAGGCAGATGTCTTTTTCTCTAGAGTTTAAAAACATATATATGCAGACTGACTTAATGAGAAAATCTTAGTGAAATGAGACCAAAGAGTTCGTGTACTAAATCAGTCAAAAGGGAAATAAGACTCTAAGTTTACCTTTCTGTTTACTATAAGACCACATGCAAAGATGAGTGACAGGCAGCGGCGCCATGCTGACAGTTTGATAAACCAAGGCTTTGTGTATCTTATCATGTTTAATTAAGGCCTAAAAGACTTGTGGCCAGCAACAATTGTCATGGCTGTGTTCATTTGTAATTAGCGTGTCAATCCCTTCCGCTTAACTGACTGCCAGTCTGAAAGTCCATAGCAAGCCACCATCCAAAACACAGATGTTTTGGAAGCTGGTGGCTGATCTTTTATGCTCCTGCTGAAAGAAGAGGTGCTCTCTACAGTGTTCTTCATAAATATTCCTGACTCTTCCTGCCTCTGTTATTGGGCCTTCCTCCTATAGGATTTGATTGTTCATTTCTGAAGGCAATTTTAAAACATCTGGAAGCAATTACCTTGCTTTCAGGCATTTTTTTATACCTGACTTTTTTTGCACTTCAATCAGTTTCATTCAGCCACTGGGGACTCCAAAGAACCCCTTTCTGTGCATATCCCAGCACGTGTGAAATAAAACATCAAACTTTGCTCACTGCCGTACAGCAGGTTTTATTTCAGCTTAATCCTTAACTGATGTTCTCAGGCCTAATCTTGCTTCCCCCATGTGCTCCTGTACAGGGAGTATTGGCCAGGGCAGGCTGTGAAAGCTCTCAGTGCACTTGACCAACAAGACCTGTGTGTCCAGAAGCAAAAAGGAACTGTTTTCTTAAGGCCTTCTTGCAAACAGGTGGCTCCATGGCTTCTGTGGGGACCCCTTCCACAGGTCTGCTGAGTATATCCCTATTGCAGCCCACTGTCCCTGTGTGGTATCTCCCATTGATATGAGGATCTTTTCAGCTGCATCTCTGCAGATTCACCCACAGCTTCCCTCCTGGTCTCCAGGAGGTGGTGCTAGTAATAGCCGAGGGGCAAAAAATGCCACCAGCTGCTCACGCCCTCGGTGAATCAGTTGCTCTGAGCTGGTTTTCTGGGGCTCTTGGGTACAACCACAGTGTAGTCAGTGCAAGGTCCCATGCTTCTTTTCCTGACTGTAGCCACCGGCAGGAGTTTCAGATGAAAGTGGAGAACATGCCCATGAGAGGAAGTTTCCAAAGGTGCTGCATGCTTTGGGTTGTATCCTAATATAAGAGCACTTGTAGCCCTTCTCACACGACTTTCCATTCTTGGCTGCTGGATTCTTCAAACATCCTCCTTTGAGCCTGGCCTGGTCAATGTGTCCTGCTTGCAAAACCTCTTGTCCTATATGTAGCTTCTTGTGCACCAGGGCTGGCATGGAAAAGTAACAGCAGGTTGTACTGGAGCCCCAAATGTTGTAGGTAGCATTTTTGACGCTTGTATGTGTTCTCAGTAATGATTCTCATCCTTATTGTTATCTTATGTTTTGATTTTTATTTTAACTCTTATTTAACACATCTAATAGAAATTATTAAATCATGCAGGAAACTTACACAAAATTGCTGTATTACTGGAACATTTATTTTATTCCTGTTGAACAGACTAGGCTAGAGAAAGGACAGAGCATTTTTGTATACAAGATTGCAAACACTTTTAACTTTCAACCACATAAATGACAAAAAAGGAGCAATGTATGATACACAACTCATTCTCTGAAAAAGTCACTTCTGTCTGAAAAATTGCTGCTGCATAGTTTGGGGTCTTACTTAGTTTTTCTATTTATCTAATTCAATGGGGCTTTTTATATCTTACAATTTTTGGATGTTTTAAAATATTCTGACCCATGTAAAAGATATCTCAAGGCCTCATATCTTTACATATATGTGTATATGTACACACACTCATACACAAAAAGTCCATCTATAATAACACACACACACAGATATGTATCACACACACATTTCAATATACTTCTAGAAGCAAAACCACAAGGATAATCCTCTCATCTCCCTGAGAGCCCTTTGTGTCTATGACAGATGTTTCTAATAAAGCAGAACCATGCAAAGGGTTAAACAGTAGTTCTATTGGAGTCAGTGTAGCTTCTGCCATTCATCTCTTGGAGGGCCAGAACTGCACTCCAATCTCTGCCCAGACCGAATCAACAGAAATGTTAACATCACCAGCTTTCCACATGGGTTTGGATTCTGTGCTGATATCAAATCATCTGTTACACTCTCTCCCACCATCCCTTTCTGAGTGCTGTTAACAGCTTGAAAGGATCATCTCTAGTGTTATTAGAAAAAGAGAAAATATTTGAACTAATATTGTAATTTGCCGTTGCTTATGCTTTTGTCATATTTTCTGCTATTTCAACTCTTAAAAAATAGATACAGTTTCTTATTTGCATATTATGTCAATTGAACACTGTTATACAACATATTAAGTATGTCTCTCTGGCTTTATCTCCAAGAGACAGAGCAAATAGCCCCTGATTGAGGGTAACATAGGGCACTTTGTAAAGTGTCTGAATCCAGAAGCAATTCAGAGAAGCACTGCTGCATGCCTGAGAGTGTAATTCTCTCTCTGCCTGCTTTTTGCTGCCTTCCCTCCATGCGAAAAGACTGGGGGGGTTATTAGAAATGTTTCTGTTACCCATTGTAGTTTCTGAAATGGTTCCGTGTTAAAGCTAAAGGGAGACAGGAGACATTTCCCTCCTCATTGTTTTCAGAACGACCTCAGCATTGGTTTTGGCTATGGAATGCAGGGGTACATCTGCTCCACATCAAAGCTCATTCCACATTTTTCTGCCCTCTGTCATCCCATATTTGCAGTACTCTCTTTCCTTAATTTTCCTTTCCTTTTCCCCATTCTTGGCAGACTTCAAGGACACTGGAAAATTCGCCATAGCATGTGTTACAAAAACAAAGAAGAATAAGTCTTTGTTATTTGAGGATCATCAGAACAATTTCTGATGAATTCTCATCACTCTTGCATGTGGCCTGCTCTGCTAATGCTGTTATTGATATAATTTCCAATATAAACTCTTTCCATCCACTGTTTATTTTATTAGGTTTTGGTGAGCTTTGCTGCAGATCTCCAGATGGATTGCAGTTTAGATTACAAAGATATCTTTAACCCTGCAACAGCAAACTTTGCTCTGTAAAACATGAATTTTTCTTTTGTTTATGGTGCAGTAAGTGCCAACATCCACAAAAAAAGTGTGACAAACCTCAATAAAGGTTGACTCATCAGCATAGCACACTTCTAATAAAATGACATGCTGCTGTGCTCTCTGCTAGCAGATATGTTCCTCATATGTTCCTACAAGTGTACAGGCAGATCTCTGCAGTACTTTCTTCACAAGGATGGAGTCAAAGTGTTATTTGACTCTGGCCTGACTAACCTATGAACCAATAACTGTCAGAGTACATTTAAAATACCAGATAAATTTGTTTTATCTGGTCTGCTGCTGAGTTGTACTCCTCTAACCATCCGCACTGCACAGAGGACACCGAGATCCTAGGATCCCCTTTGAAACTTTCTGATTTCCCTTAAGACAATGTCTGGAGCTCATTTTCTAAAGGACTAAAGATTTCATGTTCTAAAGAACCAGACTGGAACTGCATAGGTTTCAGTCCCACTCACCACCACAGCACTTTCTGCTCTCGGGCTGCTCCTTGTGCCATGTTTTAGTGCAAACATTGTGTAAACTTCAGCATCCTGCTATTAAACCACCCACTCTGGCCCTAATACATCCATTTCAGATGCACCAAAATGAAAACCAGGTATTTTTGGGGTCCCATTGGGCACAACAGAGCCAGATCACATACCTTGCAGGGCAGGTGAAACTGGGCTGCACTGGGAGTGGGCTACCATGAATGGCATGGATAAAACCTTCTCTGTGTGCCACTTGGCCTGGGCACTGGGGATCATGTCCTGCCATAGATACTGTTGTGGCTGCAGAGATGTATCTGAAGACATTGAAAGCTGCCCCACCAGTGAAGACAAGAAGCATTATTCCTTTTTACTGCACAGTGAAATCTGTAACATCCCTGAGCATCAATTTTGCTGAGCTAGAAGTGAACTTGGTTTCTATGGTGGCCGCATAGGTAATCAGAAACACCCTGGACATCCTCCCTATCAGGCTACTCCTGCTGAAGGCTGGGTTGGTTTATTCCCTGTGTTTATTCCCTGTGTTACAGTCTGTGTTTCCATGTAAGCCTTTCAGTACAGAACACAGCACTGATGGTCACAGCAGGCTAATAATTAGGTCCGCTTGTAAAATGCTTTGAGAGCATGAGATCTTTTTCGTCCCTTCACACAAACCAGCTTGCTCATCCGTAACTAATTCCCAAAAGACTTCACTATTTGTCCCTAGCTCCCTCACCCTCTATAGTGATTCTGGGTTCATAATTTGCGTGAATTTAAGACAGGAGAGGAAGATACCATTTTAGTTTTACTCAAACTTTTGGATTAGATTTTTGCATAGGAAGCTCAAAAACAAAGATCCAGAAGGGTTAACTGGGTCCTACTTCATCTGGCTTATCTTTTATCCTCTTCAGGCTTTTTAACAGGTATCTCTCACAGAGAACAAACTTGAGCTCTGGTCCTTTGTCTTTCCCTTCTGTTGTCTTTTTTGTTTGGGAAGGCCACTCACTGGTTTAACACTGGATCAGCCTTCAACAGCCTCACCAGTGTGACAAGGACTGTTGCAGTGTTGAGATCACTAAAAACAGGCATATAAGAGAGTCTGTGGCTCTTGCAGGATTCATCGGTGGTGTGCTTTTTTTTTTTTTTTGTAATTCCCATCTGCATTATATTTTGTGCCTCATTTTTCTGTCTGCTTTTGTTCTCAAGAAAACAGAAACACTTTGTGCCCTCACATTGTATTTCTTCTCTATAGTTAGACAACGGGTAACTGGTGAGAATCCATTGTAAGCATTCATTGAGTCTCCACTTCCCTGCCTTTGAATTTTTTGGGGCAGAAAAGCCCCTACCATTCCCTCGTGCCTTTGAAGAAACCTTTCAGTTTCAATCTTGCCTTTTTGGTTGTTCGTCTCTCCGTCCTGCTGGTTTAACAGAACACAAATAGTTGGAATATGCCATCTATAGGCCTGAGGAAGGCTTGCAAGCTTTAATAATTGGTTATAGAGGGCTGTTCTGCTATTTAAAGAGGGAGGAAAGCTGTACATTCCATTAAAGAAGTAATGACAATGTTTGGAGGCAACTCCCATCCCTCGTCTTAAACCACTCCCGTTCTAAATATAAACCTGCCTGGACACACAAGTTCTTCCTGTTAAGAAGCAAATATTGATTGTGTCTGATTCCATAGCACTTTACAGTGGTAATAGGAAGGAGAAACAGAGGAAATAAAACTCCCCTGATGTTGTTTTGGTGTTTTGTTTTGTTGTTTGTTTGTTTTTGTTTTTTTTTTTTTTCACTAAAGTATCCATGTGGATTAGTGTCTGACTTCATACAGCTCCTATCAAAGTCCCAGCCTAGGGTTGTCTAAGACCACAGCTGGACTTTTTATTACTCCTTTCAAAGTCATATTTGTGGGTAAATGCGGCTCATTTGGCTGACAGCACCATTTCAAGTGAAACAGAATCTTGTCCAATAAAAGGCTGCAAAGTGAAAACTTCAGATAGATCTAACAGGGGTCTGAGCAAAGAAAGGTTTTCCTGAAAGTGCACAGCAAGACGAGAGAAATCTTGATATGTAACCAAACCTCAGTGGTAGTGAGAGGTATTTACGAGGGGACACACTGATATTCTTATTCATGAGGCTGGATCCACTGCCTTTCACACTGGAGCTGCAGAAGCATCAGTAGAGCCAGAATCCAGCCCATGGTGTGCACTTGTGACAGACTGGAGGAGAAGAGAGGATTCAAGGTACACAAAGTAGCCATTGCTCCATGTAATTTGTGGTAATTACCCATGTGCATGCTTTAGCACAAGGTTGATTGAATTACCCTTCGATGAGAGACAGTTAGCTGATCAACTGAAATCACTTGAAATTTATCTGGACCATAGTGCATGCACAGGGGCACTCATTATGTACAAGTATGGTCTGTGGTCAGGTCTTAACTTCATCCAGTTAATTTGCAGTGGTGCAAATTCTGTTTTCCATTACATGGGCCTGTAAAACAGACACATCATGGGTTGAGGTCAGTGAAAAGAGGTTCATGTCCCCATTTAGGCCATGGTAACCAAGAACTGAGTCAGTGAGATAGCAACAATATCACCCATCATGTTCAAACTTGGAGTCTTTGTTACAGGCCCTGAGATTTATATTTGGCACCTTTTGACAAATGAAGGGACATTGTCTGTCCAGCACCTCTCATGAGAAATAAATGTAGGGTTTTTTAAATATTCTAGGCATTTAAGTCAAAGAGGACAGCTGTTACTGTCTCCTCAGAGGTTGCCAACAGTATGTCAAGCAAAGTCTTTCCTGGAATGAGCCAGTTCCTTCGCCTTAAACCTGTTGATGTTTGTTAATCGATGGCCAGAAATGTTGTTTACAGAGCAAAAACAAACATAAAAGTCCCCAAAATCTCATGGGGATAATGCTCAGAATCTATTTCCTGAAAAATTTTACAAAGGCATGCAGTAGAAAATGCAACCTAGCCAAGAGATAGCCACTAGCAGGCACTTTACAGTGGACAAAAGGCACCAAGAATAAGCAAAGAAAGAGGCCTCAGGACAGAGACACTGAACCTGCTCACACCACAGGCCAAAGCAACCTTTGAATTAAATCTGCTGCCACATTCTTATTGAGGCTGACTTTCACCGATGTGTGGTATTGCTCACTGGATGCTCCCTCAGAGTAGAGGTGATGCAAAGCCCAGATGTCCTGCTCAGCCAGACTCCAAGTGATTCTTGGTTATGCCTCCCAGTGATGCTATCTTGAGGTTAGTGGCCTTGAGAAATAATGACCAAGTCAATTATACTCACTAAAGGGAATGGCAAGGCTCAAAGGAGGAAGTTTTAAAGGTGTGAGAGCAGTTTCTATAAATAGTGAGCTAATCTACAAGGGGCAACTACTCTGTACTCTCATTTAATTGTTTCTGAATAAACATGTTCTTCAGCAAACAGCGATATCGATTCTCTTGCTTGCCACTTCCATTAGGCTTCTCTCATATACCTGCAGCTTATCCATCATCTTTGACCTGCTACTTCATATCCTCAGATGCTGGCAGTGTCTAAATCATGCCAGTTTTCTGCATAGTTTCTAGCTCAGTTCATATACATATCTAAATATTCAGCTTTCTCTAATCTCCTGAAGATCTCCTCCAGCCTCGTATTACGTTTTTTTGCATCCCTACCATGGCATCCACTTCTCAATGGCATCGAATACATGCACTTTCAAAGCCCTTCATAAGTGAATTAAGGATCTGGTCTGCCTTTCTGGATACAGATAGGACTCTTGAAGATCTTCAGTGATGGGCAGAGCCACTGAGAGGACTGTGGGTGTCCACTTTTTGTAAATTAAAAACCTAAAAAAGAAAACTATAGTTGCTAGCTGTACTCAAATGAGTGCCAGTGGTCCTCCTCATCTCATAGCTCTAAAAGGAGCTCCACAAATTACCATGGGGAGACTTCTCTGAGCAGCCCAAGCTGCATGTCTTCCATCCGTCTTGTCTTTCTCCATTGAGTGTAACCCATAAAAGAAGGAAAGTGAGTTCCAGGAGGATGTCAAGATCTATCACAGCAGTTGCTAGTGCTCATTTGGTGGCTCTTAGACCTGTGTCTTGAGAGCCACGCATTTGGCTTGAAAAAACATGGACACGCCACCACTGGTGTCATGGAATCACGAGATTTATGCTCTGGTTAAACACCAGCCCGTGCTCATGCAGAAGTCCAAAGTTAAGTGGGAAAACAGATTCCACATGCATCAGCTCCAACTTCCCCTTTGTTATTCACAATTTGTTGGATGGGATAGGTAGTTCACTGTGGAGTTCTGCTTTTCAAATCCATATAGTTGCTGGACGTGATGGTTGCATTATTTTGCCAGGTGCAAAGAGATCAATAGGAGTACTTGGCTTTTCATCCACAAATAAGTGTTTTTCCAAAACACGTTTGAAGTAGCCATCCCAGCATTTAGGTTTCCTTATGCTTAATTCCACTATTTTCCCCATGTATTAGTTTAGAAACGCTGAGGAAAGAAAGTTCCTAATTTAGTGACTACTGTAACCTTTCCAGGGACAAAAATGATGTATGATCATGCATGTGTGCTTTTAGGTGGGGCATAGAAAGGCAAGAGAGGAGAGGGAGAGGGAGAGAGAGAGAGAGATGGAGATGGAGAGGGAGAGGAGACATTGAAGATTTTTCCACCTTTATCCAGATGCATGCCCTAAGTCTGATATGCATAAATCATATGTGAACTGCTGGGCCAGACAGTCTAAAATATCGCAGAGGCCACAGGATAGAAATCCCATTATGGTCTGATGGTTATTGTGCAAACACTTTTAAGTTCATGTTTTGTTCTTACCTTTACATTTGCAGGTGTCAGATGGAGAGCAGAATGTTAATATTTCATTCAATTGGCAAGACAAGGCTGCATAACCCAGACCACCCACCCCAGACCAGACCACATGTTTTGTTGCTTGATTTGTGGCTGGCTCTCTTCTTCCACTGCATTATTGCAAACACCAGTGAAACCCAGTGTTTCCAGCTGGCTGAGTGAATGAAGCTACAGCTTATTAAAAGAGAAGCCCTTGGAAGAAGCAATTAACACCTTCATGAGAGTGATTAAAGGGAATGATGGTGGTGGGGACAAAGAGGCTTCCCAAGGTCACAGCAAGGCTGGGGCAATGCCAGTGGCAAAGTCTATGGTTCTTGCTTCCAGGACTTGGCTTCGGTCACCTCTGCCCTGGCTCAGCACTGCTCCCACTGATCAAAGCACAGGGTACTTGCTGCTCTTTGGTGACACAGCCCACCACGGTTCAGCAACAAGAACTTTGGGGTTTAATTCTGCTTCTTTGACTGGTTCAGATTCATGTAGCAGTACCAACCACCAATACTGTAAAGCAGAGGGAGACATGAAACTGAGTGGGTTTAGGGTGCTACCATAAATGGTTATTTATTTTCCTTTATTTTGTGGTCTCACTGGCATGCTGCCTGTCTCATTTTACAGTTAAGAAATGTGGAGCTCCATCACATGGTGCTTGTCACCTAAGTCCAGACAAGCTCTGATATCTCCTTTTGTTACTTCTAGATGAATAAAACAGAAGAAATGGCCAATGTATATGGAGGAATTACACGGCTTGTGATTTCAAAAGAACAACAACTTCATCTGGTCTTTATGGAGAAGAAGTTTTGCTGCTTTGGGAGTCCTTGGACATCTTCCATCTGAGGCTTGGTGGATCCTGGCAACATCCAGTGCCTCCCTGCTCCTCTGTGCTGGGTTCTCTGTCTGCTCAGTGAGTTTTAACAGTGTGAAAAACTCAGAAATGGTAATTTATGCTTACTCATGGGAACAAGCAGTGCCTGCAACAAGAGCACTTGCTCCTGAATAAGACTTTCCACTTTACAAGGTGTTCAGTCCTTCTCATCCTTCCTTCCTGCACTGTAGTATAGTTAGTACCTGATTTATAGTTGCCAGGGAAATCCTAGTTTGAAAGTTTGCACTGTGCTTGGTGGTGGACCACTCCAAGCCCTTTGATACATCAGATGAAGGAAAAGGATTAAGGCTTGTGCAATAATGCTCTGCTCAGCAAGGGCTGTAAGTCCCAGCAAAATCAAGGACACATGCTAAAAGTTAGTTAGGTGCTTCCATACGTTATGGAGTGAAAGACCAGTCTTCACTGTCTGTAACAAAGTGCAGCAAGTGCCTCATGGCACTTGGGGATCAGTGAGAATGTGGATAGAAACTAACTACTGGAGGAGGTAAAACAGGGTAATCTTAGTCTCAGAGAACAAGTCCAAAGGAAGAGGTAGTATTTGTTTTTCAAATTGTTATTTACCAAATAGGCCACGTGTCTATTTGAAATTAACAGCAGTGTTGGTCAGAAAATCTATTTAAATCTGTTGGAGGCAACAGAAAAGAGGGTCAGCCACTGAAATATCTCCCAAGTCAGAATTCATGCCTGAATACGAAAGTAGATTTGGGATTTAAAAGGACAGTCTGTACCAAAACAGGGTAGTCCAAATGCCATATTAAATGCATGTTAAATAGAATTTTCTTTTTCTTCCTGTCCCCACTCTTGCAAAAAATTGGTAGGTGGGTAAATAGTGTATGGCTCTTTTCTCCCTTGGATACTTCTTCCGCTGGCTAAAGACAACACTCCTCAGATGGCAAAGGCAGGAGGAATTCCTTTCGTAACATTTGCCTACGTGAGGGTCCTGGAATTCGCATCTTCCCTGAGCCTGCTTTAGCTCACCTCCCTGCCTTCTTGACATGCCCCTCTTGTCCAGCAGATAAGAGCACATTTTCAGAACCAGTTTTGCAATTACCCATCTTCTCAGTTTTCTTTCCTGACCTTTAAAGGGGATGCACCAAATAAATACCTTTGTACAAGTGCCAGACTTTCTGCAGGGTGGCTATTTCAAAGGAGCAAATATGATCTTTTCATAAATACCATGTCAGGCTCATGTAACTCACAACTTATTTATTACAGTCCTAATGCACACCGTGGAAGCCGGGGCTAGCGTTGCACAAGAACATCCATCTAAAGCATTTCAGAACTGCAGAGCAAGGTAGACAGCTAAATTTTTGTGCAAGCTGCTTAGCCATTGTTGAGTTTAGCTTTTACTTGAGTTTCATGAAGCATTTAGAACTATTCAGAGTTTAGATGAAAATGATAAAAGTATTGCAGCCTGTGAACTGTCTGTTAGGCATCTGATCTTGGCATTCAAAACTCAAACTGGTCACCTAGGTACAAGGACAGAAAACTATTCTGTCACATTGAGTGTATCAGTTTGTCCCCAGTGATTAAATATTACACATCCCCACGGGGCTCATCCAAACTGGACAGAAAGCAGTGTTAATTAAAAGCTCACCCATCTTTCCCACCCTTTACTGTCAGAATATCCTCAAGAAGAAAAAATGGCCCCTTTCCTTTCTTTGGTGTGTATTGGCTCCACACTTGTGTCAGCAAACCTGGGCAGTGGGAGGCCAAGAGGAGTTCCTTGTTTTACTGAGAAGCTCAGCATGGACCTGGGGTGCCCTTACCTAGGTGGCAATGAAAAAGTAATATTTTTGGGAAGCATGGCAGGGTCACAAGCGTCATCGCTTCGGTTAACCCCTTCACTTCCCAAATACAGCAGTGTATGGGAGGATTTCACACAGTATGGAAGAGCCATGAATTCAGAGCATCACACCCTGTGGCTGGCTTTTCTGCCATGCACGTGCAGCATAAATAGCTAAATCTTCCTCTACTCATCTGTCTTCCTCTGGTGCACACATGCCTGGTAGGTTGTGAACCTTGAGAAGGTGGTGGGTCCCTGTGCTTCAATGCAGTTGTGTTCAATGCTTTTGCTCACAGTTTCTGCTGTGAAAACTTAGCATGTATTTCTAACAGATTAGGGACAAATATTTTATATTTAGTAAAAGCAAAGAAACTGAGGCATAAACCAATGCCTTGGCATTTTTACAGGGCTGGATGCTTCTTGTGGCTCTAAGACCTTTGGTGGAGGCAATTTGTCCTTAAGATGCAAAAATGATCAAGGCCATTTCTGTCTGCTGTAATCCCACACAAAATCAATAACATTTGATACATCACGAGACAAAGGCTGGCATACCAATAGCAAATGCATGAGACAAAAATAGTTAATGAGCAAATTGCATAGCACTTGCCTTGCTTTACTCTGTGCTTTATGGATAGCCATAGACAGATCTTAGTCTAAAAAGCACTGATGTAACATACAGTGCTGTTAAGGGTGAAAACACTTGTGTACTCTTCATCTGACATGGCCTGATTTGGTTTATCAAGACACAGTAGGCATCAGCTTTCACCTTTAAATATGGCTTTCAGAACTAGTGGCCAGACTCCCTCCACTGTTTTGGTTTGAATTAAACATCAGTTCTTTTTAGTGATGAAAGTGTTTTAAAAGCAGAAACTCCTCCAAGAGTTTTCAGGAGGCTCGAGAGTTACCATTCTTGAGAGCAAGTATAATAAAATTGTGAATAACTGCACTTTTTTCCTGTAATTTTCAGATGGGAAGAATAAATCAGAACCACAAAAGGGATGTTAGCAGAGCCAAAGTCATTTAGAGTTTAGCCTTCATTGAGCCATTCCTTCTATTCTCTGGCAAAGTAATGTATTTTGTGGCTCTATATCAACCTTCCCATGAATAATCCAGAAAGTTGTATTATCTGCTGAACCCAGGGGTAACTTCATTAGTACTCACCACATCTTATTTGAATTACACATTCAGTTGGGTATTTAAATTACAGGAAGGCTTTGTGTTTAAGAGTTTCCGCATCATGCCGAGGCTTGGGAAAAAAAATCAGGTTTGACACATAATAGGGATTGATGTGCTACTTCAAATGCTGGTGTTACTGGAAAGGAAGGAACTTCCACAGGAAGTGTAAAGGAAATTATACAGGAATCAATAAAGGATGCTAAAAATAGTGCTTGACTTTTCTTCCATGTGAGTCAAAATACCCTACCGAAGGGATACACATGCTATGTCTTGGCTGGTATATCCAAACTGCTCTTACTGGTGTACAGGCTGTCAGGATTTCCTCACAAGTCAATGGAGAAAGGCAAGCGTCTCTAGAGGACAGTTCATCCTAACTACATAAGGAATTGCCAGCAAAAAAAGAGAGTGCTGTAGAACCTGCCATTTTCCTAATTGCCATCAGCTTCACATGCTTAAAGTCAAGCATGTGCTTAATTAATTTCATGGAGAGCGCTCGGGGAGCTGAGCACCTGGCAGGACTCAACAGCTAGCTTGCAGGAAAACTAAAAAATTTGCAAATATTCTGGATAAACTTGATGAACAAAACCGGGAAACATGGAGAGCTTGCCTGCAAGGATGACTAAGTTGCTAGCTCAGAAGCATAATAGGTCCCAGGAGAGAGAATATGATTAGTCAGGTAATTTACAGGTAATAGTCTTTCATCATTTTCTACTTAGCATTAATTTTCTAAAACACTGGGCAGGGGCTTGCTCAGAAGGGAGGAGGGAAGTAGCAGCAGAGGAAGAGGCCAGGGTGGCACAGCCCTGGAGGCTGTCATAGCATGCCATGCCGGGCAGGGAGCAGAGCTGCGGTCCCTGATTCCCACCATGCCCAGCCTTGTGCTGGCTGTGCTTTTGCTTAGAAAGAAGCTCTCTGACAGTATCCATGAGCATCCTCTTTCCATCCACCAGGCCCCTCTGACAGCATCAGCACAGAGTAGTTGTGCTTGGAAAGGGGAATCACCACAGCCATTTGCCTACACATTGGAAAAGGCTTGATCTTTTGGGACTCGAAGAAGAAGCTTCAGCTCAGGAATTCACAGGGATTTTGGCTGAGCAAAGCAGAAGCAAAACTGAGCAACATGAGTTGGGAGATGCTGTTGTTAACCAAGGCACTAACGAACAGTGGATATTGTGCCAGGGAAAATGACGGTGTATGGCTAATTCTAGGGGGGAGGATGTTACTCGGCCCTTTTCACATGTGGGATTAACCTTTCTACACTGTAATTGCTTTTATATCTGACAAGGAAACTGGTCAGATCTACGAGTTAGATCTGTCTTAAGCCCATGTTTACATGATTACTCTTAAAGGACAACAGATTATATGAGGGTAAAATACACTAGTTCCCAAAGTCCTTCTGTAAAATGTGAGAAAAGATGGTGTGGGCACAGTTGAGAAGGAGATTTTTGTTTCTTAGATGCTATTAAAGCCTATTACCCAAACTCCTCAGGGCTTTCTACACTCCTTAATGGGGATTGTGTGACTAGACTGAGAGCAGTACAAGGCTCTAAATTTGAAGATTATAGCCTGTACCATGTCACAGAAATTTTTTAACATTGCCCCTGTTAATAAGCACCAGGCAAACATGTGCAAGAAATAATACCCTCCCTGCATGCCCCCCACCTCCAACCTCCCCATCTTGCAAACAAAAAGCTGCAAAAGCCAACAGATCTGTTCCGGCTTGTTTTAGTTCACTTTGAGCTTATTAAAATGCTGCGTTTGCAGTTTATATTTCTTGGCGCATTGTTATTTCAACGACACTTAAACAAGAACTGCATAAGCAACAGGCAGACAGAGCTCATTTTATTCCATATTTTGGAGGGATCTTATGTAGTCTTTTAGTCTACAATTACATAATCTGTGATATTTATTTGCTTTTGATTTACTAACTTTAGAGGATTAACACAAGCTCAGTTGTTTCCCTTTGTTTTCTAGTAGTTTCCGCTTTCAGTTTCTCAAGTACCAACATGACAAATAGGGAACAACCAAGTTAATATGAAGCAAATGTTTACAACCTAAAAGGACTGTCTGTGTCAATGTTTCAACTAAATAATAAAAAAAATCTTTATTAAAAGCAGTGTTTGTAATGTGCAATTTCACTTCCTTCTCCTCCATATAGCCAGAACTTGGTATATCTAAACTCCCTGGCACTGAGTAAGTACTGCTGCAGTGACTGGCCATCCCCCAGCTGACAGCTGCTTGCTTTTCTGCATGAGTTTTTGACAGAGCAGCAGCAAAGAGTGCCTGCGGCCCTTCGTGGGTTGGTATCATCCAGCGCACTGCTCCAGACCTTTGTTTTGGCTTGATAAACACTTCTTTTTAAATTACTACTCATTCCCAAATAGGTTGTTCAGAAGCACTCAAATCAAGCTCTGTTGCCTTCTCCTCTGTACAAGTTGTAGCTATGTCTATACAAGTAAATTTATTGTGCCCAGCTCCACTTCCTGGCACTAAGTGTCCCATGACCATATATTCAAACTCTCCTATTCACCAAAGGGTGTTCCTGTACTCAAGCTGCCTTCTGGGAACAGACCCTGGGCCAGGAGTTCTTTGGAAGATGCTCTTTGGTAGGAGCTATGCTAACAATTTAACAATACTTTGCAATTGTTCAACAATTTGAACAAAATTGTTGAACAGTAGAACAATCAAGTTCTGCCTCCTGGGAATGGTCCCAGCCATGGTAAGTGCTTGTGTGCCTGGACTAGTAAATTGTGACTCCTCTTCCCACTGCTTGGCAAATCTTGGCTTTGTCCCACCCTGAGTTCCAGCCTTGTGCTCCTTCATCCCAGAACTGCATGCCCATAGCCAGGCAGCACAAACTTGTTGTCATGCAAAAACTGCATAAACTTCATCCCCTTGTCATGTCTTTCAAGCAGTCATCCCATCAAGTGGGACTCTACTTTGAATATCCTTAATAAATGAGCCCTTTTTGTGAAGTACTGAGTTTATGCAATTCCCAGGCGATCCATACAACTTTTTCCTGAACTCAGTTCAATTGACTTCGCTGGTACGCAGCTAGTGTCACAGCTCTGTGGATCCTCTGCTTCCCTGGATACACCAGTGCCTTCATATGGTAAGGAGTCGAGCTCCAGTTAGAAAACATCGGTTTTAGGATAAGCAAATTCATCTTCTGTGAGCTGCATAAGGCAGCTTTATCTTTGTCTGTCTGCGGAAACCAACCTGAGATGAGAAGGCAAAACGTTTCCTTTCCTGTAGCCTAGCAATGATAACATTTTTCATATCAGGTTCTTTTAGGAAGAAAATATATTATGCCTGTGTATACAAGAAATAATTTCTTCTGATTATTTCATCTTCCCTCTTGTCAGCTTCATTTTTTCCATAAGCTCTGAGAAATGAGCAATTCTTCCCTCTTTGTCACTGGAAATAAGCAACTGTTCTACATAAGCTTTTGCTTCAGGAAGCTAAGCTGAATCTACTATTCCCCTACACACTGATTATTGATCGTTTGGTCTCTTGGGTGTAATGGAGCTTTCTCTGCCCTGTCAAAGGTGACATCAATGGTGAAACATCTGACAAAGGTCAGTGAAAGTTTAAATCCTGTTATATATACAAGCCAGCATAATTCCAGGTCAGGCTTCATTGTCTATCAAGATCTCCCTCATCCTCACTGGGAGCCCTCGATGTCTTTCCTGTTCTCCACTGGGAAACACAGGCTAGCTATCTTCTAATGGTTAAGGAAGCTGGAGTGACAGCTAAGTGCTCTGCAGTGGACCTGATGTAGGTTAGCATAAAAGTGCTAAAATAAGGGAACACCTTGTTCTGCAGAAGAACTTTGCCTTCTTCTTAGAAACAGAATGTTTTATACCAGATTACCCAGATAGGCAAGGAAATGGGAAAAATAGTTAGAAATTGTTAGGACTTGGTGAAATGAACACAAGATGTTTGGACAGTGTGCTGGGTCTGGCTGAGCTGGAATTTATTTCCCCATAGTAGCCCAGAGAAAAAAACCCAGCAGCTTCTTTTCCTGTACTGGGGCCTGGCCTGTGCTTATTGAGCCACAGCTCAATACCCTCAGAAGACTGTAGTGGAGGCAGGGACCCAAACCATAATGGAGGACACTCTGGCTGAGACAGGGACTCAGACTATAACACCTACAGTCATTGCTCCAGTAGTGAAAAGGAAGAAATGGATAAGGCCAGCTACAGGTCCATATCAGCGATTAGTAAGGGAGGAAGAGGAAGAAGAAGAAGGAGAAGGATTAGAAGGAAGGGAGGGTGGGGGGAAGGTGTTTTTAAGACTGTTTTATTTCTCACTCTTTGGCTTTTATCCTGTTAGTAATAAATATAAGTATTATCCCCACTTTGAGTCTTGTTTTGCCCATGGAGGTAATCAGCCACTGCCCTCTTCCAGCTCTTATCTCAACTCATGAGTTCTTAGCTGTTTTTTTTTAATCTCTCCTCTGTCCAGTTGCAGAGGGGGAGTGAGAGAGTGGCTTTAGTGGGGTACCTGGTATCTGGCCACGGTCAACCCACTACAGACAGTAAGTGGTCTATGGCCTGAAGGAAAGAAAATCTTGTATCAGGAAATGACAAGATTATATGTAAATGCTGATGAAGAAGGGATGATGAAGTTTAGGGTAGCATGTTCTTAAAGGCTGGAGGAAAATCTCATCATGGAGTGAGGTCTGGTATCAAGGGCTCAATCTGAAATCTGAGGAGGTGAATGCAGTCCAGTCTGATGTCCTGCCACTGAAAAGGCAGAAGAAAACATTTCCTACAGCCTTCCTTTCTAGGACGAAGACCTAGCAATATCACAAAGTCACTGGGTTATCCCCAGCTGGGGAAACAGGGAGGTGAATCAGGCTGTCATATGGAGAAGAACAACAGTGGGGAATGCCAAGGTAAAAGCAAGGAGCTGCTCCATGCTATGTCGGACTGTGCCCCAGCCATGACGATCACTTCAGTGCCATCAGCAACCTCACAATAAAGTGATGGTGGGTAGCAGAGGAGAAAAAATGCAGGGCATCTGAAAGGTGCAGTTGTCTAAAGCTACCTATTTCCATCGTCAACAGTTTTGAAGTCCTTTATTCAGAAGTGGGATGATACTGGATGAAACCTGAAGGCATCATACAGCAGTGTACTAAGCAGCTTCAGACAAATTCCTACAGGGAGAAATAAGCAAACAAGAAGGACTCCCGGTCTCGTTTTGATGTTCTTTCACTCATACAGGTTCATTAACCACCAAAATCATCCTGCAAGCAGCACAGACTCTTCTTCATCACATTGCTTTTCCAGCTTCTCTGACAGGAGATAATGACTTGGCAACTGTTTTAGGTTCATTAGCAGCATAATTTCACATGTTTTAGCTTTCCTACTACTGTGTTTGAGACCCAAATCCTGGCTTCTCAGTGCCTGTGAACTAACTCTTCCTGTTGCAAGAAAGCCCTTGGCAGTGTATTAAAGGGGAAAGATACCTTTGGAGATTTTTTCTCCCTTTTCTTTTCTTTTTCCAGGAACACTCTTCACTCATTCACTTTGAAGCTGATTTAAACTGGGAGACCTGCTTCTGTAATCTAGTGACTGGCTTAAAAACTAACAGCTTCTAAGGTACTGCTTCTCTTCTCAGGAGTATTCAAATTGCACGTGACAAGCTCAGTGACACAGGGTTCACCATTCTTCCTTTATATTTATGCCTGTCACCTACTCCTGTACTTAATCTATTTTCGGAACACCTACAACTGGTAGCACATTTTTCAAAAAATAATTTAAAATAGCAAAACTAGACATTTCCTATGAGAATCCCCAGGAAGAAATATGTACGTTCCATCAGGATTAATTCTTCGCTGGCACTTTCTCCCGAGAATTATTGTTCCCATAAGAAGGGATTTTGAGGCAACTATGCAGCATAACTTAAAACATACTGCACATTACTCCATCTCATCCTTTTTATGAAGAGAGAAGACCAGCATCCATCCAAAGCATACTTTGTATTTGTCTTGTTTATGACTATTTTATAGACTGTAACCTTTATAAAGAAGCACAGTCCACCAAACCTAACTGGAAAGACTAGTGTTCCAAGCAGTTATTGTAGTTGAAAATGAACAGTAAAAATTGATCCCTGATGTAGTTCTGCTGATGCCGTACTAATGAACATCCAGCCCAGAAAACTTCACCTCGGACACGTTGCTTTCCCCAGTTGCCTCAAATGATAGATGGTACATTTTCACGGCTGTTGCACTGTAAGTAGAACAGCCACCATATGTGTAATGCCACTCAGCCTGTAGTCTCTGAAAAAGGTTAGGATTGCATACAAAAGGAATAAATTTAAAAAGAGAAAAAGAAGAAGGATTAGGACCAGCATACAGTGCTGCTCCTCCTGGTGTGTTATTCTGGCTTCTAGCAGCTGGCTGACCAAGGTTTCTAGAATCAAAGAACATATTTGCATCTCTGTGTTTATTAGCCCTGATAGGCTTTCTTCCATAAATCTAAGTGCTTTCAAACTAATTTAATCTTTTAGCCTTCACAGCATCCAGTGGAACCTCATTGTTTAATGAAGCACTATGAGAGAAAAAATACTTTCTCTTCTTTGCCTTAAACCTCCATCTGAAGCTTCCTAATTTTTTTCTTGTGACAAAGTGCTAACAACTACTCCTTATTCACCTTCCTGTCCCCAGCACAGGAAGGACATCGACCTGCTGAAGCAAGTCCAGGGCCACCAAGATGATTAGAGAGATAGAACACCTCTCCTACAAGGAAAGGCTGAGAGAACTGGGTTTGTTCAGCCTGGAAAAGAGAAGGCTTAGGGGTGACCTAATTATGGCCTTCCAGTACATGAAAGAAGCCTACAAGAAAGATGGAGAGGGACTATTTACAAGAGCATGTAGTGACAGGACAAGGGGGAATGGTTTCAAACTGAGAGTAGGTTTAAATCAGATATTAGGAAAAAATTCTTATTTGTGAGGGTAGTGAGGCACTGGATCAGGTTGCCCAGAGAATTTATGGATGCCCCATCCCTGGAAGTGTTCAAGGCCAGGTTGGATGGAGCTCTGAGAAACCTGGTCTAGTGAAGGGTGTCCCTGCCCATGGCAGGAGGTTGGAACCGGATGATCTTTAAGGTCCCTTCCAACCCAAAGCATTCTATGATTCTATGATTCATTCACCTAATGATTTTATAGCCTCTCCAGTTTCTCCTCTCAGTCATCTTTTATTCCAGACTGTGGAACTTCAGTTCATCTTCTATATTAGAGAAGCTGTATAACACTTCTGGTCAGCTTTGTTGGTTCTTTATGCACCTTTCCAAATTCTGCTATGCTATCTACGAGACATGGTGTTGGAGCAAGACACTGAATAATTAAGAGAGATGCTCACTGTGGGTTTATACAGTGGCATTGCTGAAGTTTGCCCTCCCACTCCTAATAAACCCAGGAGTTCATTTGTCTTTTCAACTACTACTGAATTAATGTCCCAGGAAACTGTTGTTTTAGAAACTGGGTACTAAATCTCTGCATAGTGGTTACCCAAACAACCTCATGTAGTCTTTACTGCTTCCCATGATTCATATTGCTTTGTGTTTAAAAAAAAAAAAAAAGAAAGCAAAGAAAAAAGTCGCTGGAGCTGCTTTTCAGGTGCAGGCTTGCCAGCAGGAATCCATAATAGAGGCTACCTGCCATACACAGCCAACGCACCCAGAATGTAGTGCCAAGTGTCCAGGCCAGCTCAGCAGGCAAGACAGGCAGCCCGCCTCAGATTCAGGTTGCCTGGCATTTCTGGCATGAGATCCTGCCTTTGCTTCCTTACGGCACTGCTAAAAGTGAGTGAGCTGAAATCTTCTCTGGGTGCCTACCTCAGGCTAGTTTAGTCTTGTTGGGAGTTGATTTCAGTTTGGGATTTTTGTGGTTTTGAGGGGGTTGTTTGGGCTTATTTTGTGTTGTTTCTCCCAGGCAAAACAGCTCCACCATTGCCAAGGAAGAGGCTAGGGAATGTACCTCTTATCCATACTTAAAAGAAAAATTGTGTGATCTTTCATTTGGAAATTACTAATGTTAGCAGGATTTGAGAAAAGATTGCATTCATGCAGATGGCATTTGTGCAGTTTTGCTGAGTAGGAGACTGACGGCATTGCCACTGACACGTACCTAACTTTTTCCAAACATGTGAGGAGTCCTAGTTTGAACAACTTTCAGAGACTTGAATGCTAAATCTGCAGAAAATCTTTCCTGTGTGAGCAACTCATAGCTCGTGTGGGTCACATTAGGCCAAGGCACCCTGGTAGGGTAAAAGCCCCATCAGTCCTGTGAACAGCAGAGACCCCAGACTTGATGGGAATCAGGTCCAGGCTGCAAGAGTAGAAACAAACATCTGGCTAAGAAGGAGAATGCAGTGAAGCAAAGGAGGCAGGGGAACTTTGAGGAAGCAGTAGGGGAAGAGCAGGAGAACCAAGCCTCACCTTGATGCAAAGGACTGACCTGCTCTGGAGAGGAAAGAGAGTAATGAGGGAAGTTGTTTGCAGGATCCTGTTTTATCTGTGTCCTTCAGCCTAGCTCCAGACCAGGAAGCTTCCAGCCCCCACCTAGCGTACGCACTTTCAGTTCCCTTCTGTCTGTGTATGTCACTACCTCCAGCACCTCAGATACCAACAGGCTGGATCCCTGCTCTGCAGGCAGGCATTCTTCTAATAAGTTTCAAGTTTAAAATATGGAACTGCCAAAATCAAATATCATCACCTCTCCCGACAGACTAAAATCAAACTGGGGCGCGTCAGTGTTTTGCTGACTCCTCCCAATCACCCACTCTCCAGAGACTGCTTTCTCCTGGCACCCTGGGAAATAACATCAGACCCCAGCCAGTTGCATGGCGCCAGTGCAAAGGGAACAAAAGCCAAGGCAGTTGTGGGAAAAAGGCCATCGTTCCAAAAAATTTAAATGATGTCACTCTGCTCCCTAACGGCATCAGTAAAACATGCTTTCCAATGGCAAGTGCCTCTCTCCACAGTTGCCTACAGTGAGAGTAGAAGGCTTGGAATAGATTAATCTGCTTGTCAGAGGCTGGATGATTATAATAAAAGACCACTTTTTAGCATAATCTGCCTTACCCTCTGGACAGGGAGTTAAGTGGCACCATGGTGTGGGGCCAGGTGCCTTGAAGGGACCTCACCCAATGTGAGGGTGTGTGGACAGCAGTGATGGCATGAGCATACCTGTTTTCAGAGGGAGGAGAGCTGCTCGTGCTCCTCATTATGGTACTCCCACTTACTAGTCATCACCATTTGCATTGTGACATCTGCTAGAAATCTTAATCATGGGTTGCAGCCCCAATGGAGTAGTCCTGAACAGATGTAGGAGTTACGTTTCTAATTATCTTAACACCTTTTCAGCAGGGTATCATAAACACAAGTTAATTAAGACTTGTACTAACCCTGTGATGCAGAGAAACAACTATTTCTTTTCATTCTGATTTATAAGTGAAGAAGCTGAGGGACCAGCTTATATCTGCTACTCAGTCCTGGAGCCCAAGCCCTCCCCTGGCCTCTCCACCTTAGCCGCTAAGTGCTGCCCCACCTGCCAGAAAATCAACACATTTTGACCTATTGCTGATAAAATTAATAGACTACATCCTGTGCCCCTGCCAAATCCTAGGAAAGTTTTCTTACAAAGATGAAAATCATGAGGAGTTTCAATGTTTGTTACTTCTCCCTACACTGGTGCCTTGCAAGGTGCCTCCAGCCCAGGCTGCCCCCTTTCAAAGACCTGAGGGCCAGTCATAGTCTCACCATGGATGCATTCCTGAAGGCACCCATACCATATGAGCCATTAGTCAGGCAAGGGACGACTCTTAATTGTCCATAGGTTGTATCTCTCTGTCATTGCCCAGCACATGGCCCTCACGACACTTGCAACTAAGGATGAACCCAAGGAGTGAAAACCAGACCTGTCTCCCTTGCACCCTACAAAATGCACACGCTGAACTGACTCCATCGTGGCAGAACCCAGACAGCATAAAAATCTGTGGGATGACAGCTGCTATGTCTTGTGAGAAACATCTTGGGCCATCAGGATGCTGACACCCTCTGGCGATACATCCCAGAGCTATGTGTATAAGAGGACTACAGGAAAGAGTTGGCTTGGCTGCAGAGCCATGCTGGTGCACCAGAGTGCTCAGGTGGACTTTGGGCAGGAAAGGGTGGAATAGGGCTTGTTAGATATCCTGCCCTCCCTCTGAACTTTCACAGGAAAGAGAAAACATCTTCAGCTCCTGTCTTGGAAGACATCTCCCTTCCAGCCCTCCTGCTACTACCCATGAGCTGAGTACAAACATTTCCAGGCTCCTCTAGCCATGGGGAAAGGGCTGGAAAGAGGGAGGTTAGGACAAACCAGGTTTGGTGGGCTTCGTTCCCTGCCCACAGGCAAAGCATGTGTACCAGCAAGGCTGACTTCCCAGACAAACAATGATTCCTCTCCATGGGCAAGCATTGAAATTGCAATTCATTTCTCAGATCAGTTTCTGTAAGAAAAAGCACAAGCAGAGCTATCAGGCAAATCTCTAGCAGTCAGATGGAGTGACGTTAAAAGAACTTTAAGGTAACTCAAAGCAGACACTCAGAAGTGGACACATGCAGAATTAAGCAACTATAAAACCCATACTTGGAGTTCTCAGAAGTCCTTCATTGCATTTGCTAAGCAAAACTTGGTTATGTTCATGGTGATGATAAAAATCCCATGCACCAGCCCTTAGTTAGAGGAATCTCATAAAGTAAATCCCCTCTCTTTTATTCATAATCTCTTTATTGTAGAATCACTGTGGTAAACTAGCCTAAACCTAGAGTGCTGCATTCAAGTACCCTTTGTTCAAAACTCTTCAAGCTGTCAGGACAAAAAGTAAAAAAGTCTATTTCAGCCCAATTTTAATCCATCAGCTCTGAGGTTAATGCTTTTATTATTTATTGCAGATTTAGAATAACTGGAAACATTGATCACAGAGAAAGCTTAATTTAGGAGTGATTGCTGTAGCGCTATACTACTCTGCAGTGGCCTTTCCAGTCAAAACAGTATTTAAGAAAATACATCTTGGCATATGTGCAAATTATTATGAAGCCCTCTCTAGTAGTGTCTTGTATTTTGAAAAAAACATTATCATTTAAAACTGAGGCTTCTTTGTTTAACTGCTTACACTAGTGAGATACAGGCAGAACTTAGTGGGAATGCTGTTGAACAGATGGGATCCCTGTTTTGCACATGATTCTGGAATGCAGTAAAATTGTTTGGTTCTGGGAAACAGTTTTTCCTCCCATGACACTGTCAAAATGACCAAAAGGTCTGATTCTGAAATCCATACTCCCATGAGTAATCTTCATTCATGTTCCAGGAAGATGCAAGTTATGAAGGAAAAAAAATTACAGCAACATCACCTCTGCTTAGAAATATTCTCGTTTCCTGATCTTAAGAGGGTGGAAAAGTTAACTTGCTTTGGGATTAAACAGATAAAAAGAACCTATGTACACTGCTAGCAGCAGAAACACGGGAAGGAAAATAAGTAAATGCATCACAATCAAAAACCTGTGTTGACTTCAGCAAACTGGCCTGGAGAAGTGGCATCAGGAATCTTCTGAGAGATTTCTCTTTTCAGCACCTTCAGTCAGCAATCTTGAACACTTCCCACCCCTTCTCACCTCACAGAGAATGTCAAGGCCAGATGAAGTTTAGATCAGGGGTTACAAAACCATGCTCTTCAGCAGCAAAGGTCGAGGAAGTCAATTGGCTGAAACACTTAGGGCCAGATTCTTGGCTGGTATAAATCATTGTGGCCCCCAAAAAATTGTCACACTGAGACTCTGTCACTTTACACCCACTGAACATCTGGCCCTCAGCCTGTGGGAAGAGAATATAATGTGCCTCATGCTTCATGCATTTCTAAACAGCTGCTCTGAAGGACTTCTTCAAGCCTCACATGAGACTGTTTGCCCTCACTGAAAGCTCTGGAAAGGATTGATTGTACACAAATGATTTAAACTGTAGTGTTTGCAGGGCACAAAGGCATGCTGAAGGACATCTCCAATGTAGTAAGCTGCTTCTTGGCAAATTTCTTTGCAAATCAGGTGGGTGAGGAAGAGATTATGTCCAGTCCCAGACAATTAGAGCTTTACAGTGCCTTTCCATACAGGAGTTTGCTTCAGTAGTTCTGACAGGATCAGGTGATTTCAGCCTGGTACAGCTATGTGCAGCGGTTTGGCAAACATCAGATGGAGTTTGCTATGTGAATATGTGACCTTTCCCTCTAACCTTTTATTATTATTATTATTATTAATTGGGAATGACATCTTTGAATCTATCTTTATCTTAACACTGCCTTTGGTCTAGCAGATCTGCCAAAGAAATCTGGCAAAGAGCGAACTTAAAAAGTCATCTGACAATTTTTTTTTTTTACTAAGAAGCTTTCAGCTGAAGCTTTCAGCTGCAGAGTGTTACATTTTTTAATAATTCAGGTTAGCAAGTGAACAGTCAACTCACATGGCTAGGACAGTTTCTTATTATTTTCCCTTATTAGCAGGTGAGCCCACAAACCACCAGTTCTGGGAGGGTTTAACTTAATAGCTAGGCATAGTGCCTTACAAATTGCCTAAAGCTGCAATTCAAGACTGTTGGGGTTGTTTATTTAAGGTGACATTTAGTCACTTCCCGAATGTAAGTTGTCAATGAATTACATCTTCATGAAAATTCTCATTGCTCCTTGCAGTTAATTGCATCCTGTGAAAACCTAAAAACCTCTCTGTGCTTTCGGTGAGGGACTGAAATAGTCTAGGCAAAAGTTGTATCTCTTACCCTGTTATCAGATCCCAAGCTTCAGCTTTAAGGACTAACAAAGATGGTGGACGGCATTCTGATGAGTTAAATGGTTACCCAAAAGAGATTAAAGCCAGTTTGTGATTGAGAAGAATGAGAAGAATGGCAGGTTTCTCTGTTCACTGCGAAAGTTAGATAAGCACTTGAAAGGAAGGCATGATTATATCTTAATGATAGCAGCTTTCTCTTAAAGACATTAACTTTGCAAATTAACAGTACTACTTTTCTTTTCAGATCTGGTCAGCGTAATTCCATTAGAAAATTTCATAACTACTGGAGGACACTGGAAAAATTTCTCCATTGTCATAGTATGTTTGAATAGCCTGTTCATAGTTTCACACAGAAAAAGTGCTTGGGAAGATAAAGATGATGCCATCTGCATAAATTATTTGATAGCATTGGATTAATTAGAAGATGTATGCTGCACTTGCCAACTTACAATTATGCTTCAGTTTCCTGTAGAAGTAGGACCAACAATCAAGGGACAAAGTGAAGTATAACTTTCTCTTGGTAGAAGAGAACCAGGCAGACCCTCTCACACCCTAGACCTAGTACTGCCTTTAAATCAATAATATTTTAGAAGTATTTGCAGTGATCATTCTAACGTCATAAGTAGCTGCAGAGCAGCACATTGTAAACAACATTTTTACCCCATCTGTAAGTAGAAGGAGCTACCTCTGGACACTGGTAGAGGATGATATCTATTTTTTCTGCTGAATGACATCTGGGAAACTTTATTGCTTTTTCATGTTTTTCTCCTTGGATAAGAGTAGAAAACCAAGAATCAAAGCAATTGAAAGAGAGATAAAGATCATTAAATTCAGCAGATACATGTGCAGAACAAATACAGTTTGAATATTTCTGTATTTCATGGGCAATGTCACATCCTGGCAATTCATGTAGCTAGAGCACACTTGGGCAGCACAATAAGGAGCATGATCCTCTCTCTTCCCTCCTCTCACTCCCAAACTCATCCCTGCCAATCAAATTCACCTTTGTCATCCTTGTAAAGTACTGTTGCTTTTAACCCCAATTTAGGTGTAATTCGGCAAGAGGACAATCAATCTGATAACCCACCCTACTCCCTGTCTGGTGATGCTCACAGTTTGGCTGCTGGGACTGTTGTATCCCAGCAGTTTTGGTTCCTGAATTATTTGCACGCTGATACATATCAAAGAGTAACAGGTTATATAATATCCACCAACGAAGCCAAAGGGGAAAATTTTCAGCTGACACAAGAGCCCATTGGTCTGAACTGCTGAAGCCAGGGTACCTGTGTGCAGACAGCCTGGGGACCTCCACCCACTTCCCCTGGCACATTTCTCTGGAGAAACCCTGGGAGCTGCAACAGCAAATGCTCATCTCTGTGCTTGCTTACAAGCCCTGCAGTGCAGCTCAGCAGGTGCCATTCCCTCAGCAACTGCTCTGGTCTCTCCTCTTAGAGTGTTTTGTAGTAAAGTCATGCAAGAGGTTTCCTCGATGTTTTATCATCCTTGGTGGAAAAGAAGCATCAAATTTCCCACCCCTTGAGAACAAACCCCTCCTCTCTCTTTGCTCTTTCTGCTATTAAATGCATGTATGTCTCTTGTAGGCCTGAAGGTGAAAGCTCTTAAACTCAAAGAAAAAGAAGACATTTCACTGCCATGAGGGATGGGACAATGGAAAACCATTAGAGCAGCTGGTCTCCTGTCCTGGAGCATCCATTACTGCTGTTGCTGGTCACATTATTCTTCTTGCTCTGCTTTAGGTAGGCTCCTGCAGTAGGGCAATGGATGTTCCCTGGCATTGTCCTCTGAGCTTGATGAACTAGAAACCATCTTGGCTGCGGCAGGAACATTGTTTGCTACAAGCAAAACAATAGTTGTCATCCCCCCTCTTCCCTCCTTCATGCTATGCTTCATTTTGGTTTACATTTAAAGAAACCAAAACCAGTCTGTCATTGCAGCAGCTCCCCCAAGCCCTTAGGACTTGCTCTTTTGTAACTCTTGCAAATTCAATACAGGCAAGCGGGGAGAAAAATAAATCCTTGGACGTGAGTCTGGAATATTTTTAAACCTCTCAGAGCATGTAAATTACTTATTAATACTAATGAGGCATGCAGCGAGTGAGAGTGAAGCCCCTCGCATGCTGAAAAACAACATTGCAGCAGTGAGAGTCAGGTGCATGTTGCAGCACCTTTCATTGGTCTGATAAATAAAAAACTTTGAAAACAGAAATATCTGAATATTTCTTAAATGGCCTGTTAGGATACCTGGGCTGTGGCATCCCTGCCTGGTTTAGGGCAAGAAACAAAAGTATTTGGTGCTGTGCTGCATGCAGGAGGGGGCTTTATGGCTGGGCGAGAGCAAATGTGCCCCCACGCTCTGGATGCACCTTGCAAAGCTGCAAGGAAGGGCTGAGAGATAGGCACCCAGGAAGAAACAATGATTTAAAAGCTCTGGTGGGTCAGAAACAGGATAAAGTAACCACAGATTGCTAAAACAGATGAAGATTTATAGAAATTGTCAAAGGAATGCTGTGCCCTTGGCAAGCGATGAGAAAAAAAACAGTCCTAAAAGGTGGCTGAGCAAAAGCAGTTAAATTAAAACCATCTGTGACTGAGTTTGAGGAGGAAAACAGCTGGTAGGGGCTGCAGGGCTTGGTGCAATGTGGGGCCGGGGCAGCCAGAGAGCACATCCAGTGTTTTGGGTCCTGCTGGTGTATGGCTGAAGTCACTGCTCATTACAGCAGAGCATGGGCATGGAAAGAGGAGGCAAGAGAAGAAGGAATTTTATCAAGCTGTCTTAATCGTGCCTCTGCTCTGCTCTGGAGGAAAGGGACTAAACCTGTAACCAATTTGGAAGCGGAGGAATAAAAATTGTATTTTAGAGAATTTACAAGAATGGACTGAACTGGATTTCAGTGAAGCTTGATTGAGAAGCATTCATGTTTAATAAATTATTAACAAAATAATATTGATAAATCATACATAATTTAATACTTATATAATATTATATTCATTTAATAAATACTTACATTCTATTTTTCTACTAATGAAAGTATATGGCCAATTGGTCATACTGTGACCCCGTATTTTAGCCTAATCAATGAGCTATCCAGAAACTGATCATTTCTTACATCAGAGTGAGTAAAAAAGTGTTTATATTAATCTACAAAAGTATGAATATTTAACTCAAATTGGACTTACGAATATTTAACTCAAATTTGACTTCTTTTATCCAAAACACTTGCATTTTAAAGATCTGCTCATCATTATGTTTGTAATCATGCCAACATATATTAAAACCTGAATGAAAATAATTGAAATTAAAGTATCTTTTTCAGGTTTAACAATGGATTTTTTTTAAGGCAAACAGATCGACTGAGAAAAAGCAGCAGAAACCAGATTTTGTTGAAGTAGTTTGAAAATAACCTTTGCTAGTAATAGCCTCATTGGAGGTATAAAGAGCATATTTCCTCATATCAGTGTATTCACCTTGATTACTGTGATGTGTTTAATGCGAGATTGAAAAAATGTGCAGGAATGAAACCACAGAAAAGCAGCTTTTCTTATGGGTGAAAAAAAAAAAAAGGAGTGGCAGTGATCTACCACTTCTAAATTCTTGTAGGATAGAAGAAATAGAAACAACATTTAGCTCCACTCCTGAAATACAGTAAGTTGTGTCCTCAATACACCTGTTAGCTTCAAAAGACGGGGTAGATTAGAAGAACAGGATTGTGTATTCATGTGGTGGTGGAAATATGAACAGCATATGCAATGACTGCACTGACAGGGCAGGGAAAGTGGAAGTCCCCTTAGTCCTGCTGGTAAATAAGCCCTGTCTTATTCTTCAAAAAAGATATCTTTATTCTTTATGAATTCAGTGTGGCTTACCAGCTTTCATTTCACCCAAATATATATATATATATTATTCATTTTCATTGAATTCTTGTTCTGGTTACACGCAGCTCGGTAGGCATTATTAGTTTGAAGAGTCTATTAATATAAAAGAGATGGTAATGAAGCATATGTGCTCCCTGAAGCATAAAATAAAAGACAAGTCTAATCTGTACTTCTCAAATGAGCATCACAAATACAAGAGGTACCAAATTTAAAACTAAGACTAAAATTGTTTGTTGATCGCCACCTGTTAAGAACTTACTTTTTTTCAGAAAAAAAATAAAAAAAAATTGAAACAAAAAATTAATTCAGAACTTTCTTCTCTGTGGTTGTGATTCTGAATTCAACCACATCACCACGTGTGTGAAGTGTAAGTCCCGGGGCACTTTCATGACCCAGAAGGTAAAGCAAGCAGCAGGGTCTCTTTTCAAGGGTCAGCTGGAGGACAGGTGGGCTGGAATAAAGTCCCCCTGATGCTTTCGGTGGAATGAGCAGTACCAGCATTTCCCCCATCAGAGGTGACATAACTAGACTGGTCCTTCAGCTACTGATTAACTTCATGCCAGTGAACTGGCCTTGTTGCACAATATGTTGAACCTCTAAACGCTCGAATCCAGCTGCTGGATTTCAAGATCCTTCTTTACATCAAAACATCCCAAAAGCGATGTTCAGCCCTTGAGCACCCCAGGGATGCTGTATCTCCACAGCTTGGCCTTGGCCATCACAGCAGGAAAGCAAAGCTGCTGCATTCCTCATACTAAGATGAAAAGAGGAAAATATCAAGTTCACACAAGCGGTTCCTTTCTCAGCTATCTAGACTTTATTTTTCCAATTTAACTTACAGCAAGCCTTCCAAACCCGGTGCAAGCCCAGAACATGTGGCAAATGTTCATTTCAGGTCCATTTTCCAATAAGATGGAGCTAGTTTGTAGTTGGGGCATATGCTTTGATCCTCCCACTTGGAATCACATGAGAAGTCAACTCAGTTCTTTTTTTTGCCCTTAAATTCATGGGTATTCCCCATCACTGCCATTGACATCTGCTCAGTGGGTCTGGAGAAGGGATGGGTGATTTGTCATGTCTTTTAGGACTTCATGCTCCTTGTTTAGGCGGGCAGACAATCCTAGGAGACGTTGAGCAGCAGAAAACTGGTTGCACAGGTCTGTTCCATGTCCTAAGTTTCTGATGTTTTGGGCAGGACTGTGTAGGAAAAAAATACCACTTTCAAAGGCTCTCAGTGACTAAAAGAAGTTGACTGAAGAGAAAAGGTCTGTTAGAATTATAAAGGTCCTTGGCAGAAGATGGAAAGAAGTAAGTTCCTTCGAGATTTTCAAATTAGTAACCTACCTAATTAATAAGATCTGCTAGAAGAGAGAGGCAGTCTGACGGTTTATTTCAAGGACAGAGTGGTGGAAACTCTCCTCCCAAACCTGATGATCTGTGGTCTCAAATTAATGACTCGCAGCACTTTTCAGATCTCAACACTCTTCAGTGAATAATCAGCGCTGTCTGGAAAGTTTGTGCGGGTCTCCTTTGTGCCACACAACGGGCACCTCCGAGCACTCGGCGAACCACGGTTCGGCGGCTGCCGCGGATGCGCTGTCTGCTTCCTGCACGGCCTCAGTAGCCAGACCTTTCGCCGCCCGGGAAAACAATTCCCGTATCAGCTCCCGCTGCGCGGCGGCTCCACCGGGGCCGCACTCGGGGCCGCGCTCGGGGCCGCGCACACGCGCGGGGCGGGGTCGCGCGGGAGCTCCGCGGCGGCCGAGTGGGCGGGGCCCGGCCACGCGGGGTGGGCGTGGCTGTGGGCGGGGCCGGGGGCGCGTCCCGGCGGGCCGAGGCCCCGCCCGCCGCCGGCGCAGGCGGGCGCGCGCGCGGCAGTGTCGGGATCCGGAGCGCGCGAGCCCCGCGCGGATCCCTGCGGGCGCCGCCGCCGGTCCCGTTGGAACAAAGTGCCCGGAGGAGCGGAGCGGAGCGCGGCGGGAGCGGGGCCGTCGGCTCGTGGGGACGGCCCGGGGGCGCGCGGCCCGCGAGCAGGCGGGAGGCAGGGAGGGAGGGAGGCGGCGGCGCGGGAAGGGAGGCAGCGGGGCCGAGAAGATGAACCGGAGTTTCAACAAATCTCAGACTCTGCGGTATCTGGAGTGCAGCGCAGTGGAAGTGAAGAGTAAGGTGAGCGGAGCGCGGCGCAGCCTCGGCCGGGAGCGCCCCTGCCCGGCGGCGCTCCCGAAAATGAATGGAGCCCCCCCCCCCGCCATCCCGTATCCCAGCTCCCCGTCCGGTGCGGCCGGAGCCGTGCCCCGGGCACAGCCCGCAGAGCGGTGACGGGCTGGCGGCAGCTCGCGGAGAGGCGGGATCGCCGCTCCCGGCGAGCCGCCCCTGCCTGGCGGGAGGCGGCGGCGCGACCCTTCCCCGCCCGCCCCCGGCGCGGCGCCCGCCGCTCCCGCTCCATCTTTTGTTCCGCCGCGGGGACTTCGGCGGTAACTTTTCGGGGCAGCTCGGGGAGCGCCGTTGGCCTCGCCTGACGGGCGGGCGGAGGCTCGGCCCGGGGGCGGTGGGGGATGCGGAGGCAGTGCCGCCCCCGCTCCAGCCCGGGGCGCTTCTGTTGCCGCTGCCTCGGTGCTTCTGCCGGCTCCCGGGGGCGGGACGGCTTCCCCAGCGCACTGGCCAGAGGAGCGGAGGAGCAGGAAGGAGATGGGCCGGGGGTCCGAGCCCGAGGAGCCAGAGAGAGACCTGCGGGAAGCTTCGACCTCCTCGCAGCGGCGGCTGTGCCGGGTGTTACCTGGGGATGCTGGCACCGGCATCAGCTTGTGCGCGCTGGTGGTGTTAGGGAAGGAGTTGAGATCGGCAGGGCTGCCGTGTCCACAAGCAGCCGGCTGCCGGAGCTCGGTGGCCTAAGATGATGTTTGGCTGTGCCTGAGGTTGGTCTTGCTGAGCTCTCTTCAAGAGCCTCTGGTCGCTCTTGGTTGAACCAGCACGTCAAAATCTTGCCTGCCACCTCTGAGGGCAAAAATAAGTAGCATTTGAGCAACACTGAGAAATCTCCCTGGAAGCCTTGTTTTGTACACATACAACGGGCAAAGTGTAGGTAATGCATAAGCTGAAAAGAATACAGATAACTTCAGCCTGTTCTGGAGTCCCCAGTCATCTGCTGAGTTGGTGTTGGAGGTGATGAGTTTGGGAGTTAGTGCTCAGTGGTCCCCATTTTTGTCTGTTGCTGCTGGTAAAATTTGCCTTCAGATCAAAGGCCTTGAGCAACATACAGAGCTGAGGTGACTTCAGTGGGAGAAGTACCTTGTGTCCAGGGGAGCCTCCAATAATTTCTAAACGTGGCACCTGAAATGTACATTGAGGCCCTTATTTCCTGAGCTCCTGTTGCAACTTGGAAGGGTTCAACTGGCCTAGAAAGTTCCATCCTGCTTCCATTGCTGGAAAGTTTTGGTTCAGTTTGTACTGGTTTTAAGATGTAACCCACCCACAACATTCATTGTGGCTCCTAAATCCTGTTTTCTGTCTGCTGCGTTATACCCCATGCATTGTGTGAGCTTTACACTAAAACACAGGTAAGAATTTTTAAGGTCATCCTCTCTCATCTACTTTAATATTGCTGTAGCTTGAGTTTGTTCTATTAACAATTAAAAAGCAACTGTATAATGAACAGCTCGTAGCTTCCTCTATAGCTGCAGGAATTCTGTAAGCAAATCTTATGTGGCTCTATAGACACAGAGTGATATAGGGAGGTTGTAAGTATAGCAATGATTGCAGATCTTTGGAGGGAAGGAAAATAAGTTTGTATGGGTGGGAGGGGTTTACTGGAGGTCTTCTGTAGCTCAGGATAGTCACTGTTGATGACCCAGAAGTAACTGTAGAGGACTGTACTGCATTGGAAAAAAACTGGAGGAAAAAAAATAGAGGCTAAAGTCAAAATATCCTGCCGAGGGCCTATGCCCAGTGATGATCCCTGAACCTGCACTGTGGGTCAGTGGAAGCTGTGCTGCTGAATTTCCTGGTGCTGGTGGGTTTCACTGTTAGCATGACTTGGGCACAGTAACAGCCAGGCTGTCGATGTAGCAGGCTGTTACCAGTTGCTGGCAAACAGAGGTTGGTATGGATGGTTTTCTTTTGTCTGTAAAGCTCATAGATTCCCTCTCACGGAGTTACTCTTCAGTGGTTTGAAGTGAAAAGCTTTGGCAAATGATACTTGGCACAGTACTGTGTCAAGGCCTCATATGTCCTATTAAATATCTTATAGGGTCGGTTATGATGCTGTCTGTCTTGTCCCTGTGGATCACTGTGTTGTCCTGCTGTGATCAAATGGAAATACAGATTATTGAGGCTTTTTGTTTGCATGGACTATCTAAGGCTGGGGAAACAAAAAGATTCAGTAATGCTACTTTTGGTAGCCGTATGTAGTCAGCTTTTAAACATTTAGTTGCCTGTGTTTTGTAAGTATGAGGCCTGTCCCAGCTTGCCTGAGAACTTGAAAGTTGAGTCTGAACTCCTGCTTTTGCAGCTATCGCCTGAGAGCACAAGCTGCCAGGTGAGCGAAGGTGGGTGCAGCTCACCCTCTGCGCTGGGGCATGCTGCTGGCCCCAGATCAAGGGATTCTTGGTGGCTTTTCAAAGGCTGGGGAAGTGGCAGTTGGTGGGCACGTGGAATCCCTTTTAGCGGAGGAGCTGTGTGAGAGAGTGCTGCTTTTACACAGTGGTGTGAAATATCTTTTCTTCTCTGAAGGTCGAGTTCGATGGAAAGGAGCTCTGGAAAAAATGGTTGTGGGGAGTCGGATGGGTGATAGTCTGCAAATGTTGCGTTTTTGATATCCCTGCCTCTGTTATGATAGCCAGGTGGTTCCTTTCTTAAGGATAAACCACTATCCAGCTGGTGTGTCACATTAGTCACAATTCAAAAATGGCTCCTGTGAAAACTGAGGTTTTCCAGGTTTTCCTGGGTTTCTGTCCTTTTCTCCAAAATAAAGTTCTCTAAAGTTGGTTTGTGCCCTTGATTATTGGAAGGGGAGAACTTATCAGAGCTTAGTACCATACTGGGTAAGACACTTCTCTGTAAGTCCCTGAGTATCCTTAAGTTGTAAGGTTCCTGATGTGTGCCACAGGATTATCAAAAAAAAAAAAACCAAAACAGGGCAGAGCGGAGAGAAGGAGGAAGGGAGCATCTTGGTGGCTGAACTCACTCCAGTTTTTCAACATTCTTCTTGTGTCAAAGGGCCCAAAACTCCAGGCAGTATTCTCTTCTTGTCCAGTAGACTTGTGAGCTTTGCGGTTGATTGGATGGATTTCAGCTGGTCTGAGCCAACCTGTACCTTCGCTGGACCTAGCCTGACCCATCATCCCTGCTGGGAACGTGTCCCAGAAGCACGCTTCAGCTGCTGATGCTTGTGTCTGTGAATTTTTTAATGCCTTGTGACTATGATCATTGGCAGTGATATGTTCCCTGGCTACATGTCTTTTAAGAAGGATGAGCTTCGTGACACTGTGTCATGACTCTTGGTGTACATCAGGTTGTTTTTTCTTTGTGTGACTAAGGTGCTGCAAAAGCCTCTTGGATCGCTGTGTTGCAGCAAATACTGAAGGGGAAAACAGCATCTGCACCTCTGTTTTCAGACATGGCAATGATGGAAATTGCTATAGTCTTCTGCTTTAAGAAGTCCTCTTCTGTTGGGCTCCCTGCTTTCTCCCTTCCTCTGTCTCCTCCTCTGAGAACTAGTTTTAAAATCAAAACACTTTAAAGTTTATTGCTAGGTAGGAAAGTGGAAGGGTAAAGAGAAACCCACTTAGAAATTGCCACATGTCATAGGAAAATATTAATTGAATTGTAATTACACCTCACCCCTCCTCTCCCGTGTTTCACGACAGAATAAATTAGAAGCTCAGTTCTTATCTAGGTGTTGTCTCTGTAGCTCAGGATTAATGTTTCAGCCCTTTTAGACAGGATCTGAAAACACATTATCTTGCTGGCTTAAAGCAACTGTGTATTCTCATGTGTCTAGTACTCACTGCCTCTTTTCCTCTGTTGGGTGACAAGTGAAGTATCTGTCCCCTCTGAAGAAAATGTCTCTAATCTCTGAAAAAGTTTTCCAGATGACCCTTTCTCTCCCCTTTTTTCCCTTTTACCAAGAGGTCCAGTGCCTGCAGCGTGTGGGGCTTTTTTTGTTTGTTTTGTTTGGGATCTCGTGGCCACAGGCAGGGTTCTTAACCTATTTTTCATTTTCTGTCTTTACCTTTACAGAGAGGTTGCAGGCTTGTTTGCCTGTAAGTATAAGCCTACAGAACAAATACTTGTAAAATAGGAATTCCTACATTAGTGGTGAGACTTCTCTTTAATTATAACTCCATGTAGCCAATCTTCTTTTGTCTTGCTCTGAGTGAAAGGGGATTTAATTTTTTGTCCCCTTTTTTCAAACAGGGAAGGTAGCTATCAGCCCAAATATGTATTTCTTTTCGAGTTACTTAGATATTCTGGAATAGTAGAGATATAAGATTGCCTCGGGCCTTTGAATTGTTAGTGAAAGTGTGGGTCTTTTTTTTTTTTTTTTTCTTTGAGTTTCTGTTTCTGGCTTAAAAGCAACAGAGCACTATTTTTCTGCTACTACTATTTAAATTCCTGCCAACTGTATATATACAAGTAAGAATTAATTTTCATGTTTTTGAAACGGGCTAAATGTACTCATGGTTCCCCAAAAAATAGTCCTTTGGAAAAAACCCTTTGTTGTTGCTGAACCCTCTCAGACAGTGGAACTTTTGGTAATGGCTGAGGATTATAAAAGCGCAGCTACCTGATTCATGTGCTGACTGGGACATTTCTGCCTTATTAATAGTGTCATGTTTTCTTGCATTACAAACTGATTTACAAATGAACAATAATGTGACTAACATCCTACTACTATAAACAAACCCATTAAGATAAACAGAACCAGTTAACTATAACCATATTTTTTTACACTCTTCTCCTATCCTGTTTTGACTTTGTTCCAGTAAATGTTGGTGTTCAGATGGATGTTGCAAATGGATTTTTAATAAATATTCAGTCATTTTTGATGTGTCCTGAATAGATGTGATACAGTTATGGTTTTCAAAGACAGATAGCATGTTTAGGATCAGCCGTGCTCCATGTTCTTACAAAGTCACTAACAGCTAAAAGAATGTGCTTTAGTTTGACGCAAGTGTAGAAGTCAGTGCTTCAGCAAGCCTGCCCAGCTGCTGGATAGACATAACATCCAAACAGCTTGTGAATGGTTTGTCCTGCTCACATGTTGTTGCCTCTTCTTAGAAGTGTACCTGTGCCATTACATAAAGATTGCTGGTTTAAACCTTTTGCATCCTTTTTTTTTTTCCTCCTCCAAAAGTTGCTGATACTGCATGTCTGTGTGACTGTTCAGCTATTACAGTACAGCTGAACAATGTACACACATTGTGTATTGGAAAGGTATAAAGTAGAACATCAAGCAGTGTTATAACTGTAGCAACAGCAGTAAGAGCAAACTTACTTTTAACAGTCCCCTGTGAAGAGATTTTAAAGGTCTGGTTCTATACTCTCTGGTGTTAACTAAGTGAGAGAGGTCTACAAATAGTGTTTTCCAGCCTTTTGTACTTTGTTTTCACTCTAACCCCGAAGCCTTACAGGCCTTCTGAAATTTTAAGAAAAGTTTTCCATGTGTAGCACTCTTCAAAATAGATCAAAAAGCAGCACTCCTTTTAAACCTACAAGATGTTAAAACAGACTTTAAGTCTGCTTTAAGTTTTTAGGCAGTACTTATTCTTCCAAGTTAAGGTCATACATGTCATACCTAGAATAAAACTAAAATAAGTGCAGTGAAAAGCCCTGTAACCAGATGATTTAACTTCTGGTTTTAAGCTTCAAAACATATTTGATTATATGCAAACCAAATGTGGCACGGACTCAGAAAACTGCAGTGCTTCCCCCTCTCAGATAAAGACAGTGTGCTACGGTAATAGCAACTTGAGATGGTCTGGATTGTTGCAAAACGTGTCAAGAGAAAGAGACTGTAAACATTAATCCCTTAAGAAGTGTTGCCTCTGTTCCTTTCCCTCCCAGTTTGCTGGGCTTCTCACGGCAGGTATTGCACTTATTCTGATGTGCTAAATAGCACCTACTAAAATCCTGGTTTGTCTGTTGTTTTTCATAGTAGGATGACTTTCTGAAGTGGTCATACCTAGTAAACTTAAGTCTGTCTTTACGTGGTTAGGTGACATTAGAGAAAGTGGCCCCAGCTTTACAAGTTACCATGCAACAGCTGAGCCACAACAGTGGGCCCTGTGCATGCTTGCTGCCCTTCACAGAGAGAGGCCAAACCTTTCAGCTGGAAGGTGTTACACAGACAAGTCATTTTGTGATAGTTCTGTTCAGGTGACAGCTGCAATAAGCACCAGCACAGTGTAAGTATCTTCTCTGACCTGTACTCAGACACTATGTGAGCAATTGTGTCTGTAGGAGATACAGGGAAGGCTAGAACCTGTGCTTTGAGCTGCCTGGTGTCATAGGGCATGGTGTAGAGGAGGATATGCTCTGGTGCTCAGGTTGTATGTAGTCTCAGGTCTGTCTAGTTATGGAAAGATGGTTCCTCCGATAATATTCCCAAAGTTAGTATACTGTTATGGCCTTGGGTGCTAGCTGTGCTAACTATGTGGTTATCAGTGTCCCTGTGATGTGTTGACCAGAAGGGCTAGGGCTGCTACCTGGTGTTTCAGTACCTCCCATACTCTCCTGTTCTTGATCTTTCCTCCAGCTTCTCACCGATTTGTAATAATTTTTAGTCTAGTAACTTGGGAATTTCTGATTGGCTTAAAACTTTGTCCAGCCTGTCTGTCTTATGTGAGTTGTCTTCTGAAATTTAGTCTCGCCACACTGAGACAGTCTTAAAGGACACTGAACAATAGACCTTTCAACTTTGAAGAGCACCTCAGAAAATTAAATGCTGTTTACAGCCAAGTCAGAAAGGAATGTCTCCTGTGTGAGATTAAAATACCTGTGGAGGCTCTGTCTGACAGGCTCCAGAACTAGCCACCTCCAAGGAATTCTTCAGAGGTGCAATTAATGGTGCTTTCCTCTGTAGTCCCTTATCATTCCCTTTGTAAGAGACTGCACTCAATCTGAGCTTTAGTAACCAAGAAAGATTTTCCAAGGATTGACTGCTTACCCCTAACTACCTTTACAATGGAGGCCAGAAGTTAAATGATGAAATGTATCTTTGGAGACATTCTCTTCCTCTAAGTGAAGTAAAATCTCCCGAGTAGTCCTGTTCCCATTGGAAATTCCTGGAGTTAATTCAAGCAGAAATGTCTGAGGTGGGATGTGGTGCACCAGTCCCAGGGCCACCCAGCCTTGGGCCATCGCTCCTCCTGCTTCCGCCTTGCACAGCTGTTCCCAGTCCCCCTTCGGGTCTGGCCAGGGGTTTGCATGCATGTGCATCAAATTACTTCTCTGCAGCTGTTGTTGGCACTGAGCTCATGGGGAAACCTCTGGCGGAAACTAGAAGGGTCTTAAATAAGTTTGCAACCAGCCAGAGCCTTTACTGGTTACAGGTTTCTTATATCCATGTAGATATCTCCTATTAAATGTTCAGAAAATGTTTTGATTTTGCTAGAGACCTGTTGTTTGGCAGAGCTACCTTTCTGCAGAAAGTTAGGCTCACGAATTTATCTGCTGTTGGCAGTGTTGACCAGACCTGATTCAGTGGTCCTTTGTCTCTTGGGGTGGCAAGGTGCCAAATCTTCCTTTTTCCTTTGTCCTGATGGTGACATGCCACGGATGTTTGCATTCTGTGCTGTATTTGTGCTTAAGCTCTGTGGCGTTAAGGAGTGTGTGATGCTTGGTCTTCTCTTGAAAACGCAGGACCATCTTGGTCTACATCATTTGCAAACAGAGTTTGGTTTCTTCCCAGAGATATATGGGGATCTGGCATAAAAAAGGAAGAGATTTTCTTTTGGAAAGGTGGACTTTGCACTTATTATTTATTTTAAAGGCTTTGCTTTGCTGCTAATGACTGTTTCTTGAAGGAGAACAGCAGTGGGGGTTTAAATATCAAGAGGTGAGGCGGTGACAAAGGCTGGCAGTATGCTGCCTGGAGGCAGTACTGAGAGAGATGGTAGGGAGGAAGCAGCTATGTGGGTGATCTAATAGGAGAGGAGCTACTGGAGCAGGGGTGGCAAAGAAAGGAATGATGGATTCCAATGAACAGGCTGATAAAATTGCTTTCATGGATAGCTATTTTCACAGACTCCCACATGGTAATGAGGCAAGATAGTGTTTAGGAAAGCAAGGATAAAGTACAGAGCAGCAGTCCAGGTGTGCAGATGAGTAGCTGAATGGTGTCCATGGGTTTACGATATTGGGCAGAAAAGATCTGGGTAATTAACACATAAATATATGCAAGTGCCTGAATGAAAGGTAGCACTGGAGTTAGAGATGCTGGAGAAGGCAGTGTAGTGGTCTAGTTCCCAATAATCATGAAATAAGGTAGGTGAGGCAGGGGAAAGGATCAGCTTGTCTTTAAGTTGCCCTTGAGCTGGCAGCTGAGCGTCTAAGAAGAGAATTTTTATGAAGTTGAATAGGAGGTGCATCTCATGAACAGAAGTTGAACTGAGGGTGATGGGGATAGACAAAGAAGCTGACTTTGTCTTCCAAGTAGATGCAGAAGAAAGAAAAGTATTATCATGAACTGAGCCTTAGAGACTGCTGGAGAGGGTGGAAGCAGTTACAAAGGTTGTTCTTCAAACAAAAAGCAGAGATGTGAAACATTGTATCCAAGAAGCATGGAAAAAGAAGGGGAACCACTGGTTTTCTTTGGGAAGAGAAACTATCCTAAGATTTTTAAGATACTAAAGCCTGGCTGTATTTTTATGGGAAAGGAGGAAATAGAAGGAAGAAGGGTAGGAATATGGCATGATATCAATCAGGAAAAAAGTTTGGGGGAGAAGGTAGTGAAATTATATCTGTGATGTCGGTTCTGTGAAAGGCAAATAGAAGAGAGGGTGTCTTGCTCTTATGACTGTCTCTTGCAAGAATTAGCAAGGTGTGAGCACGGAACAGCAGAATGTGAAATCCCACACTTCTACCAGCTTGATCATTGGGATGAAGCAGAGTTGCTTTGGGGCAAGCAGTTGAAGAAAGAACTTGTTGCAGAGAACATCTCTGTGTTTGGTGGTGTCTTTCCATAGTGACAACCACTGTGAGACCGGGAGGAGAGCAGGAGAGTGCTGAGTGAGCTGGGGGAGACATAACTGGGGGAGAAAAAGGGAATGGAGAAACAGACATAAATGTGACAGCAGAGCTCTGAAGTCCCAGGTAAAGTCAGCAAGCACAAAACCATTTACATTGTCTTCCCTCTTCTTTCTTGCCCTCTGCTTCTTCTTGCTGATAAAGCATCACTGATTAGGTCTTCCCAGTTTTGAAAGTCTCACAGGTAAGGAGAAATTACAGTCCATGCAAGGATGAAAGTGTTTGTTTTTCTTTCTGTTCTTGACTTTTTACTCCATGAGAGAACTAGGTGGCTAACATAATTCATGTTTATTGCTCAATGTTGCTCTTTGATGTCTTCTTATTATAATACCCTGATTTCAAAGCTAGCAATAAACTAGAGGGATGGCACTTCATAAACACAGGGATTCATTTTTGGCCCTGTAAACTTCTTGAAACTTAAAATTTTTAAAAAAAAAAAAAGTTGATCTCTTTTACTTCAAAATAACTTTCATTTTACAAAATAACAGTTCTCTAAGTAAATAAACCTCAAAATCTTGTTTCCTCATCTCCTCTGACCTCTCGTACCCCTTAGCAAGAAAAAAAACAAAAACAAAAAAAGCTGTTGATTGCTCTTGGTCAGACTGTAAGTTTTGATCAGTTAGCTGAGACTTCCTTGTTTAAGACAACTTTTATCTGAACACTTTTTTCTTTTTTACTAACTTGGCATCTGTTTTTATCAAGGTTTCTGCCTGATGTATTTTGTTGTGTGCTTTTTGTCATCAAACTCTGGACAGCAAGTATAGTGGTTGGCTGATACTTTGAGGATCTTGGGACAGAGGCTGTTTTTGTGAAAGAAAACGTACAGTTCTTTCTAGCTTGGTTTTTTTCAGTCATGATTAGCTCTGTCAGACTAAATTCTTTTAAGTTATCTATGTCCCTGTCGTCCTCTGACTTCTGCAATACTAGATGCAGTATTTGTATTAGTTAAATAGGTCTGAATAATTTACTTCATTCTGGAAAACTAATCTGCCTGTTAAAACTGTTAGCAAATCAAACAGTGTAATACAGTACTGTGCTGGCAGAGACTTTGCTGGCAGACACTAGTCTCTGTGTATCTTTCTGTGAAGAGATACTCTAAAGATGAACTTTGTAGTTTAGAGAAGCAGATTAGTAATCTTGGCTATCTGTGCAAAGCCCTCAGATTTTGTAGTTTCTGTAAGATATGTGGTGGATGTTACCTCAAAATCCTGGCTGAATACAATGCAGAGCACTCAGTCTCCAAGCTGTGTGGTACTGCAAAACCTATTATTACTGCGATACTTTCTATCAGCCTCATTAGTGATGATGAATGAGCTGAAGCATTTTTTCCCCCTCTTCTGAAAAGACCCACTGACAATGGTTGCTGCCTGTGTATATGCACAGAGGGAATTAATCAGCTAGACTATTACTACAGTAATACTAACTTCAAACAAAAACAAAATCATCCTCTTTATCTTCTTAAATCTCTTTTGAAAAAGAGACTCTTCCCTCCTCCTACCCCTCTCTACAGAATCACCTTCTAGCTCTCTTGCCTTAAAAGGCTATGTCATGCAAAAAGTACAAGTGAAATCTCTTGCATTTATTTACTATTGTCCTATTCCTAGGCAAATGAAATTGTCTTTTGGACTTTCCTAAGGCTGAACATATGATCAAGTTAGTTTGACTGTACAGCATTCGTGTCAGACCACAGTGCCCCAAGTCTGCAGTTGCATTCCCACATGTCACGCTCTACTGATCCCGTAGTGTCATGTCCAGCATGCCCACGGGGGTTAGGCTGGGAGGGGCCTGGCCCTTTTGCCACATGTCCTCTTCTCATGTGGCAACTTAAGCTGAGCTTTGGGTCACAGCAACGTGCAAGTAACCATCCTTACTTCTTTCCTCTCTCCTTTTCCATGTCACGTTCCTGCTGGGTGTGCTGTCCCTTTGCAGGAGCTGGCCTCTCCCTAGGCTTATGTATTGGGCAGAGCAGGACCGATGGATTCCCCCGGCAGACCGTGCAAGGCAGGTGTCCGAGGGAGCTGTGTAGGATGGGTGTTGTACTGACTGGGGTGAGACTGCACAGCAGCCGCATCCTTGTGTGTGCTAATGGTCCTAAACAAGTTATCCAGTAAACAGATGGTTCCTGGAATTGGCATCTGAATGTCCTGGCATTTTGGCTAAAGGAATCCCAGGTTTGCTCAGGTGTGCAGAGTAGGAGATGCAGCTCTAAACAAAGCCTACGAAGACCTTGTTCCTGCCCCCTTAGTTTACCATGTAGATAAACTTGTCACTGGAAGATGGTTGTTTCTTGCTTGAATCTAAGAAAAAGAAAACTTAAATAAAAATACTTAAATTTTTTTCAGTTTGAAATGTGTCAATGGAAGTAAGTTGCCACTTGGATTTCTCTGGAGAAGAGCAGGGGGTGAAGGACAAAGGAGGACTGTTTTTCCCCCATTGGAACCAGCTGTGGTTTGTTTGCCTCTTGTGCATTTGGATGGGCACTCTGAAATCCAAACTGGAACTAGCAGTTAATATTACAAACAAGCAGCATAATTTGACTAAACAAGCTTTCAGATGATCACAACTAGGCTTTGATGCTGAAGAGTGGGATTTTCATAACTACGGAAGTAATTTGAGAACATGCTTGTGCCCAAAGCCATTAGGGTTGTCGTGGTTTTTTTTTTTTCTTTTTGCTTGAAGATGATTATAGTGATGATTCATACTTTTGTTAGTCTCAGCAAAAGATTGGCTTGCATGTGTAGTTGATTTAAGAGCTGAGCACCTCTAAGCAAGTCATTCTTCATTTTGATGAAGAATTTATCTAGAGAACATTCTCCCTTTTTTTGTTTCTTTTTTTCCTTCTTTTTCTTTGTGTCCTTGTTAGTTTTGTGTCTTTGGTTTCTAGCCCTTGTATTGACTGACTTTGCAAATGAGAACTTCCATGAGATCCTAGTCCAAGCCTTACTTGTACTTGGATGTGTGGCTGTGGTTCCATGCTTTCAAGAGTGAGTTAGCATGGTTTTAGAGGTTCAGTTGATGAACAGTAGCTTACTAATACTATACAATCTGAGTTATTAAATTAAGTGTACCAGAAAGATGATTTAAGCCATTTAATTTAATTAGATGCCCATTTTCATTCTCTTAATTTCTTTCATTAGAGAATCAAATTTTTCCTCTCCTGTTTAAATCCTACAAATGCAGTTATTCTCTAGAGGATTTAATGAAAACTTAATGTTTTAAAAATGTGATTTCGTCTAAGATGGAACACTTGAGCATATCTATTGTCAAACAGAGTGGTGTCTTGGTAGTCATGTTTATGTTCTAATGTGAGGACCATTTGTAGACTTGTAAGAAACAACATGTGACTATATTCACCATGGAATATGTTGGAATATGTAGAGGTTGGACTCGATCTCAGAGATCTTTTCCAACGTAATTGATTCTGATGTTCTTGGATTCTATGAAAAGAGCAAGGTGATGTATACCATGTTTGAATGCCAAGTTAGAGCACTGGCCTGTGTTGACACATCTGCTGATGCTTTCTTTGCTTTCTCTTGCAGTTTGGGGCAGAGTTCAGAAGGTTCTCTCTGGATCGCTACAAGCCAGGAAAGTTTGAAGACTTCTACAAACTAATTCTTCACATTCATCACATAGCCAACCTGGAAGTGATGATTGGATATGCTGATGTGCATGGAGACCTTCTCCCTATTAATAATGATGACAACTTCTTCAAGGCTGTTTCAAGTGCTCATCCACTGCTCAGGGTTTTTATACAAAGACAAGGTAAGATGCAATTTCATTTCAGTGCCTTGAAGTGTGCTGGGGCGAGGTGAAGAGTGGATTTGTGGCACCAATCTAAAGGCTGAAATGATGTAAGAGGGGCCTAGGAGCCACCTTGCTCCTCCTCTCAGGCACTTCATCGCAACTTGCAGGAATGGCATGGCTTCAGGGCAGGTAGAGGGACTGCATTGCTACCTGTAAGGTGTTTAAAGGATAACATGCTGAGAATCACCATGGGCCCTGTATTTTCCAAGGGGAGTGTACCACTGGTACTATATCATCACTTCAGCATGCCAAGTGCACTATTCCACTTTTTTGAGGGAGCTGTGAGGAGAAAGGGGATCCTGGTACTACTACTTCACATTTCGAAATCTTATCTATCCATCTTGATAGTCAGTGTCATACCCAAATGATTCATGCCTGTGTAGTATGGGAACCCACAGAGATGTGTAGTTATGAAAGGAAAAAAAAAAGTCATAAATGACACCTTGTTTGACTATGTTGACCTGGCAAACAGACAAATGATGATTTTTCCCTCCTTACACTAAAGAATGCTGATTCTTCTCATTTTGATTCATCAAGCAAACCTTGGGCAGAATTGCCCAAATGTCAAGGTGACATCAAGTTTAAGTGGCTGTGTGTTGTTCTCCTTAAAGACCATGTTTGGCAGTTGCTTCAGATGAAAATTGGTTTTTATAATAAGGTGTCTTCAACACAGAGCTCCATAAATCTCAGGGGAACCTAACACTATATTAACACTTCCTCCATGGTTTTTTTCAGTCATATAGTGATTTATAGCACATGGAATTTGGAATTAAAGTCTTGTCAGCAACAGATTCAGAAAAAAGACTTAATCTGAGACTTTGAGCAGTCATGTAGCTTTTTTCACCTGGACTCTTGCTGTGTAATGATAAGGATGTAGCAGGAGGCTCCAGCCTTCTCATTGATATGAGCTGGTGTAGTGTGTGGTTCAATTCAGTGCCCTCAGGTACATCCAGGGCTGTGTGGCTCTTGTCCATTCAGAGCATGTTGTCTGCCACCTTCTTTTACATAGGATAAGTACTCAAGGAGACAATTGAGAAGAGGGTGTACAGCAGTTTGCTTTGGTGGTGTGTCTATCAAGTGAATGAATATGTCTGTGGGAGAGGACTTGCTCTCCCTTCTTGTGCAGAAAATACAAAGGTGGATCACAAATTCTATGAAATCTTTTTCCTGTGATGCCTGTTAGGGCTGGTGTTTATGGTGGGTCAGGTCATGAGAAATCCCTTACCATGCCTACTTCAGTTCAAGTTTATTCATGTCTCTGCATCAATCCTGTTCAAAATGCAGTTGTCCTTGCTCTGCTTTGAGCAGACTGCTGAAACCACTGAGTATCCCTAACTCTGCATTGGGAGGGGGTTGCCACCAAAATGCAAATCACGGAAGTAGGCAAATGAGAGAACTGTTGACTACAAATAGAAAAAGTGCTCCCTCCTTTTCTTCAATAGGAGAAGTATGCTAGTTGTGAAGGTTTATAATTTTTAAATTTAATGGAAAAGAGCATTATTTCCTAAAAGCTTTTCTTTTACCTTTTGCTCAGTGAGAAGAATCATGCTGACAAGTAAGAAAGCTCCTGTAAGAGGGAAGACAGGCTCATGCCTCCTCGCTTGTGGAAAAGCCTGAAAACTTTCCCAACACACATTCTCCTTCTATAAAGCTGAAGGGAACAGTAAATTCTGTCCGATCCCTTTGCTTAATGGTACCTCTCATAAGGGACTCCTGAGGTTAACATTTGAGATTTATACTTGTGGATGGTCCCAAGTCCATTTCCTTTGCTTTGATGAAGCTTTTAGAAATTGTTCCCTTCAAGAATAGTAGGAATTACTGAAATCTTGTTTATCTCTTTTTCCTTTGCTTCCCTGCTCTTTTCCCTGTCTTCAGATGGAGTTGACAGAGCAATGCTGGTCCTTCTGTTGGAGACTTGCACGAGAGAACAAGATGACTAGGTCCAAGAAATCATTGTGCCATTCAGAGGAATGTGGTGTGCCTGCAGTGCTTCAGCTCACACCCTAAACTCTGACTTCAGAGGCAGGAAATTAAGGTGACAGGGATGCTGGTAAAATATGAGAGTAGTCCTCTGCTGTGACTTTGAAGGAGACTGCAGGGTACGGGCTCTCTAGGCTTTTGGATCAGGGTTCACTGCTCTTCAGTGGGAGTAGTCCTGGAAGGTGGCTGCCAGAGGTTATTCTCACAGTCTTGTTTGAGGGAACTAGGCAGAAGTGTGCAGACATAAAGGACTGAATAGTTGAAGTACAGGTCTTTTTTTTTTCTAGCAGAGCAAACTGTTTATCAACTGCTTGATGAGTCATCTGTTTTCTCAGTTTATAGCTGGGATATCCTTTCTCTTGTCAAGTGAATGATACAATCACGTTAAAACAGCCTGTTTGTTCCCAGAGTGGCAAAATAGATAACTTACTCTTTGCACAATAATCAAGGAACACTTTGCTAGTTTGATTTTTGTTTGCCTAGATGCTTTTTATCTGAGCTTAGTCCTGTACTTTTTCAGTTCAAAAGCCTTTCCCTCACTTGTCACCAGAGGCAAACCATGTGCTCATTGCTTGGACTCTTCTTGCCAGGTTGGTGTCCAGGTGTGGGATGGCTTTATTCCACTTTCTCCTTTTTTGTTCAAGTCTCCTCAGCCCCAGATTTTTCAGGATCAGAGCAGCTGTTCCCTTCGCAGGCCAGCGATGTCAGTGCTTCTTAGCTAGCTGTTTAAGTAAGAACTTGAATTGCTGTTCCCAGTGTGCTCGCAACAATTACTGTTCATGGGTTTTGGGGTCTAGAAGAATCTGGGACATTTGTGGGTTATGTTTGAGTAAATTCAGCTATAGCAAGTTTTTATAGCTCATAGTGATTTGTCTGCTGAAAGTATGTGGTGCTCTTTTCTGCCTTTTTTTTTTCCCAATACCAAATTACAGTGCAGACAAAAATCCTAATTAGAGAACCAGGCTATAAAAAGAAAAGGCAGTTTTCTTTTGACTTGCTTTCCCAGGCTGCAAGTATGGGTCATGTCCTGTATTGTAAACTGATGTGGCTCTTTTGGCTTCATTAGTACAGTAGTGATTTATATCAGCTGATGCTTTGAGCTTGAGGATTTGTTCACTCAGCTGTAACTGATACCACATATACACAGAGCTCTCTATGGAAGGTGCCCGCTGCTGTGGAAGGGATGCATATCCCAAAGACCTTAGAACAACCCAAGAAATCATGGATGTGCTTGACTTGCTCCATAATATCTGAACTCTGGTACTCTAGCCAAGGCCTGCATAGAGGAAGAGCTTATCTGATGATACAGTTGATCATCATTTTTTCGGTAATATTTGTTCTGTGTCTGAGTCAAACTACAGCACTTGAGACAATCTCTTGCATACTGCAAAAATATTTAAGCGTAAACTATGAATTCAAGCAGAAACATAGAACAGAAAAACTGAAAGAAGTTAGTGTTACGTCCTGTATGTAGTGTTTCTTGTATGATTAAATGGAATGAAATTATTATCAAATCTTACTTTAATGCCTGTCTCACAGAGGCAGAGGCCTCCAAGATGTATTGGAGGCTCTTAAATAGAATGGAATAAATAGCAGAATTATAATATCTTTATTGTAAACCTGCCTGAAACAACTCCTTGAACTTAGCAAGTGGGGTATAAAGATGTAAGTGGAGGTCTACCAGGTAAAAGACATTTCAGGATTACTCTTCTTTTGCTTGGTTTACCTGCTATGATGTGTTCGACCTAGAAAGTTCAGAAACTCAGGGAAGTGTTGCAAAATGAACGTGCTGATTGCTCTGTAAGTACTCTGTGCAGTGCTTTTTTCCGAGGAAAAGTGGTATATCTAGGACCAAGATGCTGAAAGACAGCAGCATAGTGAATGGAGTGATATTTGGATCTTAATTCGAACTGAGCATACCACTGTAAATCCAGACTAAGGATTCTGATTCTGGGAGAAGTGATGAAGGCTGATGACAACCAGATCTACACTTCTTACCACTCGTTGGGGTTTATAGACTTTACATGGGCAGTAACAAAATCTGCTATAGCTCAAGTTGCAAAGGAGGTGACAGAGGTGGTGCACAGCCTGTTGGGTCTCATCTTGATCCCAGACTGAGGTCAAATGAACTCTTCCGAGAAGCCTTTTTGTTTTGTCCCCATTGCAATAGGAGGTCTGTTCTGATTCTATAAATAACAATAGCAATAAAATTGTTATTATAGAGTATTGTTATTATAAAATAACAAAAAATTAATGAGTGTGGGGGCACTTTGTCAATCCTAAAGCAAATTCTAAATCAAATACACAATCTTTCCAACAATACAATTAATTTTGAAGTTCTCTAAAGGTTTAAACGGTTTCATGATAAGTGCCCTCCAAGTAGGAGGCAGGTGAAGTGCTGAAGTGTCAGGTGCTGAATCTGTATTTCACATTAGCTTTTTCAAATATTCCACTTCTTTCAGGAGCATAAAAGGCAAAAAAATCTGAACAAGCTGAAGGGCATTCTAACAGCAAACAGTCCTAAAACACACTCCACAGCTAACTGGAGCAGGGTTTTACATTATAATTTAGTAAATGCCACAAATGAACTGCAGCTGTTAATTAACATGGCTGGAAGTTGGAGAAGGCTGATGACTTCTGATACCTGTATCGTCTTGCATTTTGCAGTCTGAAAAACTGATTGTGTGTAAAAAGCCATCAAGTATCATCTTCAGAAACTTGCTATAAGTTTTTTTTCTTTTGTAGCTATATTTTTTTAATAGTCTGTTACTGTAACAGTAAACCAGTACTGAACACCAGTTGTTGTTTTCTTCCTTGAGTGGTTAGAGCTGCTGTCTACCATCAGTTCTCACTTAGAGCTTGATCCAAAATCAACAGGGAAAAATGTGCATTTACCTGGTTGGGTTTTGGATTTGGCTTGTTTTAATTTAAAGATTGGAAGATGCTGTTTTTCTTCAACTGCATGCAGTAACTAATGTATTTAAACTGCTGTGCCATGAAACATATTTCTGCACGTTCAGAAGCAGTTCATAACTCTACAATTTATTTACCTGGCAGAGTTTTGTTCAGCTCTAAGTACCAACATCTGTCCTTAGCTTTCTTGTATTATAAAATCAGAGCAGTCACACACAGTTTTAAAATAAAAATGTGCTAATGGGAATCATGCCCAGATCTGACTGAAAAACCGATGGTGGGTTGTTTTATTGTCTTTCATACTCTGAGCAGATAATCCCTAGGAATGGTTGTTGGCTGTCTAACCACATGTGTTAAACAGAAAAACTGGCTTTGAGGCAGCAACTATTTCCAGCTACCTAAAACCTTTAACTCTCTGCTCTTCTAGAGTGGGGACAGTTGGAAAAGTTTGAGTTGAAGTCTTTCACATCTTTTTGGTTCTTCAGTAACCTTCCTGTTCATTTTACAGCACAGGCATTGACTTCACCTTCTGAAAATGTATTTCCCAACAAGAACAATGTGATTTTACTGCTCTTGTCAAAGGCATCTGATTGATATATTAAAGAATAAAGCAGGTTGCACCACCTACTCAGGGAAAATACTGAACTGCTTCTGATCTTGCTTTTGGTTGAGCTAAGCAGATTTTCACAGTGGTCTTCAATGAATGAGGGAATAAAATAAAGGGTGTAGAGAAAGTGGCTTCAGTTTACCTGCTCCTGTATAAAGATGGTGGGAGGGTGGAGAGGAAACTCTCCTGACACTTAGTTGTAGCTCATGGGCGCAGTGGAGGATGTGGCCGTGCTGTTGGTCAGACTGTCCCAGGGCTGCTACCCTGTGTCCTCTGCCCTGGCACTGGTATGATCCAGTGGCTGAACTCCCTGAGCCCATTCTTTGGCAGAAAACGAGTTGTTTGAGTGAGGACCGAGCATGGGATGAGCAGCATATTTTAAAGCAGCTTAACGCTGCCATGAAGCCTCTGCTTCCTGGGAGGAAGAACTTGTCTGCTTCTAGCCTTTGGAAATGTGCAGCTCCACTGTATTTGGAAGGGGGGCAAGGCATCTAGTCTTAGCTTTGACAATATCAGAGGATGGTAGTAAATTTTGTGCTACTGTAATAAGAATTGCTGCTAGGCTTAAATTAAATCCTTTCATGATTTTCTTCAGAAACATCTCTGGTTTTGAGCTGGAGAGATCTAGGAAAGCTTGTCAAGCCAAGTAATCTTTGTCCCACTCAAGTCCTTTGATATCTGAAGATAAGTAAAATGCAGCTATTTGTTCCAGTGAAGTCTGGCAACACCTTACTGTAACTTCTCTGCTCCACCTTTCATGTGCAAATGATGAGACTGAATAATCGTTATCTTTCTACTAGTTTATTAAGCAACTTTAAAAACATAAAGTTTTTAATCTGGCTTGTCAGACATAAGCACAAAACAGGCTTGGATTTTGTTGTTCGCATGGTTAGTGATTCCTGGTGGCTGAGCAGAGCCAGTGTGAGGTTGCTTCTCTCCTTCTCCTTGAAAACTTCATTTTTAGAGTATAAGGATATTTGATTTTCATCACCAGTTATTTTAATTGCAACCAGAACAGCTGCTAAGCAAGAATTTTCAGGGAAAGGGGGTTGAAAGCATGTGGAAATAGCATAGCTTACAGATAGGCTTCGCCTATAGTCGATCAATAACTGGTAGTGGGAACTGTCACAAAAATATGTGCTGCATAAATATTTGTAGTTGCAGTGTACAGCAAGCACAGAACAGAAGCCTAGCAAAAACAGTAAACATTTGTTGCACTTGTATTAAAGCTACATGGGATTTGGTTTCAGTTTCAAAGTTTAATATCTTAATAATAAATACAAATAACCAAATATATTAATAATAAAAGTAGACTTTAATAGTTGATGCTTCTTAAAAATCACACCAAGCTGGTACCATACCACAACATTGTGCTGAATTTAGACTAAAGAAACTTGTTTACAGTGGGAACTCATACAGCCTTTAATAGGAACTTCTGCTCCTCTCCATGCTTAGCTTCAGCTGGTAACCCACATAAGGACAAGCAAATAAACACTCTTCTGTCCTCCGAACTTCTGTTTGTTGTCTTACAGTTGTGGATTGCTGCTCTGACAGTACTTAAAGCAAAATACAAGAACTCCCCAATTATGTCTACTCAAATACAGTATCAAGTGAAACTATTTCTTGTTTTCTTCTTTGGTCAGATCCTTTTTAAGATAGTGAAGCTACTCTGACAGGTGCCTTGGCTGTATAAAAACAGTGGTAAGGACAACTTTTCAAAGGATCCACCTCTATTAAGATGCCTATAAGGGGAATTTTCCACTATTTATCTTTTCTTACCTTAGTAGTCAAAACAAGAGATTCTGTTTCCTGCTGATGGCTCAGGTTTTTTCCTGTTGTGCCTAGTTGTCATTTCCCTTCTGTAAGTGTTGGAAACAAGTGTAATATGGAGATAATAATGAAAGTGGACAGTCTCTTCTTTGGCACTGAATTTTACCTGACAAGACTTCACAAGCTCAAAGAAGCTTCCATGTAGTAAGGGGAGGTAGATAGCACAGTGCAAATACCAATATTCAGACCTTCAGGAACAGGTTTTCTGCTAAATTTTTGAAGTACTCCAAACTCTTAAGTATGCTAAAGGGCTTAGGACAACTTAATTGGTAGACTCTTGCACTGAAAGCAAGGATGCAGTGAAGGGTATTTCTGCTAGGTGTTTGTAGTAGGCATTTAAAAATTAACTCCAAATGTAAATCAACAAATAGAACTCCACTCAAACTATTTTTTAAGTGACTGAAAGCTTCCTTTTTGTCTTCAGACTGCCTGCATTGTTGGGATTGCACGTTCCAAATTTAAAAGTGTCAGTGTAATTAATACTGCGTAAGAACTCTGGATATTTTTCAGCTCTAAGAGAGAAAGCAGCTTGAGGGAGGTTGAAAGAACTCTTTATTGAACCTGCCCCTGATGATGATCTACTTGGATCTTATTTTTTCCTCTGTGCTATGTTTAGAGTAGCAAAGAATCCTGTGGGAATATTAAGGAAACTATTAACCTAGAAAACTTCACTGTTGTTCTTGCTCTTCAGTCCCCTGCCATATGCTGATATTAAGTAACCTCTAAAAACTTCACATGAACAACTTGTACGCCACTTATCTGCCCCACCACCCCCAATTTTCTTCTATTTTTTCTCTTTTGGTTCTTTCTCCCATGTATTGCTTTTTCTTCCTTTCAGCTCTCTGCTTTGTACTGTTTACCATAGCTTTTTAATTGCTCTGCAAGGCTGTTGCTCCCCAGGCAGGAGAGCATGGGTTAGGTAAAAGCACACGAGTGCTGGTGATATTTTACTCCCAGCATTAGAAGGCAGCTTGGAGAGCATTGCCATCAGTTGGGGAGAGCAGCAGTGACAGAACAGGTGTGGAAATAGCAGTTAGTGAGGAGAACTGACCTTTTACTGCAAGTCTTGGACCAGTTAGGTTTCTTCTCTGATTATCCTTTTGCATTAGAAACAATAAATGGCTTGAGAATTTAAAAAAATTAACATTGTGAAATTTTGAAGGAGAATGGTTATTTAATTTGAATTTATATATGAATAAGAAATTCTATACTGCTTGGTGTCTTTGGAAATTGGAGAGCTGGAGTCCAGTGGAGTTGGTTAAAAGCAACATTTTTACATGGCAAGGGCACTGCAAGGCTATTCAGCTGCTGGCAGCAGCAAACTCTGAGACAGCCTTTCTGCCTCTACTGTAGGTGAACACAACTGTTTTCATTAAGGCTGAGGTACCAGTTAAGGATTTGAAAAGGCCTAAAGCTGTTTCCCTCATCCCTGGATACCACGGAGGTATCATAAGTTATGACCTCGGGATGGACACTGCTGGCAAACTGTTCACTTTATTAACCTGGTTTAATGTGGCTTTGTTTTCATTTTGCCAGGCAATTCAGTAGTTTTAGTAGTATGTATCCACCAGATGAGGTGATTTTGTTTACAAAATAATGTAGTCTGTACATTTTTGCTTTTGTGCACTTACTAAGGTCTGATTTTAAATGCAGCTGACATGAGCAGAGAGGGGAGGAAAAACCATTGTGTTAACAAAATGCATTGTGTTAACCAGTAAACCAAAAAGTTTCTTGCAGTTTGGGGGGAATTCTTTCTGACTCTGAGTGAATAAAGGAATGCTTTATAATAGAGCCCATAAATAAGTCCAAGGGTAGTGCCTTTGTGGCTAGTAAGAAGAAAAAATGGAGCTTCCTAAGCTTGCATTCCTTGAACGCCTTATCCTTTGTAGAGGGGAAAAAATAAAAGTTCAGCACATTTGGAGTACAGTATGCAGCAAGAAGTTTTAAAAATTTTGTTTCAGAGCAATTCTTAGCTGAGACAAAGAATATCTATAGCGGGAGGAATGACTGTCTGCTGTGGCTGCATTATTCTTCAGTCACTTAAAAGTGCACGTGGACACTGGTGCAGTGTACTGGTTCCTTTTAAAATATCTGCATATTAGAAAGAGGAGAGGATAGCATATAGGGCAGTCAACATTTATGCACTAAACTGTGGCACAGGATTTACCTGTACCTCTCACAAAATGTGAGATTGCTGTTTCCAGTGTTAAACTGAACTTGGGTCATACAGTGCTATGGTTCAAAAGTTGCTTCTTCATCCATGAGGTTCCTTCATGAGGGAGTTACTTGCCTGTGTGGGTAAACACATGATGTCTCCATTTATCAGCTTGTACCTGAAAGGTTGTATCCCAAGTGTTTCCCCTGGACAGACAGTAATTGAGGCCAAACAGTCCTCACAATGATCTGCTAGTGGTCTTAACATTTGCATGGGTGACTGAAAATGCGAATTCTCATCAGGATTTTCATTAGATCTGGCTAATACCTTTTGTATAAATAGAACAAACCCAAAGGCACATCAGATTATTTTTTTAGTTGATTTCAGTAATTGTGTGGCTGGTGCCTTTCTGACCTCATCAAGGTATCTGTGCTTGCATTGGACCATGACTATGAAAAACAGGAAACTTTTTTATTTACCTTCAGTCTTCAGTTCAGGTCTGCTGCCTTTTGCTTGTGGATGCAAAGGTGCTGGTGAGAGTATTGTGGAATTTCCCCTTCCCCATTTTTTTTGTCTGACTTCAAAGGCAATCTGACAGCATTACCTGGCAGCTCTTTTCACAGTGTAAAGTTCAGTGAGTTAACATTTCTTGCATTGAAAGAGAGGAATTGAATAGCTCTCTGCAGGCTGCCCTGAGAGTCCCAGCCTGCCCCCTAAAAGAACACTGTCCTGTGCTGTATTTTGTTTTAAGTGGGATTAAATTTCTCCTTCCTTGATGTATTTGGCTACCATACCACAGAACACCTCCCCTTGCCACACACAGTTTCCCAGTCACCTGGCAGGGGACATGCTGAGTAACAAAGTATGGTACCTGTGGATTGTAATGCAGGATCTTTGTAAGAAGTTGTTCTTTGCTGTACTCGGCACTCTTGTACAAGCACTGCAGGGCACTCTGGGGTACAAGGAGGTTCTAAAGCTCATCTCACAGGCGTGCCATGTCATCTAGAGGGAATGGAGAGAAGAGGAGAGGGGGAGCTCTGGGAGAAGCTGCAGACTGGATATCTGTTGTGATTTAACATGTGCTGCTGTGGGCAAAGTGGCTTGGCAGTGCCTCAGAACCCATCTCCTGTCTCTAAAATATTCCCAGAAGCAGCTGACCACATGAGCCAGCTCATGGGTTGCAGATCACAGGAAACAGCTTGCTGCAACAAAGTTGTCTTCCTCTGCTCATATGACCCCTCAGAAAGGGTACCTGTCATCTGCATCAGCTCTGGCAAGTGCATAATGGTGGTGAGCAAGAGGAAGGATGTTGTCAGAGGTATGCACAAAGCCCTGTCTCACAGTGGGCTTCACCAGTATTGATCACGCAACCATGTGGAGACCATCCCTGCAACTAACTGTCCTGCCTCTGGATGCCTGAAATAAGGCTAGAGAGCAGTATTTCCCTGAGTTGTTTTTTTAGCACTGTACTTCATTGGTCCCAGTTCAGCTGGTAAGCAGTGCCAATGTCCCATTCCCTTCCTTTCACCAGTTGCCAGATCCCTACTGCATCACGGGGAAGTACTGGAACTGCAGAGTGTGATGCAGGTGCCTTTCTACCATGATGGGTGTCATACAGTGTGTGGGTAGCATGCTCTTGAGTCTTGTTAGTCTAGTTAATGGGTGTGTGTGTTTATCTTGGAAAATCAAAGTTACTAGTTCCATCTGTCTTCGGAAATGTTATTGCCTCTGTCTCATACCAGTTCCATGTGGATGTCCCAAGAAAGCTGAAAGAGGTCAGCGTGAAGAAGATACGTATGCACATCATCAGCAGCTGTGAGAGGGAATTGTTTCCTTGTTAGTGTATAAACCTGGTTAGCTAGGTTGCTTGCCAGCATCTTGCTGAATGGTACCCTTCCGTGGTGGGCTCTTGCAACTGGTGTGAACTGAGCAATTCCAGCAAACCGGGTCTCCTTGCCTTAGAGACCCCCTGGCACTACGAGACATGTCAGTGTCAGTAACATAAATTGCTGGATAGCTGCTTGTGCATAGAAGTAACGCAGAGAGGTTGCATCCCTGCTGAGGAGGGGTCACTGAGGAGGGAATGCTGTTAGAGGTGTTTCTGGAGTTGTGCTGAGATCCAAAGGTTCATAAAGGCAGCTTGCTACACTCTTGTGTCTGTAAGGTACACAAAGGCTCTGGCATGGCCTTGCATCCCTTTTGCGTGATGGGGCTGCGTCAGCTCATGTGGACTGGAAGGGCTTACAGAGTGAAGCGTGTTCGTGCTTTCTGCCATGCAGTTATGGGGTCTATGTCCCTGCTCATTGCAGTGGGGTTGGACTAGATGACCTTTAAAGGTACCTTCCAACCCAAACTATTCTGTGATTACTCAGATTTGGTTCCAGCTGTCTTGCTGAGACATTGTTCCCTGAGTCTTAGTGTTTGTACTGTTTCAAGGCAAACATAAGATTTGCTTATGTTATTAGCTTTCATGCAGCCTAAAATAAATCAGGAATGCTTGTTATTCAATGCAGTGCACCCTGTGCTCTTGAACACGGTGCTTGCCTACAGTGCATGCTGATGGGCTTCGTGAGCTGATCCAATGTGTGAATACCAGAGGTTGGTGCACTTCAGTGCAGAGCACTAGGGTAGAGTTCAGGATCGAAGGGGAAATCTTGTGTACAAGCTGGGTCTCTTCGGGCTCACATGGCACTTAACTTGCAACTGTGCACTTGGCTGCTTTATTAGCTTGCAGGAGGTCTGATGGTTCTGAGACTGCTGTCTTCATACTTCTGAGGTTTCTTCCAGAATCTATCTATCCCCAAACATAATGTTTTAGTAGAATTCAAAATGCAGGGGAAGAGAGAATACAAAAGAAATATCTATGGGAAAGATGGAGGGGAAAAATGTGGAAAAAAAAGAGGCCAAATCTTACTGGTTTAAAAGGAAAGCCATTAAGGACTTCAGTTATGAATTCACATTGTCTGCAAAACCTTGCTTCCTAGATCTTTTGCTTCAAGACTTTTTTTCAAAATGAATCACTTTTAAGCAAATAATCAGCTTAAATCTTTATAGCACTTAGTGTTTGCAACCAGCTGGCTTGAAAATGGATGTGCAGAAACAGTAGCTATTCTGAAAAACAATTTGAGAGGCCTAAGCAGCTGATATCTTGCTATCTGGCTAGAACAGCTTTTATAGAAACCCTACCAGGGAGGACATCACATGGATATTGAATTTAGATAGTAAAGTACAGAATATGGTTCAAATATTTTGTCAGTGTCAATGGCACTGAGAATACTGGCACTTGGAACAAACAGAGTGGTTGCATGTAATATTTGCCTATATTTGTTATATCTCAAATTCTTGCCAGCTCGAAGGGCAGTAGAATCAAGTTCTGCTGTAAGGTGTGGAAGAGTAGAGCTACTGCACCACAGCCCCTAAAGTTGTTTCCACTGTAGTGCTTCTGTAGGGAACTTTTCTTTTTGCTGTTCAGAATGGTGCTTCCTTTGGAAACAAAGGGTGGGAGACGGATGATTGCCAGGCTACCTAGTTCACACGAGTGGTGTGTCTGCAAGGGTGGTGGCACAGTCACTGCCACTAGCCACTCCTGAATAATGTAATCATTGCTCTGATAAAGCATATGAGCTTTTGCAACTTGCAGAATTCTGCTTTCCCAACAGCCAGTGATGGGTAAGCTTGCTTTTTTTTTATCCTGTGATGTGCAAGTTATATGCCTAACTCTTTATCATCCAGCTAAAAGCTGGGTGAACGGCTTTTACACTGGTCCAATAAGCTCTTACTGAGGAAAACAATCATCAAGTGTTTTTAAGACACTTAGATCCCATGCCACTTAGTTATTTTTAATGATGAGGAAAAAAACTAAAGGGTTTGGGTGTGGCGTCTAGTGCACCTGAAACTGGAAATCCACATCAGCTGGGAAATAGTTGCCACCTAATAGTTCTAAAATACTTATGATTAGTAATCTGCTCAGAACACATATACATTTCTGAGTGGCTTACTTTGATTAAAAAGAGCTGTCAAATGCAAGTTCCACCATTTTTTAAAAAGTTGTTTCCTGTCTGTCGTTTTCTCTCTCTGTCTCTCCATACACCAGCATGATACTGCTGCTATGCTTTGCTGATTATTTGTATCCTGTTTCCTGGCCCTCCCAAGGGGACAATGACCAATAACAATCTGAATAGGCAGCAGCCCAGAACCTTTGGAGGATGATGATGTTCAAAGCTGTGTGCCAGGTTCAGTTAAAGCCCTATAAAGGCTCCAAGGAAAAGAATTGTTCCTCCAAATTGGTTTAGAAGATTGTGTCCTCATATATGGAGGTGGTTGTATCTGACAGCTCAGAGGAGCTGATGTGACCAATGCAAGACAAAAGCTCTTATGTCTGTGGGAACTCTCTTGCCCAACAGATGTGTAAATTGGGAGCTGCTAAACAGCTTCTTCTCCTCAGACATGGTGTATTTGTCTGTTTTCGAAGTAAAAGATGGTGTTTAAAGGGAAGTCTACAACCACAGTCATTTTCCTCATGGTCGTTTATGTGCATTCCTCTGGAAATGCTAAATATGGTATGTTGTGCCTGAAGTTTAAGCACAAATTGATAGGAATAGAGTTCTATTTCAACTGTTTCGAAACTGTGTGGCTTACAATCTTTTTTGTGTTGAAATGTATTTACAAGAAGTCTTGGGCATATGTTACTCCCTGCTGCTCCTTGAGTGGCACAAATTTGAGAGAAACATCAATTCATATATCCAGTCAGTAACTTTTTCAGCTAGGCCCTCTTTGACACGAAGAATTTTCATTCATTTATTTAAAAAAAACCCCAAACAAACAAACAAACCTAACAGCAGGTTTTTTTGTATGTTGACTATCTTCTGCAACTGCTGAGAGGTGTTACATGTCCAGTTTTATCTCAGCAGAAGTTGGGTAAACAACTCCTGTTCTAGTGTGACACATTTAAAACAGTCAAAAGCTGCTTCAGAGCACATCACTTCTGTATCAAAGAGAGGAGCTACATTATGGCTGTGTTGTCTCATGTACCTGTATTATCTTTGAGAGACAGGTGAGATACTGGCTCCTTAAATAACAACTCTGGTCTTAAGCAAGTGTTTCATAACAAAGTTATTTGACTCATCAGCTGCTGGGAATAGTAGCCCCGGTCCATTTTGCTTGTGGGGAAAGGGCTCCATGGGAGAGGCTTTGTGAAGGCTTAGCACAATTCTCTGCCTGCAACTGCATTAGTCTGTGTTTTCTCTTGTGGTTGGAATGCAGTGTGGTGGTAAATTGGTTAAGCTTGGGGGCATGAGGTCCTCTCCTAGGCTGCTCTGTGCAGCTCCATGGTCCTTTTGCAGAAAAAGGAGAAAGAGACCTTATGTTGGAGTGCTGCCACTGTGTCTGCTGAATCATGACCGTGAAAACTGCTGAAGGGGGTCTGCGCTAAATAACAAGTGTTGTATGCCAATGGTTATTTTTGGTGGTTTCAATTACAATCCTCCTTTCTCCGAGAACCACACTGGTGTTTGTGTAAATGGATGCTGAATAGCAATAGCAAAGCCACTGAGTACCAAAGCCAAATCTGAAGAAGAGTAGACACGTTTGCAGCAATGTGCCTGCTCTTCTCAGCTGTTCCAGCCTGTGACCCTCAGACTCTTCCTTGTGTAAACATAGATGGAATCAGCCAGGGACGTTTTTATTTAGGAGCAATATCAGGAGGCTTAGCTGGGAAGCACAGAGGATGTAGCAGTTGTTAGGCTGTTCAGGCTTTGTCTCAGTGGGAAAGTATGAATGCATTTAATACTGTATTTGCACTCTTGGCTGGCTGGGACTGAGCCCTGACCACGGTGCCTGCTGATGCTGCAGGGATTGCTTTGGCTTTTAGCACATGGATGAAGGAAAAACAGTTGGGGAGCTTATTAGTAAGTTGAGAAGAGCAACCTTCACTTCTTCCTTTCACTTTTTCTGTTTTTCTTTTTTTTCCTATTCTTTCAGCAAGACTCAGTGTTTAGACATCTTGTGAATAAATGGAGGAAACTTTTTGACTTCTGTTTTGAAGGGAAGCCAGGAGTGACTAACATTCCTTAATCTGATTTTATTGCACATTCTTGTCTTGGATATGTTTTCTCTTTTTTCCCTAACCAGAAGAAGAAAACAATCCCTGGTGCAAGTGGCTCCTAAGCCCTGTCTTCCTGTAACTCCACATGTAGCTCTCTGTATCCATTTGGGAACTGACGTTGTGTATTGTTTTGGTATTTTTCATGCAAAAGATCTTTCTGCAAACTGTGACTTGCATAAAAGCAGGAGGGAGTTCAGATACTGGGAGTCCCTGGTGTCAGCTGAGGCAGGCAGCAGATAATCCCCGCTCTGTTCTGTACATTCATTAGCATTCTAGAAATACCTGACGTGTCTGTTTCCTGATTAGGAGATCTCTAGTCAAATGCTTATTTTCTCACAGGAAACAAAGTATTCAGAATTTGTCTGGAAAAATTTAGTACTGCCAAATAGCTGTGGCTTTTTTTCATTTGCACGTGTTGCTGTCCCCTGTTTGTCAGGGATCTCTCTGCATCCTGGTAAAATTTTTGGCACACAAACAGAGCACACTAGTTTGCTCCCTGTACTCCCATTAATTTCAATTTCTGCCTCTTCCTTTAATCGGCAGATGTGGGAGACAGGCTTGACAGGAGTTGAGAGAGTTGAAAATGATTTGAAGGGGAGAGTAATCCTAAAGAATTGTGATCAAAGCCAGCTGTTATCACTAAAATATGATTGTTGCTATTGATGCTTGTTTATAGCTTGTTAAGTCATATGTGTGCCTACAGTTTCATTTTGTAGGCAGATGGCTTTTAAGTAAAATAACGACTTCTCAGTGCTCTCCTGAAGTGAAACACCACTTCCTTCCTTTCCCTCCGCCCCCCCCCCCCCAAAATGAAGTTTAAAGTCTGCAGCTAACCAGGAGTGCTCCATTCTACCAAAGACAAAATGTATCCTGTTTGTTTAATAAATAATCAACTGGCTTTGATTTTTTTGGCTTAATTTAGACCACGTGCCTGGGGGCGGATAGATGTAGTTGGGGGTGTAAACTTTGAAGGAAAAATTCAAGGAGTAGAAAGGATATATCCTCTGTGCAGGCTGGGGAGGCAGCACTGCAGTGCATGCTCATAGCTTAAAGAATGAAATGGTGATTTCCAAGAAAGTATATTGTAGTTAACATACTCTTAGTTAGGTAAACTTCAGCTGCTTTATTTAGCTGTGGCCTTGCAGGGTGTTTTTATTTGCAAAGCCCTTGCATTCTAGAGCCTGTGGTCAACTTCTGAGACACTTCTGCAAGTTGTCCAGTTTTCGTAGTTACCAAGGAAAAAAAAATTTTGACCTGAAAACATAAGCAGTACAAGTATATAAAGGCTTAGTTGCAGACAGTGGTACAGGCATTTGCATTTTGGCTGCTTCTGTGCCTTCTTGGCTGGACATGAACTGGTTTTGCTCCAGAAGCCACATAGCTGGGTTTAAGTGGTGCCAAGCTTGTATTCCTGTGCCTGGTGTCCAGAGTGGGCTGGGAGAGCAGCCGTCCGCTGTGGACGGGAGAGCAGTGCCCTTGGCCTTGGTGCTGCGAGGGTAACCTAACAGAACTATGTGTATTTATTTTATTTTCCCTGTGCTGTGCCCCCTTTTCGGATGAGGAAGTGGAGGAGGGGAATTTACAATGTGTGGCTTGCACCAATTATTTCTGTATATTATAAACAGGTATTTGCTCTATTGCACTTTAATTTTTCTATATGTGGTGTGAACTGTTCTTTACCATCATTAAAACAAGTACCTATGCACCAAAAAGAAAGGGTCACTAGGTGACAGTGAACAAATGCATGCCCTCCAGGGTCAGATTTTTCCCAAAAAGTTCATATGGTCTCTATCACCAAGCATTACAGGAAGAAAGAAAACTGATGATTTCCAGAGGCTAACCTCAGTCCTTTGATGACTCACAGCCACAGGGACTAAAAGGAAAGGTGGCCTCAATGAGAAGTGGGACTGAAGGAGGCTGCTATTTGAGGGCAAAGAAACAGACTCTTCTAAAAGCACAAAGGTCTGGCTTTGTTACCCCCCCTGTTTCCGAGCTTGATTTCAATCCCCCTTTACATACACCAAGTTACCCTGGACGTCACTTTCTGAACCAGCTGTGGAGAACGGTGCAGACAATTGCTGTCAGCTTTGAGAGCATCAGTGACTGGGGTGATGGAGGGAGAAAATGAAATGCTAATGTGTTGAGGTGAAACTCCTTTGGAAGAAGGGGAAAACTTATTTGATGCAGTTTTTCCACTTATACCCACTTTTCTGCAGTGCAGCAGTTCTTTGCTTGGCAGAGTCAGATTGCTATTGCAGGGAAGTTTGTAAGACTTTGAATTATAGTATGCATACTAATAAGAATTTATTGGTTTTTTTCCCTTGAAATGAACAAAAACACTCCCACTTGGTATCTCTGAACTGGAGAAAAGCACACTGGTCCCCTTGTGCTCTCCTCTCCCCTATCTCAACCACTCTTTTGTGCTGTGAGGAGTTGCTGCAAATCTGCTGTGTAGTTCATGCAGCCTGTTCCCCCAGCTGCCAGAAGTGTAACCCATGTCTGTCTTCATGCTGGCAAAGGTGGATCTTTGGAAAACTGGGGAAGATGTGCATGTGGGAAGGAGAAACAGTATATGGTCCTATATTAAGCTATTTAGCTGAGACAGCAGCTGGAAGTCTTGGGAGTGTTTTGAGTGTTGCTTGAAGCTTTTCAGGGCATATAAGGGGGTGTGTGTGTGTGTGTGTGTGTGTGTGCATAATTTACAATCACTGCCAAAGCTTCCCACGAGTTAAGGTCTCTTTTTTAAAGAGAGGTTATTGTATAGGACCAAATTGTGCTTTCGGACTCTGCAGCCTAGCAAAGCATCCATCTTTTCTTGGTTCACGGTCCTGCACAGCATTGCCCTGTAAGCCTGGGCCAGGCTGATAGTAATGCCCATTTTTGGGGGAGGTTCCTCAGCAGGGGAGCTCTTAAGTTCTCAGAGTGCTTGCTGATACCCCTCCCACTCCACAAGTAAGCAGTCTCAGCTGGACTCTCTGTGTCAGTGTCCTTGCCCTGGCTGCTGCATCCGAGCTCTTGGCTTCCTCCCTGCTCCAGCAGCAGCCCAGGACCTATCCCACACAATAGACATCACAGTGCAGCATCTTCGTCCTCCCTCACCGCTCCCAACCTTGAGCCATTTTTGAAGCAATGCTGCAACTGGGGGGAGCACTTCAAAAGTAGCTGTAAAAGCTGCTCTTCAAGTCCATACTTTCATCCAGTGTTGTCAATGGCAGAGTAGAGAGCATGTTTTTCTAAATGTACTGCAAAGATGAGTGTGGTGGGATGCATTCATCAATAAAACTAGCATACTGTCATCTGAGAAGCAATTTGGCACAGGGGAAACCTCTATTTAATGTGTTCTTTTTCACTGTTAACCCTTCATCTCATGAAAGAAAGGTCCAGAGGTGATCATCGAAAAGGTGAAGAGGAAAGGGTGAAGGAAACTTTTTTCCTTCTGTTTTTCCCCAAAGGGAGCAGACAAATTGAGGGAGGAGAAAATGGGTCTGATACTGGTGTGGGATAAAGGCATTGGAAGTTAGGTATCCTGCCTTGTTTGTTTGTTTTTGTGGTTTTAGTAGTTTTTGTTTGGTTTTTGTTTGTTTTCCTTTTGTTTGTTTGTTTGTTATAGCTGCTTTTCATGCTGTGATTGAAAGTTGTCAGGACCCTTTTTTCATCATCTTGCTATTCTCCCTTCCTGGGAGAGAATTGATTTTTGTCTCATTGTAGAGAATTGCACTAAATGGTCTCTTGAGGGGCTTTCTCAGGCCCTGCATATCAAACTCCTGTATAGGTGGTATGTGGTAATTTTTCTTGGCTGCTGTGTTCTCCTGCAGAGCTGTTTACCCTTTACCATAAGCATATGATTTTGTTGCAGTCTGAATGTATTTTGTCCAGACTGAAATGATGGTTAGGAGAGTGAATAAGAGAAAAATCAAACATAAAGTGGGGGAAAAAGAGGCATGCTTTTCCCCAGAACTGGGTAAGAAAGGGTAGCATGAGAAAGATTGATCCCACTAGAAGTGCAGTATTAGCTTTCCTCATGCACTGCTTGTTTTACACCAGCAAGGTGCAGGAAGAATTGGTGCCATATTTCCTGCATATGCCTCAATTTGCCTGCAGCCAGTTTTTGGCTGACCATTTCTTGCCTGTATGTGACTGCATGGAGCAAATAGCACGCTTCTGAGAAGTCAACTTTTCAGTTGCCTTCTCAATTGCAATGGTAGATTTTGTTCCAAAACAACATAGTTTAGATATATGCTAGAAATCCTGTGGTGCAGTCTACTGTGATCTTGGAGATGGATCTCCTCACCCTTTCCCTTCTGTGTGTCTGGATGGCTTTGTTTTCAAACATGCTTGATCTAAAGAGATATGTTAGTCCAACTATCTGAAGTCCAAGTCTGCCATTTGCCTCATGTAACAAACAGCTGGCAACTTGGAAAATGCAAATAAACTTCTTGTCCTTGGATTATGATCTCACCGCTGAATATAACTAGTTGCTTACTGTTAAAACTGAAACTCCAAAGCTGCAAGTCAGGTTATTTTAGAAAGATTAGATACGAGGAAAAAATTCTTTACTGTGAGGGTGGTGAGGCACTGGAACAGGTCACCCAGAGAAGCTGGGGATACCCCATCCCTGGAGGTGTTTAAAGTCAAGTTGGATGGGGCTTTGAGCAACCTGGTCTAGTGAAAGACCTCCATGGCAGGGGGGTTGGAACTAGATGATCTTTAAGGTCTCTTCCAATCCAGGCCATGCTATGATTCTGCTTCCTCTTCCTTCTCCCCCCCACATTTGAAATTGCTTAAGATGGAAGAGGAGGGAACATTATTGACTGATGTGAATAATCAATAAATAAAACCTAATCTGAATTAAGGATGCTTTGCTCTAATTGGCACACACCTCACATAAGCTCATTAAGCTGTATGTTTAAATTTGGCTGGCTCAGGAAGCAATTTTAATCCTTAACTGGCCATTAATTGTTCTGTGACTGTATGGTTGGGATGCACTCCTGATACAGGAGAGAAAGATTCATTAAAGGCTCCCTAGTTGTTTTGTTTTGAAGCTTCAAGGCAGATATGTGTCAGTGTTCCTTAAACCCTTGGGGATGTCGGTGACACGGTGCAGTTCCACAACATAGCAATTTGGTCTTTTGCAGGGCTCTCCATTACTGAATTTGTAGCTTGTGCTTTTTACCTTGCCTCTTCTCGACGAGCTTGCTGCTTGCAGTGGCTGTTGGCCATGGTCTGCTCCATTCAGGTACACCAGATGTTTGCTGTGAAGTAGCTGTGTGAGAAAAGCCTCCATCTTCAGTGGCTAGACTGGTTTTTGTACTGACGATGACTTCATCTTCTGACTATGCAATGTGTCTGCGACTAAGTCTGCTGGAGACACACCTGAGTAACTTCAGTTGTAGAGATTATTAAAGAAAAATGTTCCCCCTCTAGTTATAATAAAACTACTGCCATCCATTTCCTGAGTCTTAGTGTAAAGGTAGTCTCTGAGCGAACTATTATGTTAATTTTTTAAAAAATAATTTCTCCCTTGTTGTTTGACCAGCACTCAATGCCAACATTGGCAGATCAAATTAAGTTCAGAAGACCTAGTTTTGCTGCCTTTTTATGAGGGAAGGAAATGTTATGCTACTCTGTCCTAGAAAGGGAAATCCTCCCTGGATTGAGGCATAAAGACTTGATTCTGTTTAAACATGGCATGTTATAGCAGGAAAGGGCTGGAGTGCCTTGAACTTGCTTGGGTTTAGTCTTTTTACTGTCCAGCCCTGTTTCTGTTAACTTCTTAGAATGGTCTCTGCTGGAGTTCACTTATGTTGGAAGCTGCTGTTTACTTCCCTGATCTTTCTACCTACCTAAGTTGGCGATTGTAAGGTGTAAGGAATTCACAGCAGACTCTTGACTTAGTCTCTTGTTTAGTAAGCAGAAGAGACTTCAAAAATGTCCTGTGAACCTCCAGATTCAGGATTAACTCAATCTGAAATTAAGGTTGCATTACATTACATCCTTGTGGCCACCTGCACTGGGCCAATTTATAGTGTACCTAATTTATAGTGTATGCTTCTACCACTGCTTCTAAAGAAGCATTTCCTGGCTGCTGCCTCCATCTCAGGGCTTGTGGGATCTGGCATCAAATGTTGTTTGTGTTCATTTATAGGGGTAGAAAGGAAAGGTGTGGAGCTCATCCTGAGCTCCTGAGCCAGATGCTTTTGCATGTGGCCTTAGGTGCAAAATCGTGTTTCAGCAAGTTGAATGGAAGGATTAGTAAGAGCCAGCTGTTGGCAGGAAGGCATCTTACTTCAGTGTCATGGCGTGAAATCGATTGGATAAGTATAGCTCTTGCGTCTTACTGGGTAACTCTTCTAAAATGCGTTAATCACTGTGGGAAATCTGGAATCAAATACCAAACACGTTTTTCCTCCGCCTAAACTGGGGAAAATCCTGGAAATTCTTGGGTTTGTTTTTGAGGACTGCTATATGAGATAAATAAGGACCCTGTCATTAAAAATGCAGTAGGTTTCCATCTTGGTTTGTCTTGAGTAGAGCTGCCCAAAATGTCCTGCTTTGGACTCAGAAACACGGCTGCAGTCTTGCTGCATAAAAATCACGCACCTCATAAACGGCAAGATTTTGGAGAATCTGAGGTGTCCTCAGGGAGCTGCTTACTGTAGGAAAATTCACCTTCCTTGTTCACTCACTGCGAGTGTTGTGGGGTGGCTGCTGGCACATGTGAGTTCTGCATTTCTCATGCCTGATAAAATCATACAGCACAGTGTTGCAGAACTGTTGACCTTAGCTAGCAGGCAACGTGACTGCAATTCATTTGGTACTGGCAAGTCTTTTTATAAGAGATTAAAGGACTTTTAAAATGGTTCTTCAGATGCCATTTAGGTAGAATAGGTAATGGTTGTTTTTCCTGGTGTTTTTAGACTATGAATTTGGCAGCATGCTTTCCAAGGTAACTTGTTCTTAAGTCTGTGTGTGAGTGCTCTGTAAGCCAAATATTTTTATATCGTCCATATGAGTAAAGTGAACTTGAATAGGCTGATCACTAAGATATGACTGTGGTAGAGGTAGTGGCTAAGGTGGAAAAGCAGTGGGTCATCAATGTGTGGGCTCTCTTTGAAAGAGCATATTGTTTCTCAGAGTTCTTCCATTGTGCACATTAGGGTGTTTATCTTGGTTTGCAGTCATCAGTGATTTTCTCCTTAAATAAGTGACCAGTAGCTGAGCTGTCGGGCAAATGATTTCATGCCTGCACCACCCAGGCTGGGCACCTAAATAAGAACCAAAAACACAAACCTAGGGCAGCATATTGTGTGACTGCTGCATTTTATAACTGCTGTGAAACAATCACAGTGGGGCTTTTCCTTTCTAAAATGTCAAGACAATAGAGATATTTCTTCTTGAGAAAGAACAAATGGAGGAGGAAGGCTCTAATTGCCCTTTTAAAACAAAATCCCAATCTTGCTGTGCTGCTTCTGGTCTAAAATTAAAATGTTAGATTAATCTTTGAAACAACGCAAGAAATCCCAAGTGATTTTTCTCTATCCACCCAGCACATGCCTGGGTTTCCCACTTGGTTTAGGAGCAAACCTCTCTTAGGGCTGAGCTGAATTTTGTTTGTTGTTGCCATGAGCAATGAGATGGATTCAAAATTGGGGAGGCAAAGGGAGTAGCACACTGATCTCCCTTCTCCTTCTCCAAAACAAATAAAGGTTGGATTTTTATTAAAACCACAGTTAAGTTTTGTTTCTTAAATGAAAACACACGCTTTATTGACTTTTTAAATCAGGTCTAGCCCTTCCGGTCATGTTTTATTATTAAGTGTGCCCTTCTCCTAGTCTCTCTGAAATCACTTGCAAGTGGAGTTTAATAAAGAATATGTTTTGATGTTTTTATAGTAAAGAGGGAGGAGATCATACTCTAGTTGCTCTGCTAATGAGACTCTTCGAGGAAATCTATTCCCAGTGTTCATCTGTTTCAATTACTTCTACAATGGCTGACCTTCCCCTGTGCCTTGGCAGAAGGGCAGCTGCTTCGCCAGCAGGCAGGGGATGAGATGCTGAAGCTGTTCTGATGTTTGTGTTGCTGATTTTGGCAATACCGCTCCTTCCGCCCTCTGCTTTCCTTTAGCAGCTGCCTCTGCTGAATGAGAAAAGCAGCTTTCCCCTGTCCTGCTATGTATGAAGAAGGGAAAATTCATTTTTTGTTTTTATCTTATTTCTGGCTTTACTGAAAATGCCTTTGCTGTCGGAGGGGTGGAGTAGAAACGAACAGGTTTTCATGTTTGAAACATCCAAAAGCAATGGTTTTCTGTTTGTTTTGTAGGAGTTAGTTAAATCCTGTATGTGCCTTTGGAAGAGTGTTCACTGTAACCTCGCTTGCAGGTCTGAGTTAGAGCAGCAGGTGTTAACCACTGTTTTCCCTCCAATGCTTATGCCACTTTGGTTTGCTGGTTTTGGCCACTGTTTCTGCTTGCCAGCATTCCGTAGGTCTCCTCAGCACATTGAGCCAAGTTGTGACTTCAAAAGATGCGTAGGTGGCCGTGCAGTGGGTTACTCAAGCTGCTTTAATTTCTTCACAAATATGTGTGTGCTGGCAAGATGCAAGCTAACTGTCACAGTGGTCTCACAGGACCAAGACTATATGGGACAGCTGACTTCTTATCCTATGAAGTAAGGAACTTCCTGGTGACTAGAAAGACTGCAGTTGTGGAATCTGGAGGAGGCCAGTGGCAGATACTGTGAAATGTCTTCTCCACACCTACTTGCTGCAGAAGAAGCATCGTGTTTTGCTGATGTGAAACTGTGACTTTGTTATTTTGTTTTTGTTTATTTTTTCTCAGCAGACCATCCTTGCTGGGAATCCACAGGAAAAGGGGTGGCTGGAAGTGTCTCACTACCTTATGAAAATATGTCAGTTGTGTCATCTCTACTCTTTCAGCAGGTCGTGCTTTCACAATGAATAGACTTACTTGGGGTGTAGGAGGGCAGATTGGGTGAGGGGTGGTAAAGCTGATTTGACATACTTGAAAATGCTCAAGCAATTTGTTGGAGTCTTTCATGATCAGGTCTGGTGTGACAAAGAATGTCAGGGGAGCCAAGGGGAGAGCAACAGATGCCAAAGTCTGGATTACACATACACACCCCCTACCCTAAAAATAGGGCAACATAAGCAAAGCAATAAACAAAGGACCTGATTTTCTTCTCTTAACTCCTGTGAAAGTAAAGGGTGAAGTTTTAAATATAGCCAGAAAATATGAATGTTTTCTCAATAAGTTTCTCATAAAAATATGAGAATTGTACTTTTTTTTTTTAACTTGACATTGCCCTGAGCTTGGGCAGACACTCACTGCAGGAGATGGGTCAGTTTGGTGGTGCTGAGTCAGGAAAGGCTTGTTGGTAATCTGAAGTCATGACCATATTTATCATGTGAGAAAAGCTTTATAAATTGGGTAGCTTTTATAGTGAATCCTTTCAGCCTTTGGCTACAAGGACAGTGGGAGAGGAGTGAAATGGCTGATTAATGCTAACCATCCAGCTGTTAATGAAGTCTATGCTTAGTTTTTCAAGTTATGCAGAAGAATTTTTAAGTGGGTTGAATCCAGTATTCAAACTTGAATGGGCATGTTTTCAGGCTAAGTGTTGAGTACAGTTGTACTGGAATACCTTATAGCAAAGGTAGGGTGGAAGATCTTTTGTCTTAATTACCTAAACAAGCTAAGGCTGGAATATGTTTTTGCAAGGCGGTGTCATGTTTTGTGGGATTAAGTCTGTAAGCTGGTGTTAGCTGGCTTGCTTTTTTTTTTCCCTAGGAAGCAAGTTGACCACCTCTTCTGGATTGCTAAAGTTATGGACAAAGTGGATCCAAACATGCATAGTGAGCTAATGGGGATAGTTCAGCATCTAATTCTCATTCTCTTGTTCTACAGAATGGCTCTGTGAATTATTCTCTTTTGACAGAGTTGCATGACTTGGAAGTCAACTGAAAACTTGCTGCATCCTTCCTTCAGCAGCTGTTTGTTTCATAGATTGCAACTGAGCAGTCACACTCCTAAAAAAGAAATGATGTTCTGGGAGAGTCTGATGTAAGTGGGAATATGAAGGAAGTCAGCAATGCGGTGCTGGTTATTCAAAGGAGGTGAGATAAGAATTGTTCCAGGCAGCAGTATGGCATATGGGCATTCTCTATATCTTGCCTTTTCCCAAACGTAATGTTTGTACTGCTTTTTATTCTCTCCCTTCTGCTCATATCTGCTCTTGTCTTCCTGTCTGTTGAGAGCCTGTTAGTCATCCTTCAATTCTTGTCTCTTATTTCTCAGGAGTTCAGTAGAGCATACACACACAAGTGATTGATAAGCCTTTAGTTGCAGAACTGCTTTTACTTCCACTACTCTCAGGAGACTGTGGTGTGGTTTTGGGCCAGCCCTGTTCTTGTTCAGACATCTCTTAACATGTCTGTAAGGTGCGCTTTCTTTCCTTTCCCTCTCTCCTGTTTTTCTTGATAGCTGTGTGAGCTCATCTTTTACCACCACCCCCACCACCCTTATCCCTCCTCCCAACACCTAGCGTTACTCGAGAGAATAGAGTTGCAGGAGTTAGAGATTTTTTCTCATCTTTGAGGGTCTCATCTTTGCAGGGAACAAGAATTCTCCACTTGTGCAGTGCAGCAGCTGACCCAGCCTCCCGTCTCCTCTGCCCTGTGTTTATGCTCTGCTGTAGAAGTGGAGCAGTACAACTCAATGACTTCAGTGGCTGAGAGGAGAAGCATGGGGAGTAGGCATGAAATGACTTCAGGGCAGAGTCATAATTTATTTTGCACAATGTGTTGCTGGATTGGAAATGCTACACCTTTTCCTAGTTTTAAGCAATGCTCCTGTCTTTCAGCAGCATCTAAATGGAATGATGTGGTTCCTGCCCGCTTGTAAGTTATGCTTAGTCTTCATAGAGAAGTCACCCAGACATGATGTGATAGATCTATCCCTGTAGGCTAAAGAGCTTACAAAGCACTGTTCCTTGAACACGTGTACAGACTTTGGGCCATGCAGTCCACCCGTCTTCATGTTGCCAGGAGTAAGTCTTCATTGTGGGGATGGCCTAGCCGATGCTGTGGGTGGTTCAGAGAGGACACCTCAGCACTTGCTTCTGCAAAACATTAAACACTAGGGTTGCAAAGGGATGGTTGGTGCCAAATTCTGAACGGTTGAGGTGGGCACTTTGAAGGCTTCCAGAAGACTAGGCCCAGACCTTGAAGAACTGACCAACAAAAAAAATCAGGATTCACTGTCTCGGTAGAAAATAGATAAATCTCTGAAAGGTAGATAATATTTTTTTCTGCAACTTGACAGCATATCAGACTAATGTTTAAACAGTGAAGCTCATGACAGATCCAGCTGCAGCTCCAGTGCAGCTGACTTTGAGGATGTGATGGTGATACATGACAACTGATGATGTGGCCCTGTAAATCTAGTCATAGCAGATGGTTGCCTTACAAACTAGAGTTCTTAATGTATCATTTGAAGATAAAAGCTAAAGCTTTCTCATTGTAGGGGCAAAAGTGAAAGGTTTTGGTGTCAGTTTGGAATAGCTTTCTGCCCAAATGCTGTCTTCAGTGGATAGGAGGATACAAATAAATTAGCACTTTGTGTTTAGGTGGTGTGAACTGTGAACTTTTTCTTCATCTGCTCCCTGGAATCTGCATTAAGGAAAGCATATCTCAGTCTGAAATGAGATGTCTGAGGAAATGTATGTAAGTCTATTTACAGAGGTCCTTTCAGTCTTCAGCAATCGTTTTGGTTCCATCCTCTCCCAAATATGAATTTCCTCTTTTCTCAGTGCTGGCCACAGTGCTCTTTCTACCTCATGAGTTCAAGCCTGACCCTCTTGTTTTTTTATCTTCTTTCGCTGTGGCTGGCCTTCTAAGGCTATACAGACTTTGACTCTTGTAAATGCACTTAGTGCTTCTTTTTCATAGCAAGTGCTCCTTGTAATGTAGTCATCAGCTCAGCACTAGCTCCCTCTTTCCCCCTCCCTCTTCTGTTCCCATTCATTTTGATTATTTCTCTTTTTCTCCTTTGTGCTCCTCTAAATATCTCTGCGACTGAGTGTCCATGAAAGCCTTTGGGTCTCTGTGCTGTACACTGGACTACTGCCTTGTATGCTTCTGCTGGGAAATCCAGATTCTGAGTGGATATCTCTAAGCTTAACAGTCTGAAGAACAAGCTGTTCTTGCTTTTGTTTTTCTGGAAGTTAATATTTTCACTTAAGTAGCCACTGTTTTAGTGAGGTCAGCAAATGCTCAGATTCTTTCTGCTCCCTCCTCAGTAGCATTTAACACTGCTTTCATCTGCTGGCCTTCATTAGTGACGCTGGCCAGAACATAAGCATTGCTTTAAGCTCCTGTCAACCTCCTAGGCCAAACAACCCTGGGGTTTTTTATCTGCTCCTACTCCAAATCTCATTCAATTTCAGACTCAAACTTTTCCTTTCTTTAGAAGATGTCCCTTCAGAATCTGACCAGATTGTCAAAGTGAGCTGTGGCACTGCCCCTTCTCCAGGTTCCTCTGCTCATATTGAAGTAACTTGCTGTCAGTTCTCTGCTGACTGGACTGAGAGGGTCACCAACATTTAGAACAGAACCTGGCTTATAGCCCTGTATTTGGGAACTTGGGAGTTATATCCATGAGTGGTAAATCCACAGGCTGACTTGTCTTTCTCGCTACAAATCTATGAGCAGCCACAGAGACAGCAGTCATCCTTTTGGAGCATAGTGCTGGCCTGTAACGGGTCATGCAGTCAGCAATCTCACTTTAAAGGCCTTTTTTATGGAGATCTATTCACACAGGGTTTACCGCCCCTCTGATGTTAGCCACATGGCCTAGCTCCAGGGACTGCTCTGTAGAGCTGCTCATCATCTGTGCCCCAGCGTGTGTGTACATGTACGTTTCTTCTTCCCAGAAGGAGCTTGATGGGGGCAGAGGTTCTCCACTGTACTTTTGATCTGGGGCTGCTTGAGGACTGGTAGACAAGTTTCAAAGATTTATTCTAAAGCCAGGACAGATGAACAGCCAGTTACTAGCTCACTATCACTGTGATTTTTGTTAATGGTCCTTCGAGTGTTTTCTTCTTAAGTCCCTTATCTCCAAAGCAAAAGTCATTACTTTGTTCCCTGCCTGTTTTCCTCAGTAGCTCCTTTAGCGGTGGTGTCTGTGTAGGCAGGTGATGATATCCCTAAGATCAATGTAAAGGCATCCAGAAATAGCTGATACAGAGCCATCATATGTATTTGACTTTATTTCAGGCCTCTCTTGACTTGAATACTTTCTAAAGCAAAGCCTGCAAATCAAACATGGAGCAGCCTGCAAATCAAACATGGAGCAGCCTAGGCTCAGGCTTTTGAGCTAAGACAGCATAGGAAATATTTACCATTAAGGACCAATGTTTTCAACCTGCGCTATAACTTACCGGTCCTAAATTGGTAGCCTTCTACTAAAAACTTGCACATAAACTGAATGAAATAATTCTGTATGAGAAAATTTATGGGATTTATTTTTATATTTTTTTTGTCATCCCAGGAACTTCTTAGGAAGGGAGCAGGAAGACAATGAAGTCGAGACTTTATAATTATGGTAGTAATTTTAGGAGAGACCTGGATGAATTGGAAGCTTCTCTTTGTTTAGCTAGGAGAACTAAAAAGAAGAACCAGTTCATCATGGCTAGATGCACTTGAAAGTGCACACTAAAAAAAAGGTAAAAGGTTAAGTGAAATAATTTTGTTAATATTGGTTTGTGAAACTGCTGGAAGCATTATTGCTGGGCATTAACCTGATGAATCCTGAACCTCTAGACTCACATGGGGAGAGACTAAAAGCCATAGTTGGTGACCTGCAGGAACTAGCAATGACTTCCCAATTGTTCGGAGGCTATCAAGGAGAAAGTGCTCTTAAGTGGCCACAACACCCACTATCCTGGGAAAGTGGAGAAAGATACAGCAGTGGGTTTGGCTTGCTGCAGCAATCCTGGGATCAAGCTAGGGTCATACTGTGGCATGGCCTACTGCAGCCTCAGATGTTAGTCAGGGACTGATTAAATTAGCCACAAAAGACAGAAGTATGAACAAGAAGTCTACCCAAATGCAAGCTTGAGTACAGCAGGTGTAAAGTTTTTAGTCTGAGACCCAAACTTGTAGCACAAATCATGGAGGCATGCTGGAATTGCTCATGGATTGAATCTGTCCTTACTGCAGAACTACCAACAGGCTGGATGTGGTCCTCATTGCTGACATGTCTGTTTGTAGCCCTTCTTTAGAACTTAATGGTATTGATACTTCTTTCCTACTGCCTCTCAAGTGTGTTTTCCATGCTCCTTTTCTACCTTTGGCGGTAGAAAAAGAGCAAAGCTTTCACACTGAAACTCTCTGTGGCCACAATGGGATGTGACTGACATGGGCCTTCCCTTCTGTTAGGTTGCCTCTTCACAAACAGAATTGCCAATAAAGTTCAATCAAGGCAAAGTTGCTTTTTGAATTGAATCCAGATTGTCTTTAGGCCTGTTCTGCCTAGACTTGGAAACTGTGGAATGTTCAATGCAGTATGACTGTCTTCCAGACAGCACTAGGCCAAAGCAAATGAAAAGGTGTGATTGAAAATTGTGAAATGCACATTCATATGTGTGTACGAACGTAAAAGATACTACATTCTTTTTACAGGAAAATTTTCAAGATCGTTTACAAACCAGTGCCTTCTGTGCATGCATTTCCTCTTCCACAAGCTTCAGTGATCTCTGTGTTGTGTTTAGAATTTGAAGACTCACTGTACCAAAAATGTGGATCCAGTCCCTGCCCTGAAAGAAGTCTGTCCAGAGAGACTGGACAGAAAGAGTTGCTGCATGAGCAGAGTGAACCAGGCCAACAGCTGACAAATTATTTGCTTCTCTAGGTGGTTCATCTGTCAATTATGCTCTTTTTTATTGGTGTGGTGATTGGGTTTTTGTCTCCTCAACCTTTCTGTGTTGTGTGGAGCCAGTTGCTGAAATGCTGCCTGTATTAGTACAATCAGCAGTAATCAAAAGGAGTTTACTTATCAGCCTAGGGCATCCTGGACAAGCTAGTCTCTTGTTAGGATGAAAGAGCTGAGGGTAGAGTTTAGTTAGCAAAGATCAGGTATGTCCATGGGAAGCTGACAGTGTTGTAGGGTTCAGACTGGGCCTGTTGGGTGGTTTTGGCAGAGCTGTGCTATTGGTATGAATCGACCATCCATGAATAACCAGAATTGAAATGTGCTATATGTGTCTTACTGCTCAGTCATGAGCCACGTAGTGTTCCAAGGCTCTCACTGCTGTTACTTGTGAGAGATGTGGTAACATTCTGAGCAGGTGTGTTCTTTCTCAACACTGGGTAGGAATCTGGCTTTTATTTAAGTTGGAAGTGCTCATGAGAAGTCCCCCTGGATGTGTCTACTTTCCCTGTCCCTCATTCTGCAGTGAATAATTGGCTGAGATAGGACAGAACTGTGCTCAGCTCTGGCTGGAGCAGGTGGCACCCACTTGTGCATGCTGCAGGATGTTAGTTATGTTCTCCTGACAGTGGCAGTCCCAGCTTTGCCAACATTATTTGACTCTCACACTTGGAAACTAGTGACTCTTTGCTTACATTAGTATATAGTCAAGTTTGAGTTGCAAGTCCGAGGTACCTTTTAGCAAGCCAACTCCAGCTAACAGTTCGGGATTTAATTGGAAGGACAGGTGAACTCTAAAAGTAATATAGCATCTGAAACACAGAACGTCACAAAGTCAGGCCTGTCCTAAAATAAAATGACAGATCATAGCTTTTGTAAGCTGAGGTCTCTGCATGCCTGGCAGCTCAGTATCAGAATCCATGTAGCAGTCTATATGACTGCTGAGCCCTGACAATGACATTTGGGAGTGCGATAGCATGACATAGCATACACTTGTCTGCACAGGTGTCCTCTGAGAGGACAAGGCCATGTCTCTCCTCTGGTATCACTTCCTATCCTAACAAGCATTGAGCAATGTCTTCCTGCATGTCCCATTCCTCTCATGTTAGTTGCTGCTCACCTTCTGCAGTGATTCTTCATCAACAAACTCTAGGTTGATCTTCTAGATAAACATGTGTGCTAATGACACACAAATTAGTGTGGTATTTCAGATGTTAGCTTTTAATTGGAAGTCCCCTCCCAAGTAAGTTTTCAAGTTAAGAGTAAACAGGAATTCCTCCATTTTCTGCATCCCCCCGACAGCATGACTTGTTAGAAGGATTCGATCTGACATATTTTTTTTACATTAAAGGTGCTGACAGGTTATAATACAATCTGTAAATTTTAGCGCTACAATCTCTTGGCTGTGTTGCTGGCAGAGTGCCAGCAGAGGGAACAGAGCAATAGCTTTCATGCTCCATTAGACGTGTCAAGAGGGGAAAATAAAAATGTTGGACAGAAGAAGTCTGATACAGTAGTCTTTCTTCTTTTTTTTTTTTTCTTTTTTAATGTGGCTTTCCCTACTACAGCAATTGAGAGAAATCAGTATTGATCTTGTGTAAATTCAGAAAAACAAAGGAACTACTCCTTCATTCTGAATCATTGTGCTCCACAGTGCAAGAAGTCTGAATTTTGTTGCCATGCTTGGCTGCCTTACCTTGCCCCTAGACTGCAAGGGTTGATACAGAAGTTGAATTTGGAAGTAGTTTTGTCAGGTGGTGGCAGTGGTGGCTACTGCTGAGCTGATGAAAACTGGCAGTAGGCAGCAAAGCTGGCAAAGCCCCCTGTGAGAGAAATTGTGGTTCAGAGTTTCAGCCAGTTTCAGTGACAGCTTAGTCATCATCTAAAGAGAACTTGCTGTGCAAACATTCTGTGTAAATCAAGTTCTCAAACTTTACAAGATACTCCTATTGTAAATGCTCTATCAAGATGGTCACTTACATTTGTTTATCTTCCTTGTAACTTAGGGATTTCTTGGAATGGGTGTAGTGAGAACACTATTATAGAACGGCAGCAGTTTTTTTAAGAATCTGCAAATAATTATGGTTGGTGATATGTGTGTACTGAGCAACTAATACAATGTGCAATAACTGCAGATGCCAGTTAGGGACACACTGAGTGTGCTGCTGTCCCATGCACTGATACCTCAAAAATGGAAATCTAAAAGTGAATTTCAGAAAACTGTTTCCTCGTGAGAAAAAATGAACACAGGTCTTCTAATGCTGCTTTCCTTGAGTTTGCAAAGACATAGTTTCTGTCCACTTAGAAAATAAGAATGTTTCAAATGCCCTCCCGAGTGGGCAGCAGAAACCTCGTATTTTATTAAAAGATAGTGAGACTCGTGCAAGGCTTTTATTTTGTGGTTTTGGGTTGCAGTGTTAAAAATGTATGACACCTTCATTTCTGCCTGTTAATAGGCAGCTGATAGGGCATAGAGTATACACAGTGAGGAGATAAAACCTGAGAATTGAAGCATGTCAGTTAAACTGTTGTGCCTTATTTTAATTCTTACTTAAGGCATCTATAAATTTTAAGGAGGAAAAGGGAAGACTTTGCGCTCATGGTTACTTTCTTCCATTTGAAGCCTTAAGGAAAGCATCCTAGAGACTTGCAGTATTACACACAAATAAAAAGGCTAGAAAGGATGTTTATGTAGTCTATTATCATATAGTTTTAAAACTTCTTAGGATGGGGCAAAGATAAAAAGGTTATGTCTTCTGCTTTCTGAATCAATGTAATGGAAGGGGGTTCCTAGCCAGCGTGCTCACACCTTGTAAATTCTTGATGATGGTCAGCTCTAGCTGATGAAAGCTAAACCTTCCTGAGGTTTAGCTCAAAATCACTCAGGCTGATAGCTCCCCACCCTGTTCCTGTCTTTGCTGAGCTGCTCTGGTTGCTGTCCTGTGGGTGCCTGGTGCCACCACACCTGGCTCCTGTTTGTGAAGGCTTCCTCCTGCTTCCCAGAGAGAGGGCAAGGTGGCAGCTGCTCTGGCCTCACACCAAATGTGAGGCCAGAGCACACATTGGCTCCCACTCTGCTAAAGACGTTACAGACATCAGGCCAGAACAACACAGGTATTCAAAAGAATTTGCCACTTAGTGTGATTCTAATAGCTAGTATTTTTCTTCAGTGATTGTGATAACTTCTGAACATCTCTAATTTTCAGTCATATGAAATTGTGAATTACTTCTGAACTGAAAGTTTTATGACTTGTGAATTGGAGATTCACTGTTGGCCATGTCTAACTAGAAGTACTGAGACACAAGCTTGTTTAAACTGGTAAACATAGCTGCTGCCTTACCAATTGGTGACATTAGTTCCCTCTGGATATTCCCTGTTGGCCTGCAAATCAGTGCCAAGGTATATAGAATGACTCACTCCTTGTAGCGCTTCCAAGATGGAAATTCTTAAGTCTAAGCTTGGAGGTGACAATAGTAATATTTTTCACTTGTTAGGCAGGGGTTGGGGTGAGCCCAAAGGGGCCACATCTATATCCAGTAACTCCCTAGCCAGCAACTACCTTTTGTTTATTGAGTGGATTTTTGTGGGGCTGGCTTTCTGTTTGGGAAGTTTGGTTAGACAGTCTTGTAGTTTTAGGGAGGTTCTTATGTTGCACTTCAGCAGAAAGCTCCTACTGTGAAGGAGCTTGGGCTGACTCTGCATAACGTGACGAGTCTCCTACACAGCATCCTCCCACAGCCTGTCAAGCTGACAGCACAACCCTGGCACTCCGCGTAGCAGTGGTGAGAGTGCTGGGAGCTATTGGCTATCATGATTATGAAGCTAGGAATCTCCTCCTCTCTTCCTGAGGGCTGTGTAACACAAGAGCAAGACTTTTTAATTAGCACAACAATCCGAAGTGAGCAAAAGAGCAGAGCTCAGCTAAAACAGTGTTCTCAGCTGTTTGGGCGAGCAGATAATGTGAAATCTGGCATGTTAACTTTATGTTGGCCTTTGACTGATCTGACATGAGAGGCATAAAACCAAACAGGACAGTGGTGCTTTCCCAGGAGAAATTTGTGTTACAAATGAGATTCTCCCTTCTGTGAACTGGCTTTTTGATATCTATGATGCCTAGTTTGTCTTGAATGCCTCGCCACTCTTTCAGTATACTTCAGGTACTCTTAGTATCAGGATTTTCCAGATCTCTTTCTTTCTCAGACAAGCAGGTGATTCATAGCTACAGCCTTTTGTTTTTCCCCATTTTTTTCTTAAACTTTCAGACCTGTATCTGTGTATTAAAAGAGGGACACTAAGGGTTCAAGGTGATTCCTTCCAACTAACATATCTTGATTTGCCATGGTCGAAGGCCTGACTTGTGTGAAATGAACTGATACAGACAAAGGCGAGATGAGCTGTCTTGTGCAGAGTTTTAGCGTGGTGATCTGGATGTTAAATTGCATCCATGCAGAAGGAAAAATTGAAGCTGAGTAGATAAATACAATGTGGATGGGTAAGGAAAAGCCCAGAAAGAAAAATTTCTACCTCTCTATTTTTTTTTTCTCCTCACTGCAGCTCTCTGGATTAATGTGGTGTTAGCTGCTAAGCTAAGGGCAGGTGTCATTAACTTTGAAACTTGTTTAGCCTGTCTCCTTTGATGCTCTGTATCTATCCCTCAGCATGGGAGGAAACATTGGGACCTTTTCAGTTTCTGCAGGAGGTTCCCTGTGCTGATGCTGTACTAAACACAAAGGTTCTACACTTTGGGTTCTTGGCCACCTATAAGCATATCTGTAACACTTAACATAAGCACAAAGCAAACTTCTTTAACCCTGAGAGTGAGTTGTTCTTAATGCTGATCTCTACACTGCAGCTGCAAAACTTTGTTAAGCTGGAAGACTTTAAATAAGGTGTTTGATTAGCTACTATGTTAATGAGTACATGTTAAAATACAGCACAACTTAGTGCTGAGTGTTTATATCCCTCCCAAGAGCATCTTAGCAAGAAGACATATTAGTCACGTCAACTTCTGAGCCATTGTTTTCGTTTTATATGGCTATTTGACTTCACTTTTCATGTCCTTGGAACAGTTTTTTTCTGAAGTTGGAACACATCATCAAATAAAAATTCTTGTCTTGGTCACTATTTGGCTTCTGTTGTGGGAATTTAGTATGGATTTAGTAATGCTGACTGATCTTATTATTAGAGATCTTGCCAATTCCTGATGCTGTCTAGCAATTTAAGAGAGTAAGGTGAGGAAAGACATGGAAACTGGGACACTGGGCTTTTGTCTAGAGAAAGCAGAAGGTGTTTTTAATTCATTCTTGTTTCATACAGGGGGTGATGATGTGAACTGGCTGCTCACAGTAGAACCCCATGAGGAACTCAAGGGTAGTGAAAGGTCTCACAAGAAGACAGAAGAAGTGGAGAGCAGAGGTTACTTGTAGCAGTCCACTCTCTCTGGGCTGTGATGCAGCTTGTACTGAAGGTTGTCCAGCATCAGCTTAAGGAGCACTTGCCTATTGTATTGGGAGGATGCTTCTGTTGAAAGCATTCTTGGAAACAAGCTATGCAGTGTAATGAAAATTAGTCCTAACATATGGCATCTGTTTTTCCTGCCTTTGAACCCTGCAAATCCCTCCTCCTTCCTTTAAAGCTGCTGGGCTTTGCATAACCTCTGATGTATTCTCCAGGTTTTTAGCTTAACTATTCTTATGGGAGCTTAGTCTCTCATGAACAGTAAATTTTTATTTTTAGCACTTCAGGATTCACAGATGAAAAGGACTTTATGTAATTAGCTCTCTTGTGCGGGACACTTTTCTTTAAGGTGTGTTTTCTGGAACTTATAATGGTAGTAAATCAGTCGGTGCACACTAAGGAGTTGCACAGCAGTAAGTTCTGGCCACAGCTTAATTTTTCCAGGTACAGTAAAAGCCATGCCCCAGCACAGTTTGTGCACTTCACTCAGAGCAGGGATCAGGCTGTGAAGGCTGTATGTTCTTTGAGATAGCTGTCTGCCCCTACCCTTCAATAATGTCACTTAACAGGCAAACGTGGTGATGACTCAGTGTTATCTCTTGAGTAACAGGAAAACTGAGATCATGAAGGGAATTCCCAGTGGCATGAATAGTGGGTGTACCCGAGCCTGGCATTGGGAACCTCCGTTCATTGTGACAGGAGATTGCTAGTAACAGAGATGAGGTCTGAACTTGAGCAGTGTCTGTGTTTAGCATCTCAGGAGCAGCTGTGTCAGTCAAACCATGAGCAGCAGTGCCATTGCTTGCTGCTATTACTGGCAGAGCTATGTTTTCTTTCAAAAAAACTTGTTTGGGTAAAAGATTGAGGTCTGTACTGAAGTGTTTGGTATAACTTTGCTGCTGAAATACATGGAGTAACTTGTGCTCCCCAGGAGGCAATATCGATGATTGTAGCTGCCAACACTGATACTAGTTAAGGAGACAAAATGCTTACATGAGGCCTGAAGTAGGTTTAGTAAATAAAGAAAAGGTTTTCTTACATTTGAGCCAGTAAATGTCAGCTTCACTTGCCATGTGTCATGTTTTGTTCTGATATCGTGGAACCTGATCTAATTCTATAATTTCTGAATAATCACTTCCTGTCTGCCACTCCCTTGTTTGTATCATGTGCTCATAGGGAGAAACACTTTTTAAAAAGAAAGTACACCCTCCACTAGCTTACCACACTCACATAATGATGGAGCGTCTTAAAAGTTGCTTGAAGAAAAAAGCCAGGCTTTTTAAGTGGTGTAAAGCATTGGTGGTGTATTTGGGGGGTTTTTTTGCCTGTTTATTTTTCAGTATTGCAGATTGCTACTTGATATTCTAGGAAAAAAGCTTCACAGTCCTGTTAGTGGTCATCTGAGGGCTAGACCCCTCAAGTATGTAGGTGCTGCGAACATTGACAGCTCTTGGGGAGTCGCCTCAGGTGCAAAGTTTGCCCAAGCTGCAGCCTTTAATTAGTTTGTGTACATAATTGATCGTGAAGCCCTAGCCAGTGATGGAGAAAGGAATACAGCATTATAAAAATAATGTTGGGGAAATCATTTAGCCAGTAACTCTACATAGCTGATCCTTCTGCCAGGCTCGCCATGATCCTTTAATCTGCTTTTAAGTAAAACATGTAGTTTTTACTGACAGAAGAGGGATGAGAGTTAAATGCCTCTTGCTTTCTGATGATGGCCAGGAAAAGATATTGCTAGTCTAACATTAAAAGTAAAAAACTATTTTGTTCTCAACTGTAGAAGCCAAGGTAGTGTATGTTGGGCAAGGCTTCATTTCTGTTTTGAGGAAGAGGGGTGGGGACATTGCTCTAATCCTCTTACTTCATGGCTATGGCAGCAAAGGAAACAAGGAGGGTAACTTGCTGCTCTAGCCCGAGTAAGGGCCACCATTGCAGCAGGAGTTATGGGTACCACAAAGTAATGTGCAACACGTGTGTATGTGTGTGAAGACCACAGGGATTTTGCTAAATGTCACACTGAGAACCTGTGAGATACAGTTTTATTATGTAAATATCTACTGTTGTGCTGAAAAAAAGGTGTATTGTGGAGCTTCTTCCTCCACAGAAATGTCCAGCATGTGCTTGGCTCTGTAGGGAGGCTCTGCATGGGCAAATATCAGACAGGCAACCTTCCTCAGACTGACTTTTTTTAGCCCTTCCTTAGCCTGTGGACAGGGACTCAGGATACACCAGCAGCAGCATTCAGCTGGGGGGCAGCTGTGCATTAGGGATGAGGTTGGCATTTTATTCCCTTAGTGGGGAGTTCTTTCTGGCCCCTCTCTGTATCATAGATCAGCTCTGCACTGATTGGCAAAGGGCTGGGCCTCTGCCAGAGCGACTGGGCTCTCAAGAAAAGTAGCATTTGCTTCTGCCCTAGTAATTATTCAGGAAAAAGTTTTACTTTGCACTCCACAGGCAGTTTTACTGTTTTGCAACCTGTCATCAGGAAAGAGGGCTTCCTGGCTTTTGCTTTGTTTATATCTAGAAGCAGCAATGATTTCCATTTGTGAGGTGAGCTGTCATGTCCTCTGAAGGAAGAAGAGTGCCAGCAACTTGGGGAAGTGTTACAGACGCAGTTTGAATTGTAATAGATTGGGTTCTTGACCTTGCTTCTCCTCTGCATTAGGAAACAGAACATTAAATAGATTTATATAATACGTGTTTGCAGCTTTTCTGCTTGGTACCAGCAGCTCTTCGAGGTTGCTCCTCCCTTGTCCCCTGCCACCTGAGGGGCCCTTAATTTTGCATTAATTCTTGGTGCTCCTTTTCAGTGCCATCGTCACCATGTCTGACGCACAGGGTTGCATTGGCCATTGCTGAGGATGATGACTGGCTCAGACCTGCTTCTGCCAGGGCTTGGTGCTGCTCCTTCTCCTTCTGCCCACGGGCTTGCTCCTGCCCGCCCTGGCCTGCTCCAGCCTGGGGAACAGGGGACTGGAAAACATGTCTCTGCAGGGGCAGTACCACCTGTTCCTGTCCCATCTGAACACAGGAGATAAACTGTCTGGGATTCCCACAGCTCTGCAGTCCCACCAGCCAGGAGGGCATCCTGATGCATCTGGGAGACCACAGGTGTAGGCAAGAGCCTGTCAGTGCCGTAAGGCCGGGGCATCCGGGGCAGTGGCTGTGTGGGGCTGATGAGTGAGGGAGCAGCTGTGCAAGCCCTTCACAGGGCTGGCCCACGAGGGGTGTTTATCTTATGACTAATCTGACTCCAGCCAACAAAGCTTGGGAGACTCCCAGAGGTCGGGACTTGAAAGACAAGTGTTGTAATTAATTTCTTATGCCACACTTGTTGTGAAACCTTTTTAATTCCATGATAAGAGGCAGAATCTGGATTTTGTTTACCATCAGCTGGGTTGGAGGCAGGAACCAGAAAAGTGCTTTGTAAAGCACTGCAAATGTTTTTCTCTCCCTCCCCCCCCTTTGCAGGATGTATGTGGTATTATCACACCACAACAGTGAAGCTATAAAAACATTATTGCATCCTTTTTTTTGAAGAGAGAAAACAAAACCTAGAAGAATTTTAACTGCTTAAAAACACATCTTTCTCTGAGAAGGTCTGGTAGGAACTTCAGAACAATCCAAGATAAAGAGTGTGGAAGAGATCACCATTTATTTCTTTGATACTTAAATCTTCATTAATATGTACTTCTGCACAGTTTGGGGATTTCTTTTTTTCTTTTAGTTATCTTTACTGGGAATTTAGAAGAATAAGACACTTCCTAGCTTGCTTGTCTGAACTAGCTTGGGATGAATAAGGTGTTACTCAGCAAAAGAATGCATGAGAAAGAATTACTTCAGAACAGAAAACAGTCTTTCTTCATAGTACTCTTGTACCTCACAGATTTAATGTTTGTAGCAGTTCAGTGTCTCATTTGTCACCTCTGAATAAGCTACTAGTGCTCCCAGCTCTGGAATATCTTTTCCTTCCAAGCAGAAAAACTGCCTGCATGCTACAGAAATATGATTAACCTGACCACACGGTAATAGAGGATTCTTGATAACTGCCAGTTTTAGCTAAGGAGGGTTCATCACTCTAGACTGGAGAGGAGGAGAGCATCTGGCAGAGAAGGCGAGGGTATGTGGCAGAAAGGAGCAGAAGGGAGTGTGTAATACCAGGCTTGAATCAGATTCCCTTGAGCGAGCTACAGTCTTAACTGTGTTAACTGGGTAGTACAGGTTCTGCCTTCCTGGCACGGCTCACCTCTGCTAGCTGTCGAAATGGCCTTCAGTGCCGATGACCTTACTTCTGAACAGAGGAAATGGCTGTTTTAATATCCTGTCATCTATAGGATGATGGTTCTGATCAGTTTCAGTACTGCAGCTCTTCAAAACCTTCTCCTTTCACCTATGGCTGTGTAAATACTCTCCTCATACAAACACACCGCCTTTATATTATGTTGCCTAATGTCGTGCTGCCTTTCCAAGCTTCATTTGCAGCTTCTTCTGAGACTAGTATGAGACAAAAATTTTGTTTCTTGTCAGAGGTGTAAAATTCATATTTTGAATGCATATGATCCTGAGGTGATTTTTTTTCATTACTTGTGGTGTTTTTTTCAAATACTGCAGTTATGAAAAACAGAATGGTATTCTCCTGAACTTGCTCTTTGGTTCAGTCTGTAAATTCTGTTTACATTTCATGCCTTCCACACTTTAGATTTGTGGAAAAAGTAACTATTTTCTGCTACCAGTTTGGAAACAGTTATATTCAATACTTACTTTATAAAATCTATCACTTTTTGTGTCATTTAATGAGATTTTTATTGTAGCTGCAGTGCATAATGAGAGTTATTGCTGTTACTGCTCCCTTCAACTGCTTGATCTTCTGAGTGAATAGAAGAGCGTGTTTGTTCCAGGTCAAAAATGGAGTGGGTGAAACAGAATAATTAATGGTTTGCTTTTTAATAACTTTAAATCTTGACGTTTGTAATCATGACTTGTTGTAGAGATTGCATGCAACTGTAGGTTGGAAAGTGGTGGTTTTGGGGATGATTTTTTTTTTTCTCCCTAGGCATCTTTGATTAGATTGATAGCCCTCCCATTTTGATACCATCAGCTGAGTGAACACAGTTTTTGATGGTTGCTAGGAGTTGTTGTGTACATATAGATTGCTTTGTCAGGCTCTGGCCATCAGGAGAGCTGCTTACAGGTGATGCTATTGCTCTCTGCATGCATCACCAACCCACTACTGCTGCTGGGTGTCCGGTCAGTGCTGACTGGCCTGGGAAACCATCTCACCAATAAAACCTCCAGAGCAGCACCTGTGACCTTGGGATGAACATAATAATGATGGATGGCTGAGATGTGGAAGAAAAACATGACTTTTCCCAACTTCCCACTGACCTACTGCAGGAAATGAGAAGATTAACTAATACTTTAAAAAACCCAAGGAAAACAGCAACGAAGCCAAAGCTCAAACCCTACAATTTTCTAGTGCTGCAAAAACGCAACCTTGGCATAACGTGGTTTGTGGAAAAAAACAAGGGGAGAAGGGCTGTTTCTGTCATGTTTTAGGGTAGAAGTAACATATGAAACCTAGAGGAAAAAACCCCTGACAGTCCTGGGAAACACCAAATTTTACAGGTGAAAGTGTGGATGGAGTCCTCTAGTTAGCTTATGGCTAGTTTGGGGAGCTGGGTTTGGATATTTCTGAGGGCAAGGATAGCTTTGGGAGGTACAGGCCTGAGTGCTTACTTATATTTGGTAGCACCCTTCTCCTCCAAAGGCCTCACTTCTTTCATGGGGCAAACTTGGAGGTCCAGCAACAACTTTTGCTCCATCGCAGCAGTGCTGAGTCAGAAACAAAGGGCCTGCTGCTGGGAAGGGAAGAGGTTCAGCAAGGGAACAGTGGCCTCTGATGACAAGCAGTGAGAAGTGCAGGAGGCCACACCAGCGACGTAGACTTAAGTCCCAAGGAATTGATTGTCTCCATCCTCAAGGCAACTGGCAGAAAAATATTTTTTATACATGTCTGACACCGTAAAGAGCCTGAGGCTAATGCAGTTCAAGTTTTGCTTGCTGTAGCATGTAAAACCAAAGAAAAAAAATAACATTCACTTCCTTGAAAGAAGGTAGGATATTTTAAATTTATAAGTGTTGGAAGTAGAGATGTTAATGTTGGAAATACATTTGTGTTACCCATGTGTGTAACATTATGCATTTGTATTAGATTTTAGTCCTAACCTATGAGTGAACACTTCCTAAGTAGGAAGGCAAATTAATATCTTTAGTACTGAATCACTGTAGAAGGAAGGTTGCCTTTGGCAAAACTGTAGTTTACTAGGCCTAGTTTGTGCTTCCAAAGCCCTGTTAAATGTTATAGATAAACCATAACATTTAAGTAGTCTTAATGTTGATGAGATTGTTTCCAGTTTCTTGTGATACAGTGATATGAAGGGAGAGAAAGGAGTAAGTGCTGTGTGTGGGTCTGTGCTTGTGCGGGATACATTACTTCACTTTTGATGGAATAGCAGCTACAACTACTTTACCTACAGTGTGTTTTTTGGGTTGGTTCACCCAGAGGTTGCTGGCAGCAGTGATTCTGGATTTTTTTTTTAATATTCCTGCAACATATAGAATGCAATGCTAGCATTCAGATAACCTTATTTTTCCCGTTATTAAATACTCCTTGATGAGCAGTGTTGGCACTGATCCTCCCCCCAAGCCAAAGTTCACTTCGTATCTGTTTCCTCTTAAATCCCTTTGCATGTGGTCAGCTTTATAGGTCATAAATGAGAGTCTGCCAGCTTATTTGTTGTCTGATTGTTTTCACAAATGCTTCTGGTGTTGATCTTTCTGAGAAAATAGACACTGATTGCAATTTGTGTCAAACACAGACAGTGTTTTGTAGCTGGGACACAGAATGGTAGAAGGGTTAAACATGACACGTTCCCTTGAAACAGTTTTGACTGCTGCTAATTTGAATGTTCAGTAATGGAGATCTGTTGGATGGAGGGGTTACCCTTCACTATTAATGACTCATTGGCCTCCTTCCCAAGCTGCCTGAAGTGCTGCTCTCCCTAGTGGAAGTAATTTTGTCTTTGAAGTACTTTCCAGAGCTGTCAACTAATGTTCCACAGTTCCCAGAGGAAATAATAAGCCATGAGCGCATGTACACTGAAAATGTAGAGTCTGAAATGAACTGTTCCTATAGGAGCCTGACAGTCTGCTTCTCTGTGGAATTCAGCTTGTTTATACAATCTTATCTGGCTAAGCTTTGGTATTTTATCTGGCAGGCAGTTCCTATGAAAAGCAGCTGTCCAAGCAGTGGGAGTGGTGCTCCTGTTGTTTTTTTCAGAAGGTCTATAATTTCTTGTTTCATGTAAATTAAAGAAATACAATACTCTCTTGGCTACAACCAAATGCTCTAACCAGTTTTCTTTCCCTTATAAATAGCCCTTAAACTCTGCTCTGCTGTTACGTCCTGTATGACTTAATGATAGAATCATAGAATCAAAGAATCAACTGGGTTGGAAAAGACCTCCAAGATCATCAAGTCTAACCCTTGATCCAACACCACCGTGGTTACTAGACCATGGTGCTAAGTGCCACATCCAGTCTCATCTTAAAAACCTCCGGGGATGGTGAATCCATCACCTCTCTGGACAGCCCATTCCAATGTCTGATTACTCTCTCCGTAAAAAATTTCTTCCTCATATCCAACCTAAGCCTCCCCTGTCACAGCTTAAGATCATGCCCTCTTGTCCTACTGCTGGTTGCTTGGGAAGAGACCGATCCCCACCTGGCTACAACCTCCTTTCAGGTAGTTGTAGAGAGCGATAAGGTCTCCCCTGAGCCTCCTCTTCTCCAGGCTAAACAATCCCAGCTCCCTCAGCCTCTCCTCATAGGACTAGTGTTCAAGTCCCTTCCCCAGCCTCATTGCTCTTCTCTGGACCTGCTCCAGCACTTTGACATCCTTCCTGAAATGAGAGGCTCAGAATTGGACAGAGTACTCGAGGTGTGGCCTCACCAGCACTGAGTACAGGGGAAGAATCACTTCCCTGGTCCTGCTGGCCACACTGTTCCTGATCCAGACCAGGATGCCATTGGCCTTCTTGGCCACCTGGGCACACTCCTGGCTCATGTTCAGCCTCCTGTCAATCCGAACTCCCAGGTCCCTTTCTGCCTGGCTGCTCTCCAGCCACTCTGTCCCCAGCCTGTAGCGCTGCATGGGGTTGTTGTGGCCAAAGTGGAGGACCCGACACTTGGCCTTGTTGAACCTCATCCCGTTGGAATCAGACCATCTCTCCAGCTTGCCCAGGTCCTTCTGCAGAGCCCTCCTGCCTTCCAGCTGATCAACACTTCCCCCCAACTTAGTGAAATCTGCACATTTGCTAATGGTACACTCAATCCCCTCATCCAGATCATCAGTAAAGGTATTAAATAGAACTGGGCCCAGCACTGATCCCTGAGGGACACCACTGGTGACCAGCCACCAACTGGATGCAGCACCATTCACCACCACTCTCTGGGCCTGGCCATCTGGCCAGTTCTTAACCCAGCAGAGAGTGCCCCTGTCCAAGCTGCCAGCTTTTTCAGGAGTATACTATGGGAGACGGTGTCAAAGGTTTTGCTGAAATCCAGATAGACCACATCATAGGATTCATGGTGCCCACCAGGAAGGTGTAATGTGTTCTGTGAAGTCACAGGCTGACTACAGAATTGTTAGAAGAGTAACTCAAAGATGTTACCATCTGTGAATTTACAGGTATGTTTTTAACCACCACCACTGTTGTCAAGAAAGTGAGCATAGGTGACTTCCTATGTGAAGAGGTCTGTAGATCTGTAGCATATATCGATCATCTCTAACAGAGAGGTCCTTATGGGCAAGCAGGTAGTGACAAGGCTATTTAAAAAACCAACCAACCAAACAAAAACCTACCGCCAAGCACATATTAACTGAAAGGATGCAGCCAAAATACACAAGGTTTTATGTTCATGGATTGGACTTGATGATCTCAGAGGTCTTTTCTAACCTGGTTGATTCTATGATTCTATGCAGCTCATGCTAGATAATAAAATGTTTCTTAAAACTTACTGAAAGCTGAAGCTTTTTTGGGAAAAGAGTGGCAATAATATTCAGTGTCTGCAGAAGAGTTTGAGGTATTTTTTGTGTAGCTTTGGGTTGCAGGTTCAAGTAAGAGAGAACAGAAAATCTGAGGAGTCCTTCTCCAACTGTGGTAAATTGTGTTCTTCATCTCTTTTACAGGAATAGTGTTTTCAGTGGGAAGTAAATTATGGGCACAAGTAAAATTCAGGTCCAAGTCTCAAAATTTAGTGGCTATGCAGGATTATCTGGCCAGTTCATAGTACATCTTTGTCTGAAAGCACTACATCTTGTAGATGAAAATGGTCCATGTAATCTGCCCCATTCTGAGAAATCCGGGACATATTCAAGACCTAAAAGGTTAATTTTCCCTCTGTCACCTGTATGTAAATAACATTTCATTCCAGCCTCATTTGAGACTTAAGAAGACATGACACTTGGCTTCAAGCACTGTTCAAATGTCCCATTTGATGACACTTCTCAAGGTTGTACACATGCAGAATTTTATAGACCTTTTGCTCCACAAAAGGAGAATTTGATATTGCAACAAATGAAACATGAAAAATGAGCTCTGCCTGGTTCCATATGGTATATACTGGTCTTGCCTGAGACCCAGCATCAAGCACAGTCCATTCCTTTAGCTGAAGTGGCATTCCTACTTGAAATTCAATACAGTGAGAAACTCAAAACCTAACAAGAAGTTGCTGACCTTCATTAAAAGTCATCATAAATTATGCAATGATACAGTTTTCAGTTCAGTCTGACACATGCCACCAGAGCAGCTTAGTACTGGTTGTGGCCACCCCATAGCTGGTTAAAGTGAATGATGTTGTCTGACCTGTCCCAGTTCCCTTGTAAAGAAGGAAGTTTTCTTTTTGCTGTGCTAGGGATTGATGACTTTCTGATGCTACAGAAACAGCTGATGTTAAACTTCACTAGAGATACTTTGCTTTATTCCAACAGCAAGAATAGTGGTTCTAAATACCATCGAGGAGGTAGCTGTTTTGTTCTGCAGGATTTTTTGGTTTGTTTTATTTTTTTTTATTTTAAGGTGATGTCCAATTGAGTATAACTGCCAGTGAGCAGATTATCTAGAATTCACATAATCTAATAATCCCTGTATTGTTAAGGAGCATATATTCTGTACTTGAACTTTTTCTGGAAAATAAAGTTAATTAGTGTTTTTTCTTAAAAGCTCTTCAAATTAGCTCTCATTTCTCCAACCTGTAATAGCTTTCAGCAGTTTTACCTGTTAAAATTAGGACTTCATCTTCCTGGTATGGAATCCTGTTTAGAGTCAGAGTTGGAAACTAATGCTTGGCATTGTTTTAAAAACAGAAACTTCAGTCATCAACAGGACATGGACTTCATTTTTTACCATGGTCTAGCCCTGTAATACTAAATTCAAGAATGGTCAGTGGTCCAACACTGAAGGTAGCCTGTATCACTTGTAATGTAATCCTGCTTCTGTCTGGTTCATGTTTGGAGGAAAAAGGTAGCATTTTTTGTGGTAAGATGGGCTTTTTGTTTTAGAGGAGGTGGTTGTCTTGAAGCTGTTCAGAGGTTAGGAATGCTGGCAGTCATCTGGGGGGGCAGGTTACTGGACTGAGCACAGGTGAGGAGGTCACAGGCATAGAACAACTACTTCTTTTGTTCCACTGCCCTGATGCTGGCCCAACCCAAGAAAGCTGATTCAAAAATGACCCGTGTGTCTTAGGAGGACCATCATACTTGTGTGACATTAGTACTTGATCATCACAGACTTGCATGTGAGAATTAACTCTCTGGATTGTTGTTAATTTAAGGGGAAGAAAACTGTAATCAACAGATATTCCCAGATGAACTATTTGGTAAAGCTTTAGCAAGTTTGCCTTAAAGTAATTAAGTATTAATATACTAACATAGAGAGGAAGGGAGATAACAGTTACCTGAGTACTTTCAGGGGACAGATGACTAACCAGGGCATGTGCTCATTTTACCTACAATGCACTGAACTGTACTTGCCTACCTATTTTTCTGAATCTTTAAGGGATGCAGATTTTGGTTTAAGTTTGGTTTGCCAGTGCGGCAGGAAAAAGTCTTAAACACAGAGACCTGTAATGTGTATGTAATTTTAATTGCCATCTTAAACTGAAATTTTGGGGTAAAGGTTCTCTTGGACTCTAAGGCACAGCACTGCTGTTCTTACAGTGCTGTGTTTCAAGTGAGGAAGAACTTATATTCTAAATCTGAATCCCCAAGTTGTTTTATTAGGACTGTCACAGAAATTTATCCGTGAATTGTGAGGGTGAGCAGGGCACAGTGTTTGAGACTGTAGTGATGAAAGACATCTCTTATGGACACATACTTTACAAGGAAAAGGTATTTGTTGTGAACCTTCAGAATCGTCCATCAGAACTAGGTGAATGTAGATGGTGTTCTTCTTGATGAAAGAAAAGGAATAATACCTAGCTTTGGTTCCAGAAGTTGGCTTGTGCATTCAAAAGAGTAGACGCTGCACTGACTGTTCACCAAGTGAACTTGAGAAGGTGCCCCCTCTACAAAGTCACTGTCTTGGCTGTGAATATGCTTCCAGAAACGAGTTGGGAGCTTCTCGCATTTGAGTGATTTTAAGGACTTCCAGTCCTGTGCCTTACCAACCTAAATAACACAGTAAGGCCTGTGTAATTGGTACAGCTCTGAACAGCCTGGGAGGAGAGAGAAGAGGCAAATGTGAAGTTAAACACAACAAATTTGTTCAAGGAGTATCTTTATTTCATGGGAACTTTTCCTTTGGCGCCACCTTCTAGATGCCTTATATGTCCTCAGGGTTATTATAGCCAATGTAGATAAGTTATAGGAGAATGCAGAAATAGTCTTTCTGAAGTCTTCAAAGGACTTTTTCTAGCCCAATAACTGTGTAGGATCATAGAATAAATGAGATTGGAAGGGACCTCTGGAGCCCAGCTAATCTAACACCCTGCTCCACAGAGGCTCAGTTTGATCAGGTTGCTGCTTAGCACATTTTTTTGTGTCCTTTGATTAGTGTAACTTAATGTCATTTAACTGAAGTCTGTCAATAATATGCCTTGAAATTAGACTTGAAAATGAGACTTGCAAGACATAGAAATGCAATTATAAGCTTGTTTTTACTAACAACTTTTTCCCCCTAACCTATGCAAGGTTAATTTATTGGAGAAAAAAAATGCTTAGTGGCAGTTCTGTGAATGTACTTTTGGATTATACTGCTTGTTTTCAACAGTAGAATAAACTGGAAGTCTGTTAGTTTATCTGAAAAGTGTTATCATGCTAAACTCCCCGTGAAATAATTTTTCAGCTAGTGCATGTTTCATGTTTAAACTATGCACAGTATTTTTAATGGGAAATGCAGTGACGCAATTTGTACACTAACAACTTCATGTCTTAAGTGTTTTTTATGCAAAGCACAACATGAGCTTCTTACATGGAATAACTTCTTTTACTTGGATAATTTAAAAGTGATTACTTTGTAATGCACTTGAAATAAGTGCTACAGAGACTAAAATATTTAAACATTTCCTTAAACTGCAGACCCTAGAAAGGCAGCTTTCCCATGGATCTTCCTCTCAAGGGCAGGAGTCCATGTCCATTCTATGATGTTTAGCATACAGACTAGGCAGCAGAGCAGTTTCTCCCTGCATCTCTTTCTGCCAGGCTGCTTGCTTACACAGAACCTTTTGTTATCTGGCACTTTTAGCACTTTTTATTGCTGTCAAGTTCAGCTGAAATGAAGTAAAATATTCCAAAAAGAAAAGTGATGTACCAAGAGATGCATATTAACTAACAAAGGCTAGGCAAAAAACGTATCCAACTACTCTCTTGCACTCTGCTATCATGTTTGTACCTAAGGCCTGCTATCAGTTAAGGCTATGTGTTGAGTATTAAAATGCACCCTAATTCAGACTTTCAGGTTAGGAATACACTCCTTGGCCACTTGAGACGTATGTGTAAAATTAGAATTCAACTCTGAAAATACAGTCTCATGTCTAAGATGGTATATCAGGCCTGCAGCAAGTAATTGCATACTACATAGCTGAAATAGGAGTTCAGAAAAAGAAGGGTTTTTTTCCCCAAAACATGGAAGTGTGAGTAGTAATTATAAACAACTCATTCATTCTGAATGTTGTGCTGATGGACATAAAGTGAAACAAAGGTTAGAATAAGTGGGAGAATTAATTTGGCTTTTATCCCTATTATTAAGAGTGTGCCTTCACTGAACAAAATTTAAGTGTAAAATGCCCTGCAGATTGAATTATTCTGTTTGATTGATATACATTGGTACTGCTTCTCTTTCAGATGAAGTGGACTACAGCAATTTTGGGACCAACACGCTATCAAGGAAGAAGAAGGCTCTGGTGACACTCCGCAATGACAACCTCCGACGGCGTCCTCACATTAACATTAGCATGCCTCATGATTTTAGACCAGTGTCTTCCATAATTGATGTGGACATTCTTCCTGAAACACACAGGAGAGTGAGGCTGTATCGACACGGGTGTGAGAAACCCTTAGGATTTTACATTCGCGATGGCACCAGCGTAAGAGTTACTCCTCATGGACTGGAAAAAGTACCCGGTATCTTCATCTCTCGTATGGTTCCTGGTGGCTTAGCAGAGAGCACAGGCTTGCTGGCTGTGAATGATGAAGTCCTGGAAGTTAATGGCATTGAAGTAGCAGGAAAGACTCTTGACCAAGTCACAGACATGATGATTGCCAACAGCCATAATCTTATTATCACAGTCAAGCCAGCAAACCAGAGGAACAATATTATTCGGAGCAGCAGGATGTCTGGTAGTTCTGGCCAGTCTACAGACAGCACTGCGAGTCACCACAGCTTGCCTACATCCCATGTGCTGCAGAACTTCCACCCTGATGAAATGGAGAGTGATGAAGAGGCTGACATTGTCATTGAGGGTGGTCTGGAGCCACAGCACATTCCTAAACTGCACAGCCTTACTTCCAGTAGCCTCTCTCGAATCAATGGCAGCAGCCTTAGCCACAGACTTCAAAGGGACCTGGTGCTCAACAACAACTCTGGCCGAGAAAGCAATGGCAACATCCACAAATTACTCAGTTCCTTAAAAACTGATCCCCGACACAGTCTGGTTATCCCCAGAGGAGGTATCGAGGAGGATGGAACAGTCATTACGCTTTAGTAGCAACTTCTGCAATTCTCCTTACAGTCTTAAGTGCCAATTGGGACAATTAACTTGTGCAACATGTTATGCACAAAACAGGGAGCTGATATTCTCATAGACCTCACGGGTGCAGAAAATTGTTGCTTTCTAGGAAACGTGGCATCTGGAGTTAGACATAAAGCTGTCATGCACTGCAAAATTTGTCGGGAGAAAGCCAGAGTGCAAAATCTGGTTCATATCCCAGCCCTGAAGTGAGAACACAAATTTGTTTTAGTTGTTATAAATCTAAGCAGTCTTACAGGCTACCCATGGCAATGCTACATACTTGGGTTTGAATACATGGGTGGATGTATTAATACGTGCATGTATACGAATTAGATTTCAATAGTAACAGACATGTCTATTTGAAGTGGAACCTGGTTTTCTTCTAATACTGGCTTAAAGGGGGCGCTTCTTAACAGCCATCCCATCTTCTACTGTTACACACAGCCCTTCTGCTAACTTGTTTACACCATATTTTCAGCCTTATGTCTAATCCAGACGAGCTCTACATAAAAGTAGCTGTTTCCTACTCTGGTGGTAACAACGTTTGGGAGATGCTGCAAATACATTTTCCAAAGGAAACTGTAGATTCTATATATATAAAAATAAGTGGTTTTAGAGGCCCGAGGCGGCCGTGTGTAGGATGTAGCCGTGACTGCTGGGGCACGGTCGCCACCTGCGGGCCAGCGCTGGGAACGCGGGGAGGCACCGACACGGCGGGGTCAGCGCCGCTGTGTGGTGGTGTATTCTTTTCCGATATTTATTAGATAATACCTCTTGTTTTTTTCCCCATCATCTCTCTCTCTTTTTTTTTTTTTTTTCGAAAATCATGGTTCACGTGAATTTTTAAAGATGCAAGCAAGAAAGCAGCAGAAGTGGAAGAGTGTGCTAGGACTGTCCCCTTCACCTCAGAGCTGACACAATCCCTTGTACCTTTGGGGCCACCTAAATCCACAAGGTCTTTCCTTACAAAAGATTCGCTGATTGTCATGCAGAGCTGGAGGGGGATGCTGACTGACTCTCAAACCTAACTGTTATTTTTGGACTCTTCTAGTAATAAAGCTTAACATCTACACAGGATTTCTAGAAACTTAAAATATAGTGGATGTTTGCGATGGTCAGACACCTTTACTGGGTGCTGGCTGTTGGGTGACCAGTGACTGTTGAGTCACAACCTGTCTGCTTCTGAAAATGCCATGAGTCTAAGAAAGTGATTTAATCCAAAATATTTTGTTATATCTCAATCAGTGTAAGAAACAAAATATAAATGTTTTACGATGTATTTTTCTATTTTTAGCTTGTGTCATTTGCTCCTTGTTTTTAACTTTGTAGTACATTAAAGCTTTTTTTATATGGTGGAATAGACATTTCTTAAATATTGTATGGATATGAAAATTCAGAAGTCTTGGTTTGAAGAAATTACATTCCATTTTGGAATCTGTAATGGCTGGAAAAAGGATGTGCGGACTAATTCATTGTTGCTAATTTAGAATACCTGTGGAACAACCAGTCTTCTGCTCATTGTTAAATATCTTTGGGACATTGAACTTAGTTTATTTCTTTTAGATTTGCTTTAAAAGTTTATTTTAAAATTCTTTCACTTACTCTAATTAAATTTTTTCTAGGTATCACAGCAGCTATAGAGCTGTACTTATTTTTACTGGCACAGTAAGAATAGATCATTGATCCTGTTCGTCTTAAAACTGTGTTTGTACTTTACCAAAGGTTTTCATTTTTTAAAAAAATCTGATTATTGGTGCAGTAAAAAAAAAAGAATAGCTGGATATGCTTCAGTCAATCAGACCATCTTACCAGGAAAATTTTGTTACACCTTAAATAAGACTACTTTTATGAATAAGTGATTTGTCTGGCTGAAGTTACTCGTTTCTCCTTATTTAACTGATGACAATGTGACCTATCTGCAATAAAATGTGCACTGTCTTACTTCTAAGCTATATTCTTTCCCTGTGCTCAAGCATTTATGTGGAAGTATATCCCATCCCTGTGAAAACAAGGTATCTGGGTTGGATGGCTCTTCAACTATGTAACCATTTTAGTAATGATTTTCTCTGTATTAGTACAGACTTTGATCTTGCTGCTTGATCTCAGTGATACTGAGTTTCTTTCCATAATGTTTTTTTTCCCCGTACTGCTTTTACTAAAGAGTACTGCTGCACTGATTTCCTTGGGAACCCACTCATAGCAGTTTTCCCAGTACTGCTTTTACTAAAGAGTACTGCTGCACTGATTTCCTTGGGAACCCTCTCATAGCAGGGCTGGCTGCAAACCTCAGGGCTTTGAGGGTTAATTCTGACTCCTCAGAAAAAGCCTAGGATACCTCTGGCTTAGTGATCTGCTGCTGCACTGCACTCCTTTGCCTGGAGCCTTCTGGATGTCACTGTCCAAAGAAACCCTGCGGTACAATCTATTCATCACAGGGGATAGGAAGCATAACTTGTGTTTCACACGCAGGTACTCAAGATGAATTACAAACTGAGAACACCCAAGTATTGATGTGTCAGCTTTAGAGCCAGCACTTTGTGAAGTAACTTTTAAGGCTTGCAGACATTTTGTGCAACGTTTTGGGGTGAGGAGGGGTGGGGGGTGGCAAAAGCAGCTTCTCTTTTGAATGCCCCATACTGATGCCTGAATCTGTGTTATACCAATTATCCTCTCCCAGTGAGCTCCCTTCCCACCTCAGGCCCTTATCAGAGCAATCTGCATGGAAACGCGCCTGAGTTGTTCGGGCTTCACAGACCGGGACCCCTTCGGCTATGAGATTAAATTGCCCAACTGGGCTGTAAAGGTGGGCGGCTGAGGGAACAGAGGCGCTCCAGCCCTCCTTAAAGGGCAAATCCTCCATAAGCGCTCCCGGAGAGGGAGCCACGTTTCTGTCCCAACGCTTCCGAGAGGCGGCGGGGGCAGCAGGGCCTGAGCTTCCAACACTGGCGATCCGTGAACTCAGTCCCGGAGCGGCCGCTTCCCGTCTCCCGGGGCGCAGGGGCCGGGGTTGGGAAGGCGGCTCCGCCCGCCGGGAGCGCGGCTGCGCCGGCCCGCCCCGGTCATGTGAGCGGCGGCGACGGCCCATCCCGGCGGGAGCGGGGGGCGGGATGGCGGCGGCGGCCGGAGAGGGCGACGGGGTTGGAGCCGACCTGCTGGGCGCCTGCCCCGGCGCGGACAGCGGGAACGTGTCCCAGAGCCACAGCAGCGCCTCCGGCCTCGGGGAGCCGGAGGACGAGGACGCCTCGGAGGCGTCGCTGAGCGCCACCGCCGCCGCCTACTCCGCGTACCTGCTCGCCGACCGCAGCCTCTTCAGCGAGCAGGTGGGCGAGGGGCCGGGCCGCCTCGGGGGGGTCCTGCCGAGCTCCCTGGGGACAGGGAGCAGTGGCGGGCCCGGCGGCGGGAAGGGAGGGGGTATCCTGGGAGCGCAGCCCTCCGGAGCTGGGCGCGCTCCCGCTGTGGTGCTGTGCGGGACAGGACGTACCGGTGTGTCGAGTCCCTTGTGCTCAACAAAGACAAGGAGGGGAAAGCTGCGGGATTTCTGTGAGACTCGTTTTAATGTGGACGATGTCTGTACTCGGTAGTGTTATTTCTGAGAATCCGGTTTTCGTGTTTTCGGGTACCTTTAAAGGATTTCTGTTTTGCAGATAGAAAGCTTAGACAAGAGTCTAGAAGACTTACTGACCAGAGTGGATGAATTCGTGGGAATGCTGGACATGGTATGTGTGACTTGCATGTAGTTGCGTTTTTAATTAGTACTTGTGTAAATAAGACATGGAGAGGAAGAAGCCTTCTGTCTAGGTAGGTTCAGTATGAAAACACATTTGGTAATTAGACAGCTTGTGGATAAAACTGCCAAATTTCATGTCAGAGCAAAATACGGCCATACAGCTTTGTGGTCATACAATCATATAATTGTTTAGGTTGGAAAAGACCTCTAAGATAGAGGCCAACTGCTGACCTAGCACTGCCAAGTCCACCATTAAACCATGCCCCTAAGCATCACATCTACACATCTTTTAAATACCTCCAGAGATGATGACTCCACCAACCAGTTCCCTGGGCAGCCTGTTCCAGTGCTTGACAGTCCTTTCAGCAAAGAATTTTTTCCTAGCTGCATATTTACATAGCTTTATTTGTATATTTATCCATGTACCTACAGAGAATCCCATTTTGAATGGTAAAATGACACCTTTGAAAGAACAATATGATATTCTGCTTCTCCTTTAAAATACCTAAAGGTATGCTCCCTGGGTTTTATAATCAGAGTATCTAATCTGAGTTGCCAAACCTCCAAAGCTAGAGGGGAGACCCTCTTATCAGAAAGGCAGCTTTGTTTTTACTTTTGCATTGGGTTAGATAGGGGAACTGAATGTAAAGTTCCTATAAGCTGACACTGGTATACAGGCTGTCTTTTAAAGCGTAGCACATGTAGTTCTGCACAACTCTAAGGGGAACTTCATCCTAGGATTTTTTTATTTTCATAGCAGTAAACCAAGACTTTGTGTCCTGACTTTTTTAACAAACCTGAGGAAAAGTACGGGTAGTAGAATTTAAGTAAAAATTTTAGTTTAATGTGTCTAGTTCTTTAGTATGTCTTGGAAAATGTTCCATCTCAGTTCTAAGGAGATGTAGTAGCCTACTTTTAATATAATTATAAAGGTAAATATTAGCCTATGCAAAATAAATTTTCTTCAAAATTACTTTGAAATGATACAAAAAGTTAGTGTTTTGGTTTTAATCTAGTATTTCTGTACTAATTTTAATCTGGTGGTTTTAAACTCTGAATTTTAATCTGTCAATTGGAGCACAGTTCTAGTTTCCAGAATGAAATCTATTAAACACTTTGTTTTATTCACTGATTTTTGTATTATTTCTTTGAATTGTTTTTAGATTCGAAGTGATTCCTCTCAAGTTGTCAATGAAAGTATACCTCAAATTTACACAAAAGCAATAGAAATGAGGCAGATATATAGGAAGATTGACAAACTAGAGGTAGGTATTTGATATCTCTAGATGCATTCTGTTTCCTAACAGAAGGGGGGGAGAATCAATGATGTGCCATGTCTGTGTGTGTTCATGCATGCATGTGGAGTGGGCTCAGTTTTGTTCTCCATGTCCAATCTGGGTTCAATACTTCAGGGTTAATAACAAGAACACAATTTATTAATAATTTCTGGACGCTGTAAGCATTCTAAACATTTTTGGATTTTTTTTAACATCTTTTTTTGAAACATCTATTTAAAGAAAAAAAGGATTTTTGTTTATTGACTGCTCAAAGCAAGGCAGTTTTTATAGTCTTTCAAAGTTACTGTCCTCAGAGACAAATAGAATGAGAGGTCTATTGATTTCTGATAAAGCTTCAGAATTGTGATACAGATCCTTGGTCTTTCTTTTACTAGTAGTAAGTCTAGATTCTAAGAAGTCCAAATGAGTTACTTGACAGGTAAATAGAAAGACTGATTGTTTTATTAGATTTAACCTGGTGTTCAGCCTTTTAAGTGTCTCAAGTAATTTTTAGCAATAAAATGGACTTGTAGGTGGAAGGGAGCATGAAGTTCTTGACTCCTCATTTAAGTAATGGATCATTCACCACTCTTGTGCGATACATAATCCTGTTTTGTTAGTGAAAAAGTCATATTTCTGTTGGTTTTCTTTCACACTAGGCTTTTGTGAAAATGATTGGAAATAGCGTAGCTGGACTGGAAGAACGGGTCATAAAGGCAGAAACAGACCTTGGAGCTTTTCCAAGCACATTCAAGAAAATCTTGCACACAATCAGCATACCATCCTTCCTTAATGTAAGTAAACTTTAGTTACCGCATGACCAGCTTAGTTGCTCTGCTGACTAAAGTAGATTATTAAATTAATAGTAAGTTTGTTACATATGCATCTGAATTTAACTTTTATACACTTCATTAGGATTTTTACAAAGTTTTCAGGCTTAATTAAAAGAAAAAAACCACAGCCAAACTTAAAAATCACAATTCCTTACAAGGATTTGTGTAACTTAGCAAAACAAGTCTGAGACACAAAGAAATGAACGTGAAGGGCACAAACAAGCACATAATGCACAAGCCTTTATACTGAAGCACCCCTGATCTCTGATGATATGCAAAGCAAGTAGGAAGAGCCTGTACAGGCAAGACTGTTAAAGGATAGTTAGTTAATTTCTCATCTCATTCCTTCATTTTCCTTGATGTTTAAGTTTAGAGTGCTGTCATTTTTTTCTTTTCAAAAAAAAACCAACACAAAGCTGCTATTTATAGGCCAGTTACAAAAACAAACAACTACATAAGTGGCCTTCAAGAATATTCAACAGTATTTTCCATTTGTTTTTTTTTTTTTTTCCTAAAAACAGTTATCAACCAAGGAAATATAATCTTCAATTGAAAAGTTTGGTAGTTCTAAGAAAGTGCCTTCTTTTTCAGTGTTGCATGGGAACACTTCATCAGCTTAGTTGTTTTTTTCACAATTAATAACGAGAAAACTCTTAAGAAGTGTCAGCAAGCTGAACCTGTCATGTCCAGTGGTTTCTTAGTTTGAGTATGGATAGCAATAAAAAAACACTCAGAACTTATTGGCATTAATTGATTAGCTAAAAGGCAGGTTACTGTTCTGCAGTGCTACTGGATATTGCATAGTAAAATACCTACTTTCACTAGTAAACACAAGCATATCGGAATGAAAATGCCTATAGAGATTTCTCCTCATGGTTTGGAAAAGAAGGCTTTTCTCATGTCATGATTTTCATTGTAGCTGTAGTTTGTATTTTCCAGATGCAGTTTTAATTTAGTCAAGGTCCCCCCCCTTTCCCTTTAAATGTATCTGTTTCTTTATAAAAAGGATATATTTTGTATTTCTCAAGCTGTGTATTTGTAATCTCACTTTCAGATTTTGCCCAGAGTTCTTCCCTTGTGAATACCAGTCAGTGTAAAGTACAGTACTATAAGACTTCTGGTATCACTAAGGATGTAGACTCTGAAAAGATAAAAAAGTTTGCTAAGCAGCTGCAAAAATAACTAATCATAAATGTGTGCTTAGGCAACTGTGGGTACTGTGCCTGTCTATGAATTTCCTCACTGGATTGAAATTATCCCCTTCTTGCACATAGGCAAATATAACACCTCTTAAATCAGTGGATTGCAGAAGACCTGTGCCCTTAGTTTCCCTTTCTTGCAAGGTGTTTTCTCATAGGACAGTACAGGATAGGAGATGATTCTAAAAATCAGAACTTTGATTTCAGAGGTTGCTTTTGCATTTGGAAAAATTTGTGATGTTGAGAACACTGATTATATCTACTATTTATAGATCAGATCTTTGTTTATATTTTTTAAGTTCATCACAACTCAAATGCCAAAACAAACTTAGAGAAATTAATATTATTGTAAAGTTAACAAAATATAATTTAATAAATCAGCAATTTTGTATATAACAGGAGTTTATGTACTTATTTCATATGGAGTACAAGTATACAGTTCAACTGAATATTCCATTTGCTGTTTTGTAGGTATGCTTATTTATATCATCATCTTGGTATTGCCAAAGCATTCCAAACTCCAAGTATGCTAATAATATTTGGTATGCTTTTAACTTTATTGTTGGTGAAGACTCTAATAAATCTTGATTTCAAACATTCTATTTAAGGCCATTTATTGAAAACATACACTGGGTCTGTGTTGTGTTGCAGCATTATTTATACGCAGCAAGACTGATGCAGTAATGAGTAGTGGTCCTTGTCTCCTTAAATGAGCCATTTGGTATAGCAAAACCATGTACGGTTAATATTTAAAAGAAACATGTACACTTTTCCTGAAAAACAGTGTAGCAGCTCTTTTCCAGTCCACTACCAGATTATTTTTAGCTGTGTGTCATATGAAGAAGCTCAACAGGAGCAGCAGCCTTCTTGACAGCAACATCTACTAGGTGTATTTCTATATGAAGACTTTTTTAACTAACTAAATGAGAACATAGGCCTAGGGTTGACTCAAAAGAAGCCGCTGCGGAGAACTCGAAGGTTGGAGCAGAAAAGGTAAAGGTATTTGGCTTTGAGAGGATGAAGATTTCAACAACTATACCATCAGCTGAATGGTACAGTTTGGCTCCTGCAACACTGGCATATCATACACCTTCCAGGACTGAGTCTGTTTAGGTGCTGGAATGGCAAGCATTAAAACCTGCATTTCTTCAATAACATTAAGAATATGCCAGACTCATCTGAGCTATGGTTAAGAATTCACTTGATTAAGGAGATACACCTTAAGAACTTCTGTTGTTTTGCATTTTAGTTCTGTAGGCTTTGTTTTAAAATACTTTTTTAAAAAGGCAAAAAATAAACCTGTCTGATTTTCAGAAATCGTCTTCCTCGCGACAACAACAGACGCTCTATGAACCTCCGGTCCTCTTCAAGACTGAAGACTATTTTCCATGTCTTAATGAAGCACCTTATTGATGATTTTTGCTTTGGGATTGATATGAATCAGCCAGAATAGAGGCAGCCAAGTGAACAAAAGAAATGCTAACCTCAAAACAGCGGCATTTCTGGGCACTATTGATGACATATTGCCATTCTGGTTCTCATTGTCTTCCTTCAGACAGTATTTTCAGGTAATCTTTGTTTGTGTTCATTATTTCAAAAATCTTCCTAAAACACCGTATAAATTTTCAGATTATTTTGGGGAGAGAATTTAAGAATACTTTGCCATTAAATTTTTTTTATAGGAAAATAACAGGAAACGTACTTTTATATATAAATTCTTTAACACGTAAATGTTTGTGCTGCTGCAAGTGTAAATAGCTATACCACAAGGATGGTTGTTATTTTGGGTTTTTTTCTTAATGTAATGATGGAGGTGAAAGAAAAACTATGCATAAAACCATCTACTCCAAGGTTTGAGGCCTGGTCCCTGCAGTTTGTACAGAGAAATGTACCACATTGGGGTATACTAGTTGCAAGGGGAGGAAGGGGAAGCTCATCAGGGACATGACTGGATCACAGAATTGTAGGATCAGCTGGGTTGGAAAGGACCTCCGAGATCATTAAGTCCAACTCTTGATCCACATGACCTAGTCCCAGTTCACAAAGCAAACATCCTGCTCCCACTGACGATCCTCAGATCACAGTGACCAAGCCTCTAATTAGTGCATCATTGTGTTGTTCGATGTGTAGCCAGGTGGACATGAGATAGGTACATCTCTATCTATAGATACATGTAAAACAAACATGCTGAAAACTTGAGGCAGGGATGTGCCTGACTGAGCCTTAGTCAGGCACCTCACCAGACTGTTTTCTTTTCCCTCACAACTCTCCATGTGGTTACTGGGACTTGCTGATTGCAATTTATATTGTCAATAAACTAATAGCTGTCTAAACCCTGTTGTGGTCTTGCATTTCACCGGACAGTATTGGATGGTCCCTTTCTTTCTGAGAACCTTTTTGCATACAGCCTCATATAATACCTAGCAGGTGTTAATCATAAATGGTCACTAGAAATACCCAAAATTCAGATTTTGGAGGAATAAGGAATGCTTTAGGGAAACAGTATGTCTGCACAGAAAAGGGTATGGATTTGCAGAGCAAGGATTATATATTAATAGATAAGGCTTTGAAAAGCTTATGTTTTTGTGTCCAAACAGCAGAAGGGACTGGGTTGTAAGCAATATCTGAAACAACATTGAGTAAAAATGAAAACAAAGATCATGAAGTCGGAATTAGTAGTCTCCAAAAGCAGTCCTGATGTAAAACTTATCTGAATTTTAACATAAAGAGTCTAGAAAAATAATTGTATGTAAACATGCAGAAAGGAACAGACATGACATTGAAGACGGGCTCCTCTTCCACCTCCCATACTCCTCACTTTCATAAATAATTCACTATTCAGATGTTTCACTGCAGCAACAATTGCATTTCTAAAAGGTATGGTACCTTTCAGTTTATGCATGAATAATGCTTGAAGGTTTATCCCTCAGTGAGATCTAATGAAATTACATACCTCTAACTCAGTGTAGCAACAGAAAGCTACAGTCAAATACTCTCAAGTGCACTAATGCTGGCATGGAAAAAAAAAAGATAACTTTAGAACAGCTTTCTAATTAAATGAATCAACTGCTCAAATAAAAGCTTTGTCCTCTGCTAAGGTGAGCCAAAATGGAGTTGCATTTAAACAGATAATATTTTAAATAATAAAGTTTTCAGTAAGTTTATACAGCTGAGTATTTGTCTTACAATATTGTTCATGTTAATGAGAGAAAAAAATCATACATTCTGAAGTGAGAGTTTATGTTAAACAGCTGTATGAAAAAAAAAGGGCTGTATCTTCAAAGCACACCACAAACAAAAATCATGCAGTTCCTGTAGTTAGTATAGTTCTGTGTGGAAATGGTCCAAAATATTTTTTATTACTGAAAATAATGGACATGGAAGATTCATTAAGAAAATACTATAAAACTACAGACAATAAATAAAGTGTGGCTTTTTTAAATACATGATACAGAATAGCAAGGTCACAGTTCACCTGTGAGCTATAGTCTAGAAAAGTTGTAAAATTAAGGCATCCTCATAACACTGACAAAATGCACACATGCACTCTGCTGTTAGGTTTGTACCACCTTGGCTGTCTCCTTATTCATGATCAGTCTCACAAGCAGGAATTACACAAAAAAATCCCAAGTGTTCACACTGTGTAAAGAAAGACTGTGAATATTCCTTTGTTCTATCTGCTGTAGTTACTTTATATTAGTGTAGAACCAGTAACTATATTGTGAATTAGGCTCAATATTTACTGTTTCTGCCAACTGTAAATAAAATCTAAATCTCAAAATCCACTGATACCAATATTCATAGACCCAGAAATCCATAATTGTGTCTTTCATTGCACAATGTTTGTCTTTCTCCTTTTGCTTGAGTTTCAAGATGCAAGCCAGGAACTGTAGGGCTTTATTAGTGATTTTTAACATGAAGAGGTCTTCAGCTTGAATTGATGTGAAGCAGGATGTGATTACTGTGCTGAGCTGCTAAAGGTTGGTTATCAAGCATATGAAATGAGCTAATGTTTAATATCAGATTATTAAAATCAACACAAATCTTACTTTTCTTCTATGGCATGAAGCAAACATTTTAAAGCAGTCCTAGCAGAAGTAATGGTAAAAGTTTTTATATCCTTATAGTTACATACATTTTAGGCTAATGTTAACTAGCATTAGCCTAATGCTAATTTAAACTAATGCTGCAGCTTTCTAAAAGATACATACATCATTTACGATATATGTAAATATGTAGCAGAAGCTCTATTCACAAGCTGTGCAGATTGGACTGAATGTCAGAAGTCTACATTTTTCATAGCTCCTGGACAAAAATCAACGTCATCTGTCTTATATAAATATTTAGTTATATGATAAACTATGGCTGAAGCAGGCACATAAAGATTGATATTTGTATTTAATTATTTTTGGACTGACATATTTTGTTCCACTTGAGCAGTGCTGCAATAAAGCACAAAGAAATTACAGATGAATGCACATTATGGAAATGAAAAGAAACAGATTTTATGATTTATCTGACCAAAAAATATAATAAATTGTTTAAAGATGCACTAGATTACATTGACATCAAAACCTGTGGCATTTCATTACTCTTGCTGACAATAACTATCAAAGTTAAGGAGTTTTACCTGCACTACTAAGAAATTAGTAGCAAACTTAATTTGGACTCTGTCCTGCACAGGAACTGTTTCCAGATACTAAGCTCATAAGCTGTAGAGAGTGATCCTGAATGAAAGACCTTCCAGAATGAGAAAGAAGAGCTTGCATCTTCATCTATGAAAAGAACTTTATATTTGAAGTTGGTAAATATTTTAAGATTCCCTTAAAAAAAAAAAAAAGAAAAAAAATAGAAAACTTTTTTAAGTGATGACATTTTTAAACTCCCTCAGTTTTCAAAGAAAAGAAAAGAAATCTAGTCTTGGACCAGCTACCAAGAAAATCCTATGTACCCAGACCGAAGCCCTGCCTTGAAAAGCCAAAATCCCTTTCAGATATATCTGTGGTCAAAGAGGATCATAATGGAGGCCAGTAATCTTTCTAGCCACTGCAGCTAAATCCTTCAGGTATCCAGAGTTTTAAACGGCTGGGATTCACATCCCTGTAGAAGCTGAGCTGCTGTGGCAGGCTGTGCTGCAGTGGCAGAGCAGAGGCCTTGTCCACATAGCTGCTTTTGTTGATGCTACTTTAGGCCGATGGGTGGTAGTATAGCCTAAAGGTGGTAGTACAGCTGATCAGCTCCAGCTGATCTCGGAGATTAGGGGAGTTGTCTTCACCTTTTGCTTGGGGTTATCTACTCGCAAACTCTTTCAATGCTGGTCATTTTTATGATTTTGCAAAACAGTGTAAGTAGTATGCAAATGGTACATGATGATCACAGTTTCGAAGGTGCTAAGTAACAAGCAAAGCAAAAAAAAAAAACGGGAACAGAAGGTATTGCTCCTGGGCAGTACAAAACAACACTGGGGAGACAGAATGCAGTCACCTGGAGATACAGAATGTGAAAAAGAGAAATTGAAATAATGCCTTCGGAATTATAGCAGACAAAAGGATATGGTAGGAAAACCGAAATATCCACTGTCTAAAATCCACCTGGAAGACTCCAAATGACATTTAATTTTTGTCAACTTTAATATTGGCTGTACATTATTTGATGGACTATTAAAGTAATAAAAAAAGACATTAAAATTGCATAAGCAGTCATAAAATACGATGTTTTCAGTCCAATGTGCTATCTATAAAGGATCTTGAATAGTCTTTAAAAAAAGTATTTTGAAAATACAGGTAACTAACTGTGCTGACATAAGTAAGAAAAGGAACTGAATGTTAGCAAGGATTTCCTTAGAGGGTTCTGACTGAAAAGACAAAGGAATGAAATTCACGAGGGGAAAAAAGCACTCGCTGAGGGAAGAAGGATAAGTATCCAATTTGATTTATCATCTCCCATGGTTCAGAAGCTGTAGGTTTCTTGAGAATAGTTTAATGCCTACATTATTTAAAAATAAATTGATTGCCATCTGTTCCTTACAGGTGATACCATCAGGAGTTTCTTTACAAGCAAGAGGTCTAGAAAACCACCTTAAAGGAAAAGCAAAAGCAGAAATTCCCACAATCCTAAGACTTTAAAAATGAGGGCTGACACTAAATATGACAGGAGTACCTGAAATGTTTCTCTGAATGTGAGTGAATCTAAAAGGTCTGCAGAGAACTGCAGGATGGCAGAAAAGCTGGTTCTGATTGATTCATACAAAAAAAAAAAAAAAAAAAGAAAAGAAAAAAAGGAATGGTAAGAGCCTTATTCAGGAATGGAAGAGGCAGAAAATAGCATAGCCAGGAGATAAGCCGGGACACATTCTAAGGTGTAAACTTGCAGTGACACAGCATGAACAGATGAGGGCAAGGTCCCTGAACTGGGAAGTCTGACTGAAGATCCACAACATACATGACATACACATGATATTGTTATTTATTCACAGTTTAGGTCCTTGGTTTTTTTTTTTTTTTTTTTTTTTTTTTACTCCAGAGTGCACTATTCCCAAGTACAGTTTTAGGAGGGGCTTTAACTGTGCTTGAACTGTGGACTAGTTCTGGTGTGTGTGTCTGGACTGGGTTGCTGTTATTGCCTCTTATTACTGCCTCTCCTATGAAAGCAGTAGGACTTGCAGGTAGAGTTAGCCAGACCATTGGACTGTTCTGGCTAAAAATCAGTCCTGCCAAGCCAAACAGTCCAACCCCAGTGCTGATGACCTGGCAAAAGGGTGGGGGGTGACACTTCTCTACTCCCAGCCATCCCCCTGAGAGGGCAAGCAAACCACTTTCCCTGGCAGTGTCTCCCCATGTACAGCCTGGGAGATGCCTGCTATGGAATTAGCATCTATTTCCCTCATGTTTCTTTGATTAGCCCTTTCCTCTACAGGAATGGTTTTGCAATTTGTTTGGAAGCATGGAGGGAAAGAAGAAAAAAAAATTAGGCATTGGGAATAGCTTTTTGGTTGTCATTACAGAGATGTCTATGTGCCTGCTCAGATGCTTGCTTCCAGCAATGTTTTATCAACTCGAATACAGTGGCTCAACTGCAAGTGATAAGCAGTGCCCTTATTCTTGGTGTCAGAGGTTGTTGGGAATTTTTTGGAAGTACCGGTAGCATCTAAAATCCAGTATATTATTAAGGGGAAAAATACTAAACAATATAATTGAACAAAAATTGTGTTTTCTTTCTGGATTTATTAGCTTGACTTTTCCTGAGTTTAATTGTGTTTCTGTAGTCAAAGGAAGGAAAACACAAAGCCATAATGCCAGAGAAATCTTGCCTAAGGAAGATCAACTATGATGTTGTTAGCTAACAAGGTAGATGAGCAGTGCTGTTGCAAACTCACTGCATGTACCAGTGAGATAAGTCAAGATTCTGACAAGTGAGTTAGATGAAATTATGAGAAGGATACAGAATCAACAATAGAAAGAGGTCAGCAAAAGCGGGGTTATATGAGACACCACTGCCCATCTCGAATAGCATTCTGGCTCTCATTAGCTCGCACCATGGAACTGCCTCTTTAAGTGGGTGTAAGATGGGTTCTCTTGGCATTGGATATAGCCAAAGACTTGCTCAGGAGTTTAGCTGACATGCTACAACTGCTCTTGGGTATTCATTCTGTGCTGCTGGCCATGCGCTACATTTAGGTCAAGATGAAACTCAATGAAACATTTAGCTTGAACATCAGGTTTCTCCTTACAAATCTGCCTGAACTACAGTGCTGAACTACTTGGTAGGACAGGCATCGCCCCAGGGTAAACCCCAGCACCCTGCAGGAGTACAAAGACTGAACCAAAGCTGTGTGATGAATGCAGATGTGATGGTGCTGGTGTTTATATCTGACTCGAATGGGTCACTAATATGGATATTGCAGGGATTGTGAAAAGCCTGATGTGTCAGGTAGGAAAGCTGCTGGAGAGGAGATGATGGGGGAGTGACATGGAGGGATAGACATAGACCTTCTAACTGCAGTGAATTAGTTCAGTTCAGGGCCACAAAGACAACTAAGGGACTGAAACATTTCCTATGAGGAACATCTGAGAGAACTAGGACTGTTCAGCCTGGAGGAGAGAAGACTGAAGGACAAACTCATCAGTATGTGTAAATACCTGGGAGGAAAGGAGGGAGTGAGGGGAGAAGGACACTGACACTTCTCAGCAGTGCTTGCTGGTAGGACAAGAGGCAATGTGCACAAAAATAAAATCTCCTTGCCAAAGCATCTTCTCTGTTGCATCCCACGTCCGTATTTTTGAACTATGTTCCCACCAGCTTCTTTTAATATCCTCTAATTCTCTTATTGGAGGGCACAATCAACAGTTATGAGCCATCTCTGTTGCTCATCCTCTTCTAGTAATGTCTGTAATTTCCTTTCCATGATCTCTTCCCTTGGCTGAAGAATCGTAGAATGGCCTGGGTTTGAAGTGACTGAAGTTTTGAAGCCTTGTCGTTTTGTGTATGAAGCTTCTATGACCTTGTTGCCTTTCTCTGATCCTTTACCACTTCTGCTGTATTCTATTTGAGGTCAGAAAACTAGGACTACCCACATAATTTAATGCACAAGCAAATCAGAGGTTTAAATAGTACCACAATCTGCCTTTTTCTTGTCTCTTTTCTAATTATTCCCCAATATCAGATGTTCTTTCTTGTCTTCTTCTGAATATTTAAACTCCTGATTTCCAGGACCTACCAAAACTGTGTGATCTCATTCATGAGTAACTGCTCAAATTTAATTTCTGACTCATAAAGTGGTTCATATACAGGGATATTTTAATGTAATGGCTAAATATGTGGCTGTTAAGCAGGAGGTGCTTCCAGTTAGTAGGATGAGGTTTTGCTAAAACAAAGGTTACTGCCTATGTGGATCTTATATAAAAAGTAGTAGATTTCAGCATTATGCACAGAAGTTAAAATACAGATGCTGTGGAAGTCAGTCTATGTGTGAATATGCCACTACTGGAGGTCAACAGCTGATCTAGTTGTCTGACCTCTTTATGTATTTATGCTCACCTGGGCTGTTGTTTAACTTTTGTTGTCACAACTACAGAGCAGTGGTCCTGGAAAAATGGTGTTTAAACTCAACCCAAGGTACTGTGCTGAAGCAGAGAGCCCATGAAGTGTCCTAACAGCATGCTCCAGATACTCTTCAGCCCACTGCAGCCTTGGAGGAGAGAGGTAACATGTTGAGGAACTGACAGAAGCTCTCTTCAGTGTTCCCAAATCCTTTTTTTGTGCCAGAAGACCTTTCAGGGTACACTCTCCTCCCCCTTCTTTCCCTTAACTTCTCTGTACCCAGAGGCTGCGTTTCCTCTTACTTTCTCCATGTCAGGGATGCAGGGGAAGCACTCCAAGCATTTGCACAGGTGGAGAGTGACATTTCTTATGGAGGCTCCTGCTAAAAGCTAGTTGAGAGCAACCATGCTGAAGGTTTTCCTCTGATTGTTTTCTGAAGCCAGAACCCCAGTAGTCTGACCTATGTTGAGGCACATCCAAAATCTGAAGTCGGCACTTCATTGCCCTGTTCTGGTGAGATTTGTGTCCTTGTACTCTCAAACATTTAGATGAGCCTGAAGAATGTCAGCTGGGGAAGGTGCTAGGCCCCTTGAGAGAAAGGTAGTGCCTGTTCAACACTCCTTTGGACAGCAGTATTCCCACAATTTGTCCCCCAAGCTTTTGCTTGGAATCTAGCCCTTAGGACTGTTGTTTGTTCCAACTCCTCCACCTGCTCCCCTCCAGTGGCAGAGGGTTTGAATGGTTGGAACTAGATGATCTTTAAGGTCCTTTCCAACCCAAACCATTCTGTGATTCTGTGATGATGATTAATCACACGCTACTTTTATCTTGCAATGTGTGGGAAGAAGTTAAGTCAATGACTATTCTGCAGTGACAGTCCCCTGTTTTCTTTGTAAGGGTTTTGTGTTTGTGATCAGCTGATAACAGAACAGCGCTGAGAAATGAGGTACTCTTGCTCTTTTTAGCTCAGTTCTTTTAATTTTCTTCAGCATCTGAACATTATGGTCAAACTAAAAAGCAGCATGTTGTCTTGCGAGAAAAATTAACATCTCTAACTGTGTTAAAGTTGAATTTTTTTTGATCTGCTACCCAACCTGGATTACTTCGGAGGTGAAATGGCAATACCAATTTGGGTCTCACAAGCAAAGCCTGGCCAAACTGGAACAGGTTGAATATTCTCAAATATTCTACCACAATTTTTTCTCCCATTTTCCTTTTACAATTTTAAAAATATGCAGTTTTCTAGTTGACTGATAGAGCTTTGGGCATAATTTTACGGCTCACTTATGGTTCTTGTCACTATATATGATGTCATTCATGCGTGATGTATTTATAGTCATATGAATACTGTTGGACCTAGGGTCACTTATTAAGAGTGTCTGGGAAAAACAGATTTGTTACCTTTAGAATTGCTCACAAACTTTTTGTCTGAGTGGTTTGACTTGTGGAGAAACTGCTTAGAGTTGTATGTAGAAGAAGGCTAGGAGACATACACACCTCCTCGGCTGGGCTTACGCGTGACAGTGTTGTCATAGGTCTGTCCTAGTGTCTGCAGACACCTAATTGTATCTGATAGATACCAGTTGATGGAATGAATTAATGATTCAAAACATTAATGATGACAGGCATTTGCATCAACTGGACTCACCAGAGCATGCACATGTGAAAAGGTTCATCTCAAGCCTTCTTAAATGTGTCTAAATCTGCCTGCAACCAGTTGGGGATCTGCATAGGCAGGAGCTGGCTGGCTGTTCCTTCATCACTTGCAGTGTTGCTGGAACAGAAATCTGCAGGCTGAAATCCACAATGCTGCTGAGGCCCCCTCACAAATAGGCACATTGCTGCAGAGCCCTGCTTAGGTGGGCTCCCTTGCCAGATGGAGGGGAATACTCAGCCGTGTGCATGCAGACCTCTGAGAAGACAACAGGTGACCTGAGATCTGCCTGGGGTTCCTTGCTCCATCAAAAAAACATCTGTTCAGTCCTGAGTTTCCACAGATGTAGCCATATATGGATGGCTGGTGAAAGGTCCTGGAGGAACTTTGAAGGCTGTCAGCACATGGCTGTGAAGACTAAGCTGTGCGAGACAGCAGGCAGCAGCAGCACAATCCCAGCTGGGCCCAGAAACCCACACTGCCACTTCCACCACACTGGCCTTGCTGGGTCCACATGCCCTGGGGCAATCTGTGGGGCACCACAGGAATGCCTGTGCCTACCCAGGGCCAGTCACAATGCAAACAGCAGGTCTCACAGGGCAGGCTGGGGTACAGGAAAGAGAAACCGAGATGCAGGAAGCTTCCAGAAGAGACAGGAAAGCAAAGCAGGGGAAGGATGTGGGTTTACATCTGGTGGCATCAGAGGAGGTTATGAGACGGCATGCATTAGGGTCAGTCACATCAAGGTAAAGAGAAGAGGCTGATGTGGGTGGCTAAAATGGATTTGCTTTGTTGGGAGAAAAGGGAAGATAGAATACAAGGAGGAATGTTTTGTCATCCGAATACCACATAGTCAGTTTGACACCAAAACTTTAGCCACAGATTTTCAGGATGCAGATGAAATAGCTCTACTGCAGCTGAATTATTACTAACTCCCTGATTGTAATGATTCAAGCACTTCCTTTCAAACTACATTTTTCCTTCTCATGGGCTCTATATAACCTATTTCCAGAAAAAATATTTATTACAACAGTCTTTACTATTTAAGTGTTACTTTTTCTAGCCAGCTGTTTTTGTTCTGCTTTCCTCTTAGCAGGAAGATGAAACAATTAAAAATTAGTCAGTCTATGTTGTACTTTTTTTTTGCATCTTCTCCAGAAACATTTAGTAGGTGTTGCTATAGGAGGCAGAATGCTGGACTCATCTGACTGTGCAGGGCCTTTCTGTTTCTGTAAGATAGTTTCCAATGCCCACCATTGGATAATACCAATGTCATCCTAGTAATTTCTCTGTGTAAAGGAATCATGCAGTAATTAAACATGCATTTGGTGGTGCTTTGATACGTCATAAAGTAAATGGAAAATCCTGTTTGTTTCCACTCAGATTGATTTGTTTGATACTCCCTGAAACTGGTAAAAGGATATTAATAATTTACAGTTTGCAAACGTCACCAGCAGTGGCTTTTTTATTTAATCACTTTCATTATTTTCAAAGACTTGTTTGCATTCTTGATTATTAGTGTACATATCCTCCAAATTTCCATCTGATAAGATCAGTAATATTCTTTAGTGTGGAAATTTCAGCAGGTGATGTTAAAATGCTAAAAAAGCCCAGCTCCTTCCTTCTTCTTTGCTTCTGTATGTCTCAGCTTACACTGCTTTCCTGTCTTTGATGAGTCATTGCATTTACTTTGTACTGGTACTTTTACATTTCAAGCCTGAGCAGTGATTTTGATTTCCTTGTTTTCTGATCAGAAAAAGCACCACTTTTTCCCCTGTAGGTAACACGGGATTTTTGTCAAATCAGAGAAACCCTATTTTCCAAGTTATGATTGCACAGGATGTTGTGGAAATGTTATGCAGTTGTATCTGGTTGCTTTTGAAGATGCTTGATGCTGTTTCCTAGTAGCAGTCCAGGTCCTAAAGGATATTGCTTTATAGTTCAGCTGAATATTATACAGACCTAAAACATAAACAGTGTAAAATATAACAATCAACTGTGAGAATATAAATGAGCATTTCGAATACCAGAAACTCCCAACTATGCAAATATAAATTCCCTTCTTCTCCTTGTTATGACCATAAGGTGGCACTGGCTATTGCTGAGCACTGATGTATGGCCTAGGAGTAGTACAGCCCAGTGTTTCAAGTTTAGCAGAGCATTTTTAGAGACTAGGGTTCTCAGACTAGCGTTTTTTTCTCAGATGGTTTTTCACTCCTGCAAGCAAATGAAACAGCAGCTTTCACCTTGATAGGGCTCTGATAGAACAAGCTACAGCTCTCCACCCTGCTCCTCAGCCACCTACTGCCACGTGCAGCAAAGGGAGTGGGAAAGGATTTCCTTCTGCATCTTCTCTGACCTGCTTCTCCTGCTCTGCTACCTGCCTTGCTACCAGCAAGGGTAAACATCAGGCAGCTGTGAAGATGAGTGCGTTCTCATGCCCTGCAGTTTCCTCCTCCATGGGTTTCCCCCTTAGTTCTTAGTGATCCCGTCTGTTAGTGACACTCCCTCAGCCTCTGTTCCAGCCCTGCCAGTGAAACAACCTCAGGAGAAGCAGTGTGTTGGTGAAGGGATGTTGTCTTTCCCCACCTGCTGCTGCTACTTGTTTAAAAAAAGCCCCCAAACCCTACATCTTTTTATTTCTGAGAGGTTTTTTTCCTTTGTTCATCATGGAACTCACCTCCAGAGGTGGGTAAAGGATAATTAAAGCCTGGTGAGCCAGCAGATTTGGCACAAAACCAAGTAGAACTTTGAAATTTTGAAAGGCGTTGTGAAAAATTGGGAAGCATTAACCTCAGATGATTTTTCATGGTGATGAAAAGATGAAAGTTGGAAACACGTAACTGAATGATTGTTTGGAGATATGCAGCACTTCTGAAGTTAAATCAAAGTATCCTGTTCACTGTAGTTAAAGTAGTTAATATTTGCCAGATTAGCTTGAGGCGTTTTGATGTAATGTGAAGATAACAGTGGCACAGTGCTTACACAGATAAAATGAGGTGTACGCACATCCAACTCTTTTTACAGAAACACACCATCATCACAGCTCCTCTTTAACCTGCAAAATTTTATTTTACTAATACCTTCTACAGATTGTGTTGCAACAGTGCAGGAAGTGATTCATTTTAGACATAAAAACGTACTTATAGTTCGAAGTGCTTTATGACTTCCTGTTTTAACTTAACGTACAGTAACTGGATAAAACTTCAGCAGCATTTATGTGTATGAATTAGCCTCGTGGGCTATGCCTACTGTGGCAGCAGAATTATTTGTCAACAGAATTTCCTTGCACAGCCTACTCTTATCAGAGGACAGCCGCAATTACTAAGCTAAACTGGTATGTGAAAACATATGGTGTTTTGGAGCTGCTTGGTTACTGTGGAGGATAAATAGCTGCTGACCCTAAACAGGATCTTTTTATGAAAAAAAAAAAAAGAGCGGTGTCCCTGTGCCTTATAAGGCATGGGCAGGCTTATCGCAGCGCTGAAGGAGGGGCAGTAGCGGGTTCATGCTGCTGAGTTTTCTCCGGCAGCGGTCGCAGGCGACTGAAGAAGTTAAACTGAAATTGCAAACGCTTCGTCCCGGCACTTAACGGCGAAACTCAGTCAAGAGAGGAGGCAGCAGGTGAAATTAAAAAAACCCACCACTTGGGCATGGGAAAATCAGGTGAGCATGGGAAAATCGTGCAGTTGGCTGTGTTTTCATACAGTGTCTGTGCCTGGTTTTGTGCTCGGAAAGCATTGCTAAAGCGTTAGTGGCTTTCCTCGGAGAAAGCTGCTTTCGTTTGTGCATGGTACAGTCTGGGAGGAGCTTTCTCTCTGACAAGGAGTTAGATTAAATAAAAACCAAGAAAAACGACCCCCCCTCTCCCCAGCCTGCACAGTGCAGAGGTAGCTGTATTTTATATACAGTTTATATTTTGTAGCTTAAATTACTTTTGCTTTGCTGTGTAAAATATTTATAAGCCCTATAGCTTTAAAAGTACTTCATGTCTAGCTGTCTGACAAAACTTACCAGCCTTGCAGATGGGCAGCAGGATGCTTTGAGATGGAGGAAGCTTTTTATCGCCCTTCATTGTCAGAAGGATTTAGATTTAAGATTTTGTTGCCGTTTAACTGAGGACACCTCAGCTCCTGAGTCTCTCCCCAGCTGTGCACATACCCTTAGAGGTTCTCCCTGCTGTTGCCTATGCTCTTGCTCCTTTTCCCACTGCTACCAGCTGTCTGTGTGCCCTGCTTTGGCAGTCTGGGCTGGGGAATACACCTCCGAAGCTGCCAAGGAGCCAGAAGTATTAAGAAGGGAGGACTTATGCCCCCTGTTTTCTCTTACCTTGTTCTGTTAGAGTCATGAGTGAAAATCTGTGCCAAACTTCTGAAACGGCTATAAAACTGGATGGAGGGGTTTTTTAGTCTTGTGGTTAGGACTTTACTTCTGTGACAAATTAGAGCCTGGTGGCATACTCTCTGTCTGTCCTGTGTGTAAACAGCATGTATGGGACAGGCTCAGCAAAACCTAGTACTCTATACACTCAAAAACAAGGCCTCTTCCAGAGAAAACTGAGGAAAATCTTTGTGTGGGTAACACTTTAGTGGGCCTCAGCATGGGTATGTTGATTTTTTTTTTTCTTTTTCTTTGTTTTTAAAGGTCAGCTTCTTAGATGAGATCAGAACTGACTGCAAATGTGACTGTAAAGGGTTTACTGGTATGACATCCAGTCCAGGCAAAGCACTATGTGACTGCCAGTGAGTTTGGCCCCATGTCCTGGCAGCTGCATATGTTTTAAAGTGGATTGGGATTTAGTAATTAACCTTATAACAATTTAAATAAGTGTAGTTGCTCAGAAGTATCAAGTTCAGCACTTCCTATGCTAGTAGCATAAAAAGTACAAATACCATATAAGCTCCCAATTTCAGAAGGAGTAAAAATCTCCTTTTGTTTTAATACATGCACACTGCTAAAACAGTCATAAGGCAATCACCATCTTTGTTTTTTCCTGTACATTTATTGCTGCACATTAGTTGATTTTTCAAAACTTAGGAGCAGTTACAGATGAGAAACTCCCTTTGCCGAGGCTTGGGGAATGTTTGCATCCCTAAATACTTATACAAATAAAACTTGAGATCTAGGTGCATATTTTGTCACTTGTATCACACTTTTCAAATAAAGATTAAACTGAGTCCAGGTTACTATCTTTGAGCTGTGTGCAATATTTTTAGATGAATCATCAAACTGAGATCCTGTCCTGACAATTGGTTTATTAACTAAATCCCATCCACCCTTTCCAGTGCACTGAAGTCTTCAAATTCCTGTCTGAGATCATTCAGTGTGGTTTGCCTTTGAATGAGGAGAGCAGCTGTTTTACGGAGTACTGCTTCCTCTGTGTTTTGTGTGAAATACCTCACATTTCCACTGTAGTACTCTTGAGGTGCAACATGGGCAAGTTTCTCTATACTAGGATACATGAAAATGAAACAGGTTGGGATCTGTTTAACCTGGAAAGAGAGTCCTTGCTCCTCTCCTGGGTCAGAAAGATTAAGGCAGAGGTTGCCCGAAGTCTAAATTTGAGGATGCTCTAATTCATGTAAAGTGGGATCACTATTTTAAAATAAATGTCTTCAGAGCAGTCTCTTTTTGGTTTTGGTAAACCTGTCTTGAGGTAGAAGTATCACCACACAAAGAAATTCTACTGTTGAAAATCGCAGTTCTTTGATAAATGCTCTGCAATAATGTTGTATTACTAGCTGTTACATTGTATTTGAACCAATGTTCATTGCGAGTAACAGAGCTAGAGACTTAGCGTTGGTATTGCTTCATTGAATAGAGCTCAGTGTTGCAAGATGTTGGTACTTCTGACTCAGCTTTCTTCCTTGGAAGCTGCAGGCTGCTGAAACCAAGTTTGTGCTGAAACCAAGTTAGTACTGAAACTTCCTTGTCAGGTTTAGAAAAATGTCTCCCATCACCGTGAGTCCTGCAAATACTTAAGCCAAACACAGAGACCTCCTCCGCCCTTCCCATGTATTCTCTTTTCAGACAGCATTTGGATTGGTGGGGGGTGCAGGCAGCCCTCCCCACAGGCGCTAGAGAGTCCTAACCAAAAAGACAGGGATAAGTATTTCTGCAGGAAATGAAGGGATGGTGAGCCGGCTGCTCCTCGTTGCCCTGTTGCTGCGAGTGCCGCGTTGGTGGGGCTCTGACCCCCCCTGCAGCTGTGCGGGCCGAAGGCCGGGGTTCTGAGGGCAGCCCTTGCCCCAGAGGGGATATCCATTCGAGCAGCTGCAGCCGATGCTCAGGGAAGCAGCTGGCTGCAAGCTCCACTCCTCCGCTCTGGAGCGCGGGGATTCCTGCTGAGCAGTGGGAGTCTCTGAAAAGGCTGGGAGGGTGGTGGAAAAAGGCTGCTAAAAGTCTCATTTCTTCCACTTCCCCTCTGGCTCAGCCTGGTGGGGGAAGGGAGCTGGCTCCGTTTGGTCCCTAAAAACCCGGTGGAGGTGATGGCGGGGGAATCGCCCTCTTTACTCTGGCAAGTGGCTGCAGACGCTATGAAAGACAAGGACAGGCTCAGTAAATACTGACTATCTTTTTACAGCGTTTGGATTACCTTTTATTTATTTTTTTTTTTTTATTTCTCTCTTCTCTCTCTTTTTCCCCTTCTGAAAATGTGGGTGGGACTCAGAGAAAAGACTGGGAGTTGCCCACTGTTCTACTTGTTGAGTCAGTACAGGAAAAAAAAAGGCTGAGAAAATGTTTTGACAAAAAAAAAAAAAAAAGACAGAAACCAGACTCAGTGCAGTTTTCCACGATGGTTTTAATCTATCTGAGAAGCGTGTGCTGTTTTTTAACTCTCAAGATGCACCTTCAGAGCACAGTAAAAAGGACTGTTGTGTTTCCTTCAGGGAGAGCTACATCTTCAGCTGATCTGAAGCACTAACCTGTACTTCAGCATCTCGGTAGGAGACAGCCGTGGCAGGTCGTAACAAAAGTACAGGCATACTAGAGAAGTGACCTGTTGGCTTTCTGAGAAATGCGATACCCGCAAGCTGCCAAAATGACAAAGTGTTTCGTGCTGGCTGGTTTTACAGGACTGGTGGGAATAGAGAAAATGAATTGGTCTAAACTGCTAACAACTGAGCGCTTGCATTTGGTTACATCGGGACATTTGCAGAACTTGTTGTTGTCTTTTTTTCTTTACGCCAGAGTTGAACTGGAGGTGTGGTGAGAAAAGGGAAAAGGGCCTTTCAAAACCAAGGTTAATTCAATTCATAACCCCACACCTCCAGTTTTTGTGTGTGGAAAACATTGATTACTTGCTTCAAGTTCAATAAATATCAAATAGAGAAAAGTCTGACAGAAATGCATTAGGCTTTGACAAACAATATTCTGAGCCCTATTTTTACATGTCTTTTGAACCACCAGGTTTTGGTGGGGGAAAGGAGGGTAATGGAGCAGTTGTTGCTCCTGTTGACTGCTAGATTAGTACCCTTAGCTCCTCATGTTCAAGTCAGATAATGCCAAAACAAGTGTGAAAGGCTCACGAAGAATTAAGATAGAATGTGTGAGAAAATTCTCTTTTATCAATTTATAGAAACGGCAAGAAAACTTTCGCAGGACAAGGAAACTTACAGAAAAGAATCCTTTATTTGCAGCGCTGGGTGCAGTCCCAAGCCACCCGCCTGGAAAAGCACACCCCTCCAAGAGCCCGTGTCTTTTTTGTACTCTTCAGTTACCCAATATCTTGAATATTCAGCAGGTAACAAGTATTTTACCTTAAAGGGTACTTTTCAAACCGGCGGGTGGGTGTCACCCTCCCACCTGATTGGTTCCTCACTTGATTGGTCCCACCTGATTGGATCAGGGCATACCCCCTGTACAGCTTGATTGATTGGTGACGTACCCCTCTGTACATGTACAGGGGGACCCCCCTGTACACAAAGACACGTGGCCGATGTAAATTTTCCATCTATATATTGTATCCTACCTCGGCCGCAATATTCCCTTGGTGTACAGCCCTGACGGGGCCTTTCACCTTACAATCTTCGCGAGACGCCTGAAATAAAATTAAATGGGAGGTAAGAAGGAAGTCCCAACACCCCGTTTCCCACTTACATAACTTTACTTATAATAAAACCAGATTATTTTATTTCTCATAAATGTGATGGTCTGTAACAACCGAGATACCTGCCAAGGCATCATCTCTTCTTTCTGAATCCTCCAAGAAATCTTTCAAAAAAAAAAAAAAAAAAGTTAAGCATGAAAAAAGCTTTTATTGCTGGGAAGATACAAACTGTTAGTTTTCTGTCAATACAGTTGCAGTGTCTATCTTGACTGGATTTGAATTTGCCTCTGTTGCTGCTCTATGTGCAGGAACAAAAAGTATGAGAAAATGAGTGTTTTGATTTTAACCGTTTTGTTGTTTATGTATCTCAACAGGCCAGAAGGCTATTTCAGATCTCTGTTTTTGTAGAGGCCTTGCTGTTCTCCAAAAGATTAGCTGGAGCATACCTATGTTCTGTTTTTACAGACAGATGTAGGCAAGTTCTGCCCAGTCTGTGAAGGTCTGAATAGCAGGAGCTCTGCCAGAGCTGGGCTTGGTGGCCCTGCAGAGGGGGATGAGGTGAGGCCACGCAGGTAGCCAACCTCCCTGGTGCAAGTAAAGGTGAGAAAATGGGATAGTAGTCTGGGGTCTTGTGTAGGAAGACACTGTGGGCTTGTTTAAGGCCACCACAAACATCATTTAGTATCCCTGGAAGTGTACAAGGTCAGGTTAAACAGGGCTCTGAGCAACCTGGTCTAGTTGCAGATGTCTCTGCTCATTGCAGGGGAGTTGGACTAGATGCTCTTCAAAGGTCCCTTCCAACCCAAATCATTCTATTATTCAGGATTTCATGAAATACATACCTTTTTGCCAAGATTTTGAGTTATGATAACTGGGGTTTAATCTGTTGAGTAGAGGGATGAGAAAGATATGATGTAATCAATAGTAAATATGAGTAAAGAAAGCTCTCTGTGTTTCCCTGCCTGATTTTGGCTACTGGATAGAGGAATTTACACATCAGTGATCAGAAGAAATGTTCATGGCCGTATTTCCATGCCTCAGGGAGGTGTGTAAATAAATATTCTTTGAATGTTGCCTGAGCAATGCTCTTGGATGTCCTTGGCAGAAAAGCATGGTGGCAGGGTATTGAAACTAATGAGATTAAATCTAATTCAGGTATGCCTACCCCAAGCAATGGTAGAACATAAGTGGTAGAGGTATAAGATGACAGAGCATATCCCAGGAGACATGGGATTGTTCTACCTCTTTTCAATTCTTCTTTGCAAAATTCTTCACTTTGTGAAGTCTTTGGTTGGCACCAAACAGCTCACAGTGCTATGTAAAATGAACTTGGCACTGGGTACAAACAAGGTTCTGTCTATGGCTGCCCATCCCATAAGAATATGCAGCATCCAAAATACGAATAGGTGACCTGTAAAAATTACTCCATTTTAATTCAATTACTTGTTTTCAATTACTCAAAACAATTTCTGCTGCTACTCACTAGTGAATATAGTTGCACCTTATTTTCTTCAGAAATTACTGTAATTATAAAGTCTAAACAGATACAATGTTGAGGACAGAAGAAGAGAAGAAATGGAGAAGTTTGCTTGAATTTCTTCTCTTGCATAGTGTGGTTCAACACATGCAGGTCACTTGTGGCTTTGTATTTGGAAGTGTATGTGCCCTAGGAATTGCATGGCAATTAGATTTACAAATAGAAGACCTTATAAATGAGAGAGTCTCCTTAATCTTTTTAAAGGGTTATCAGCATACAGATTAAATGCCTACTAGAGCTGTGTCTGTTGGTGTGTGGCATGATTATAATATTCACCTGTCCTAATTGGCAGAATAGTAATAAAAAATAATATTTTTATTGTCTTTTATGCAAAGCCAAGACTGGCTGCTCTAGATATGATGAGCAGTCAGTTCCCACCTTATGTGAGAAAATCACTCTGTAGTAGTGACTGCTTGTTCTGACTGTTGACTTGTGGATCTGTTTGGAGGAGAGGGGCTATGAGCAGAGGACTTCTCCTCCCACCCTTGCCTCCAGTGAAAGTGAAAACTTGGTTCTGTCAGTGCTCAAGACTGGTGATTAGTGTTGCTTGTTTTTTAAATGCTTATATCATGGAAGGCTCTGCTGCCTCTCAGAGCTGAGCAGCTTCCAGTTTACCAGGTGTTCCTTTTTAATCAGGGCAGTCAATTGCCTAACAGTTTATAAAAGGCCTTAAGTGAGGAAGTAATCAACAGTGTCTATCATAGCAAGAATAGGATTTGCAATCAAAAGGTGACATGACTAATGTCATTGAAACATTATTACAGCGTTGACTTCCTATTCTCATGCCATATACCTCAAATTGGGTAAGGGGGAAAAGAGTGTGTTACATCATATGGCACAGGTAATGCAAGGTTTTTAAGTTGCTAGTTTGCTGTAGACAAAGCCCATATAAAAAAATGAGTGGTGTCCTTGTCCATCAGACTCAATTAACTGAGACATCTTACTGTTGTCCTGAAGCTCACCCCTGTGGTAAGCAGGTGTGTGAACAAAGTTCAGGCAAAACTGAATGCTGAAAAACATCACAGAAACTCCTCCGTTAAAAAGGATCTCCTGAGCTGAAGGGAAAGCTATTTTGAGCAGCAAACATAAGAACGTTCCAGGAAACTACTCCCATTCAAACTTGTTCTAATTATAACTCCCAATTCCTTTAATTCTGATAAGCAATACTTTCTCTTCTAAATTTTAGTAAGTTTATAGCATAATTCAGGTTGTAAGGGAAATAATGTACCAACAATTATGATATCCCTCATAAATGCCTACTGTATGGGATGGAGACATTGCCCCTTTATTGAATTCTTGATTCAAAGGCAAAAAAGGAGCCAAGGAAACCCCACCCAGGATATAATACTTTCTGAACATTGAATGATTTTATCTTTTCTTTCCTCCAAGATTTATATGTGATTTCATTTCTTCTGTGTATTTCCAAGCAGTCAGCCAGTTTTGTTAGAGAGCAGGGAAGTTTGGCACTGAGGGAGATCAGCTTTTATGGTTGAAAGTGATTCATGAATTGGAGTATCAGGTCCATGCTCCCAAATGACGTATTTAGGAATAGCATTAAGGGCCAGTCTTGGGAGATGTTACAGTGCCAAATGTGGGGGCAAGCAAGTGTAGTCAAATAAATGGAGAAAGAAACATGGAACATTCATTCCCTCTGTCACTGCAGAGGCCAACCAGCACAAGACCACCCTGAAGCATTTGTGACTTCAAACCAAAGTGCTGAGTCAAAATGCAGTAGGACATAACTGACTTCTTAACATTCCTCATATCAGTTAAACTATTCTCAGAGTGTAAAAGATTCAGCTAAGGCTAATTTCCAGATAATAACATTGCAAGTGAGGATAAAGATTATTAATAATAAATGTCAGGTCTATTAGAAGAGTCTAGATGAAAATATCATCTTTATAAACTGGGGTGTTTTTTACTCAAGAATTTTGTTTTCATCCAGTCCTTTAGGAGGACTGGAGAAGTTTGTCAAAATAGAGGTATATTCAGTTATCTGGGACAGTAACAAAGGACTTCTTGATGCAATTACTTTACAGTTCCCTAAAGCCTCTAATTACTTTTTCCACAAACCTGTTGGACATATTAAAATCTGTATTTGATGCATTCTTATTTCACACCCCATTTCTGCTCTCAGAGTAGGGTAGAGCAATTCTGCAGAGTTGAGGGGAGACTGAAAAGATTTCAGTATCAAAGCAGAGCTATACCCAGTCTTTAAAAAATTACTTGGTTACCTTTTATGTGTTTTCTATCTACTTTGCATTTGTTTTCTCTCCATGTATTCTAGTGCTTGGCTTCTTTCTGCCTGGATTCTGGGCTGTAAAGAGTGTGGAAGTTACATGCAGTGTCCTGCTATTGTATGAGCACATTTCTAGTTAGTTATTTTGGGGGCAGGATTGAAAGGGGGGGGTCATTATCTCCATTTACCTGTAATGCAAACATTGGGTGAAAAGTTTGAGGCCTCTGTTACAGTTCAAAGAGCAATTGAGACAGACATAATGGTACTCTTCTGTGTAGGATTCTACATGAGGTTTGTTTCATAGAACCATAGAGCAATTTGTGTTGGAAGACATCTTTGAGGGTCATCTAGTCCAACCCTCAGCAATGAGAATTTCTGTTGTGTTGGGATTAAGTAGAGAGGTGCTTGGTGGAATAATTTACTGTTACTGTTTCCCCATACCATCTTGCGGCTCTGCAAGACCAGTGGAGTAGGTCCAATTGACAGCTGCAAAGGTGATGCAGAGCAGCTTGTATTGTGGAATACGTGTTCAGGTAACTCGCTTCTGTTTTGATGTCCAAACTAAAGGAGAAACAGCAGGAGAAGACAGGGTTCAAACAAGAGGCAGGATGGGACTCAGATGTGAAGAGCTCTTCACCCAAGAGAGACTGAGTAGATTGGCATCGGTCAGAAACAGTAAGAATAGAGAAATAAGAATACTCTGAAAAACAAATCTGATGGGAAAAGGCAACCCAGATGCCTCTGCTTAATTTTCAGTGATCACACAAAGTTAATCAATGAATCTGGGAGTCCAAAAGCACAACTGCAAGGTGTTCTCTGTACCACATCATAGCCTGGAAATTTACTGTCACATGCTGTCATTATCTTAGCCAGTGTTGCAGAAGAATACAAAATAGAGGTAAATAATTGAATAATGAGGAGGAAGCAATTGTATCTAACACCTTTAGTTGTTTTACTTATTAAACTCTGTAATGATTCATGACCAAACCTAACTTCCTGGCAGTAGGAAATAATTTTTTTCTAGCAGCTTAAGCAGCTTACATGAAGGGAAAAAAGTACGTCTCCAAAGCTGTTGGGGAAGCTGTTCCCATTTGGGTGGGAGCCCGAAAACTTCCATTAACTCTCACTTTTAATGTCTGGCTTCTCAGTGTATGGAACATTGGTAAACTGGAAAAACTTAACATGCCTCCTGAAACAAATCTGAAATGTATCTGGCGGTTGGGCGTCCCTCTCCACACATCATCAGGCACGGGAGAAGCTGTGCAGAGGGAGGTGGTTAGCACATGAGCTTGAGTCACAGAAGATAAGTATTTAAGTATTTCTATAGCAGCCACTTTGAGGGAAGGGGAAGCTGGAGGTTCTCTAGGGGCAGCATAGCAGTGCCTGCTGTAACTAGAAACAGCTGAGTTTTGTTCATAATTTGTTGATCTATGTAAATAAGAATGTTAGTACAGAGCTGAATTATGAATTATTTCTGTTAATGGATGGACTGACTGTTGATAAAATCTGTATTTCAGTTGACTTTTTTTTTTTTAATTTTAATTTGTTATTGTCATTGAGAGCAAATAATTTGAATAGAAATTTTCATAGTTGCAGGTTGGATTGTTTATCCACTATTGAATGCTGAGCAGATGGGATACTAAGTCTGGGTGATAACAGTCACAAGGTTTAGGATGGTCTCATGACAAAAAATGTAACCTGAAGTATGTGATGCAACTTTCAGAGCTGTGTGTTTCAACTTCTTTGATTTGCAGAGTGTCTTAACATTTCACTGCTGGAAGCATGGACCCGCTCATCAGTGAGTTTAAGTGAACTGGCTGTAGGCTTGCCTTCCTCAGTAATAGGTGTTGTTTCCTCTGTGATACATGTTGTACAAACAGGTTACCCTTATCTACCTCACTGGATGTAGCAGATGAGAGCTTTAGGACTCTGGCCTGACAGAATCAGTGAGCTGCGAGCAATGGTAATAAGAGTGATGGGACAGGCTCATTAGCAAAAGGCGGTGGGGGGAGTGGAGGGGAGGGGATGTGGAGGATGTGCTTGAATACTAGAATGGAGGTGCCTGTTTTGTTTGATGATATGCAACTTGTGATACACAAAATTGAAGGAGAACTGAAGAGGAGGAAGGTGCAGCGGGCAGATCTCATCTCACTCAAAAGGGTTGCTGTGTTATACCAAAAACTTGATACCACAAAAAAAAAGAGCCTGCAAGCATATTGATGGAGAATATGTTAGGTATATGTCCACAATGACACTTTGGTCAGGAAAGAGTCAACCCAACTTCAAACTGTGTTCTAAAGGTTTAACATACTGCAAGGAACAGTAATGGCTTTCCTACGTGCACTGGATATTGAGATTATCTTAGACTGCCGCATTATCCTAATGCTCTTGAGGAAACTAGAGAGAACACCGAGAACAGCTTAAAACATGAGTGTGAGTTGGGTAATCACCTTGGGAAAAAGTTCTGAGAGCAGTATGTGCAAACTGACAGCTCTATTGTGGGGAAAGTGCATCATTACAAACAACAGAAGAGTGTACTTGCTAATAAAGCAGAGAATGATCGATTTTAGTTGTTAGGATTGAGTAGTAAAGAGGAAGTTGAGAAATCTGAGGTTAATAACTGGAAACACTTTCTAGATATGAGGTCTGTTTGGGCTTCAAAAGTGTCTTACAGGGAAAATGATGGCAGTCGTGCAGTTAGGATATTCAGAAATGAAGCTGGTGAATCACTAATAAATGTAAAAACCTGTGTTAGGGTAAAAGGAGAGTTAAATACTTAAAGATTTCTCTTGCCCTGTTCAGAAGTTTCAGCAAGATAAAGTGAAAATTGTTTTGAAGATGCTATCTATACCTCTCTAACTGTCCCAATACCCTGTTTCAGGTTCCAAAATTCTCTTTAGGCAGCAAATTCCACAGAGTGACCAATGGCAGACTTTTTTTTCCCCTCTGAGTCTTGAGAAAAGTCAGCAAAGTCATAAAAGGAGGTAACATGAAATTGCTGTCAAAGTGAATTGCACTGTGACTGATTGCTTGTGCTGCTGAAAGCCTCAAGTTCACCAGGATACAAACAAGATGTTTTAAAACTTTGCTTTTTCAGATGTTTACTGAATACACTCTAGCACAGGGGGAAAAACTCATCCCCAACAGTTGTTTCTTTCCTTAGGATTTGCTGTTTGTGAACAATTATTTGTCTTGAGCCAAATAAAGGTGCATTTTGAGATTTCTATGAATTTGTACTATATAATGAATAAGAAGAATGGTACATGTTTCAAAGTACTTGCATAGTTCTGAACATTTTAGTATCTTCATTTCCTTTAGGTGGTGTCCTGACTAATACAGGTAATTTGTGGACCATAATTTGCATTTTTAATGCATCTCCTTGAAGGAGCTATTTGTCACTTACTCTGAGACTCTGCAGCGATGATGCAGAGCACTGATATCTTAAAATAAGTCAAACTGACTTTTCTTTTGAACTGACAAACTGACTGACTAACCTTAAATCCCCTTGCTGTTGAGGAAAGCAGTAAGGATCACATTTTTCTTCAACCTTTGGTGAGTCTGTACCATCCCAATGGGAGTGTCTGTTAATTTCTGGATGGAAGTCATTAATGGTTTATTTCATCCTACTCCCAGGTAATGAGGGTGGTATTCTTCTGTTCTTCTGTCTAGCCTGCACCAGTGTCTTAGCTACAGGGTATGCTTTTTCTGTCTTCACCAATGTCTGTATTTGACAGAGCTTTCCAATTTTTTTAATGTGATTTCAGCTTCCAAACAATTTGCTGAAGAAGTCTTGAAAGCACACAATGACTGCAGGAAGAAACACGGAGTTCCCCCCTTAAAACTCTGCAAGAAGTTAAACAGAGGAGCCCAACAGTGAGTTCAGTCCTTTCTTTTCTCTAAAGAGATTTGTGACACTTTTATCTGTTAGGTTCGACTGTGCATACAAAAATGCCTTTTGACAAGCTGATACTCAGTGAAGACTTATTGGGTGGAAGGTGTGGGACTCCACTCTTTTGTCCTCTCTTTCTCCATCACATAGGTCTAGCTGGTTATATGGATACATCTGTGGTCACAGCTGTATAAATCTTTCCTGGACCCATTTTCAGATGCCGCTGTGTCGGTCTGCACTGGTATGTCTCCTCTGGTAGTTGCCTAAACCATGCTTCACCACCAGTTTTGTCAGATGATGGATTATCATCTGCAGAAGAATATCCACAGCTGCTGAAATAGTGAGATAAAGAATTTCTTCATGGTAAGAAGTGGTGACTGGTCTAAGATCAATGGAATCAGAAGGAATCAGATCTAATTATCTATCTCCCTGCCCCAAAAGCAAAAGCACAATACATTCTCCATTCTGTCAGGAGGGAAACATCTTACCTCTTCTCCAGTGTTGAAGACTGCACAGCTTCTTGTCAGTCTAACATACAGTGAATCCATCTTCCTGCTCTCTGACTTAAGTCTTTCTTAGACAAATTTGAGTCTGATACTGCTTGTCCTTTTTACTGTAGTTACGGCAACCAGATTAATTCCTTTCACTTTACAGCAACCTTTTTCAAAAAGTAGATTTAAAAATCTTCAATTTTTTCAGGATGATCCTCACAGTGCAAAGGAAATATAACTGAAGGAGTAAATACTGATAAAACTATTCAGAAAATAAATGTCTTCCCATAACAGCTAAACAGTGGCCAGTTTGATCCCTGCAGGTAAAAGATCATTAGGCTTTCTACCATGACTATTCAGACTTTTCTGTGCTGGCTGGCAGGGAGCCAGAGAGGCTGTAGTTTTGCAGAACCTGATTTACTGTCCCAGCATGGTGCTGTACTGTCACACAGATGCACTAGCTCCCACACTCCTAGACCAGTCATCTCTGCCAGGTGTTGTGCTGTACAACACACCGTCTACATGGCATGAGGACATGACTCTGGCAGCAAGTAAAATCTTGGGTTTTTCACTTTTTTTTTCTTGAGACACCATGATAACTGGATGCAGTATTATTAAGAGATGGAATGCCAGTGACTCATCCATGTACCTTTGTAATCTGCTGGGGCTTTTCTTCTGTTCTTCGAAGGCTTGTCTTGTTTCTGTTTTATGTGACGGCTCACAATGAAGAAAAGATTTCATTGACTTGTCAATAGTACTTCTTATGTCTCCGAAGTGCTGTGCTTAGTTTGAACAAGTCAGCCTGTATGAATAGTTCAGATTATTCTATCAAATATGCATTGCTCCACATTTATCTCTAAGCGTGCTATTGCCCTTGCAGGATATTTTTAGATCCTTCAGAAATTCCTCACAGTCTTCTCTGGTTTCAGCTGACTTGCCCTGCCGTGATGAATAACAATAGGAAACCTTTGTTAGGTTGTGGTCTGTAGCTTAACTTGAAAGAATTAAAAGTCACATATTCAGAGACTGGTAAAACTGGTTGATACCAAGAACCAGAAATGCTTTGATATGAATAAAAGACGTGAAATTTAAGAAATCTCGTATTTGTCAAGACAGATTTTGCATATTCCTGAATTCAAAGAAGAACAACTTTTCTTTAGGTGCATCTGATACCTTTGTTGATATGTATTTGGTGTATCTCTGGATACTTTTCTGTGCTTCTCTATCTGTGTTGAAAATGGTTTGTTTTCTACTATTTTTTGTTCCAGTAATGGTGACAGGTTAAATGAACTGACTATGGATCCCTACTTTAGTATGGGATGAGTCACCCTCAGCAGGTGTCTGTTTATCTCTGACTGTAATGAAGCATAGGGTGATGATCTCAGATGAAAATCTCATGCTTTCAGTCTCCAGCCTGAGCTGGAGTGTATTAATCACCCTTTGTCTCACATCCTTGGCAGCTTCATCCATCTCTAATGTGTACTTTGTTCCAGTCTTCCCTCTAACTTGGGATGTGGGAATCCTTGAAGAGAAAAACTACAGGACTGTGGTGATATATGGCATGAAGGAGTATCCAGAGATCCTCAGTTCAGGATCTAGCAGACTGATGTGAAGGAACAAGGATCAGAATGGGAACGATTTCAGGAATGGAAAAAGATATACAGCGACTGAAAGGACTTTATTACAGTATTATGTGTTTTGCATTGTATGATTCCCCGAGGTTTATAATTCCCGGCCTTGCCCAGCCATGCCTGCTCCCTGCTTCCCTGCTTCCCTCTCTGATTGGCTGAAGAAGCTGCAGAGAGGAGAGAGCTACCATTCATCTTTTCCTCCCTCGCTCCTCCCTCTTCGCCTGAGTCCCTATCCCTGTTCATTTCCCTGGTTGTCTGTCTCATGCTCCACCCCCTTTTCTCGTGCATTCCACGCCAGAGTTTATAAAACCCTTGTGCACCCCCATTAAAGGGGCATCGCATCGCAACCTCAAACTTCATGGGACCCCTTTGTGCAGTGCTGCGGCCTTTCTGCCCTCCCCCACGGACCGTAGCAGACTGACAACTGACTTTTCATTATTTCTAAATTAATGGATGTAGCTAAATACTTTTTTGTTTGTTTGTTTTGATGGGAGGTTTAGGACAGAAGGAAATTAGAACCCAGTGACTGAAGAACTAGATTGGGCCAAAATGTTCAGCTGGACAAATTTCCTTTCTCTGGCAGGTGCCAGTAATTCATGATTAGGAAAGGAGTAGTAGGACAAAACAAATGTAGTGATCCTTCCCCTGTTATCTTCTCCTGGAAATTACAGATTTATTCTGCAAATTGTGGTTTTCCTAAGCAGTAGGTCGTCTCCTCATTTATTTGGTGCTGTTGTTGACAAGTCCTGAAGATTCTCCCCCACGTACACACACTGTAGTTTTGTCTTTCTCTTTTTCAAACCCACATGGGCTTCAGTGTCTGCATCATCCTGTGGCAATGACTTCTGCCACAGTGTGGAAGGAGTGCTTTGTCTCACTTGATTTTTAAATTTGTGACCTGATGGTTCTCCCTGTTGCCTCCTGTTTCTTGTGCCATGAGAAATAACAAATGGTCTTCCCAATTTCACTGTCTTTGTACTGAAGCCTTTCCAATGTTGAATAAAGAGAATAATTGTTTACTCCTGATGTCCTTCTTAACCCTATTGTTGAAAGACAGTAAAATATTGACAGCTCTCACACGTGTCAACTTCCACCGAAAGACTGCTGCTTATCCCTATGTCAGTTTACACAGTTGTTGCCTCAGAATCTCCAGGTGGTCTCCTCTTCCATCCTATTGCTTGGCACACTGTTGTTTTTTTGCATTTGACTTTTTTTTTTTTTCATTTGTTAAGTAGGGGGTTTATGCTTGCTTTAACTGAATCCCCATTTCTGTCTTTTTTTCCAATCTCGCTGAGAACATATGGTTTACTCCCATGAGGAGCCTAGAAATGTCAGGAGGTGACACCTGTAGCAATTGCTACAGGTACTTCCCTTTCCACCAGTGGCTGCAGCTAAGGATGGCCAGTGGATTTCCAGGTGATGGGCAGAATGTGGTGGGAGGAGACCTGACTTTTGATTTCTTCTAGGCCCTTTTCAGCAGTGATACAGATGCTCATGAAAGACAGGGAAATGGCCTCTGGGCCTTCCCTTTGCCTAACTAATAGATCTACATAAGGTTAAAGCATCCCTGGCTTCAGGGCTTTGCAACCTGATAACTTGACTTAAAGCCATCATCTTCCAGCAAAATTCCTTGCTTGCATCTCCTTCTCTTCCTCCTCGCTGCTCGTTGCAGCTATGGTCCCTGACCCAATGTGTGGATTCCTTTGCTAGGTATGCAGAAGAACTGGCTACCACAAGGGTCCTCAAGCACAGCTCTGAGTCTGCTAATGGAAAATGTGGTGAAAACCTAGCATGGGCATCCTATGACCAGTCAGGTGAGTTTTCTTCTCTTGTTGTCTCACAGACACCAGATAAATAGTTTGTCTCATGTATTTTGAACTCAGAGCATCTGGTTGCAAGGGTGCTCTGTTTCAAAAATGTATCCACCACCCAGCCCAGCCTAGCCCAGGCTCCCTGGGGGCAGGATAGTGGTTTTCAATCGCCTATGTGTATGGAGAGCAAGAAGCACATGTAGGCACAGAGGGGTTAAGGGACTGTGGTAGCGTGTTACGTTCCTTTGGAGGTGGCACTTGGCAGCTAGGCTGCTTCATATGTCCCTGCTATGGAGCTGTCTTTAGTGCTACTTGTATTTCCATGGGAGGAGAGAAGGAAGACATCAATGCTGTGTACTTCACCTTTGTCCTTAGTTTGTCCCAGCCAAAGAGAGGTCTGCCCACGGCTGTGGTGAGGAAAGTGGAAAAATGTCTATTGCGCACTCTACAGCAGTTCCTGTTTGTGGGGGCAAAAATGGGAAACTGGACACCAAAGTGACAGTGTTACTATGTTAGTATGTCCACTCAGTCAGCAAACAGGCTTTGAGCCCTTTTCTATGCCTTCATTTTTGAAGGCAAAATTACTCCATATATTTTCTGATTGTAAATGTAACATGTAACTGGCAGCCTTTGGTTTGGATGCCCCAGGAGCTGAATTTTCGCCAGGCTGACAGCCTGCAGTGAGCCCTTGGAGAGAGATTCAGCAGGCTCTTCCCTCCTTGCTTGCTCCAGTGGGCAGGGCTAGTGCCTTAGCCTGCAGGGACAGCAGGTGGGATGTATTAAAAGTGACCACTTGTTTCCTTTATTCCAATCTACCTCTGGAATTTCCAGCACAGCCTTGAGAAAACAAAAGTTCATTTCTGCAGGCTGTGCTGGAAGGACCTGGAAATTTTAGTGAGTTTTAGACTCAGGGACGTTGTTTAGTTCCTCTTCAAGTGCCAACTTTAGTCCCAAGTGGGTACTTTTTTCATGTTGAAAAAGAAACCCGTTGTGGAAAACTACAATTTGATCTACTCATATTTGGCATTCTGTCCTTTGCAAAAGTGTGAGGCAAGGGTTCAGAGCAGCATGGGAAAACACAGATGTACGGCAAAGCTCGCATAGTGGCTATGACTCACTGACTGAGCTTACTTCTTTCTTCTTGTTTGTGTTAATGCCCTGTACTCCTTCCCCCTAGGTTAAAGTCACAGAATTCCCATTTAGAGAGCTGGAAATATAACACACAAATCCTTCTACATAATGGCTGTCTTTTTCTGGATCCAATTTGTTTTCTTCAATGCACTGTTTCCATACATAACTTTCCAGTTTTGAGCACTTTTGCTGGTTTTTTTTATCTACAGGATGGAATGCCTTATATATCCTATATCTTCTTTTGTTCTGTAAAACACTTCTACATTTCCAATGAAGCAGGACCACTCAAAGTACCAGAATGAGAAAGCTAGTTCTTCAAAGAAAGTTATTTTCTCTTCTGGACTTAGTTTTCATCTCTGTGGAGCTAGTTCATTCTTCCTCTTTTTCTTCTATAGTTCCCTTTGGATAGTTAATTTGTATCCTGCTCAATGAGGCTGAAATTTGGATTAAGGCATCCATTCATGGGCTTAACAAAGGCAGGCAATGTCTTCCGGTTTCTTCCCCAGATAAAGCAAAACTCAATAAACCTCTAACATACTCTGTATTCTCTCTCACAAAGTGATGCTGCTGTTTATTTTGGCTCTTACTGAGTTCTGTAATAATGCCAGAAGATGCATTTCTTGTTTCAGAGAAGATTTAAGCTTTGAACTATAAAGCCTTCTAGTCTGACTCCTCTCCTGGTACAAGAATACCTTGAATTGTATTCAGGATTTTAGAGTTACATACCGTAAAGCTGTTGCTGGAAATATGTTTATCCCTGTAATTCAAGAAATAGTTGACAGCTGTTTCCTCCCTCTAGTCCTGCAGGAACTGCTTCGTGGCAGACTTCTCTTTGTCTGTGTTCAAATAAGTGAGCTGTCATCTGCCACTAATGCAAGAGGCCACAGCCTGCCTTGGCAGCTGTAGTATGTCAGGCTTCTCAGGATGCCTCATCTCATTTTTCATGTGTCAGGAGGATGAAGGCAAGCACTGGATGTCTAAATTCTGTTTGGGATGGCTGGTGTGGTTGTGAAGAATGTGCTGTATTGCCCCTGTTATGGGAAAAACCTGGGTCTCCTACAGGTCAGGACTAGTGGGCAGAGCCTCAGCCCTGTCTAACACCAAGCTTATACAATACTGTTAAATAAAACAAAGTAAAATAAAATAAGGACCTGCATGAGGAACGCTGAAAGTAGATAATTAGTTCCAAAACCCATTAGTATGACTTTATTCTAGGTAGATATTTTATTTCTGGGGTGAAGTTAAATCTTCTTCTACCTTCTTTCCCCTCAGACTAGTGGAAGGAATGTTGTGATAACCCAGTTTTTAAGTAGCTTACCAAGATGCTGCCCATCCTTGCAGAGAAATATGTCCTATGTGATTTTATTAGAATGTTTTCAGCAACTCACTCAGTGGGATTACTTTATTTTCTCACAGCTTATGATACCATGACTCTTAATTCAAGGATGATAACAGCAATGCCATAAAATGATAACCTGATCCTGCATGTGAAAAATGGAGCATAGTGATCAACTTCTAGGTTTTCACTGCCTGGCCTCAGTAAATTGCAAGTTTTCATCCTTGAAGTCTGGGAATTAGCACATCATAGGCTATGCTGTCCAGCTATGCTCGTTGTCTTTCAGGTAGAAGATTGAGGTAGTCTTATCTGATGGCACTGCCACCTCCCTTGAATTAAAAAGTTAAAAATTTTTCACATGATAGTGTTCTTTAAATTAAAAGCAAATTAATTATTAAGAGATACTGTGTTTGCTAAAAATTCCATGTGTCCTGCAGTACTTCCATTATGAAGATTTTTTTCTGTCATATGCAGCACACTTCTTTCTTAGAGCTACAGCAAGCAGAGTGGGAATGACTTTCTCTTTAAATATTCTTTATGCTGTATCACACTGATACATTAACAGAGGGAATGAAGTGCTGGTAGCAGTGGGAATGCAGTCCTACATCTGTAAAAATACTACTTGTATAGTGTAGTTACTTCAGCACTTGTACACATAAAATACATGGGCTTCATAAGGCCAGATATGTCAGCAATCACATTCTGTACTTCTGTTCCACCCAGCTTACTACAAACGTGTCTAAATCATTCAAAGCCTTCAAGTCTGGAGTGGGACAGGATGATCTGCTTGGTTTGTTGCAGGTTTTTTTACTATGTGCTTTTTATTTTTCCTGTGTATTGCATAAAGATTGCTCCTTGCACTTTTTTTCAGTCTTCATTTAGCTTTAGTGTGAGTAACAAGTGAACAAATAAATGTGTTACATACTTCAGCCATAAAACAGCTCTACAGAGTTTGTTTGGTGCAGGGAGAGAGGGAAAGAAGAAACCAATTATTATTCCCCTCTGAGAAGCAAGAGAGGTTTTGCTACCTTTTTATGAAGAAAATGTTATTTGACTCTACTAAGCACTATTCCTAACTAACAGTGTGGCATATAAGTTTGTGGGACTTCCAGTTCACAAACCTCTCAAGAGATGGCATTTCATTCAGTATTTTCCTTTCAATGACAGCTCTGACAATCAGCTTGCCAGGTTAGCAGCATCATCCTTTTAGCTTCAATCATAAGAAAATGAAGTTTAAAGAAGTTAACACAGTGTCTGACTTCTAGAACTGCACAAGTTTAAGGCTTTTTGCTGTGAAATAGCAAAGCATGAGTCACTGCTGTTCTGCAGCCAACAGTCCACCAGGGACCAGCATTCTTCATGACAGTAGGCTTAACAGCATTGGCACATTGCTATGAAATCTACCGGCCTTGTGTTGATAATACATCTTGGAATGCTAAGCAGAAACATCATTATTGATGTAGCTCAGGGAAAAACCTCCCCCCCCCCCCCCCTTCCCCACCCAGTGTTTGACACAACAATTTCCTAACAACCAGTAATGGAAAAGAAGTAACATTTGACTTTTGACTGCATAGCATCTGCAAATTCTGGTCTGAGCTACATCCCTGGATGTAGTCATGTCCTTATACGGCTGTTATCAGTGAAAGCCCTTGATGAGTTGAGACACATGGACTGTCACACAGACACAGCATGTGTATTAGAGGTTTCTGGCTGTATACCCTGAGTTAGTGTGTCTCAAGATGGATCTTCACAGTGGCTGAAATGCTAAATAAAAACAACTAAAAATAAATGCACTCAGAAATATGAAGTATTCAATGCTGATGAGAACATGGGAAACTGGAGGACTTCAGAAGTGTAATTTTTCTTTGGTTTATCTGGAGCTGTAAGGGGGTATCTTCATGCACCACAGGTGGGAGGCCTCCATGTGGAACAGGCCCCTGTGCCCTTTGCTTAGAAAATCTGGCATTTTCAAACACATTTCAAGAAGAAGGAGCTGGTGAAAGCTGTGTGTAGAAACCTAATGAGAGGAGCACTCATCCAAGATGAGGGAGATACGTGTTCGTTACCTTTCAAGCTGAAAGTTAGAGAAGATTCTGGGCAGAAAAAAAATGTAAACTCAATGTGTTAAAATTTCCAGATGTTTCTTTGAGGACTAAAGGGATTGCTGGACCATTTTGATCCAAATGTTATGCCACGCAGTTCTCTCTTGTACAAAGGATTTTCTAACTTCAACCTTGAAAAGTTTTAACAGCAGATGAGAACTGATGGACAGTCCTGTTTCCTGATCTGTTGGTGATAGTATAACACTCATCATCAGCTCTGTCCTACCCGGTGAGCGCCTTGCTGCAGAGATCTCTACTCAACAGGATGAACTCTACCTGGTTCTAAAGCTGATTCATGGGTTGCCTGCCCAGGCTCTGAGCCAGCTCTGCTGGCCACAGGTTCCCTGGTACTCCAGTGGAGAAACTGATGGACTGTGTTTGCATCAAGCAGAACTCAAATCATTGATGGCATTGGTGGCATGAGGTGCTTAATTAGAAGCATTGGACTAATTAGTAATTTATTAAATTAATAAATTAGAAAGAGTGGCTGTAAAGCTGCCTGGTGGAAAAGGACCTCGGGGTGCTGGTTGACAGCTGGCTGAATATGAGCCAGCAGCGTGTCCAGGTGGCCAAGAAGGCCAGTGCCATCCTGGATTGTATCAGAAATAGTGTGGCCAGCAAGACCAGGGAAGTGATCATCCCCCTGTACTTGGCACTAATGAGGCCTCACCTCAAATCCTGTTCACTTTTGGTTCCCTCACTACACGAAGGACATTGAAGTGCTGGAGTGTGTCCAGAGCTGGTTAAGAGTCTGGAGCAGCTGAGGGAGCTGGGTTTGTTTAGGCTGGTGAAAAGAAGGCTCAGGGGAGACATTATCACTCTCTACAACCACCTGAAAGGAGGTTGTGGCAACAGGATGAGAGGAAAAGGCCTCAAGTTGTGCCAGGGAAGATTTAGATTGGATATGAGGAAAATTTGACACTTAAGGACCTGGTTTACTGGTGGACTTAACAGTGCTGAGTTAGTGGTTGGACTTGACAATCTTAAAGGTCTTTTCAAACCTCTACTATTCTGTGATTCTGTGATAAAAGTAGCAACAGCTATTGTGAAACAATAAACACTTGGTAACTTTTATGTACTGCCACATTACCTACATTTCAAAAACTCTTTTCAGTAAAAGGACTTCCTCCATGTTTCTAGAAGTTCTTGACAGCTTTTAACAGAAGATCTTGCTGGCCAGGCTGTAAGTGAGCTACACTTCTGTGTTTATGTCATGATTTCACAGCATATTTGTTTTGTCTTTCAGGAAAGGATGTGGCTGACAGATGGTACAGTGAAATAAAAAATTACAGCTTTCAAAACCCAGGGTTTTCTTCTGGGACAGGTAAGTTCAAACTGGGCACTATCTCTTCAAAAACACAGCTATTTAAAGAAGTTGCTTAGCCAACTTGTTTGATATTTTTAAAAAATCTACTTTTTTTCTTAGAAAAAATATTAGAAAGGGAAAAAAATTAGAATTTCCCTAAAGTTTTGTGTAAAAACTGGCAGAAGGTAAAAGGAAACTGAGAAATGAGAAAGTTAGCAAAATCTAGTGGCTTTTTTTAGTACTGTATTTTTCCTCCAATTCCTAAGTTTTTAACAGGCAACTTATTTTTAAGGCAAATTAATTTGTAGGAAGTACTAAATTGGAATCATATAGGTGTCTTACTAAATGCACTGTGGTGTTGTTTATATTGACATGTGACCTCTACTGAATGATATCACTCTGCTCACAGAGATCACTTGAGTTAAAATTTAGAGATCAGGAAGAGGCCATTGGCTGCATATTGACAATCTGGTGTGGAATGAACTTAAGGGCATTGTTCCTGGAATTATGTTCAAGCAAGAGAGATGCCTGAGCTTGTTTCAGATGAAGAAAATCATGTTTTTCTCCCACGGGATTTGTCTATGCATAGAGGGAACAACTGATGAAGCAGCACAATGCAGGGGTGGTTATTAAACTAGGCAGAAGAAGCCACAAAAACAGTGTTCTTTTGAAGAGTTGCACATGCAAACACATGGGGGAGTATGAGGTGGTTAAAGCAAATGAATAATAAGTCACTCTCAGAATTGCTGTTCACGCTGCAGAGAGTAAAGACCATGATATCTTTGTTGAATTTTATGTCAAATACTTCCCAAACTACTTCTTTCGTGATTCTCCAAGTAGGCATTCTTATCTGGATATAGGACATGGAAATGGGAATAGTAGTAGGGAACCAGTATGGATCAGGGTTTTTCAAGACAAAATGCAAATGTAGGGTTCTTTTTCATGTCCTTGGTTTGTTTACCTGTTAGAAAAAGAAACAGTTTTGTATTGTTTTTTTCTTTCCTGGCACCTCACATGGTAAAGGGGATGTTACAGATTTAGTACCTAAAGTGAATGCATATGTTTCTCTCTCTTTCTTCAGGTCACTTCACAGCAATGGTTTGGAAGAATACAAAAAAGATGGGAGTCGGAAAAGCATCTGCTAGTGATGGCTCAACATTTGTGGTGGCTAGATATGATCCAGCTGGAAATGTAGTAAATCCAGGCTATTATGAAGAAAATGTCCTTCCTCCAAGAAAATAACTTTTTTTTTTTAAGGTCGTCTTATTGCTTAATGACAAGTGAACCTGGATTTGGACCTAACAGTGTTTGAAATGAAGCACTATTCAATGAAATTTCCTGTTTGATACTGCTGTTCACTTCTCATTACAGAGGAAGCAATTACATGTTGCTTGAGTCGATGTGCACATTGAGTCCCTATTGCTTCTGAGGGGGCCTCAGTTTATTTGATGATGAAGTATATGCAGCATTTCTGAAGGGTAAAATTTATAAGGTGTTTTTTTTTTAAATAGTTTGCATGAACTCCATGTCAGCATGTGAGTAGGCACATGTTGGATGTCTTTATTTTTTTTAAACAAGCAAATTTATAGCCTTCTGTATACTGAAGATACCAGCTTGTGATTATATGATTACTCTCAATATTTATGAATTATATGAATACTCTCAGTTTTCCAGTATTTTTTAATAACTGTAACTTCTTTCCTCTGTCTTTACCTCCTGTTACTGTGGGACCTTTTCTCTGCAGATGGAACATACGCAGACTTCCTGTTTGAAAGGTATATGTGTAAAATGTAGTGGCATTCAGACCTGTGTGTTTTGATGAAGAGAATCTCACAGAACACTAAAAGGTTGCTGAGAAATTTTATCCGTCAGGCAAACCATAATTAACGCATGAACTGAAATTGACCAAAATTGTTTAAATCCCATTTTAGGTGCTAATATATAAAATATGTTTGAGATGAGTGTACTTCAGATTCAAAGTCCACCTTACAGTTTACAGTATGTAACTTGTCTTATAATCAAATTGTTTACTTCTGTTACAGAAAAGTAAGATTCTTCTTTTTGATATTTACACCAAAAAAAAAGTTTCTTTGACAGTGCACTTTGGATTTTATTTCTCAGTAACTTATTTTTATTTCCTAAGGAACATTTTTCAGAGGTGTCATGCTTTACAGACAATAACATTCTCAAATCATCTCGTCTCCTTTAATAACGTCACAGTAGGAGGTATTCACATGGTTATAATTAAGAGATGTTTGCTCTTTGTGCATATCATTCAATAATAGTGATATTTCACATGCTGGATTGATGCTATGAAAAAATGAAGACTTAATTTCCTTAATAACAAGCCAAGCAAAAATGCTGAAGACACTATTTTCTCTGATGAAATGTAGATTGGGCCGTTTTGGCCAGGTTCATACATACCGCTTCAATTTGTTGTTTGTTTTTTTCTCTTTAAATGTTTCTTTTGACTTTTGCTAAGATTCTGTATGCCATAATTTGATTCATGAAGAGTGCCATTACAGAAATACTTCTTTTTGTTTACACAGTTATAATAAACTGCACTGTTATGGCTTGATTATACGTCACTGTGATGCTGTTTGTTACAATTTTTTGTTGTAACCAAGAATTTAATACATACCATGAACAACTGAAAAATAAATATTTTTGCATATGAACTACTCAAGCCTTTGCTGTTACCTGATTCTTTGTGGAATAATCTTCAAATTTTATTTCTAGGGCATTAACATATGACATTATTACTTCAGGAACATGAGGCAAATAAAAACAGCAAGTATTCTAGTCCAGGAAAGAAAAAAGAGGCCTTGTAAGAAAGGATAAATCATACAGCAGATCATAAATCATCCCTTTATATGAAGATTGAGCAAACAGTTGAAGCTGAAAAGGTGTACCTCTTTCTCTCCCAAACTCCTGCTTTGTATCTCATTTCATTTCTGCTGCTCCCTCTCTCGGCTGACGTGTTGCCAGTAAAGAATACCCACTCGACTCCCACTCAGGCCTGTGTGTTTCACTAACTCCAGCCTTTGGACCTTCCTCCCTTCAACCCTCAGCTGACAAGTGAGATGGGAATGAAAACAGGACTTTCTAAAAAACACAATAAGCTTGCTGCAACTGACGTAAAGCTAAAAGCTGATGTTAAATAAATTATTGGTATTAAAATACTCTGGTGTTATCCTAATGACATTCATGCTACTGGCCCTATAATTCCTTGAATGGTTGATGTAAAACTGTATATATTCTAGTCGAGTGAGTCAAGTCAAAATCTTTCTCTGCTGCCACCTAGGTTTTATTTTAATGTCAGAACTGGGAAGGTAGGTAAAGAGAGGACAAAACAAAACAAAGCCTGTAGTTATCTTTATTTAAAATGATAATGATGAATGAACTTCTGGAGGTTTTTAGACAGAGCATTTTGAGGGGGTTTCAGAGGTAATTAGACATGGAAGAGGCACAAAGCCACTCAAATAGCCTCAATGGGTCCATGTAAGTAAGTATGATTGTAACAGTTAAAAAAACCCATTTTTAATTCTTCATAACCCAAAATTATGATATTGATACCTTCTACAAATGAACTCTGGCTGCACAGCAAGCCATGGTGTATGTAGGAGTCCAAAGGGAAGGGTAATGTTGCTGATGTGACTCACTGAAAAGCCATATGATTTTGGGCAATTGTACACTGACACTTGACTTAGTAGCCATCTGTGTGGGTATATTGCTCCACTCTCTACCACATCTTGGAGAGTTGTGGAAATTAGGAGAAAAGAAGGGTTATCTCCTGTTGTGTTAGACCAAAACAAGATGTTTAAGAGCTTCCTCAGATGGTTATACAGATACAAGTCACGTTTGCCCTGGGAACAAAGATTAGGTAAACTGTCAGCTCTGATACTAGAGGAAAATACCTATCTCTAGACGCCTGCAGATAGTTTCTAAGGTCTTTATGCAGCAGCAGCAGAAGAAGAAGGAGATGAACTGAGGTTCATTTCCAGTCTTCTGGGTTAAAAAAGCACTTGGGGAAGAACTGGGACTGGTCTTTAAAAGGTGCTGAAAAGGGAAGTCTGTATTAAACACTTTAGTTTGCCAGCTTCTCTCCTTTATATTCCCAAAAGAACAAAACTTGACGGTGTTGGTTGACTAGAAAACTCAACAAGACCAAAAAACTCCGGGCGCTCGCAGCCCGGAAAGCAGCTGTGTCCTGGGCTGCATCAAAAGCAGTGTGGCCAGCAGGTCAAGGGAGGGGATTCTCCCACCGTTCTCTGCTCTGCTGATACCCTCTCCCTGGAGTACTGCTTCCAGCCCTGGGGCCTCCAGCATAAGAAGGATATGAACCTGTTGTAGTGAGTCCAGAGGAGGCCACAAATATAATCATAGGGCTTGGAGTACCACTCCAAGAGGCAGGCTGAGAGATTTGGTGTTGTGCAGTCTGGAGAAGAGAAGGCTCCTGGGAGACTTTGTAGCAGCCTTCTGGTATGTAAAGGGGACCTGCAAGAGAGCTGAAGAAGGGTTTTCTACCAGGGCATGTAGTTATAGGGGTAATGGCTTAAAACTGACAGCTGGTAGGTTTAGGTTAGATATTAGGAAGAGATTCCTCACTGTGAGGGTAGTAACCCACTGGAACAAGTTGTCCAGGGAAGCTGTGGGTGCCTCGTTCCTGGAAGTGTTCAAAGCCAGGCTGGCTCTGGCTTTGAGCAACCTGGTCTAGCGGGAAGTATCCCTGCCCCATGGCAGAGGGGAGTTGGAACTAGATAAGCTCTAAGGTCCCTTCCAGTCCAAACCACTCTGTGATTCTACGATCAAATATCCCCTTACTTTAGCACTTAGTCTGCCTCTTTGACGATCACCTGCCAAAACCCTGTGAGAGGACGGCCGCTCACCTTTCCCACCACCACCCTGTCCGCTCCCCCCCGCCCTCCCAACCCCGGGCTCGGCTGGAGCACCACCCCGGGTCAGGCCGCCCGCTCCAGCGGTGTGCCGGCCCTTTCCCGGGAAGCGCCGCTCCCGCCGTTCCGCGGCCCGCCGGCAGGGGGCAGCCTCGCCCCGCGGTTCCCGCCTGGCACCGCCCCGGAGGGGTGCACGGATTTGACTGAAAACGTGGTTTGGAAGGGACTTAGCTGAGCCCATCCAAAATACAGAGTGATGTGGCGATGGGAACGGGGAGTGAATTTATATTCTGTCTTTTTTCTTTTTTTCTTTTTTTTTTCTGTCTTTTTTTTTTTTTTTTTTTTTTTTGGTGAGCCCGGAGTCTGCACCTGTGGCTCAGGGTCTGCTGCTCCATCCACGCTTGCATCCAAAATTCGCATTAAGCTTCAATGCCAGTAAACAAAGTAATAACATGGAAAATCATTACACAAAAATCTTGTGTTTATTAGAGTGTGCCGGCTAACACAGTTCCCAATGTTTTTTGTAGTCCTGACTCGATGGCTAAATGTCCTCTCTGGCCTTGGGCAAAGGGAGAAGAAGGTGCTGGATACCTGTACATATACAGATGGCTGTCTGTCACTGTGTTGGGAGTGGAAGAACACAGAGGAGGGGATCTGTGGTCACAGCTCCGGGGGAAATCACTTCCCCCTGGTAGCAGGACCAGGGCCTGGAACGCTGCTTCTGAGTGGCTTGGCTGGATCTGTAGTGCTTCCTCCCATTTGAGGGAAAGCAATGTCCTGCCTGGCCACACAGGGGATGTAGATGGCTTCCACACTCCTTCTGCCTCCACTTTTCTTCATTTCTCCCCCTCCCCCTCCCCCCAATTTATTTAGGCTTTCTACAAAATAGAGAAGAAACACCCTGCAATAATGTGCTGGCTGTTGATGGGGTATTGCCAAGAAGGGTGTTTCATTTGAATTATGACACTGGCAAACCCCTGCACAGCTCAATTACCTATCCTGTATGTTTCTTCCACAAGACAAATAGCTTACAGTGCCTTGCTTGCTTTGTGTCCATGTTGTGCATAGGCTGTCTCCTCTTAGAAGCCTCAATAAAAAAGCTATGTCAATGTAAGAAGCATGAGAGGATTTCCCCTGTCTGTTCATCACAGATACATTACCAAATGCCTCACTCCAGACAGAGTTACATTGTGGAAAATGTATTGAGTCACCATCCCTGGAGATATTTAAAAGAGTTGTAGATGCGGCACTTAGGGACATGGTTTATTGGTGGACTTGGCAGTGCTGGGTTAATGGCTGGAATCAATAGTCTTAAAGGTCTTTTCCAACCTAAAAGGTACTACGATTTTATGTTTCTAGGAATTGTTGCTCCAGCAATCAGGGTTTTTCTCTCCTATATTTGATAATTAGTGATATATTGTGTCCCTTTTTTGCTGCTTGCTCACTTCCCTCAGCAAGTGTAGAGCTGGCACGTAAAGCTCAAGGAGACTTATTCAATTATTTTGGTTTGTGTTCTCTCTTTTTCTTAGCTGGGAATTGCTAGTGAACACAGTGCCTTCAGGCTGTAATTTCCTGTTGCATATTTTCTGAAACCATGTGAGGGATTGTTCTTGATGAGCTTTCCGGAAGCCTGCTACAATTGTACTTGTCTCATTATCAACCAGATATTGCCTTCAGCTTCTTGCCACCCTTTTTCTCTTGCCATTCAGGATTGTTTTATAATCCCCTCCTGAGATCTGAATGCTAATATGGGTCATGGAGTCTCTAATGGTAGGTGTCACAAATTTGTCTGGGCTAGCACAGAAAAAGAGGCAGGAGGAGAGGGCTCTGAGCACTGGGATGTCTCATAAAGGATTTATACAGTGCTTATATCCTACACCGGGGCTTGCCAAATGTTGGTCCAGTAGACAGTGATGACTGTTCATGAGGTTGTACCAGCCTTTTGCTACTCTTCAGAAGGGATATGATCGAGTGGGCAGAAGTCATTGTGAAATTCCTAGGGTTGAAGGTGGCAGGTGGCCCAAAGAATATGGGAGGATTGAGAAAAACATCAGCAGGGCTGCAAAGGATCATTCTGTGTATGTCTGGTTCAGGCAGTGGAGCAGACTGAGGTGATGGCTGAGCTGTACCTGAGTTGAGTCATTGATTCTTAGGGCTAGAAAGAACATTCAGCAATGTAGAGTTGATTTTGGCAGACCTGTGTACCAATACGCCCTGCCTACCACACCGTCAGCTGAAGGGTGCATCATTTCAAGGAAAGTGATCATAATTTCTGGAGACTGCTTCATACCGAAACAAAGCAGTGTCCACTACCATGTATGCAAGTGGCTTTTTTATGAGCTTTCTTCTTAGCCCAGCTGCTTATTCTCCCACCCTCCTGAGTGCAGTGCTTCAGGTTTTTTTGGGGCCATGCTACAGCGTGTAGAAGACTTACCAGAAGAGTCAGCCTGCAGGTGATGCTTTCCTTCTTTACTGAGGACTTGTTTAGAGAAAGGCAATTTATGTGTTTGTGGAGCTAGACATCTATCTGAAGGCTGATGTTGGGAACCTTGCCCTGGTTCTAAGTAGTGTAAATGGCCTGGGATGGTCTGTAAGAGCTTTGAAATGTCCTCTTCTGACTGCTGAGAGATTTCCTCCCTAAAACTTCAATAGGTACTGTGGCACCATCAGGGACTGCAGTTACTCTGGGTAAGGAGAGGTACTGTCATGAATTCCCACAAGCGCCATTGTCTCCTGGATGCTCTGGGTGAGGCTATGATATTCAGAGCTTTGAAAGATCAGGGGCAGCTTGAAAACTTATAATTCTTTTCTTCAGCCTCTGGACTTCAAGCTTTGTGCTGTTGCAAAGCACCACTTAATATTGCTGTACCTTTACAAGGTAAAACATGATCTGCTCGCCAGAAAAGTAGCTTTCACACAGCAACTCTGTCCCTCTCCTCTTTCAAATAATAGGACTAATGAGCAGAGCTGAGCATTTTTGTTTATGTATAAAATATTCTATGCATTTATTAAGGATGTGTCCAAAAAATTTAGAAAAAGAAAAAAAAAATTTCTCTCTCTCTGTCTTGTAAAATCCTATACAACTGAATGCAAGAATAAATCAGTGATTGTTTCTGCCTCACTGTAACGTGTTTCAGTGTGCCACTGTACTCAGCAAAATGTATTCTATATGTTAGTAATTGTTTCTCTATGCCAATCACTATAGCTGAGGAGTTAAAATTGCTAATGATCTTTCCAGCAGCCTAGCTATTTTTCATCTCCTCACTGAGGCCATTAATCAACATATCCGGGATCGCTTGAGCAACATTTACTAGCAATTAACCTATGCATATGGGAATTTTTTTCCCTATTACATTTCTATTCTAGTCTGTACATCAAATAAAAGATGTATCCTAACACTGCTTTTGCTAATTGAAAAAACTAGAAAACAAAATTCTCAGACCTACATGGACCAGCTTGATATGAGAAAAGAGGGCATCCAATATGCTGGAAAAATGCTGCATTAAAGACTTTCCCAGATTGTTGAACATTAACTAACCTCTTGCTTTCCACTTGCTCTTTCTTACATTATATAGATGATAGAACAGACATCTGAGCTGTGTTGCAGTTAGTTACTGTGTATTTTAAAAGACTTATTGAAATACTCCCTTGGGAAGAAAAGTAACTGTATATGCATTCTCCTGACCTTTACACTGCCACACTATTTCTCTGTTGTCATTTCTCAAGCACTCAGTACTGGTATCACCTCACTTTGCTCTAGCAAGATGCAGGACCAAAATATTTCTAGTGTTACTTCAGTAGTGTCAGCAAAGTTAAACCTGGGGAAATCTGTATCTCTAATGTATTCTACTGTCTACAAACTTTATTTGACTGGCAAATGGTACTGTGTGGCTTAATAGAGTTTCTTTATGTCACAGAAGAAAGGAAGCAGGAAAGTTAGTGAGAAATTGAAGAAACAGTTTGCTGCCAAAATCATTGCAGGAGGCTTTTCTGGTTTGAAGGACTTTGCAAAGACGGCAAATTAAACATCCAAAAGAACACAACATGCACTATAAACAGAGCTGGTGCATATCCCAGATGTGTTGATATGACTGCAGAGGACCAGTATATCCCATCTTAGCATCTGCTGGCAGTTCTATATGGAGATGGTCTAAAAGCCTTAATGTTGCTTAAAGCTAAAGGAATGTCAAGTTCTGCAACTGTGATCAGAAGCAGCTTAGATAAAGTAGGACACGAACCAATGGCCAGTTTGCACCAGCACACCCACTGCTGTTAACCTTAGTGAGCAGTGAAGGGAGACTTCTACCCAGAAAGGAGTCTTTTTCCTGTGTACATCCTGCTGGCTGTGTTTCAGAAGTGCAAGAGGAAATAGTTCAGTCCTCTAGTACTGCCGGTAGTAGCTTTTAATCCTAGATGCAGAGGAAGGCCAATAAAAGAAATTAATCACCTGCCATGCTTTACATCACTAATATCTACTTTTAGTTTAATATTAAAGACTGGAGGATAATAATAAACTTATTACTAAAGTATCCACGAGATAATTACTTTATTTTCTTGTAAACCCAAATTTTCATTTTTGCTGTTCATTTTCCTTCACCCCAGACCCTGTGGGGAATGCATTCATTCTCTGTGTCAGGTTAGACAGAAATTCAGCATCACCAATTTTTGCAGCATTTGTCATTCAGCCATGCAATTGGAATACACAGGACTCTAAGAGAAGCCTAAATATAGTGACTGAATTGGCCCTAATTTATGTCAGAGACAACGCCAGTTTTTAGCCCACATCTTGTGGGGGAAGGAGGCTTCGACACGTGAAACGAAAAGAAACAAAAAAAGATGTCTCCAAACACATTAAACATAACTCTCTTGCTTTCTTTTGGAGTATGATTCATGGATTTTAAATGATTAGTAGAGCCTCAACTTCAATATCCACTCAAAATAGCCCTGTTACCTCTGAGAAGAGAGGAGGATGTCACTTTACTGAGTGTGGTGGCCCTTCTCATGTGCACTGGAGTGAAAAAGAAAGCAAAAGGTGGGCAGGGCCCATGAAGGGAAAAGGGATACTTTAGTTCCCCTGTTACATCTGCTGAGCTCATTTAATACCTTCAACTCTGGCGAGTGTGAGATTTGGGGCTGAGGGGCAGACCTTTCCGAGAGAGCCATACAAACTGAGTTAAAGAAACAGAAACTGACACCAGGTCTGAGTGTAATGCAACCTAATTAAAATTAAGAGTGGTTGGAAATGTGTTTGGTTATATTCTGTAGGCAACAAAAGGCTATTTTCCTAAAAATACTATCTTGATGATTCGCCCAATTTATATTCTTGTCTTTTCATTTATTAGTTACCTAAACCTTATAAAGCAGAGCTTTCTCCATCCTCATGAGGCAGGTATGTATACAAATGGCAGGTACTGATGAAATGTTTACTGAAAAGATTAGCTTGTCAATGAGGCAAAGGATGGATATTGATCCTCCTTCTATGTTTGTCAACCTGTAACCTGTTTAAGAAATGGCCTACAGCAATGAAATCCAATCAAGCACTCTCTGCAGCTCCAGTTTTCTTGTAATATAGGGAGGGGATTCAATCACAATAAAGGAAATGAACCACTTATCATATAAATGAGGGTAAGGCAATTAACAGGTTACAGGTTCTAAGTGAGGAGAGTTCTGACTGCAATACAGGATTAAACAACAGCTATTCTGTACACCTGAGCTTTTCTGTGGTCTTTCTACAGGGAGAGATTGTTATGTGGCAAAATATGTTGCAATGCTGAGTGAACAGGTTTAACAGAACTGAGCACACTGTGTGTCTCCCCTAACTAAACCCCGGCTTGATAACTTTGTAATGGAAATGTTTTCAAAGAGGTGTCCAAAGCAATCTTCTAAGTAATTAATACCACTTGTCAGTCCATAGGAACACCTGAAAAAGAACTTTTTAGTTTTATGAGAGATGTGAAAGATTGTATAATTTTTATTTTATTCAAAATCAGAAGAAAACTGAGCCTTTCCTAATATGATACTCCTGACCCTACCTCCCCCAGGTCTAAGTTGTGTTTAAGACAAGTGCTGCAACCATCAGGATGCAGATACAGTCTTCAATTGCCTCTCTTTTTCTATTTGCATGAATGAATAAGAGGGCAACATGATTTACAGATGGGCTGACATGGACCCTCTCTTCCCTCCAGTAGAGTGGATACCCATGTGCAACACCCAATTTGTAGGTTCAGATCCCTGCCCTGAAACAAAGAAAATGGCAGCTGATATTGAAGCATTTGCCATTTGAGACGAGTGATCAATCCTTAGCATTCTTAGGTGTGGGTTTCCTTCTCCAGAATTACAATACCAGATCTTGCTGGGAAAAGATGAGATCAAGTAATTTTTCCATTGAAGGTTTATGTCTTGGTGTTTGCAGAGGGCTGACTTTGGCTGGATATCAGGTGCCCACCAAACTGCTCTCTCACTCCTCATCCTCAGCAGGATAGGGGGAGAAAATAGGACAAAAAGGTCATGGGTCAAGGTAAGGACAGGGAGAGATTATTCACCAGCTACTCTCACTGTCAAAACAGAACTGAGGAAGCAAATTTAATTTATTGCTAATTAATAATAGAGAAAGATAGTGAGAAGACAAAAGTGGAAACTCAAAACACCTTGTTCCTGACTTTACCCTTCTTTTTGATCTCAATTTCACTCCTAACTCCTCTATCTCCTCTCTCCAAGCAGTGCAGCGGATGGGGGCTGCAGTCAGTCCATAACATTTCATCTCTGCCACTCCTTCCTCTTCATACTGTTCCCCTGCTCCAGCCTGGGCCCTGCCTACAGGCTACAGTTTTTCATGAGCAGCTCCAGTGTGAGTCTTTTCCACAGATCACAGTCCTGAAGGCTCAGACTGCTCCAGTGGGTCCCCTGTGTGGTCACAAATTCTGCCAGCAAACCTGCTCCAGCGTGGGCTTTCCACAGAGTCACGGCCTCCTTCATGCACCCACCAGCTCTGTCATGGGGTCCTCCACGGGCTGCAGGTGGATCTCTGCTAGCCTGTGGACCTCCGTGGGCTGCAGGGGGACAGCTTCCTCACCATGGTCTGCACCATGGGCTGCAGGGGAACCTCAGCTCCGACACCCAGAACACCTCCTGCCCCTCCTTCTTCACTGAGCGTGGTGTCTGCAGAGATGTTTCTCTCATATTTTCTCACTCCCCTCTCACAGATGCTGCCCAGTGTTCTTTATATTTTCTTAAATATCACAGAGGTATCACTGGCATTGCTGAAGGGCTCAAATTTGCCTAGCATTGTTTCCATCTTGGAGCTGGCTGGAACGAGGGCAGCTCCTGGTGTCTCGTCACAGAAGCCACCATGCAGCCTCCCATGCTACTAGAACCTTGATATGTAAGTCTAGTACAGTACTTCAGTGTTTTCCAGCAAAAAAAGTGTGTCACTGCAAGCATCTGATCAGTGCTTAACCTAGAGAAAGTAGTATCCTGTATCTCCAGTTTTTTCCCTTTTCTAAATAATATTCTTCCTAATGGATGCCTTTATTGTTTCAAATGTGCACTGTAATAGACTTCATTAGATAAGCATCCTTTAAAGAGGATATCGGTCACAGCTTATGCATGACACTCAGTAAAATGTGAGAATTCAGAGACTCACCGACTTGGGGAAGGCGATGAGATACACAATCCTCAATCCCCGCTCCCAGTGTCAGGTAGACCACCAGTGAACATGGCAGCCTGTCCTGTCTGACATCTGTCTTAGGTACCTGACACAAGTCTCTTAAGTCCAACCCAACAGTTTCTAAGTTCATCAACTCAGCTGAAGGCGCAGAGAAGCCACAGCTGATCTAAAAGCGTTTCTGAAAATGTGGCTTGCACTGATCTGCCAGTGTGACCCCCAACCAGGGAGAAGAACAAGCTCCCACGGTAATCTGTCAGCAGTGAAATGTTAGTTTAAATTTTTCAACAATTTACCTTGCTGAGGAAAATTGTATTTTAAATATTAGGAGTTGTTGTAGGTGTACAGTTACTGTGTATCTTAGCCGTGACCACTCTTCCAGTGATGACTATTGCAATGTATACCCTCTTCCAGTTCCAACCTCAACAATCTCTTTCCAGTTGAGTAAAGAGTCCTTGAACACTGTCCCTTCTTTCACAGAGTCATAGAATAGAATTACAGAATGGTTTGGTTTGGGAGTTCCAGCTCCCCTGCCGTGGGCAGGGACATATTCAACTAGCTCAGGTTGCTCAAAGCCCCATCCAGCTTGTACCTGAGCACTTCCAGGGATGGGGCATTCACAACTTCTCTGTGAAACCTGTTCCAGTGCCACATCACACTGACAGCACAGAATTTCTTCCAAATATTTCATCTAAACTCGATCTTTTGATTTAAAGCCATTGCCCCATCCTGTCACTACCTGCCCTTGTAAAAAGTAGTTATTAAAAGCAAAATGATAATTTAATTATTAAAATTAGTAAAATAAATAAATGGCACTATTTCTCATGAGCTTGAAACCTTAGTTTTGTGACTTGAATGGACTAAGACAGCAGGAATAGGACTGGAATTAAGAGTAAATTTGAAAAGGTTGAAATAAAGGGCTTAATCTTTCATATGCAGTAGTGCTAAATTTTTCATACGTAAGAAATTTAATGTGAAATAAAATGCTGAAAAAACTGTGACATGGTGCTTCCTTTTCCAGGGACCCTAAGTACAATAACAATGCCTCAAAATTAGTGTAGATGTTGGAATACTCAGGATAGAGTCAAACCATTTCAGGTTGTTATGGCATTATCTTGCGATGCAGATACCTTGCTGGTACCAGTACCATCTGGTCTGGCGTTCCCAGGTGGAGGTGTCTGCCACTCATTTGTAGGAGAGAGGAGAAACCTACATCTGGTTCCTTCTCTTCTCCCGATACCACACTCCCCAGAGACTTACTGTCTGCTTTGTTAATGATTAAGAGCTAACTACAGAAGGGCACGTATCAAGTATGGACATATTATATTGTGTCAGAATTGAGGAGGAAGCCTCAGGCTTGTGTCCCATGTGCCTCTCTCCAGTATTAATCTTCTCAGTACATGAAATATTTTTCACCAATACATAACCTCACTTATTACTTCCTGCCATTAAGTGCAGCAAATACTCAGACACTCTTCTGGAACATTTCCAAATGAAATCTCAGAGTCATTACATTAACCTTTTACATTATAGAGCAGAAGGAAATTAGCTATTGGCACACACAGAAATACTTAGAAAGTGGTACGATATTTCACATAATTGTATTTTTATACTTTCCAACAATGCAAAGAGTTAAATAAAAGCATTAAAAATCCTGCATGCTTCATTAAAAACTCTCAATTTCACTATTTTCAGCAAAATAAGCCATCAGTGTTAGATTCTATGATTGACACCATTGCTTAGGGAACAAACCTATGAATCTTATTAGAGACAAATTCATTACTTTAAGTCCACCCTTAGGATGCAGAGCTCATAAAAGAAATCTCTGGAGGGTTCAGCTTAGGGGATGAGACGATTTCAGGCTGCAAATCTACAGATTTGCTGTAATTAACCTGAACTAATTATTGTCAGGCGATGGGTCAGACATCCTGGATAAAAGCCCCTGACTGGTTTTGTGGTCTACTGGGTTTTCAGCAAGAGAGCTGCTTGTTAAACAAAGAAAAAGTACTGAAAGCACAGCCCTATATATTCTTAAAGCAAAATAAATCTTTCCACTGGGAGAGAATAGGGGAGTCTATTTAAAATGCACAGTCAATTGGTACACTGAAATATATCAATGTTTAATACTTTTGCTAGCTAGCTCGCTGCAGGCAATGATCAGTAGCAATGGTCAAAAACAACTCCTGGGTGGGCTAGGCTGGTCTCCCTCCATATGAAGGGAATGACTGCCTGCTTGCTTTTGCAGATATCATGAGAAGGGATCCATTTAAGGAACTCCTCGTGCACTGCAGGTGCACATTACAGTCCTGCCATGGATGCTGCCCTGTCACTATTCTTCTGTGGCTTATAAGGAACAAGGCAGATGCACAGGTGCACCTACAGGAGCTCCTATGGCTCACATAGGGCAGAAGGAGTAAGCTAGTCTGTACAAGATATGCTGATAACTCTGTAATATAGATTATGGAGATTTAATTATCATGGCTTCAAATAGCAGTGGCTATTTTTACCAGTAGTGGAAGAGCTGTTTAGTTTTATTGTTTCAAACAAAAATTTTTGTATGAATTTAAATTTCTAAATTCTGTTGAAATCAGTGGCCATGATGTGCGAAAATGTTTTGAGACACCTTTGTCCTTTGAAGTTTCCAAGACTTGGTTGGGCAAAGATGACATGGTCTAGTGTGGATGATAGTTCCATCTTGAGTGAGTGGAAGATTACCTCCAGTGAGTCCCTTCAGGCCAGCGCTTCTATGACCCAGTGGGGTTAAGAAGCGGTTACAAGGAGAACTGTGTGCTCAGGTGCCATCCTCACCCTCTCAGAAGATGCTTATGGCTGCTCCTTACTAAGGAGTTCTTTTCCCTTCAATCCAGAGGTTTGCTGCCATTGCTTTTTCTCTCATAAACATACACCGTTTTCATCTCTATTCCTCTTTATTCTGCTGCCGTGTCTCGGCAGGTGGTCATATATTTTTACTGTATGTTTCACTGATATTGGGCAATTTGTTTTTCATTTCCCGTGTGCAACTGATACTGCGGGACCAGGTTTCTAATAGAGGACTCTGAACAAGGGAAGCCTATGTATGAATGCAGCATGGTTAGGGCTGATTATGGCAATGATCACCTATGGACCCTGGAACACACCAGTGAGGGAGTGGAGGATTGAGTAGTGGGGATAGGCAATGGGTCTTGTCACGTGAGTGACTCAAAATATCGCTAGTCATACTTTATCACTTAAATGTAACCTAAATTATTTTAAATTTTGAGCCTCTGTGACTCCCTAAGGAAAAAAAGGTCTATATCAGTGCCACCTAATAAATCCCAGGTCTCTCCTCTGCTGCGTGGCTGTGGAGTTTCTTCAGGTTTCTCATGCACTCAGTTGCTTCCAGATAAAATTTTCTGGCTCACAGGGGTACTGTGAGTGGAAAGTTGGCTCACATCTGCTAACTTAATGTGGTTTGTTGAAACACAGAGATCCTGAACTTGACAGAAATTGTGACTAACCCTGGCCTGTTTTTTCACTCTCCCAGGCCTGCACAGAAGCAGTGAGATGCATGTGTCCACAAAATGTGGGTAGACGTCCCTCTGTGTGACCTGGCAGCTGATGAGCTCTGGCTTCAGAGATCTCACTGCACTTCTGGGGCTGGCATGGGCTGGATGTTATGAAGCGTTTTGTTGAATTGGTCTGTTTGAGCTTCTAAGGATCAATATTTAGTACAAGATAATCTTTTGCTTCTGAACATTTCTAATTTAACCCCCGACCCTGTAAGTATCAAACATAGAGTTACTATGTATTGTTTCACTTCCCTGATTTTGGATTCCTTGTAATAACATTGTTTGGAGAGCAGGGAAAGGGATGCCAGATAAAAGGTGCCTTTTTGCCATCTTTCCACCAGGTCCTCTGCTGGCCTAGCTGTATTTTGGTCTTCCTGAAACATGGGCCTTTTGATCTTGATGTAAACAAAACCTTCTTCAGTGTTAACAAGCTTGACTGCTGTTGACTGTGCTCCTGTTTACAAATAAAACCTGGTCCTGTAGTGTTTGTTTTGCTGTGTCATGCAGTCTTTTTCCACTTGTACTTGGTTCAAGTCATCTTATTGTTTGTGATGCAAACTCCTACAACAGGAGGAAAGTCTCCAAAACCCTCACTTCACTGCCCTGATTAGCTGTGACTGGTGTTTCAGGTGTGGCTTCATCAAAAATCAAACATGACAGCAGAACTGAATTACCGAGTCATCCCAGATGGAATGGCAAGATGGGATGAAGGAGTCCAACTCCTTTCACATGGATATACTTGTTTAGCAAAATGAGAGGGAAAAGAAGAAATTTTGATGATAGTAGAGCAGGAGATGTTACTCTTTTTGTTCTATCCTACAGACAGCACAGCATCCATCACCTCTGGCCACCCTGGACTAAACCAGGCTGTATCACTAGTCCTGGAGTGTAGTAGAAGTGGCAGCAGATAGTATTTGCAATTCTGCTATATGGGAGAAAAGCAAGCAAATCTTTCCTTGTTGATTTGGATCAGTACAGGATTGTGCTTGTTTCATCTGGGATAGAGTCCATTTTATTCACAGTGGGTGGTATGGAGCTGTGTTTTGGGCTTGTGCTTGAAAATGTGTTGGTAACACGGATGTTTTTCATTATTGCTGAGCAGTGCTAGCATGGCCAAGGCCTTTTCTGCCCTTCACCCCACCAGCAAGGAGGCTGGGGGCGCGCAAGGAGTTGAGAGGGGACACAGGCAGGACAGCTGACACCAACTGACTCAACAGATATTCCATACAATATAATATCATGCTCAATATCTAGAGCTGAAGAAAGAAGAAGGAAGTGGGGTACATTTGGAGTGATATCCTTTGTCTTCAAGGCACCATTAAGCATGATGGAGCCCTGCTGTCCTGGGGATGGCTGAATACCTGCCTGCCCATGGGAAGGGGTGAATGAATTCCTTGTTTTGCCTTGCTTCTGCATGTGGCTTTTGCTTTCCCTATTAACCTGTTGTTATCTCAAACCACGAGTTTTTTTCTGGTTTACTCTTCCAATTTTCTCTCCCATTCCACCAGGGGGAAGTGAGGCTATGCAGCACCGAGTTGATGGCTGGGGTTAAATCATGACAAGGACCCTTTGAGAACTGGTCTCTCCCTAATCAGCATCAGCTTAGGGCAAGAGCATCGCAAGCTTGCTCTATGCCTGCTTATAAGGGATATTACAAATAAAAACTAGTTACCAGTGAATGGAAAATCCTAACTGTGTCAGGAAAAGCTGCAGTTATCATGCGTCACCACTGTATGCCACTACAGACTAATTACTCTAGTGGATGCCAGAGATGAGCCACTGCTACAGCAGACCCTCAAGAAACACTTAGTTAATATTAAATTGTAATCCTATTACCTTTAGATGTTCTCAATGCTATTAATCTCATGGTTTCCAAGTCAGCAGTTTAAAAACAGATTATCTGAAAATCACAATGCTATTAACCTCTTTGTGTGTATACCATTTTTAAGCACAGGAGCCAACAGGAGTAAAAATAATAATAAATTTATATTTTCAGTGTCTTTCTGCTTAAGAATATTCCATGTATAATTCAAAATTCGTCAGAAAAGCACCAGCCATGGAACAGATTATTTTCATAATCTATTTATGCTAAAGATAAAATAAACATGAATAATCAGAAATGAATTATCTCATCCACTGTTTTTTGTAAGTCCTCTATTGGACTGGTACAAAATTATGATCAGATTTACATTCTTGCACCAAAAGGAATAAATAAAATACACTGCAGAAGAATTATTGGTTTTATATCTTGAAATACATTTCTAGACTTAATTTACATCCTAATAAAATCTTTGTTGGAAACTCACTAGTGGTTTTGCAAAAAAATCTTTGCAACACAAACTATCTGGCCAAAGTCAAAATTGACTTTGTGCTGAAGAACATGACAAAATTCTTAAGCATTTGTATATAAATGCTTAAGTAAGGTTGTAAGTTCTTAAGTTAATACTTACATGTTTTTTAAATCATATTCAAAATTAGGTCTCCATTTCTATTGCTTTCTCCTACAGGTGGAAATCTGAAAGAATATTTTCCTTTTTGGTCCCTTCCATTTTCTGATCATTCCAATTCATTGTTTCTGTATCTGGTTATCAACAGATTTAATCAATTTCTTGTTTCTCTCTCTTAAAAACCTCTGTTCTTCTGCTTTCTTCAGTTTTTATTCTGTCTGCAGTTTAAAATATTATTTGCTCCAGAAAAATCCCTATCAGATGGGTGGGAGAGGGAGAATGTCCAGGACAAGGACTCCCAATGAGTAATTATAGAAATTATTACCTTGACAAGATACATTATTCCTAGAATTTTTAGTATCTCTTACAGAAATTGCAGGGAATGTCTCCTTCATCTCAAGAGCAAAAGCCAAGTAACCTGGAACTGTAGCCTCAACAAGAATTGGGATGTTTAAATTCAAAACTTCACAACAAATTACTCTTTTAGAGGCTGCATCATCACCTATTCCAGAGAAATTGCAAACACTCTCAGATTGCCTTCTTTCTATTCCCTGGTCAGTGAGGAAGATGGATGGTGCAACTCATGGAGCGTGTTTCCTTTTATTGCTGAGATGCATCTTTCACCAACCTAGAGACATCTTTGTTTTGCCTTTGCAGAACGGCTGTGTGACAGCAAGTTACCAATACACAAAATGGATTAATATTAAGAGATGCATTAAAGAGATTAAATGGCTGGAAAAAAATAAAACAAGAAAAGGAAATCTTCTCTCTTAAAAGGGTATTCTTAGAAGGCTGAGAGCTGAATTTTATCACTAAAGTAACATCCATGAATTGTTTCAGTGCTGAAGATCTCCAGATGATTTTACAAGAGCTACTGCTAGGGCCTGATGATGCTACTTCTGCTACAATGCCACAGCAGTTGCATGGAAATGGTACAAACTGATGTATTATTTCTAACAACCATCCCTTGTCCTCTGGGGTTTCTCTGGGCATTGTGACCCACGATTGCTACCAGCAGACTGGATCCAATCCAAATATTCAGATCTAGATGTGACTACAATAATCTACTGAGTTATGTCTATCCAGTTGTTAGTAACTACTTTTATGTTTGACATCGTAGTTTACACATTTGTAACAGCTCCTTTTTCTGGCTGCAGTGTGATATTTGAGCTCTGGTAGGGGTTATTCCAAACCCATAAGTGAATGAATCCCTTCCACAAGAGTTACCCTCTTAAAATAATTATTGTAAAAAATGAAGGTGTAATCATTAGTCCAACAATGACTCTAGTGGAAGGAAACATAAATTAAGTCATATTAGTTCTCTGACACATTAGATTTAGGTAAATTAGGCATCTTATTTTTCTTTAGAAACCTAAATCTATAGTAGTACTAAAGCAGTGCAGTGCTGGATGTGAGAGGAAAATAACTATCAGTTGTGAAATATCTTTGGACTGTTTAGTAACATTACCATTCACAGCCACGGAATACATTATATTTTATTGTAAACTTTGTTCCTTAGAGAAGTATAAATCTTGAAAGTGTGTCAATACTTGGCAAAGTAAGCAGCCTCAGGAGGCAAAGAATGTTTAAGACCATCTATCAAGTATAAGAAGTTGATAGCAATTAAAATCAGGGCTGTTTATGTATAAACATAAATTGCAGAGGTAGCTTAAAACTGCCCAGTAAAAATCTTGGCTGGGTGGAAATTCCAATTGCAAAAGACTGCAAAAAGCAACATCTGAATTTTAAGAACTGTTTTTGTAGCATACACCTTTTCTTTTTTCTTTAGGGATGATATTTTCTATTAAATTTTATTACATTAAGGGTAATCCATCTATTTTTTTATTTTCACATCCAGGCATTCTTAAAAAAAACACCACAAGCAACAAAAAACAAAAATCACTGAACAATCAGTAAAAACAAGATATCTTAGATAAAATATTGCTTGTATTAGATGAGCACTACTCCAGATTATATGTCAGTGTTTACTTTTCCCCCAAAGTGATACAGAGAAGGATGCAGAAGTTAATCACTGTAATCATGATGATGATTTTTTTTATAAGGGGATGTGTTTACAATCTTTTTTATTATTGTGTATTTAAGTGGAATTATCTGTGTCTCTTTAACATATGAGGTCCGAAGGAAATAGACCATTGTATGGGCAGCCTGCAAAACTTTATTGCTTTTCATGGTGGTTACAACACTCAAAACTCCAGCGGAATGAAAGCCCACAGAAAGAGTATTGGAATGTCTTCCTCTCCAGAAGAGGAAAGGGGCCAACCTCCGTAACCAAGCTACTGACTACCTAGTTCCTGGTTTGAAAGGAATGTGTCGGTCTTGTTCCAGGTAGGCTGTCAGATCTTCTGAGCTGTGGAGTTCTGCCTTGGCTCATCCTTGCACTGTGTCCAGCAGAACATTGCTGCTGGCTGTCGCACACAGTGCTCAGTGCAAGTACACACAAGCTGTGTAGCAAGAATAAGCTGTGCATGTTTCCTGGTTTTGGATCATTCTGTTTGGGTCAGTCCTTGAAGAGGTGCAAGGAGCATAGGCACAGCACTGATTAATGGTGTGGTGGAGAGGATGTGTTGTGAGGTAGGTGGACCCTGCCCCATTTATAAAAACTTCCACGATTTTGGGGGTCTGTTAATAGGCATCCTGCATCATACGGTAAATGGAATCAGAGAGGCTGTCTTCTTCCTTAAACATGGGGAGGTGTCAATAAAACACCAACTTCAAACGTGACAGTCCTGAAGAAGCTTGAAGTGGAGGGGTACTCTCCCCACAGCGAGTTTTGCTGCAGCAGGCAACAAGGAGTGGTCTCCCAGCCCATGCCATGGACATGGGTAACGTTGCTGGGAGCAGGAACAGTGCCAGGCTGCTGGGTGGAAGGGAGAGGCTGTGGCTACAAAAAGTGAGACTGAATGCTGTTAAACAGAGCATAATGTACAATGTTTATTTGAAATTAATGATGCTTGCATGCCCTCCAACTGCATTTTAATATTTAAATTGCTGCAAAAGTAAATTATTAAAATAAAGTGTCCATGAATTATCACCCCCGATCTCCGAAGCTACAGTGCTAGAAAATGAGAGGGAAAGAGTGTGTAGGTCAGCTAAGTAAAGGAAAGATTCTCCCCTTCCCATTTTTAATTTCTTCCGCTGTAAGAGAACCTCTTTTCACTTCTGTTCAGCTGTGGAAAGGTTACCTCAGGTGGTCTTAAAATGGGATCCAAATGAGGAACTGGTACACGGCTGAGGGATTTTAGTGTTCCAGAAACTAGTATCTGCCACTGAGGGAATGTAGTGAATCCACTACATGAGTGGATTGATTCTAGCATTAGACAGGGAAGAAACATCCATGTCAAGAGCTTCCTCTCATCTTCCTTACTTCCAGAGGAAGATCAGTCCAGCAACTATTTCTACATCTCCTCCAGAATGGTGAAAGAGAGGAAAGATTTGTTAAGTGTTCCCAGCTTTCTTAGAGTCTGAAATTCCTCCCAGATTCACAGGGCTCCTGCTGCATGCACGTACTGTGGAGAAACCATAACACAGGTAAGATGGTGAGGCAGCATTTCATTGCAGATAGCTGTTAGACCTTGGATCTCTCCCATCCCTTGTTGGAAGAGTCCTTGGACAAGGGAATATTATTCATTCTTTTGCTTCCAAGAACAGAGCTGCTGTGGCTCCCTTACTAAAACAAAGAATAAAGGGAAGCCCTGGAAAATAACAAAATTGTTCTCATATTTTTAAACTTAGGTTTCTCTTACACTCTCTCCTCCAAGAATTTGTGAGAATTTCATAGAACAAGACTTGAACAAATCAACAGAGGAAACAGCATATAAACCACAATGCCGGAATTTATTTTCTCCTTGTGCATTAAATTACCCAATTAATGTTTCCTGTTGCCTTAGCCTGTTCTAATAAGGCTTGACTGTCGCTTATCAGCCCCTAATCTTCTAAATGATGAGCAAGAACTGCAGCTGGATTTACAAGAGCCTTTGGGGCACAATACCAAACTCCCAGAGTGCCAAAGATCCATCCTTGGAATTATGCTTATTAGGGTTTTTAATTCATTATCATTTACTTATAACAGATACCCACTAATAGGATCAGATTGACTTCATTATTTATTAAGTACTATTAAAATAGACTGGACAACCAACCTCTGTGTACAAATCATTCCTCAAAAAAATAAGACTTTTTCTTGCATAAAAATGTCATTTCAGATATCAATACTTCTTTGAGTTAACTGAGTTTGCCTCCTTTTTGGGCTTATTTTTCTTGAAATGTTGATCTATAGGTTCAAATATTTTGGGGTACGAAAAGATTTTCCAGAGTAAATGAAAGTGATTTTTATAGGCTGCGTGCATGAGTTAACAAATTAGAATAATGGTTGGGTAATGTTGGCTAATGAGTAACTTAGATGGATAAATGATTTTTAATAGACAATGGCAGTGGCTTCAGAATGATAAATACTTTCCTGTTGTATTATAATAAATAAATAAATATATTTTACTAAGAGAGACTTCTTATGAACTGTGAGGCCAGCTGGGGGGAGGAATAGATTCATTTAGATAAAATGCTATTAAATTGCCTGCACAGTGTCCTGTCAGACAACTATCGACCCCATCCCATGGGAGAAATTGATTTTTGTGCGGACAGCTATGCTGTTTTCTGCAGTGTCTTGCTCCAGCGCTATTGCTCTGGTAATCACACACGGCTGCCTCTTTTCCCTTCTCTCTCTTTCTGTCTATTTGTTGTGGAAAGATTGATTGAGAGGCATAAGGGATTCAGATTGCCATATTTGTTGTTATTTGACCTTTTCAATTATATTCTGTTAAATATGTAAATAATTCATTTGTAGTAATGTACATACGAGTTTGCTGAAGCCGTCTGCAAGGAAGGCTTCCAGGAGGATGCCTGTACCTTTGTTCTCCTGCAGACCTATTAGAGCTGACTCAGTGAAAGGAATTCAATTGCAGCTGAGGATGCTCCCTGCTTTGGTAAAGCTATCTAGGCTAGTTCTCAAGACAAGATCTAAAGATGGGAAAATAATTTAAACTAGTAACACCACAATTACATCAGTGCTGAAAAGTGAAATGGTACATGATTAAGGATCTTTGCTTTGGTTTCCTTCGTTTAGGCATAAGTACCTTCTTTCAGCTCTCACTAATGTGAGTCATTTTTTAATGAGACAAAAACACCTCAGGTCAAGTAATGACAACATCAAAGTTGAAATCCAGTTTTAAATCTCCCCCCTCTGAACAAGAAACAAGGTCTTTAATTGCCATGAAACAGTCACACATTTTTTCTCAGGTAATACAGCTTCAATTTATAAAATTGTTTGTCTGATGAGTTATGAATTACTTGACTTTTTCTATTATTTCTTCTTATTCTTACATTAGTTTCATTCTTATGACTCATTTTAGCATCATCAGTGCTAAGCAGCTGTTTGAATGTCTGCCTGTGGGAATCAAGGTCCCTGCTGTTCTCTGGGTCCATAACTTGGCATTTGCACATGGGGGAATCTCTGAATGGGAAAAAGCCAGGACAGACCTTGCTCCAACTCAAGCCAGTGCTAAGGGCGTAGAGGGGAAGAAAGATCTGCTGTATTTCATGGGCTGCTGCATTAGATCTTGGGAGGAAAGTGTAAGATGGTTTATTAGAGCCATATACTAGCCCAGACTTAAAGATCAGTGAACTGCTGGGTCCATCTTTGCATATATGCACCAAGGCACAAGTATCTGGATTCTCAGTGACTTTATTTTTATTCTGCTGGTTGGACAAAGCTGTAAAAGCTGCATCAGTGGTCATCTATAACAATCAATAAAGACAGGATGCACCTTCTCCTTTGCCTTTTACTTGCCCACATCCTTCAGTCTGTAGTAAATAGGCAAAAAAAAGAGAGCTGTTCAGTCAAAATCCCATTGCCTTACACTGACCTTATGCTCCTTTCTTCCTGTGTAAAGAGAGGACAGAACTTTGATGAAGCCAGCACTAACAAGGAACACTAAGTGCCTTAGAAAAATTTGTCTGTGCTCTTGGGCATGTAGCCTGCTTTCTCAACCTATACCCCAGTAACTCTTCAACAGAGCTGCCACAACCTCTTTTAGAGGTGACCTGAGGTCGTGGGGCAGAGTCAAATCCAGCAAAAGTGCTCCAACATAGCTCTCACAGAGGGCAAGCCAAGGCAACAGAGGAAAACAGCATCCTGTTGATGTCCTGCAGCAGTTGCAAGGTTGTTGCCATAACAAGGATGACTCAGAGGAGGCTTGAAAGAGGGGAAGGGGATGGCTTAATTGGAGGGTGTTTTGGTGGGGATGGTGGGAAAGACAGGTCTGTTATAAGTCTGTTGCAACAAAAATTTCATCAGAGTAAAACCAGTTGCCTTTCCCTCCCTTTCCCCTCCAGTGGTTGTTGACACCAGTTTCCAGATCCTATTGTTTGTGTCCAGCCAAACCTTTTGCCTTGTGCTTGGTGACTGGGGCATTCAAAGGTTGGACTTGATGATCTCAGAGGTCTTTTCCAACCTGGTTGATTCTATGATTCTATGTGTGGAAATCACTGCTGTAAAGACGTGGCCGAGATCTGGAAAGATACTAGAGGAAAACGGATGCAGATTAGAGGAAAGGCTGAAAGTTACATCTAAAATACGGTTTCAGAGCATGTGCCTCACATTTCTGTATCAAATTTGCAGACCCTAGAGTCTAGTTGTTGTCTGTGAATACTTCAATTTTTTGAATTGTTATTCCTGAATACTTCAATTTTTTACTTCATAACAACTTTTGGGTTTTTTTCATTTTACCTAGGCATGATGCTCTTCACTCCTTCTCTTTATGTGTTACAGAGTACGACAGCAATATTATAAGCAGATAGATACAATTAGCAGTAGATAGCCAGCATGTAGTAAATGAGCAAGGAAGCTTTCACATGAGTGTGAGCATGTAAACTACCACTCAAGTCAAATTAAAAGATGTCTGATCTTATATTTATAAAAATTACCATGTATGACTATGTTGCTGCATTTCCCTTGCAGTGAACAAAACAGCTCAAGATCCTTAACTATGAAAGCTAATGTATAAATATAAGACACCGCTATTGTGTGAAGAAAACTCTAAGTCTCTAATGGTACAGAAAGTGTGGGAAAAAAGAAAATGTCCATTCCTGTTGATGTGACAGTAAGTGATTTGTGAATAGTGTGTCTGCTCCCAGCAGTAGCACTGGCAGGCACTGAGATCTGCAAAGGATGTTCCTAGTCCCATCTTCACTGCTGAGGGTTCCAGTTCAGGAATGAGTATTTATTGGTGAATCTCTAAAGTAGAAAACTCTAAAATACATCATGACTTAGTATGTACTTAATGATCCAATGGATCCTTTTCAACAAAGGAAATCCTGCTTCAACATATGGAAATCTCAACTGTGAAAGGGGTGAAACTTTTGAACAGGTTACCTAGTATAACATTAGGGTTAACCCTTCCTCTAGGAGAATGTTAGACTAGAGAACTGCTCCCATTCTGGTCACACCAAGGCCTCTTTGAAATGAAATTTTTCTATGATTTCATGACTTCAGCTCCTGCTTACATTTAAGCATTTGCCCAAGATAGCTCCCTGCTTGGACAGCAGCTCCATCACATGAAATGAAGCCCTTATTTTTCACTTCCCTTTTAATGCTTTGCACAGCACAGCAAGCGAAGGTACATTCTTTCCCTCTTCATCAGTCTGTCCTACCTGTTAGCATTCCTCCCCTCATCAAAAAATTCAATTTAAATTTGCTACAACTGGAGGCAAGCACTGACTCTGCATGTCCATTCAGGAAGATGCCTAGGCAGCAGGGAAAAGACCGTATCCGAGAGCATAAGGTGCATGGGTACAAACATATTTCCCAGCTGTGGAGAGATGCAGCTGAGATGGGAGTGCTCAAGGAGGGTGACAGAAGTCGCTGGAGAAAATCACTGACTGCAGCATCACAAATCAAGTCAAGCCTCTCAACTTCTGGCCTGAAGGTGTGAGATTCTTTTCCTCCATCTTGGGATGGGGCAAAGGAAGGAGAAACTGCACTTTGTGGTTTTGTTAGAAATACAGAGGGAGGTTATAGGGCAGGGAGGATGAGGATCCAGAAAGACAGAAGGAATATGGAAGTGTGGGGTAGTATGTATATGGGAATTTGTGTAGGTAACAGAAAATGTTATTTGTATTTGGGGAAACATCATTGTACGAGTACATATGAAAGAAAAGAGTCAGGCGTGGGGAACAGGAAAAAGCCCCAACAGTGACAGAGAAAAGGAGGTCTCTTCCCTGTCTGTTCTCAGGTATTGGAAGTTTATAGGAGTAGTTTCAGTCTGACTGGGATGAAGATGAGACCTCTCAGCAAGCAAACAAACACTTGAAATTGTTGTGAAAGGGACCTTAGAAACACTAGTGGGATACAAATATGAACCGCATCTCTGAGTTATGAAATTTCTTGGGACCTGTTCTCATTTGCTTATGTGTATTTTTTATTAAGTAGAATTTAATTTGATAGCTTGTTAGAAGTAGATCTAAATGGAACTGCTGGATGTCCCTTACAAGTGTTTCTATGCTTCTCTTACACAACAGATTGACTTTTGCACTGTGATGACTTTTTGTAAAATAAACAAAGCAAGCTACTTGTATTGGGAGACTCTAGTGTTGCTAAACCCAAGATTTTCCTAAGACAGCCTTGCAGTCCAAAGTGCCTTAGCTTCCATTGGCTTGTCTTTGTATGTGCCTGTGCTTCAGAGGATGCTTAATCAAGGAAGGAACTGCCCCTCACGTCTGTCCCCACTAATTTAATGCAAGAATCCATCACTTTAACAGAAACTTTATTTGTGCACATGGAAGAGGCTTTGCCTTTTATGTCACGAGGAGAGAAAAGAAGAGGAGAAGTTGTCAAAGCTGTTGGTAAAGAATGAACTGCTTGGGGAGATTATTTCTGGACTGATGTTTTTCTTCAATTCAGCGTCTTCCTCCTTTTCCACCCATCGCTGAGGACAAATACAGAGAAGCATGTGAGAACAATTTAAAGCAACGTTGCAGTACAGGGAAACATTCAGACTATATAAGCATTGGTTAAAAATGTTCCCTGTTCAGAAATCAAGGGTCTGTGTTATGCTTAGAAAGACGCTTTTTTGAAATTAAGAACTTCAATCCTGTCTCCAATTCTCTTTGTAGCCCCATATGTTCCTGCTACCACAATTGGCTTCTTTACTGATGCGTTCACATACAGACTAGGCTCCCTCATACCTTGGTTTGTTTGATCTAGGTATGCACTGCATTAACCTGGCAGGGTGATGAGGAGAATTTTGGGCTTTTTTTCTGTCACTGGGTGTTTCAGATTTCTGTCTCTGCTGTCCACTCATACCTTTGCAACTTTGTGGCATAGTTATTTCCATTAATTCCCCAGTTTCATCTTCCCACCAACTTTAAAGCAACAAACAGGAGAAATGTTGCTTCAGCTGCAAAGCAGCCACTTCTCTTATTTACATCCCTTCATCTAGTAAATGTACACTTCAGCTGAAGTACTACTGACTTCTCAGAAGTCATTTGTTAATTCATCTTTCTCAGGAAGACTCTCACTTACAGATGGACAGGACAGTGGAAGTTGTACCGCCTCTGGGAATTCCACCTCCATGAGATCTGGCCTCCTGGGACATCTTGTTGGAGGCCAGGGATCCACTGGAGATCCCGTTGCTGGTAAAACCTGATGAATGGGTTGTACCTCTGGCACCTAAAATAGTTACAAAGGAGATGCTACTGACAAAAAAAGGAAGGAACCGTACAGGATAATTATAAAGTACTATATTTTAGAAAAATTTAAGGCTACCAAACATAGCAAAAGACAAGGTGAGTGCTCGTTACTTGACTTGTTCTGTCAGTATACTGCATTTTAGCTGCCACCTTGGCAAAGGACATTCTCAGTGCTTCTGTGGATGCTCCCAGAACACAAAGAAAATCCAAAACTCTTGCATAGATTGTTTCTGATAAACCTGGATCTCCAAAACAGTTTTAGAACAGTTTGTCTCTGCTGAAACTGCACTTTTCTGAGGAGCTGCCTGAGGACTGTGGAACAAACTCCTACAGAAACTAAGGGTTGTTGCAGACCTTACCACTTACTTTTGCAGGTGACAGACATGTTCCTTTCACTTCACTTTCACTAGCATAAACCTGTAATAGATACCTGTAAAATTCAAACACCACAAGCTGTAGTAGCCAGTGGCCAATTTATACGTATATTTTTCATCTCAGTATAAATAAGCCCCAAGTAAAATATTCCATTGCAAACTCTTCTTCTCCTGGGAAAGGCGTAAAGTATTAGTGATGACAAATGTTAGTGATAATGCTTAAAGCATTCCTGGAGGATGCTCAAATATTTTGGTGATGAGCTTGTTATAACATCTTCTGTAAAGTGATACTGAACAATACTCATGCCCTGCTGAAGAATCAGCCGCTCCTTCGAGCATGTTTGTTCTGGGGGGAGGAAGGGTTATAGTCTAAATGAAAAGGTTAAGAAGATGAGTTTGGAGAGATTTCAGTGAGCACCTGCGGAAATGAAATCAGGCCCTTTTAGCTCTCAATCAGGCAAAGAATGTGTGGCAAGCTCTCCTGCTGCAGGGAGCCAAAGCTCACACCTGTCTTGGCAATGTTACAGAGCTAGCATTTTCCACATGGATAAAAGCTCTTTTGGAGTATCTCCTGTTGGCATAGCTAAGGTTTCCTCGAGTCATGCAGATTTTTCTTCACCAAAATGGTGCTTTTCATAAAAGTCTACGGTTAATACAGACTTTGCAAGAAAAAAACTAGGCATGGTTAAATGTTTACTCTGCTTTTCTCTCTTATCAAGTCTTCAGTCTTTTAGTTTACAAACAACAACTTCACATACTCTATAAGGCATGACCACTGAAGTGTTTGCTACTGGTTATGAGTGTGCTGAGAACTGGTGTACCACCCTTATCTGTAACAGAAGGCAAGCTTGTGCAGCTGACTCTAGCATATGACTAGAGTAACTGGACTAGGGTGAGTAACTGTCATCTCCCCATACCAGGATTTCTGCTGCTAAGGAAGCGTGGTGCCTGAGAGCAGCTCTCCTGCTGTAGCAGGTTTCTGTGGCTGGGTTTTGGTAGTGGGGGGGCTACAGGGGTGGCTTCTGTAGGAAGCTGCTAGAAGCTTCCCCTGTTCCATGGAGCCAATGTCAGCTGACTCCAGGACAGACTTCCTGCTGCTGGCCAAGGCAGAGTCAATTAGGAGTAATAGTAACGCCTCTGTGATAACATATTTAAGAAAAAGAAGATTGTTGCGCAGAAGAAATTCCAGCCAGGGAGCCAGCCCCCTGCCCGGTGGGAGTCATGTGCAGTATGTCTCTAAATGATCCTTATATCACTGATTCCCTCACTGTCTAGGGGGCCTCATGCTATGAATAATATTGGTAGCAGTGTAAATCATATCTTAAAGAAAAAACAAAAACAAACAAAAAACCCCAACTTATTCCCCTCAATCAAGTGTATCACCTTTTTTACCATTAAAAGATGCCCCAAATCTGGACCCTGACCAGCTCATCTGGCCAACCACCAATTTTATGGCAGGAGGAGTCATGTTTAACTCCATCCTTCAGGAGATTTCTACCTGCTTATTATGGAAAGTACCAATGGTTGACCAATATGGCAGAAAATCACATTTATAATCAGCCTGCTAGTTGGCATACTTCTGACACATGGGACATGTGGGTCCAAGACTCCTAAGACAGAAAGAATTTTGAAGCCTTTATCCAAGATCAGAGAGTTAATTACTGTGCTGCTGGGTAAAGCAGAATTGTATGGGGCATTCTTCTCTGTTGAGTCCTGCCTGTTTTGAGGATGCCTGATGAATCAGCTCACAAAGGCAGGTCTAGCAGGGAGAACACCTTCTGCATGAATCCCGCTGGATATGGGGTTAAACAAGTGCCAAGCTGCTAAGAGTCATTTGGTCAGGGATTGCTCTGTACCAGCAACAACAGCAAATACCTGCAGAGTTAGCTCATGTGAAAGGCAGCTATGACTTATTTTAGTACTTAGATACGTGCTGTCAAGGATGCATATACACTCCCTTCATGAATTCAACTCTTGGACTGCAGCTAATTTCCCTCTGCTATAGCATTTGCATAAGGTTTTACGAGTTTTCCCTGTATGGATGTGTGGGATTAAAGAGCAAGGAAAATCTGATAATTTATATGAAATATAGGTACACAGATCATGTTCTTGCATAAGTGTGTCGTTGCTTATTGCTACCATGACTCTCCACATTATTGATGATTCCTGGTAGAATGAAGAGAGAACACAAACTTCAAATAAACACTGTCCAAAACCTCATGAATACCACATGTGTATGCGTTCATTCATGCATATGTGCATATACAGAAAACACCCTTAATAACATCGCACTCATAACACACAGTTAAACATAGGAATCTTATATCTCCAGTGCAATGCAGGAATGTAGGAGAGAAGAGATTATCTGGCAAGTTTATTTTCAAGGAGAAAAAAATTGTTTGATCCTACGCACTGAACCACAAAACCACACACTCTGAATTTCTCATACCCATTTCCTGGAGAGTAGAGGTGGGGCCTCCAGAATGCACACCTCCCCCAGATGCTTTCGCTTCATGGGACATCATTGATGAAGCAAGCGATCCTCGTAAGATCCCAGAAGGAGTGAAACCAGCGTTGCAGACATTCTTGTCAGACATTTTTGCTGTCTGGTGGTGAAAGTCCAGTGAAGCACTGCAAAGCTCAGTGCTCACTGCAAAGCCAGTCTTTTTATACACTGTCTAGCTAACAGTGAAGAAATGAAACTGCTGCAGTGATCAGGAAGAATAGAAACTGAAACTCAGCCGAGAAACGAAACTGAAACTCAGCCAGGAAACAAAACTGAACTTTATGAATAGACCTTTTTATTGCTGTTGCCAGGTTGAAATTTAGGCAAACCAACTAATTTCCTCTGAGGAAGTGATACTAAAGGAAACTAGTAGTGCATGAATCATTGTTGAGCAACTGATGTGGCTGAAAACTTTGTTTCTTCACCCTTTTGCATTGCACCCTATTGCACAGAATTGCACATGTTTTAAGAATTCATACAACTCTGAGTAAAGTCAAGAGACAAAAAGGCAGCAAAGTGGCAGCATGCAGAAACTGCAGCTTGAGTTGGTTATGGCACCCAGAGTTCAGCTGCGGTACAGCTACCCCTAAAAACTACTGGTTTACAGAGAGCTGGAAACCAGAACCCAGCTAACAATGGGTGATTGGAATTAATTGCTATGTGGAAGGAACTGTGAGGGGACCTTGCGTCATGTGAGCAGATTGACACAGATGTTTTGTTCTTCCCCATACAAATCCTGTTAAAGCAGAGCCTCCATCTTTAATGAACAGGCCTTTGCAAATGGCACACACTCCTTTATCGCAGCTTTTTTTAGCCAGTAGTTTGAATAAGACTCATTAAAAATCCATAGACCTCCTCCTTTAGGTAAAGAGGAATATCTGATTAAGTCGCACTACCACAGGAATGGTTCTCTAAGTGGAAATATACAGAATAAAACTATAGTGTTTCATGGTAGTATAGTATCTATATCTTGTACGTGGTGGGTTGTAGAACAAAGTATACAAAGTCCTTTCCTCTCTTCTTCCCTGTGCTATTTATTTGAGCAATAGGATATCTGACCCACATACCCCTGAGCAGCAGTGCTCTTTTAACGCTTTTCTTTCATTCAATTTTTCTTTAATTCATGAATGTTAGTTTCCTTCAATTTTAATGGGTTTTTTGTTTGTTTGTTTTCTAATCTGCTTGCATGAGGTCTTCCATAATTATGATGCATCTCTAACCCAATAATTTCTCAAGTCCCTCATTTATAATTTTTAATTACTTAATGCTATAAAATAGCTGAAGTTGAGGCTTAAATGCAGGTAAAATTCTGTGTAAGAATAGGACAATGAGTGCTATAGGCCTTCTTCAAAGTCATAATAAAATCAAAAATGCCACATATTGGTACAGATCCTTCCTTTAAAACTGGTAAAATATTTTGGTGCCTTGTTGATATGATTTATTTAATTTTCAAAAAAGCCCATTAGGAAATGATAGTAAAGTCTGGCAAATCCATGGGAAATGAAAGCTTCACAAGCTGCAGATGACATTTAACTCAGTCCAAAACCACAATTCATAATGGATACATACAAAGTTGTTTAACTAAAAATAATTAAAACTTGCAAGTTTTATTGCAAGCAAAGCGTCTCAAGGCAATTCAGATTGTTGGAGACATCAGTAAATAAGCAGGGAAATAAGAAATTACTAGTAGTCTCATGAAAACAAGATGAAGAAACTCAGTGTAATAAGGAGAGGGAAGGTACTGGTCAGGAAGGAGGTGGCTCTTAAATCTGCCATGTGGTTCCAGTGAGTTGGATGAGGCACGTGTGAGTAGGCACAGATGATACAGTGCTAAGTGCTAAGCTGAGTTCTGCTTACCTCCATGCTCTTACTGTAGTGGCACAGCAGATATAAGTTATGAAGAAATTCTGACCTGGAAGGTGTTTGGTTTTTTACTTGTTTTCAGCTTATTATGAAGACTTAGGACAATCTCTTGTACGAAAATGAATGAAAACAGTGTCAATCTCTTGTACCTGTGTCAGGGTTGAGTCTGCCACTAGGTCCTAACAGCTGTGGTCAGCCTCCCCTGCGACTTCAGTCCCTGCCTGAACAATACTGTCAGTGCACTTGTCTGCAGCTCCATCACAGCCATACTTCATTGATCCAGGCTGAGCTACAGCCTGCCTTCATGGCTTGACCTTGGACGTGCCTGGTTAGCAAGGATAGACTTGCCCAGCAGTCACTACTGACCATGGCTACTATCACCAGACCTGAACACGATTTTTTGATTCATGTTTCTGGCTTGACCTTGGACCTGTCTCTACAAACTTATCTGATGATTTGGACTCTTAGTTCAACCCGCTTATTGTCTCTGAATTGGCTGGGCTCACCTCCCTTGGTGGGACAGTATCTTGCTGTGCCCTGTCAACATGTGTCATGAACATCACAGCCTCCAATTTAAAAAGACTCACTGTCACTGCTGAAGTGGGACAGGGAATAAGAACACTGTCCTTGAGCCTGAAGCTTCCAGGAGTCCTCTCTCTCTACCAATTCAGAAAGACGTGCTTCTCCTTTCACCTGCCAGTTTTATGTGAAATATTTGTCTAAATGATCCCCTATATTTTTTTCTTTTTCTTTTTTTTTTTTTTTTTCGTTATTATACTGGCATTTTTAATTAGAAAGGGCAACTTCCAAGATGTTAGGCAAGCACAGTTGACATTCACCTGTATTCGTAAGGAGACTGGTACAGAAGCAGTAAGGCTTGTGGACTGTTTGCCAAAAATCCAAGCAGTGGTAATTTAAGAGCCAAACTGATGCAACTTCTAGTTAAAGTATGGAAGGAAAGAGTAAACAACTAATGTGTTTCACCAAGCCTGACATTATAACAGTAAATTAAACATGGGAGAGTATCCAGGTAAGCTAGCTTCCCCATTCCAGAAGGTAAAAATCTGAGGAGAGTAGATTGGTGCTGTGAGCTGACCTGAAAAGCATTCAGTGGCACTTCTAAGCCTGAGAGAACAGTTAAAGCTATGAATACCAAGAGTAGGACTGTCTTTATTTTCAATATCACTACAATTTCAGTAGCCTTAGGTGCTGAGGCACTTAAATAGGTAGCTAATACAGTTCGATGTTTAACTCTCTGAGTTTCGGGTTCAAATGAAATCCTTAGGTACAAAAAATCTAGACTGTGTGCTCTTTGAAATGATTTGGAAAAACAGGGACTTGATTGGAAATGCTCTAAAAATTTGAGCTATGGGGAACCTTCAATTAAAAAAAAAAAGTGTTCTAAGTTGCAAACACTTAGCAAACCAATGCAACCAAGTGTGCAGTCAACTCTTCTATATTTTGCTTGGAATGACCTTAGTTACTTGCATGTGTGGATATAAACTGCTGTGTCTCTTCAGTATGTTCTCCTTGCAGTTCCCACTAGCGTGCTATTAAGAGATATTTACCTTATAGTGAAGCCCAGCTGATCACAGACATTAATCTCTGCTTTTGGTAGCCACCTTTTTCATTCCAATAATATGTCCATTGAAGTCACTTTTTCATAAACATTTTCCCATAAACCTCTGTTTCAAAAGAGATTATTCAAACAGCTTTTAAACAATTACTCTTTTGAAGGGTCTAATTGAAGGAAATAAACCTGTAGAGAATCTGACTGAACCAAAGATCTTCAGCATCCAAGATTATCTATCTGTCACCCTCTGACCTATTTCGTTTACACTATTTTTTAATTTTTGTAGCAATTATAGTGTATATGGATAATACCTATTAGCATATTTATGGTCATTGCTTCATATTTATTGTCTGCACAACTCATTAATCTTCATCTAGTGTGTGAGGCTGACAGCTCAATCTATTTTGCAATCTCTGGGCAGCAGCCATATCCAAAAAGCTTTTGTTTCTCTGTAAATAAACTGTGTTCAGGACCAGAGGACAATGGTACATCATGCAGTGATTGACACAAGCCATGGCTGCTAATCAAAAGTAGATTTTATTACCAGCTGAGTCAAGTGCATTATGGGGCCATTGTTCTAGTGCTGTCAGGGCAAGAGCATACGTAGTCAGTCACCTTCTCAAGATGGGTTGATTGTTCTCCAAGATTAGACAGAGTTGCCTTATTATCCATCCCAGACAACAAGGCATCTCACCCAAACAGACGCCTTTACAGAAACTGCCTGTACATTGAATTCATTTGAATTGCTAATGCATAATCTGTCCAGCACAGATGTGCAATGAATATTTGGATGTTGTTTTGCATGTCAGTTGAGAAGACTGAATGATGAGGTGATGATCGTTCAGTGATGGGTACTGGACATTTGCCAACAATTGAGTTTGAGCACTTTCCCTGACAGTAATCAGATCAGCTTCCAAAACGTCTTTTCTTCAATTCACTGACAATTTATGTTAGAAGATAATGCAACTCTCTCACAGTTAACACAGTTGGCAGCAATTTGCATTTTTTTCATATAATTAAATTTTCCATTTCACCCAAGAAGAAATGCATACAAGCCGCCTATAACTGATATACATATTCCAAGACACTTCCAAAGTAACTCCACTTGAATAAGAGGCCACCTAGATAAGCCAAAAATGGTAAAACTCCCTATAATGGAGTTAGGTGGCAAAAATCTTACCAGACGTCCACTGTGCACATCCAGATTCTAGTCTGTACTCCTCAGCAATGTCCCCAGCTGGATCCCACCCCACACTGGCACCTCTACTTTTGACCTTAATATTATATCGGTGAGCAGAGTCAGTCTGGATGTTGTAGCTTATGCTAGGACTCTACTCCATACTCCAAACATACCAAAAGAGACCCTGTTCAAAATAGACTCTGCGGAAGAGGGAACAGTCCTGCCTTGAATGCTTAGGCTCAGAGGATTCACCCAGATCAGGACTCAGCCCTTCAAGAGTGGTACCATAGGAACCAGGAGTAGAAGTACCACTCAACGGAGTAATGTTCCCATTTGTTCTTTGTCTTCATGGAAGTCTTCATTATTACATTGGGCTTCCCACTGATTCTTTGATTTCCTATCCTGAGCTGCCACATGCCTCTGACAGACTGAAATGGAAGCCTGGGCATTATTCTCAAGGCTGTTAGTTTCTGCTGTAGAGACAGTGGTACTTGAAAAATGTCACAGAATAGCCTATGTTTGTGCTCTTAGTGAAGTGATTTTTTTGTTCCAAAGACATTTAACACGAACCTGCACTGAAGGATCTTTTCCTTAAGTTTAAAAGTCTTATTTATCAAAACATGGAAAGTTATTTCAGCTGACAAATAAGTGTCAATAGCAGGGTCTTTGATTTTTGGAGCCTGAAAATAGAGGTAAAGACAAATTGTTCCCTTATATATTATTCTGTAAAATGAAATGCATACATAAGTGACAAAACTGTGTCATCTGCTGAGTTAGAGTTCCATTTGATCTTGAGGTTACAGTCTTCCTATGTACAGTTATGTTAACAAAACCTCAGAATACAGGAATACAGACTATTCTAGACTGTGGGAAACAAGAGAGTCTCAATCAGTTCACACAGTTTTCAAGATGTATAGATGTGAGGGAAAATTTTAAGTCTTTCTAGGCAGCATGTTCATGAAGACAATAGATGAAGTATATAAGCCACTAATAGGTTATACCTCTCCCTTTAAAGGAATATAAAATGATTTCTTTTTCTGGAAGAAGTGTGGTGAAAACAAAAATAAGAGGTAAAGAATTAGAATTAATGGCCAAAGTGCTATTGTTAACAATACCGAGTTCCCAGTGCTATTCAAATGTAATCACAATTGCTGCCTTAATAAAGCCATTTCAAAACACAAAATCTACAAACATTAAGTATGTATATATAAGTATGGGAACCTTTTCTAGTTCAGGGATACCACATGGATAAACACAGTATGTGCTCCAGGGTAAGTGCTGAGCAGTTCAGAATGGCTCATATCCCTCAGGGCAGCTGCTCCATCAGCCAGGGAACCTGATCCCCCAGGCGCTCCCAAGGGCAGGCCTGGTAGGTTCAGTTCTACACAGGAGCAGCTGGCAGGAAAGGAGGCTGTGATGCCTACAATCTATAGTCTGAGACAGAAGACATGAGTTCAGTGATGGTGTCAGCTATGTGAGTTGTCAGCTGTCTTCCTCATCTCCCATGCTGCAGCTTCTGCATCCCAGGATTGCACTCTAACCATGTGAGTCTGGTCGGCATTGCAGGGTCCAAGTTCTGTTTTCAGAAATGAAAGTGGAAATTGTGTCAAAAGATGAAAGCTGAGCACAGAGAACTTAAAATATATGGACTTCTCCTTGCCTGTATTTTCCTATTGCCAGGCCACATATATTATGCTACTCAGGCATTATGTTAATAAGCATAGTATAAGCATTTAATATAGACAAAGAGGTTTCAAATGCTAATTCAAGTGAGTACCTATGAAAGCATAAGTGCTGGAAATACTTTTATGGGTGCTTTGAAAAACAATTATTGACAAAGTGGCCAATCTATTACATGGGCAATGGGGCCTGAAGAGCAGATGGCCTGATTTACTTCTCAGTTCTGCAAGATGCATGGATAGGTTCCAGGCATGCTTAAAAGGACTGAGAGGTTTCCTTAGAAGAGCAGTAAGATTGGCTGCTTCTTTTAGACTCTTCTAGGCCTTAACAGCCTGTTTCAATGTTTTTTGGAAAATTTTTGCATCTGAAGGATGTTTGGATTTGGCATTAATCCAAATCTTTCCTGGTTTGAGAATGCAGGCTACACGTTTACGTGACTTACACCTTTATGCTGAAGAGTGAATGCCATCTGATTGGAGCTGGTGAGTTTACTTACTGTCATTGCTACAAATAAATGTAATGCAGAATCTGAGTATTGTAAAGGATGAAGCAGCCTGAGTAAGGGTGAAGCACAGTGAGAAAAGCACGCAGTGAAAGCCCTCTATGTAAAGATCATAGAGCTCATCATCCATAACTAAGCACGTGAAAGGTGAGAAAGCAATCATCACTATTCAGCATGGATTTGCCAAGGGCATGTTGTCTGTGGCCAATCTGACTGCTCTTTGTATCAAAATGCCTGATATCCCAAGTGCTGCGGAAGCTTTTGTAACAGAAAGAAAATAAAATTTTGGAAAAAAGAAAAAAAAAAAGGTGTTGGTAAAGAAGTTTGCAATTGTAAACAAAAGAAAAAGCTTCCTCATCTCTACAGTATTTAAGGAAACATGTCTGCCCATGGATAAATGCCTTGAAGCAAGAGTGGCTGCAGCAATTAGGTAGCTTTCCTCATTACAAAGACGTCTGTAAGCTTCTGAACATCACCCATTTATGACAACATAAGGCAAGCCTTACGGAAAGGTTCATCAAGCAGATCTAAATCCTTGTGGCTAGTTCTTAAATGGGAAAGAAAGTGCTTCCCTATTTATAATGCTAAAGCTGCTGGGCAAGACACAGTGGAAGACTTAAATTAAATGTCAAATCACGAGGCACTAACAATAACTAATGAAGAGATTTCTGTTGCTTGTGGTGGCTGCAGATAAAACACTGGATAAACTATTTACTGAAGGTTGGTTGAGCTGTCCTGGATGGATCATTCTGTCCTAGACAGATCATCCGTGTGTTTTGTTACTTGGATGAGTGAGCAGACTGGTCTGAGCCTGTGCTGCCCACATCTCAGGGCTTTTATGGTCCCAGGCCCTGTCTGTACTGTAAAGTAGCTGGGGGTGTGCCAAAATTTCAAGAGCAAACCCCTCTCACCTCTTCTCCTTAAGCAATATAGGCCCATCTACTGCACTCGTCTTCTCTTTGTGCCTGCATCATGTGATGATGAGAGGGGCTACCGGGAAGTCATCCTGTGGTGTGGTTCATCTCTATGCATCAGCACTGGGTAGACACTATTCTGGAAAAAAGTAGGCTGTAGGTCCTGTTTAGTTGCAAGAGATCACAGTATCCACCAGTGTATGCTTAGTATGTGACTGTGAGGGGAAAGAAGCTGGAAATTTCCCCATTGGCATATGGACACCATGACCTAGTGATACCTAAATTTATCTGTTTCTTATCAGTATCTTCCCTTTGTGCCCAAGTCCACACTTGTTGGTTTGTCCTATTAAGACAGTGGCATGAGAACATTGACGTTGCTTCTTGGGCTCAAGAATCTGCACAGAAAACCCAGTCCTGATGACAGAGCATTGAGTAACTCTTTATTCCCCACAGCAGAGTGATATTTAGGAAGGTGTCTCCATGGGGAAAGACATGAAAAATTCAGTTTAAATAGCAGCTATTCTAAGTGAAAGAGAGAATTGGACATGCTTACAGAGTGCCAATGAAGCAGCTGAGAGGAGTTAGTGTCATGGGAAAAAGCTGAATAAATGTGTAGTATTTGCTGGCTCTTCTTTGGTACAGAGGAATAGGACTTGAAATCTTATTTGTTCCACAAGATTTTGACACTTGTCAGTTCCTGCCATGGTTATGTCACAACTCATGTGAAAGTGAGTTTCATCAGCTTAAATGAGATGTTGTCTGAAAGTCTATGGATAACTTTCTGGCTGTAGGCCCATCTCCATCCATTTCTCGTGCTCTTTTCCTCGGTAGGGGTTGAAATATTCTTTGCAAAGAATTAGCAGTAACTCCCTGTTACAGAGGGAATACAAACAACATTGCAAATTGGAAAAAAATGGTTTTATCCTTCCTGTTCCTGTTCACCAAGACCAATACCAGTATTATGTGTACTTTGAATATTCAGGGAAAGTGAGATTTTCGAATGTAAACTTAGTTACTTTGCTCACCTTGTAAAGGCCTGTCATTTTGCAAGCACTTTAAGAATCAATTGCTTGGCTTTTTGTGCATCAATTTTTAACAGCACAGTTCTAAGGTGAACTTTGAGCCTAGAATCACTATGGTGGAGGAATCATGTAGAGCCTGATTAAAAGGAAGTGTTTTTCTTGAAACCCACTGTGGGAGTCTATCAGACTCAGATCCTGCCTTAGTTTTGTCTGTTTAGCCCTCTTGAAGTTTTTTTAACTTGCTGAAACTACAGCCTTTGTTATTTGTTCTAATCAATTTTCTATTGCCATTGTAAATGACCTTGTTCTTTGCCTGGGTGAGAGAATCTGATATAAAAGGGTTCTAAAGGAGAGAGCTGAAAACTAGATGAATCCTGCAGGCAAGAGAGAGGAGATTTGAATTAAGTTGTAGAAGGAGTTGATCTTCCTACCTGTTTATCATCTGCTTATTATCCAGAGGAGCTCCCATCCAAGCAGCTGCAATACTGCAGCGACTATGTACTGAGCACCAGGGGCTCTTTTTTTCCACATTTATACCATACCGTTGGAAGAGGTCTCATGGAACCCAGTGTATTGTAGATTTAATCTTTCTTTCACTCTTCTGCAGGGCTTTCACGTGCTTATAAGAGAATAGCATCTCAATGCCACATACAATTACAGGAAGCATTAATCACAACAGACAGCAGTTTCTGCTCCTTTCTTCTTGCACATGGTGACCATGCAGGCCATTCTAGGATGAAGCTGAGATGGGGAGAACAGATTCCTGAGTATTTTGTAATAAGAAGGTGCCTCTTGATACAGAGATAGAGAGATTGAGGAAATGAAACCTGATAAAGGCAAACAGTAACTGTGTTGCATGGGGCGGGGAGAGAACATGACAGATAGCGAGCACAAAAGTATCAATGCCAATATAGCCACTACTTACCACAGTGCGACTCTGGACTTGAGGTGTGGCTGTGAGTGATGATACATCACGTTCTAGATGAAGATAGGAAGAATATTACTGTATCAGCTGAGTTCATAAGAAGATCTGCTATTAAATATTTTCCTAAATCAGAATATATTTATCTACTTGGAATTTAGGTTGAAGAGGATGTGCTGTCCTCCAGTTCATTAAAATGACCCAAATATATGTACACACATGCATATAGATTCTGATTCATATTACTGTGAAGAAAATTATGTGTAATTTCTTATATATATTGATGTTTTTACTCCAAATTAGTCCCTTAAGAAATCGGTAAACACCTTAATCAGTGGTTAAGACCTATTTTATGTCTGATTGAGAAAAATGCCTTTTAAGAGACTGTTTCAAGGAGGAAGCCACCTTCACCAGACAAAAGCACATTTCTTGATGAAAATCCTACCATTGTTAGGATTGCCTGTGGAAGTCTTGGTTTCTCCTGAGTCTCAGTTTGAAGAAGATCCTGGCAAAGAGTGTCCTGGCACAAAGGCCTTTGCATGTCTTCCTAATCCTTTTTATTAGATATTTATTTTAATATTTTTTTGACTGCTTTGTGATCAGTGGATCTGCTTCAAAATGGATCTTTCTTTGAAATTTGTTGCTCTTCTGTGTACAGTGGTCTCAGGATTCACTTTCTCTTGACCTTTTATAAGGATTGAGAGAATAATGAATTATTTTGTGGAAACTGAAAGGTCTGGAGTAGACAAAACTCTCTCCTTTGCTCAACTATAGATTTTTGATTTAATTTACTTTTTGGAGAAATACTCATTCTTGGAACCAAATAAAAATCAAGGAAGCTCCTACAAACAGAGGTATCAGATTCTTTGTACCTTAAAGGAAGGAATGTTAATGCTTCTTCGTTCCTATTGGACTGATGCATGTTTTCTAATCCTTCTGGACTGCTGCCTATTAATTTTTAAAAATTCCACCTCTATTATTCCTCATCTTTGAGATGACCATAGTTGACAGTTTTTTTCATTTATATGTTGGAGAACCTTTTCACCTGTATGAGTCAGAGTGTGTTTTTCCTGATTTTAAACAGGTACATAATAAAAATCTCTTCTGTCAAATATAGAAGTTTGTTAGAGCTGCAGGGTTAGACGACTATGTTAACGGCTCACTGCAAAGAACACTTCAAATTCAACTCTAATTAATATCTGCTTCAGCCTCTAGAAATGTAGTCTCACTAACAACCCCATAACCTCGAAGTTCTAGGAACTGACTTCCCTTTAAGAATATATAGGCAGAAGGTAAACTTATGTCAGCATTTTTATCCCTATGGAGGACAACCTGGACTGGGTCTCTGCATTCAAAAGGTCAGATCTCCACAGTGGATTTGTGTATATACAAGTACTTAAAACTTGAGCATCCCAGATTATTTATGAAATATAACAGGAATGCAAGATAGGGAATTTTACCCTCTCACCTATCATGAACTTTCATATAGCTTAATCATCAAAAATTCATAGACGATGTTTTGCAATACTATTCACTTTATTCACAGTAAATCACAAATTGGTATATTAATTTAAAAGTGCCAATTTCTTGTCCTCAATTCCAACTAAAGTGTTAGAAGAATACTTCTATGCGGAAAATTAGATGCTGATGGAATAGGTGATAAAGCACTATTTATTAAATAATAAATAAACTATTTAATAAATACTCCTTTAAGTATTATTAAATCACACACTGGCACTGGGTGAATGGAACATCCCCTCTCAGTAGAATTCTCTTAGAATATTGTTTTATATGACAATGTATACATTTTTCCTGAGACAGGAACAGTTTCAGGAAGGGAGTTGTCTATTTTCATGTCCTTCGAGCACTCTTTGTGTGCTCTTTGGCTGCTTCCTTGATTCATTTTTCCATGGTTTGGTGCACTTAGAGATAGAGAGGTTCTGCCTAAGAACAGAAGAGGTCCAAATATGGATCAGAGATCAGATCAGATTTATATTCTGTTTTCAGCAGAATCTGAAAGGAGATGCCTATGTCTAGTATTATTTGTGTTTTCTAATAGAGTTTCCAGCTCCTAATTACCGATTATTGATGGACTTTCTAAGAAATTACTGTATTTGGACCATCACTTTCATTGTTTGCATTTTATACTCCATATTGGTCTGAGCTGTGCTGGTATATTCATACTGTTTTTATTAAACCAATAAAACCAACAGCTACATGGCCAGTTCATTCACCCAGTTGATATAGCGATTTGCCTGGAGCAAAGGCTACCTTCTAGTTTCCTTTCTGGTAAGTTCACAGCTGGGCAAAAGCTATGCTCAGTAATCCACACATCTCCAGGCCTGCCCTGCTCACCTTGCCTGAATACTGTGGGATGCCCACCTCATGGCACACAGATCTTGGCTCCCTGTCCTTAGTGACCAAACAGTCTTTGCTGCTCCCTGGCAGTTTAGCTCTATCCTGACTGGATCCAGACAGGTGGTGAGAGGTAAGAGAAAGGTTTGACTGGAGGTAAACTAAGCTATCTGGGGATGGAGATGATCCTGGATTTCTCCATGACCTCTTTGAATGTCATTTCCTTCATTAGCACTGAAGATGGTTTCATTCTCCCTGACCACTGCTGAGCCTCCACTGGAGCATCAGGTATCTTCATTCAGCAGCTGTACTGCCTGCACTGCTCTGGTAGGAATTCTGCTTGGATCTCTGTCACTTTGGTGGAGGGTCAAGTGCCCTGCCAAACTCCAATCATGGCCCTTTGCCATGTTAGGCTTTTTGGCTTTCACTTTTCTAAGAAAAGGAGTTTAAGAAGGGGATGAAGGAGGTAAAGAGTCTGCCTCATGCAGAGGTGCTATAAGAGGGGTGACAATGAAAGGTATATTCCTGCTAGATTTTATGCTTCCGTAGTTCTCTGTCCTCTTGTCCTGTGTTCCTAGAGGAGGTGATGGTCAGGATCAGCTGTAGGTTTGTTTACAGGGCTAATCCTAGGCCAGGATGAAGATTAAAAAGAGTAAATCAGACAAGATTTTTGTCTTTTACAAAACTTGCTATACAGTGCAGGAATTCTGTGCATAATTGTGAGGGAAAAGTTCATTAAGTCAAAATATGGTGTGTACCTGTAGTTGTACAGTAGGTTGTTTGAAGACCAGTTTCCCAGAGATGGATTATTTTACGCAAGGGTTCTTAAACTAAGCAAATTTTGCTCCCTGTCTTCATGTAAAACAACTCCAAATGATTTCTATTTCCATTTCCTCAGTCATTATACTTTTTCTGTCTTTCAGTGCACAGGAATTGGAGTCATAAAGATACTGTAATGTTAATAGATCTGTCCCAGAGTTCATGAGGTCAAACTTGTTGTTCTTATCATATGACTAACAGTGCAAAAACCTGGAGTCAACTCATTTAATCTTGGGCATAAAATAATCGGCACTAAAGAACTGCATATCCATAAATCAAGAGACTAACCTCTAATTCATTTCTTTTTGGGTCACACGTTCTACTTTCAGCACAAAAGCAGATAAGGTAACTATAATTAAAACGTCTATTTCCTTCCCTACTATTTGTGTTAACATTCATGCTATTGAATATACCCCTTTCATAATGCTATATTTTTTCAGTATTCTACAGTTATTGTTTCATTAAAAATACCCCGTGATATTAACTATATAATAAATTACAATTCAAAATAAAATATCAGCCATTTCATCTATGAGAGAGAATAATAAAGCAGTAATAAAAAATAATAAAGTTTAGCAATATGATAATGTAGCATGAGGTTTTTATAGACTCCATGTAAATATTAAAATCTATAAATTTTTTATATTGTGTAAAACTGTAAAAAATAGTAGCGAAGGGGGAAGGGAAAGGAAAAACAGCAGCAGTAGCAGGCTGGCTTAAACATGAAATTTTCTGATTTCTTTTTATAATCTGAAAAGTAGTGTATAAAAATTACGCTTATTATTTGTTTCTGGCCTATCTGATTGACTAGAGATATTAAATGTGAATTGAAGAAGGAAAACTCCATCTCTGCACTTTCCAGCCCACCGTATCGATAAGTGAAGAAACTCTTAAGCCCAATCACCTCTCTCCTTGCCTTCCTTTGCTCACACCTAGTACCCTTGTACATACTCTGCCCTTATTTTTCCAACTATGCTTTAAACAACTTCTTCATTTGGTTTCTTTTTATGCATTTGGGATTTAACAGAATGTAGCAGATTATGCAAATATGGGAAGAGGAGAGGAGAGCAGAGCAGAGCAGAGGAGACATGAAATCCTCCTTGCAACCATTTTCATCTTGTTGCATCACCCTTCACACCACACTGGTGGGATATGAATTTAAAGCCTTAATTTCCTTGTAGACTAATGATAATTTATTTAATTGTACTAGTCCAATACTTAATATTTCTTCTGACAGCAGATTGCACATGACATATGCAATTTGATTTAAATAAAAAAACTGTCTTAAATGTTTTTTATTTAAATAAAAGGGGAAGGAGGAAAGATATACAAAAAAAGAGTATGGATTTCTGAAACAGGTTCAAAACAGGTACAAACAGTTATCGTTTAAAAACCTGCCTTTTTGGAAACTTGACACTGGTCAGCCTTGTTTTCTTGTATTGTGTTGGTCTAGAGACAGCACAACAAAATGTACTTGATATACCCTAGAACATGCTAATTAGTAAAATATGGGGGGTAAAATATGGGGGTACTGCTTCCATTCAATTAACAGGCAGCTTGTCACTGACAAGGACATCGTGGACTCTATGTTCATAATCACGATTCTTGTTAAATTTCTAGAAAGGAGGAGAGAAAGTAGAGAGGAAACAAAGCTACACTGTCATAAAATAAGGAACTAGCTAAGCATCTGCATTTCTGAATCAAGAAGTCTCTTTCTTCTGTAAGCTTAAAACTTTGTTTACCATGTGTGGGTCTTTGAAAGAGCTGTATGGAAAGTCCAGGTTGGATGGGGCTTTGAGCAACCTGGTTTGGTGGAAGGTGACCCTGCCCACAGCAGAGGGGTCAGAACTAGATGATCTTTAACATCTCTTCCAACCTAAACCACTCTATGATTCTATGACAGTATGAGGCTAGATAAAGAGATGCTCAAGGGAACATAAAAATAAGAGTCACAGCACATAATCTGAAAACATTTAAGGACAACCACAGACTTAATCTCTTGTTCTGCCACACTACCTCCACTGCCAGTATTCCATACTTTTTGTCAAAAAGAAGTATGGGGGTTCCTAGTCCTTCACAGGAGCCTGCCAGCTTAAGGTGGCTTCAACCTATCTGGGACCAGCATGCCAGCAACTGAGTTCCACCAGGCATCCCAGGAACTCCACCTTGTGCTGTTGAAAAGAGTCGATCTCTGGGGGTTGGTATGGAATCACCACTGCTGCAAGTGACTAAGGCTTCCCTGGCATTCCTGTTGTGCCTGTTGAGTGCTGGAGGACATGAAGATGCCAAGAATGCCACTACCCAGTTATCAAGAAGGCTCTGCAGCACATTATGTACAAAATGATGGAGGTGGTCAGAGACAGGAGAGACCAAAAGGTATCACAAGATCCTCATAGTACCTGTATCTGGTTCAGAAAGCAGTTTTCTGCTCGTACCCTTCCAGCACGCAGGAAGTGCAGAGTTTGTTAGAATTTGCCAACTTCTTTTGTTGATTCATAAGAGGGCTTCCCAGCATCATGGCTCTCATAACAGCATCTACTTGAAAGGGGCTTCACTTCCTATGGGCATGAGAAGCGCATGCAGTGCCTGAGGGACAGTCATTCACCACAGCTTGCGTTACTGTCCTGCTGATGTCTTGGCTGGGATTTCATTATGGAAGCAAATGTCTCTGGGCCATAGGGCTCATACTCTCCTAGAATCTGATCCAAAGCAGGAGCCATGACCCTATGTTTTTTTTCTTCTGGGCAGATCACTCCCACAAATAGGAATTATGACATCCAAGATAAACAGCACCTGAAAATCAAAGTTGCCTCTGAGGAGTGGTAGCGCACTCCTGAGGCAGCAGCAGAACCAACAGTGGTGCTGACCTATCCTCAGAATACAACTGAGGGATCAGCTGCTGCTCTCCTCACCTTGTCTGATAGACTTCCCTCTCTCCATAATTTAATTGTCCATTAACTGTCACTAACTTTGGTTTCCAACCCAGAAGTCTGCCAGCCCCAGCAGCTGCCTCATATGTGCCTGCACCAAGTGACTGTCAAAGCAGGCAGTCTGTTGATGCAACCGACAACACAGTTGCCATTTCTACCACAATAAAGCAACTGCATTTTCCCCATCTGTGTTCTCATTCTTGGGCTGAGTGAGATGGGTGGTACCTATGTCCATATCCCCCTCTTCTGTGGACAGTATGGAAGGTAGAGCAAAACATGATGGAGATCTTCCAAAGGTCTACATATGCTCTTCCTGGCAGAGACAGGTGCTTCTCCAGTGACAGGGCAGCCTGGTAGACTGCCCCAAGCTCTAGGGTAGGCCAGTCCTAGCCATTTCATTTTGAGGGTCACAGACAGACAGACAGACACGGACCTTAAAGGGCCCTAAGGGGCTTGCTCTTCAGACCTATTTTCCAGAGTCAACTGATTTATGTATTTAGTGGCCAGCTACTCCCCCTGATGGAGTTCCAGCATTTCAGTGTGCCAGGTCACTGCACAGTTGTGGTCCCTCCAAAAACTGCTTCGAAGCAGTAAGTCATCTCATTTTGGACCACAGGGCCATTGTCTTCCGCATGGTCACAATCCACTCACAGGTTGCTCTGGGAGATTGCTGCTGCTGAGTACCTAATGTCCCTTAGCATATACAGCACCTTGATAGGCTGTAACAATTAGCCACATCTAACAAATAAATCCCAGTACAATTGCGCACTCCCCACTGAATGGTTCTGCGACCACTCAGTAACCACAGAACCATAGAATGCTTTGGTTGGAATGGACATTTAAAGATCATTTAGTCCAACCCTTCTGCCATGGGCAGGGACATCTCTTACTGAGGTTTCTCAAGACGGGGAGCAAGAGATCTTGAAGCAGCCTTCAGTGCTGTGTCATAGCTCTACATACTGCAGGAATCTGAGGTTAACCTGCAGACGATGGGGAGCCTGAAGGCCAGGTTCCATCATAGTCAGCCTAGGACTTGAGGCGGCCCATGCTACCTGCCACGAAGCAGCAAGACTGGGGCTGTTCTGCAAGGGATGACAGTGAAAAGCTGGAGGAGATCACATCACAGGACAGTGATCTCACCATCCAGGGCACAGCACCCAAATAGGGCAGTCTGGTGACAGTAGCAGCTGTTGACAGTCCCAGGGATCACCAGGTAAATGTGAGATGGCAGGTCAAGTCTAAGTGCAATCCATGAAATCCAGTGAACAGAAGCTGCAGGGTACAGTGTTAGGCACATGCCTGCCAGCAGCACAGCTCAGGAAAGGGCTGGAGGCCAAGGCTGGAGCAGAAATGGAGCTACCCCTTGCAGCTACGCTGGTGAGGTGTACTGGCATGTATCTTAGGCTCTAGGTTAACTCCAGTGTAATCAGGAGAGAACAATGTAACACAAACATCACCCCAGCGATCTTGCACCTTCTCACTGGAGCTTAAAACCCAGACCAAACATGTTTTGAGGGCATTCATCTGACCACAGATTATCTTCACACTGTCTCTCCAGGTCCTTCAGTCACCCATTGCTACACCCATCCTGAAAAAGTTGCACAAAGATTTAGGAAAACTTTTAAGGGGTGAGGAAGGAGAAGAAATGCAGGAACAGGCAAGAAAGATGATAGAATTCAGGGTCGCCAGTTCTGACATAAACAGAAACACTGGAAATAGGGCCTGTGACGCCACCTGCTCCCACTCCATAATGAATAAGAATTATAGTATCCCAACTTCCTGATTAAAGACAAGGACAAACTTTGTTTGTGGATTTTTGTTTGTTTTACTTCAAATAAAGGCCCTAGAATTATACTAAGACCTGGGTTGCAGTCCTAAGTAACAGAAAGAATGGTCTCTCTGTTGTGAAGTACTAAATGCAGAAATGCCCCAAACTACCTTAAATAGAAATTGCAGATTGCAAATTGTATTTCATATCAGATACAAATTGTATTTTATAGATAACACTGGATTTCAAAGAATGAGGAAACTGCAGTTACTCAATCTATTTTCAGACTTAAAATTCAACTGTGCGGATTATGTAAGTATGTCATAAACAAACAGAACAACCAACTAATAAAGATGTTTTAGAAGAGAGGCAGATGGAAAAAAAAAATAAATGAAGATATTCCTTCCCCCAGACCAACTATTACGCTTGGGAGGAAAAAAACCAAACACATTACTGTCACATGTACACTCACTGCATTAGGAGAGCCTCAAGTTACCACTAAATAAGGCAAAATAAAATGTCTTTATTGCCCGTTCCAGATTAGGACCTTTTCAAAAGTGTGCTGCTGTTAAAAATGAAATGTTAAATATAGGGGATATCATTTCAGTCTCTACAAACCAGAAACTCTCAAAAGTAAAACTACATCTTTAAGCACTGCAGATATCGAAGAAACAGAATATCAGCACTAAACGTTTTTGCCTGAGGTAGTCTGATATCCTTGCTGTTACTCTACTCTCAACTTCCTTCTGCTCACACACTTGGATGCTTTTTTATGACACCCAGTGTAACTACATGATGCAATTTCACAAGTACAGTAAAAGGTTAATCATTTTAAAGCCATACCATTCATATCTCTAACAGTGTTTGTTTTTTAAAACGCGCAGTTGGTTGGACTGTGCAATTCTGTCCTTAAGTCAGCTGAGACAACTCTTTAGGAATTACTGATGAACATTTTAAATACATAAAGCTGTGCCTGTCTTATCTGTACAGATCTACATTTTGGAAATTGAGTCAGCCATACCATACCATATAGTAATAAAGTAAAACATGCAGTAATTTCCTAGTAAGTTACTGCCATTTAACAATGCATTTTTCCAAGGCACAGTACACAAAAGAACTCCTGCAATGGCAGATCAATGTACCACATGAAAATTTTAACCTTCTAATGAGACAGTGCGACATGTTTTGCTCATTCTTTGTGTCAAGTGACATAAGGCAGCATAAGCAGCACAATGAGGAAATTCAGACATCCCTGGTTCTTCATCATAGTCACAGTGAATACTGGTCGTCTACACAAATGAGAGATACAAAGTTGTAAAATATAGGAATATAATTTTATTCTGTTAATTTGCAAATGTATTTGTACAGCTGTTCTGAGAAAGCTTCTGAGGAAAATTTTTCCATAACTCTCACTCTCCCAGCTGCTCCCATTGCGTCCTTTAAGATAGGATCTCTCACAATTTTTTCCATTGCTTCAGCGAATTGGGTTGGTTGAGGATCACACAAAAATCCTGTAACACTGTGCAAGATTGATTCTAAAGGACCACCTGAATTAACTGCTATAACTGGACATCTCATATACATTGCCTCCAAAGGCACAATACCAAAATGTTCATTGCTTGGTGTATAAAGCACACATACACAGCTACTAAAAAGGGAGACTTTCTGTTCATCTGAGAACGATCTCAGAAAAGTCACATGCTCATTAACACCAAGCTTGGCTGCAAGTCTCCTCAGCTCTTCGTAGTGCTCCACATTTTCCAGAACTCGTTTATCATAACCACCTGCCATAACCAGGTGAACTTCATTCCACTCATGAGAATCAAGTCTTCCTCGAAGTTCATGCAAAGCTTCAAGAGCCAATGCTAGATTCTTTTTTCTCTCATACCTATTAATGGAAAGAAACAAGAACTTCTTCTTTTTCGGTATCAGGTCAACTATGTCTGCAGGAACGATTGTTTCAAAGCTATCGACGTTGAGTGATGGGTAGAGGACATCTGGGTTTATGTGAGACAGGGACTTAAATGTGTCTTTGAACACGCTGGCAGTAAACTTGCTGTTCACAACAATACAGTCTGCCATGCCAGTCGTGTACTCTTCCAGCCAGTCGAGTGGCCATCTGTAGAGACGCTTCAGGAAAGATTCTCTCTTGGTCAGAAGCTGGTCAGGAAAGTGACAGTAAAACAAAACCTTCTTACGGGTTCTGGCCAGTCTAAGTATGGGAATGCAAGCAGACACCTAATGCAACCAGAAGAGACAGGACAAGAGGAGATATTAATTATTTGTGTTAGTGCCACCGGAGCGTACACGTGATTTCAAAGCCACACCCTGAGGGTCAGTCCTTTGCAAGCCAAGTGCCTTCTCCCTCTCTCTTCCACAAGCACTCCCTCACCCAGGACCTCTTGTTGAGGCCCTAGATCTCCTTCCTCACAAAGACAAGGCACCCTGCTCCCCACCCAGGCCCCACCAAGCCTCAGGACTTCTCCATGCACTTCCTCCCTGCCACTACCACAGGAGATGGGAATGGAGCCCAAGCTGCAGCAGCATCCTCCCTCCAGCTGCCCTAGAATGCAAGAGTGTTGCATAATGTGGAATATGTCAAGATTATCTTAGGTGAGGACATTCTTTGATGTACAGTCTTTGTATACTCTCAAGGCTAATCAGAAAGAATGGAGACCTAATCACAGTAACAGGCAGAAGCCAGCATCCCTTAGTGGAAAGACATCCCGGAACTAACAAGCTTTATGGATGTAGTAAATCAAGATGTTGTTGCAGGAGAATAGAACAGATAGCAGCTAGCATCCCTTACACAAGGACATCCCGGAACTAACAAGCCTTAAGGCTGTAGTAAATCAGGATGTTCATGTATGTCTATGTCATTGTCATTGTTATGTTTATGCCATTGCTAACGTGGCAAAATACTCAAGGTCTTATCGCTGAACTGTTATGTTCATTATAATACTAAAAATCATGCCTACAAGACAAAAAGATCCCTACCCAGGCAAAGATCCTTTCCCTGAGCACATGTAGAAGTTAGCTGGGGTTATGTAACTTGTATGGAGTCACAGAATCAATTAGGCTGGAAAAGACCTCTGAGATCATCGACTCCAACCTATGACTGAATACCACCACGTCAACTAGACCATGGTACTGAGTGCCACATCCTGTCTTTCCTTAAACACCTCCAGTTACCTCTCCGGGCAGTCCATTCCAATGTCTAATCACCCTTTCTGGGAAGAAATTCTTCGTAACGTCCAACTCAAACCTCCCCTGGTGCAGCTTAGGACTATGCCTTCTCATCCTGTCGCTTGCTGCCTGTGAGAACAGGCTGACACCCAGCTGGCTACAACCTCCTTTCAGGTAGGTGTAGAGAGTGATAAGGTCACCCCTGTGCCTCTTTTTCTCCAGGCTAAACACGCCCAGCTCCCTCAGCTGCTCCTCACAGGACTTGTGCTCCAGACTCTTCACCAGCTTTGCTGTCCTTCTCTGGAAATTACTAACCAATCATAATTGAGAGGCTGCACTTGGAAAGTGACTAACTGAATCTCTGTATAAATAATGGTGAGGAAAGCCCAGTGGGATGATCTTGATTTGTGGAACACCACTAAGCAGCCAGCCTTGCACAACTCTGAAATAAACAATCAATGTCTTTCTCTCTCTCGTGTCTAATTATTGGCTTGTTGCACACCACGTAACAAATACGATTTTGTAGGGATTTGATGCTCCAGAGGTCTGGAGCATCTCTCTTACTAGGAGAGACTGAGTGCAGATCTGATTAATGCATATAAATATCTCCAGGGCGGATGCCAAGAGGACAGTGCCAGGCTCTTTTCAGAGGTGCCCAGCGACAGGATGAGGAGCAATGGCCACAAATCAAAACACAAAAAGTTCCACCTCAGGACGAGGAAGAAATTCTTTAGGCTAAGAGTGGCAGAGCACTGGAACAGGCTGCCCAGGGAGCTCGTGGAGTCTCCCTCTCTGGGGGGCACTCACCAACCCATCTGGACTCATTCCTGTGGGTCGCCTGCTCTAGGTGACCCTGACTGGGCAGGGGTGCTGGACACGGTGATCTCCAGAGGTCCCCTCCAACGCTAAGAATTCTATGACACTGTGAACAACCTGCCGGGCCTGCGGCGGCGGTGCGCCCGTGCCCGCGCCCGTGCCCGCACCTGGTCGCAGACGAAGGCGTCGCAGCTCTCCCCGCTGAGCAGCAGCACGTACAGGGCCAGGCAGGCCATGCGCAGGGCGGCGCACAGGGCGTGCCCGCGGCCGCACAGGGAGCGCGGCACCCAGCCGCCCGCGCTGCGCACCGCCAGCCCCCGCGTCTCCGCGAAGCAGCGCCCGGGGTCGTAGTGCGCCGTCCAGATCTGCACCCGGCAGCCCCGCGCCCGCAGCGCCAGCGCCGCGTCCACCACCAGCCGCTCCGCGCCGCCCAGGCCCAGGTCCGGGTGCAGGAACAGCACGGTCGGGCCGTCCCCGCCCGCCTCCTCTTCCTCCATGGCGCTGCCGGGCGGATGGGAATCGCATGCGCAGCCCGGCAGTCCCGGCGGGACACGTCAGCCTTCCTGCCGGGCCTTCGCGCCCGCCCCGCCCGCCGGCGCCGGCGGCGCTGCCCGGCCCGTCTCTCCGGCCGGTCTCACTCCGGTCCGGCCGCTGCGGGACAGCGGGCGCAGCCGAGCCGTGGCGCGGGGGAAGCGCGCTCGGGAAGCTGCAGCTGAGAGAGGGGGAAAGGGATAAGGGGCCGGTGCTGCTCAGGCATTATCCTGGGAAGCCGCGCGGTGCCGGGATGCGCGGCGCGGGGGCGGAGCCTGCAGCGGGCAGGGACGTGGCCAGATCTGCCGTAGCGGAGCGTGTGTGAGACCGCGCCGACCCCGAGCCAGCGCCGCAGCCATGGTGAGGGGCTGCCCCGAGGCGGGGGGCGGCTGGGGCGCCCCTGCTCCCCCGGCCGTGCCCGCTGCGTCTCACCCTCTCCCGGTTCTTTCCTCTCTCCGCAGCCCGGGCCCAACCCCAGCGCCACCAGCGTCGGCTCCTCCGGCCGCTCCCCCAGCAAGGCAGTGGCTCCCCGCGCCGCGGGATCCACCGTCCGGCAGAGGTGGGTGCCCGCCGCGTCTCCGTAGTGGGGGCAGCTCTGCCCTCCGTCGTGCCCTCTGCTTTCCTGGCTGCTCAGGCTGGTGCCCTCTGCTTACGTGGTAGCACAGACTGATGCAAGTCCAGAGCTGGTGAAGGGTCTGGAGCACAAGTCCTATGAGGAGCAGCTGAGGGACCTGGGGTTGTTTAGCCTGGAGAAAAGGAGGCTCAGGGATGACATCGCTCTCTACACCTACCTGAAAGGAGGTTGTAGCCACATGGGGATCGGCCTGTTCTTCCATGCCATGAGCGACAGGATGAGAAGGCATAGTCCTAAATTGCACCAGGGAAAGTTTAGGTTGGACATTAGGAAGAATTTCTTCACAGGGCTATTAGACGTTGGAATGGGCTGCCCAGGGAGGTGGTGAGGAGTCACCATCCTTGGAGGTGTTAAAGGAAAGACAGGATGTGGCACTCAGTGCCATGGTCTAGTTGACATGGTGGTGTTTAGTCATAGGTTGGGCTGGATGATCTCAGAGGTCATTTCCAACCTAAATGATTTGTGAAGTGTCTTGTTTCTGTAGAGTCTCTTTGGGATGCCTGGTGCTAGAAGCTGGCAGATTGCTAATGTGTTTTGTTCGGTCTTTGTTTCATTCTGTTGTCCCTTAAAGGAAGAATGCCAGCTGTGGGACAAGGAGTGCAGGCCGTGCCACGTCCACAGGTACTGGTGGGATGTGGCGATTCTACACTGAGGACTCACCGGGGCTCAAAGTGTAAGTTGGATTAATGTGTGGTGGCAGACACAGGGTCTGTAGAGTTCTTCTGTTTATATAATCTTTCAGTCTGTGAATTACTAATAAACTATCAGTATCCTGGTGTGCATGGGAAAACATGCTGAATTGATGGCTGGGTTGACACATTTTATTTATTGTGTAAACCTGGAGAAGCACTTTTTAAATTTATACTGGTTTGAAAAAGGTAGGTACAAGTTATATTTTGTAATTGCCTAGGCTTACTTTAAGTGGTCTTTGAAGACTGCAAAGTTGCAGTCTTTGAAGTTGAAAACTTAGGCATCTGTGTGCATGTTTTTGTTCTCTTTTAATTAAAATTTTTGGTGTTTTCTTTATTAGTAGCTATATTGTGATCCTCTGCACCCACTTGAAAATACAGTATAACTGATATACTGTATGGTTGCATAATCTCAGGTGTCTCTATTAAAAAGCTGCAGATAGACAACTTTAGCTAAGCTTGCAAAGCAAATAGCATTCCGATACCTTGTATATCATTGCTTTTACAAGATAATATTCCAAGATTATGGTCAAATAGCTGGTGTTGTCCCTTAAGCTCTAAAGAGAGCCTAAGTTTTTACTTTTTTGGGCATTGCTAGTCATTCAGATCAGTTTCCCAAACAAACTTTGCAGCCTAATACTTGGGTAACAAAGGTGGAATGTGTATTTCAGCTGATGAGTGCACGCTAAGTCATACCCTGAGTGGGAACTTTTGCTTCTTGTAGAGTGATACTTCATGGCCTCTTGTTCTTACTGGGTTGAGAAATCTCAAGACACTCAGGGCTGTTTCTTGGTTTGTTGTTTTTTTTTTGGTTTGTTTGGGTTTTTTTTTTTCACAAATCCATTAGCATTTACTTTTGGAGCTCTTTAAGAGGACTTCTGCTGGCTGCAGAAACAGAACATTTGGGTAAGGGTTGGCGATAGTCTAGTTAACAATAGTTCCATGAGTAATCCTTCTTTTGAAGTTGTCTTATGTGTTTTCATATGTACTTGACACTTTAAAAGCCAAAACCTATACAATAAACAAAGTAGTGATGTTGTCTTGCTTTCTCCATTCTGAACCCAGAGAGGAGACAAGGCAAAGAAAAGACAGTGAGCAGCAATAGTGTTCTAGAGCAAATCTGTGCAGATAGGAAGGGCAACTACTTTCTGTGTTATTTGGTTTACTAAAGCTCAATTTAAAAAATGAGTGAAACCAAACTGAGAAAAAAACAGAAGGGGGCTACCATTAGGTAGATTTTTAAAAAAATAGATGTGTGATGCAAACTGTCAAAGCACCTTTAACAATTTTGATAAGTTTCCTTGTGAATCCTTTGGTTTCCCTTTTGATATTGAATGACCACTGAGTTTAGTGGCCATTCAACATCAACTTGAATTCAACATCAAGTTGCTTGTACTGAGTTTGCACTCAAGCTCAGTACAAGCAGGTCAGTAGATAGATTTTCCCATCTGTTTGTGTTGCAATACATTGGTTTTCAGTTTTAACGCTTTGGAACACTGCGAGTGTTTCTTGGGTTTTTTTTTTTGGAAGCTGCTGTGGGTAGCTGCATGGTCAGGCTTTTAGTGGAAGAATTAAAAGTAAAAGTGAGTTGGTTTTACAAATCACTTGCACATTAGAAGTAACGTTTTCTGAACCGTGTCTTGGGAGCAACTTTCTTGCTTACAGCTTTCCATGTATTTTTCTGTATGTTTTTTTCCATAGCAACCAATTGTTATGATCTCTGTCCTATTTAGTAGGCTTCAAGATGAAAATGGCCTGTAGTGGGGTTGTGTTTGCCTCAGGAAAGTGCTTCAGCTGAAGTTGTTTTTAAAAATGGTTGGGATCACTACTGCATGATGTAATGTGAAAGCTTAGCCTGATAGTGGTGAGTGGTTGGTGTTTTTTAAAATTTTGTTTAAAATATGAGGTCCTTGCTATGAAAAAATACATAATCCACCTGAGAACAGGTTAATTCATACTAGCTAAGATCAGGAGAATTTCTAGAAAAAAAAAAGTTCTATATTTCATATTTTGCGTAATTATACTGATGCTTCACTTATTTATTATCTGTATGCAACATCCAAAACAGTAAATATGTTGAATAGGCAAATTGGTTTGGCCTCAGGAAAGATCATTTCTCTGTAGTACAAGATGCTATAAAATGTATGTCTTCAAAAGCAGTATTAGCAAAAGGGAGTTGTGGAGTGTCTGGATGAGAGTGGGATATGACATTTTTCTCTTTAAAGCTCAGATCAAGCATCATAGGCTCTGGAAAGAAAACTAAACCCAAACTTTTCGCTCTTTTTGTGGCACTTGGTACTTGTTTTCCTGTATCTTGTTGTGGGCTTTCTTGCTTAAAGAGGTACAGACAGTGTTTCCTGTGGATAGGGAGTCAAATTAGGCTTGTGGTATAATATGCAGCCTTGTGAAAGATGTTCTGCAAATGCACAGTACCAAATCTTTAGAGGTGCCTGAATCCATTTATTTATTTAAACTGCATGGTGGGCTGAGAAGGTGCAGGTGTATGGAGGAGAAGTGCAGGGTTTCAGCAGGTTATCTTTGGGACTGAAGAAAATGAGGTACATGTGTCTGTATTGGAGAGCTGGTTATTCTCTAGGGGTTCAATGTCATCCGCATGTGTGAAAAACACTGAACACACAGTAAATCCCCACTATTTATTTTCATGTGACTCTGTTCTGATTAGTGGTGCTCCTTTATTCCTGTGTGCCTTTGGCAGAGCAGCTTATGTATTCCTACTGCTACAGGCTTGGATGAATTAAGTAGTAATTCAGATGCAGTGTAAGGACTTCATGCACTTGATATCATTAAGATTTACATTGTGTGGGATATAAACTTCAAATATGTATAGAATGTTGGTGATTGAGAAGTGCATTTTGTTGCTCAGTGAAAGATACCCCTTGACAGGGGTTGCTTATGTAGTCACTGTGTGTTCAGACTTTGTTTATTTTGCTCATTTTGCTATTGGTTTATTTGCTAAATACTTTGTCTGTGTTCGGGGTTCTCCCTACTCAAATAAGTCTGATAGATAATAATTGAGTTTTCAAACTCAATGTAAGATTACAGTTATGACCATTTGAAGTTTGTAGACCATCTTCTCATAGAAAAATGTGTCAGTTACTTCCAGTCTTTTCAGTTTCTTTCTTTACTTTCTAGTCAGATAACATTTACCTGCTTAAAAACAGTAACCTGTAGGGTAATACAGGCTGGATAACAGATTTCATGGTGTTTCTCCCAGTAGCATGTTGAAAATCAGAAATGAAATTGTATGAAGTGAGTGGTATGAAGCACTGTTGAGTGTGTGTAATTGTGTAATAGTGCATGTAATTGTGTCTCAGAACAGCATGAAATAGCTGGTTTAATCTATCGACATGCACCCTAAGGTTAACCTGTTTTTTAAAAACATCTCTATACAATTTCTAAACAATATATAAAAGTGTGAAGGAAAAAAAAATAAGAAATTTGTTAATTATGCATTTTAGGTAAAGATTTAATGTTGTTAACTTTCACATTTCATGTATCTTTTTCAAGAAAAGAGAAGTCCCTGTCTCTCACCCACTGCTGATGTTGTTTTCAAATGAAATAAAACCTTTAAAAAAACCCAGCTAATGCGAATTTTATGCCAAAATTTTAGTAGCCGCTAGAGGACTCTGTTGGTTTTTGTATCAGAGTGTATCTCTGCTCAGGTGGCTATCTGAGTAGTAAACACGGATGATAATTTTCCAGAGATTTTCACAGCGATGTGTAATAATGAACCATTAAGGGCTTTTTAAATAAGTGGTGTTTTTGTTACTCTGTTACGCTTTATTGTGTAACGTTTAGGGTACGGAAGACTGTATCTTTAAAAACAAGAGCAGCAGCAGTTTTGAATAGAGATGGCTGTCTCATTTCTATGTACTTTAAGTTATTTCTGTGGGAATGGAAGGAGAGTTTTCTTGTACAGTTGCTTATGAACTGATGAGCTCACTTGGCTGATAATGACTGGCCTTTGGAGAAAGCAGATTTTTTTTTATGTTAATGCATTTTTTTCTTTATTTGTAGTGGGCCTGTTCCAGTTTTGGTCATGAGTCTTCTTTTTATTGCTTCTGTGTTTATGCTGCACATCTGGGGTAAATACACTCGTTCCTAGACTCAGCTGCCAACTTAAAGCATACATCTTGGACCAAAACTATGGTGGATCCTGGTTGTTCTTGGAGAGAGACTGGGGAAGCTTCCTATCACCTGTTGAAGTCCTGTCAACTTTGGCTATAATACCGAATTAACTTCTCAGTTCACTGCTTGGGCAGCTTTCAAGTCTGTCATGGGTCATTTTATATTTGTATCTGTACACTTAGAATACAGGTATTGCAATAAAAGTTGTATATGGAAATAGAAACAGTCTTAACTGTATTTTTTCCTCTTCCAGCATACCACAACTAGCACATTATACTTGTGGTTTTCATATATAATCATATTTCTGAGTAACTGTCATTTGACAGTTCAAGCCAGATTCTTCTATACTATACATTCCTATATAATTTTATACTAGAATATCTTTTTTTTTGAATGGGAGAAGCAAAATCAGGTTCACAAACACGTGAAGGTAACAAATGTACTCGTTGAAATAAAACTGAGGTACCTGAGCTGAGCTGGTCATGTTCATCTGTTAACTCCAGGAAAATGGCTGGATTTATTTATTTCCTAAAGGCAAGTTAAACTTTAGGCAGTGCTCATACATAAAAGTTATCTATGTATGCTTGTTTTTTCAAACAGTGCTTGAGGAACAACATGAACTAGTACCTAACTGATTTAAAAAAGAATAATTGCATGGCTGTCAAAGACATGTTTCGCTTTCAGGCACATGGTGTGATTCTTAGGGCTGTCCTGTGTGGGGACAGGAGTTTGGACTTCAGTGATCCTTTTGGGTCCTTTCCAACTCAGGATATTCTGTGACTCTGCAGGTCCAGACTCTTTCAAGGAGACTTAAATGGAATGGGAAGACTGGAAAAGCAATGACTGCATTTTAAATAACAGGACTTGTGAACATGTTGAGATACAGCTAAGTGGCTCTTCAGATAATCACTTCAGTTTACTTCTGGGTGTTATTTTCCTTTGAACAGTCAGACATCTCTTCCTTCTCTTTTTAAAGGTATCTACGTGTTTTCACAATAGCATTTCTCACTGCCAGTAAGGTCTTGAAGTTGGATAGAATTATTTTAGCCTGTTTTTCATGTTGTTTCTTGTTTGACTATCAGCTTGTAATGGCAAAACAATATTCTTAGTTATGCAGCCTTGATACAAGTGTTGACTGCATGTTATAGGAGCAGCCCCTCTTACTCACCACCTTCCTTTAAAGCATTTCTTAAATTAGCATTACTTCTGAAAAGACCAAACTGTTCAGAACAAAACCAAGAATAAGAAATATGATCTTGAGGCTAAAAAGATAATCGCTTTGAGCTGTGCTTATGCCAGGTACCTAGTGTAAATATAGAGGGAAAGACAGAAGACTTGGAACAGAAACTGAAAATTATCTTACAAAATGTAATAGTAGGAGAGTTATGTTTTTAGAGGGTTGGAAGTTGAGGAAGAGGGAATTCTGGTGACTCAAAGGCAGTGGGGTAGCAGAATACATTAAATTGGTAGAAACTGAGACAAATAAATCGTTTATCAAAGGGAAAAGGATCCATAAATTATTTACCTCTATGCATATGGAAGTTAAAACACAAGGGAAAATAAAGCAAGTAAGGGGGTTAGCTCACTGCTTCAGAAGGTGGAAATAAGTATCTCTTACTTAAATGCTTTGCTTAGCAAGAAAACAAAATCTGTACAGTCAGCGATTTCATCTTAAGGCAAGAAAATGCTAAGAGAAGACCAAATGCAAGTCAGTTGTTCTGCTGACCATGTGAATGGACTGTGTTACTTACTTAATTTGTGGGGCTCAAAGAAAAAGGAATAAAATATTCTAAAATAGGGTAAGGGTAAGGAATAATAAGTAACAGTAATATCAAAGTATGTAAGCTCTTCTTTCTTATTTTTTCTAATGCTCTGTTTAACTGCTTTCTAATACAGCAGGCAACAGTTTTCTTTGAAACATTTCCAGTCCTTAAAAGCTGTTTTCCCACACCAAATAATTCAATTTAAAGCCTTCCATATTTTTGCTTGTTTGGTATCCTGCTGCTTCTAAAGATCAGTATCAATGACAAACTCGGAAAAGTGATGGGGGACAGATTATTGCTGTACAGCCTTTTAGTATGTTTTTAATGCATTTAAATACGTTTTAATGCATTTAATTCAACTGAGTATAAAAATGTTGACAATTTTGACAGTGCTGTCCTTGCTTAAATTATTTGTTTTCTAGAATGGCCTGTATCATACATTTTTGTATGCAGTGTCAAAAGAGTTTAATGTCTCTAGTTTTGCAAAAATTAGCTCCCACCCCTTCTCGGCTTTATATTTTGTGTCAGCTTAGCTGTGGTGATACTTTAGTTGGATGCAGCTAGGTGAAACATCCATAGCTTTGTTTTATATTCATTGTACTTGATTAAAACACAGATTTCTCTATTGTATGTTTTCAATTTGGGATTATTTTAATGATTAGCATAAACCTGTTGGATATTCATGCTCATAATTTTAGTATTTTGTGTGCACGAGTTGTAGTGCAATCTTGCATTTGATATTTATCAAACTTCAGCTCCACAGAAGTACGGACAAAGAAATGCAGGTTGCAAAGACTTACCAGAAGTTTGGCTGATATTGAATGTGAAATTCTGTTTTACCTCGGTTAATAAATTATAGCCATATGAATAAACAGTAGCTAATTCAGTGTAAATCTGAACCTGATGCAGTTGTAGGGCTTGGTAGACCTAGCTTTCTAATTTTGTTCCATTATTGTTTCCATACTCCTTGCTGAAAAGCTTTTTTTAATTACCTTTTATGGTGTTTTGGGAATAATTTAAGAAAGAAAGAAAGAAACAACAAAAACTTTACAGAAGGTTGAAGACTCATCCATGGAGGAACTCACAGCAGTGGTAGAGTTGGAGCCTTTCTCTCCTCTCTTCTAGTTGGAATTAAATAATACTCATCTCTCTTTTGTCTGTGTGCAAAATTACCTAATGATAGGATTGCTTTCATTGAATGAAAGAGTTTGCAGAGTGAGAATGTCTCTCTTGTTTCTGAACTTAGAAAGAACCTCACAACATCTTTGGAAGGAAGAAAAATGTTATTACTGGTTCTGCTTCCAAGAATATTTTCCACTTCCAAGCTGAAATTATTTCTAACCACTTTCTGCCGCCTGGCAAACTCAAGAACAGAAGAGAATCAGATAGGGCCTCTTGCCTCAGACCACTGCATGAAGATTGACCACTTGGAGGGGAAAACTTTTCAGTAAAATGACTTCTTGCACCAAACCTTATAGCTCTGTTGTTTAGACTGTTGTAGCTATAGCAGTGTAACTTCTCTGAAAAAGCATCTATGTTCTGCAGAAAGCACAGAGGTATTTTATTTGTCCTTGTGTCGAAGAAAGGTGGTTCACCTGCAGCTGTTCCTGATATTTAAGGAACAACACTACTTCACACAGTGATAACCCTTTCTCTCCATTTTTTCCTGGCTTTTCTTGAGGATAGGTATCTTGATGAATTCCTTTTCTCTGTGTGAGTGACACTGAAATCTCTCCTCTCTAAGGTGAGATTTATCTTCAGATGAGTTAACTTTTAACAATGTGTCTGCTAATCCTTTTGTGCCTTTTGTAGGCAGTGGTGACAAACCTGCATTTCTAGCCTTTAGTTCTGCTAACCTGTTTTATTGTCAGGTGAAAAGGTGCTATATAGGAGCCTGTACCTCCAGGCAGTTGAAGAACTGTGGACAGCAACTCAGAGTAGTTGGAGCATTTGTCAGTGCTATAGGTGTCAGATTGAGATGAAATCCAACCCTTCATCCCAGCTGCTGCTGACAGAGCTACTGATCTTTAACTGTATTTTGGTGATGAAATGATCTGAGAACATCCAGTGCTGCTGAAACTCAAAAACCTCATGAAGTCACACTTGGCAAGTTACATTCATCAACAAAGACTTTACGAAGAACAAAAATTATAGCTCTGCAGACCCCAAGAGCAGTTTTGGTGAAAGCAGGCAGCCTTCAGAAGTGACTTGGCAGGAAAAGAAAGATGGCAGTAGATGTCCCTTTCTGCTTTCTGAAGGCATAAATAAATAAGGCTGGAAATTGTTCTTTTTAACCTCCCCCACCCCTTTCAACCACTGGAATCTGCTTTTCATCTGCCTTAGAAATTAAGGCCTCTTAGCCAAGCCTTTTCACAGGAGAAGTAGAGAAATTGTGAAATTGAGAAGTTCTGTCCAAAAGGATGACTAGAAGATGTTTTCTTCCTTAGAAAAATGCATTTAAATCAACAGATAATTAACAGTTTGATGAAGGATGTTTTCATGTTCAGTAGCCTCAATTTTTTATGTCTCTACTGCACTCTCAGTAAATAGCCATGAAAAGACAGAAGGTTGTCACAACTTACAGTATATGATAGATTGAAATAAAATAAGCCACATCTTCCCCCAAAGCATGTTCACATAGTAAAAAAATTAGTCTTCTTCCTAAAAAACAAAGTTAGCACATATGCATGCTATTTATAATGCTATTATAAATTTATGATATTTTTAAAAAATCTATGTATAAAATTAATTAAATGTAATATTAAATATATATTTTTAATTTAATATGCTTAACTTTATATAATCTCAAAGCAGTCTTTTTTTAATTTTTAATTTTTCTGGGTTTGTTTTGGTCAAAATTAAAATGAAAAGTAATTCCCAAATGCCAACATTTTCCATGAACTGGAAATTCACGTTGGAAACATCACTTAACACTAGATAGCTAAGACAGTGTGAAATAGTATTGGAAATATAGGTGTAGGTCATAGCAAAATGTACTTTGGTAGGAACTCATGATTGTCTTTGATCTAGGCCCCTGCTCAGAGCATCAGGGCTTGATCAGGTTGCTGAGGGCCATGTGCAACTGCATTTTGAAAATCTCCAAGGGAGGCGATTTGAGAGTTTCGGTGTTTGCCTGTCCCTGTGCTTGACCACTCTCCGGTGAAGATTTTTTTGTTATGTCCAGTTAGAATTTCTTTTTTTGACCTTGCAGTGATTGCCTTTCAACCTTTTGCTGTGCACTGCTGGGAGAGCTGTAGCTCCATTTGCTCTCTAACTTTGGCTGAGGTCAGCAGTTAGTGTTTTCACCTTAACCCTCTTGAGCTAAACAAACCTGGTGGCCTCTGTCCCTATATGTCATGTGCTCCAGCCTCCAACCATCTAAGTGTCCCTCTCCTAGATTCTGCAGTTTGTTAGTGTTTCTTTTGTATTAGGGCACAAAACTAAGTACAGTTTTCCAAATGAGTGTCTAATAAATGAGTATCTTTACAAGTGCTTCCCTTGACATGCTCGTTGCACATCTTGCTACGTGGTTAGCCTTCATTGCTGCAAAGGCATGCTACTGGTTCATGTCCCACTTGTCTGATAGGACATTTTATGGAATTGCTCTCTGGTGATTTGGAACCTGGTCTTATTGCATGGTGTTGCTCCATCCAAGATGAAGAACTTGGCATTTGTCTGTCCTGAGCTTCAGGAGGTTTTTGTTGGTTTATTTTTCCATACTGCTAAGGTTCCTCTGATTGCTGTGCTATTCTCCACTAGCTACCACTTTCCGAAATGTGGTGTCCTCACAAGCTTGCTGAAGATGCAGATAAAGAGACAATTGCCTTCCTGCCAGCAGCACAACAGTGAGTCTGCATCACGGCAGGAGTGCTTTAAGCTTCTGTCCCTGTTTATGACCATCCTCAAAAAAACCTGATATGTCTGGGCTTGAGTGTAAGCCTGGCACTGAGATACTGGATTTCACATAAGGACAGGCTCTAGCCTCATGCATGGAGGATGCAAGTGAAAACTCAGACGTGCCTGAGAGTGCCTTCCCAAAATTCGCTAGGCACTGTTCCCAGGCCTTCTGCTTATTCATTTCTCACTCACCACCTGTGCATTCAGATCTATCTGCTGGCTCATAAACTGATTTATATAAAGTTCTTACTTCTCAGTAGTCTGTACCATTTCTGTTATGTGTAGATATCACACAGACTATCCTAGAAGATGCCTACAGCATGCACTAGGTGGCCAGACCAATATGTAAAAGTTAATTTCTGGTAAGATTTCAGTAAAAAAGTGTGCTTTTCTGAATTTCCTCTCAGCATTCCCAGTGATCCCAGTAGAAGGAAGAAAAATTCCAGTTATATACTCGTCCTTTATTCTTCTGTCAAACTAATTCTCTGAAAGGACTCTAGGAATACAACTGTAACCATTCTGCCAGGCACTTCTGTGCCAATAAAAAAGGGGTTTTAAGATATTTCATTGAAATGAGTTAAAGCCACTGCAAGCTGATACCTGTTTGTTCAAATGCTCCAGCTGGTGGACAGCTCCTCTTCTGTTTGTCTCCAAAGACACAAATTTTTAGGTAACTGTACCAGTGGCCCTGTCCCCCATAACTCTTATGTACTCTCTGGCTTAAGAATTGGTCCCACCCTATGACAACTGCTTCTGAAACAGGGCATTAAGGGGTGTGTTCTTTTTTCACATTAATGAAGAAATAAATAAATGTTTGTCTCAGGTCAGACTTGCTGAGTTTGGATGAAACTTGAATATATATTTCATGTGAGATGTATGCTGTCCTTCCATGGAAGCAGTGTAGAAAATAAAGAATTCAATCTTCTCACAGCACTTGAGTGACACAAGTCAGGCTAGAATTCAGGATTTCAGGATATCTTAAGTTATAGATATTCCTCTATGTAATGCTGTTCTTGGCATAGAAGTATGAAGTCCATCTGAGTTATCTTATGCATGAGCTGTCAACACTAGGAGATGTGGGTACCAGAGAGTAGCATTAGATGACCTTTCAAGGTCTATTGCAACCTGAATTTTCCTTTGACCATATGACTCTTGTGGAGCCTTTTTGACGCTGACTTGAACGCATCCTCTGAAACTTGTGGTGTTTCTGCTGCACAGCAGTTGATGCAGAGAGCTGAAGGTAGAGCAGAACCTCAATAAAAACCTACTTCAGATTTTCAAAGGTCTTGTAGAGTTGTAGAGAATAAGAAGATTCTTAGTTTTATCTGTTATTTTATTCAGTCTTTGGAGATTGAATTTTTGATTGACTGAACCAAGTAGAGATAGTTTCATGATATTAACTAAGAACACAGTATTTATTCCAAATAAATAAAACCCATGTCTGCAGGAATCATCAAAACTGTACATACTACTCCATCTGCTGGGGAAATCAATAAAAACTTCCAGTATTTAGAAGGTGGAGACATTCTTCAATCACAAAGGCAGAGTATTTCCAATCTGTTTTGTATTTGTAGGCAAGTGTCTTTGCTTTTGCAATGCTCACACTACACAGGACAGACAGGAAATCTTAACTTGTTTGGAGAAATTTTGGTTTTTCAAAAATTCTGCAGGTATAATTACTAGTTTTTCTCCTGTTCCCTTTATTTCAAGATGAATAGCCCAAATAGATGTGTGTGGTGGTTTGAAACTCCCAAGAATCTAATTTTTAAGTTCAAGCCCCCCCCCCCCCCCCCAGTTTGCCCCTGTGAGAGGGTTTGGTGATGGTATGGACTTGATATTTTTACCCCATGTGGAGAGTTTTCAGACAAAACACAACCATTAGTTATTGGGGGAAGGGGAAAATATTTACAAAGGTTTATTTGCACCCACATATATATTTACATTAAATTAAATTTCTCCTCTTCTTCAATAAAAGTACAAGAAGAAAAGAGAAAAGTCTTTCTATCACCTCTCAGGCCACAGTTCCTTCATTTCAGTTTTTTGTGGCACTGGTTAGTGTCCTTCATTTTCCTGAGGCAGCAGATTTACGTATGGCAGTCAGGATTTTTGTTCTTACTTTGTGGAAATTTCGAGCCCAAGCCTTCGGGGGATTTCCTTGTAGATCTTCACTCCTCTTGGGTTAGAACATTGAAGGCAGCTTTCAGTTCAGTCTTACCAACACTCTTTTGCTCTGTCCCAGCTCGACAGCTTGATAGAAACAGCAACAGCAGCAGCAGAGGCCACGTCCACCTCCTCCGCATTCTGTCCTGGCTCAGCTCTCAGGACAAACTCCAGGTTTTCAGCTCCTTTCTCCCTCTCTCTAGCTGCTGCTGCGTTTCGGGACTCCCTAAGGGTTTGGAAGTCCACCCCTCCTCTTCAGAGAGTCTCTGGTTTTGGGAAAATAATACAGTCTTACCCCAAACCAGCTCTGTTGAGTTTACCTCTGTTTTGTTGCCAGCTCTCCCTCCTGCAGGAACATCTCTGTGTCTTTCAGCCGGCTTCACATTATCTCGTTGCTACTGACTATCTTTTGGCTTTTAGCCATCGCTGTTCAGGACTGCTCCAGTGCTCCACTGCTCCACTGCCGCTTTCAGTGTCTTCTGCTGCTGCTGACAGTAAGGAAACTTCTCCAGCTCTTGATTACAGGACCTGGTCCAGCTTTGACACAATACCAGGTCTCCCATAGCCTCGGCTGGGGTCTGGGGGCCCTTGGCCCTTGGCCCCCAGAGGGGCTCACTGGCCCCCTGCCTCCTCGTGGCTCAGATCATGGCTACCTATCTTCTACACTATCTTCACTACCTTCTCTTCCGTTTCTGTGGGTATGTAATTTCCGTAGGGTGCCCATGGACTATTGATTGGTCCAGTAAGAGTATTATCAGTGGGGCAAACCATTACTACCTCAAAAAAGGTTTTTCAAACCACCACAATGTGGTTGACAGTTTTCAAATAAAAGACAGTCCTGAAAAGTTTGGTCTTCTCTTTTTTGGGCATTGTAGACTCAGAACATGAGAATGTTTGCTAAAATATCCAGAGCAGATCTCAGAAGTCAGTCTTTGTGGTCCAGGATTGCATTCTCTCTGTTTTTGAAGGGCTTAGCTCAGTGGTCCCTGATAAATACCTCTCAGCATCATCAGCTGGAATTTTCTTTTCCAAGTTCTGTAATGACTCTGCATAGGGGTAAATGAGAATGACGGTGTTGATGGTGCCTGAAAATAACATGAAGCATGTTAGCATGAAATTAAAATCTCGTATGTTTTTGGAAGGTAATAGGTGTAAAGGTCTTGCCTCTTCCTTGAGCTATGAGATTCCATGTCTGATAGTAACTTCTCTCTTGAAATAAGAGAACCTTATAAGAAAAAAAAACGTGAAGGAGTAAAGTTATGTGAATTTCATTACATAGTTATGTAATTTCTTTACATAATCATTAACAACCATTTTTTTCAAAGTAACACACACATTGAAATGGAGAGAAAAGTTAGAGACAGTGAGCCACAGTCTAAATCTGCATTTGTGTTTGGATATGCAGGCAGAGACTGAGGATTATCTTGACTGTCCTGAAGACTCACATCTACTGTTTATTCTTATATTTTGAACTAGAGGAGTAGTGAGCACCTTTCAGGAGTATGATCACTTCATTTTGGTGAGAAATGAGCTTTCATTTGTATTGAAGAGGGTGTTAAAGTGCTCTTCGCAACCATGAAATCTTCAGTTTTGCTCTTCTTTTGCAATGAATAAAAATGTGTGTTTGTTTCCTGTATCATGGCAAATTTGTAATTCAGACATTTGTCATAGAGACTGACTGATAAGTAATGAAATCTAGTCCCTTCTAATCTAGTCTGAATTGAATATTTGATCTGGAAGAAAAAGGGTTTGCGTCACAGTCCCTACCACTTGCCAGAGGCCCACTTGATCTGAAGACATGAATTCTTGAGAGGTTTTTTCAAGCTCAGAATTTCACTGGAGACGTTTCTGTTGTAGACTTTCAGATCTCCTTCATAAGGCCAGCGTTCCAGGAAAAGCTGTAGCCTTGTAGCCAAGTAGAGATGGTCTTGCGTTTATTGTAAGATGCCACAGGCTTTGTCTGAAGTTAACAGTGGAGACCTCTGAATCTATTGGGTTTTGTATGGACTTGTCTTGGCCTGCCTGTAGATTTATTTTACCTTGTTTACCTGTATTAGTGACTATCTAATGACCAGGTAACTATTACTTACTTTGTTTTAGCTTTTGACCACTTTGTACAACTGTGTGGTATAACATCTAGTGCTATATATTTTTTCTAACTAATAGTTATTAATAACAATTCTCTGTAGAATGAACTGTTTGTGACTGATCCTAGAATAAAACACCTCATGAATACAGGGACAGGATGATACCAGAGACCCCAGGGCTATGAACAACTCACAAAGGTCCCTTGTTAGCAATCAGAGGATGGCAACCTTTAGAAATGGGTAAAACCAGTTAGGGATAACAAGAGAACATATACTAAGTATCCAACAAATGTAATACACACCATATGTACACGTGTAACATAGAGTTGGAGAAGATTGAAGGAAGACTCAAGAAGAAGAGCACATTAGAAAACATGTAAAAAGGACTCCAAGCAGATTCAAAATTGAGGAGGAAGAAACCATCAACATCATACTGGCAAAAGAATTGAATACTAAAAGCCCACTGTTCCCCTCCCCCTGCACTGCAACTATAATTGTTAAGACCCTGAGGTGCAGTGGAAAGGTAAGCACACTGCCAAAAAAACGGGTAGGTCATGCAGCAGATCATCCTGAGTGCCATTACACAACATACGTGAGACAAACGGGATTGGGCCCAGGCAACAACCTGGATTTATGAAAGGCACGTCCTGCTTGAGCAGCCTGATTTCCTTCTGTGACAAGGTGACCCACTTAGCAGATGAGGGAAAGGCTGGTTTATCTAGACTTTAATAAAACCTTTGACACCATTTCCCACAGCATTCTCCTGGAGAAACTGGCTGCTCATGGCTTGGACAGGTGCACTCTTTGCTGGGTGAGAAATGCTCTATATGGCCAAGCCCAGAGAGTGGTGGTGAATGGAGTTACATCCAGCTGCCAGCAGGTCACAAGGCGTGTCTGCCAGGGCACAGTGTTTGGGCTGGTTCTATTTAATATCTTTACTGACAACCTGGACGAGGGCATTGAGTGCACCCTCAGCAAGTTCACAGACAACACTGAGTTAGGTGGGAGTGTTGATCTGCTGGAGGGCAGGAAGGCTCTACAGAGAGATCTGAACAGGCTGGACTGGTGGGCTGAGGCCAACTGCATGAGGTTCAACAAGACCAAGTGCTGGGTCCTGCACTTGGATCGCAGCGACCCCGTGGAGCACTGCAGCCTGGGGGAAGAGTGGCTGGAAAGCTGCCCAGCAGAAAAGGACCTGGAGGTGCTGGTTTGCAGCAGGCTGTGTGCCAAGAAGTCCGGTGGCATCCTGACTTGTCTTAGAAGTAGTGTGGCCAACAGGACCAGGGAAGCGATTTGTCCTGCTGTAGTCAGAACTGATGAGGCTGCATCTCAAGTACTGTGTCCAGTTATGGGCTGTCCTTTCAAAAAGGACATTGAGGTGCTGGAGTGTGTCCAGAGAAGTGCAGCAAAGCTGGTGAGGAGTCTGGAGCACAAGTCTTATGAGGATCAGCTGTGGGAGCTGAGGGTGTTTAGCCTGGAGAAAAGGATGCTCGGGGGGACCTTGTTGCTCTCTACAGCTCCCTGAAAGGAGGCTGTAGTGAGATGGGTGTCGATCTCTTCTGCCATGTCTCAAGTGTGAGGATGAGAGGAAATGGCCTTAAGTTGTGCCAGGGGAGGTTCAGATTAGATATTGGAAAAAAACTTTCACTGAAAGTGTGTTTAGGCATTGAAATAAGTTGCCGAGGGAAGTAGTGGAATCTCTGTCTCTGGTAGTGTTAAAGAGGCATCTGGATGTGACACTTGAGGCTATGGTTTAAGGGTGATTATGGTGGTGCTGGGTTGACAGTTTGACTAGATAATCTTTAAGGTCTCTTCCAATCATAATGATCCTGTGATTCTGTGAAATTAAAATGTTTGTGTGTATACAAATTTAACCAATATAATTTGAACTGTGAAGCATTAGTGTCATTGTAACTAGATGAGTAATTTTTTCATTAGGCTGTTAAGATTTCAGCTAGACTCACAGTAAATTTATGGCTTTGTATATATGGTGTGTTCCCTTTGTCCTTAACTTTTCAAGTTTATCAGACTGATGGGAATTCAAGCAGTCTGTAATATAACCTAAATGCAATGATTTGGTAGCAAGGGTTAGAAAACTGTCAAGAGCTGTATATCCCTGACTGATATAGCAAAAGTATCTTGGGATGATTTGCCATGAAGTGGTACATACCCACCTTTTGTGGATATGTTAGCTGGAGCAGATGAATCTGTTTCCAGGCAGAAATGGGGAAAGCTGAACTCCAGGAGGGAGTGTGGTTATGTCACAAGTTGATCTCATCCTAGAGAGGCAAGCCTTTAGGAAAACACAGCTTACACGCTTCTCCAGATGACACTACTGGATTTGGCTTTCATGCACTTGACCCAAATATAGTGAATATGTGGTTTAATTTATGAGATATTATTTAAGGGTGGTTCAAGCAGTCAATATCCTCTGATACCAGTATCTGCCATCTTTCAAGAAAACCTTTAAGTGCTTCTGGAATCAATCTGGTGAAGTCATCTGCTCTTGAGGCTTCCTAGAAAGAAGGGAGAAACCTATTACATTTAGAGCTTATTTACTTTGTCATGCAGTGTGTACAGTGATTTGGGTCATTACATTTCAGAAGTTGTACCAAGACAGCTTAGCTTGGGAGCAGATCTGTGAAGGAGAAGGGTCTGTGATGGTATTTAAAGGAGAGTATCAAAGATAGAGGAAATTAAGCTGTTACTGTGTTGTTTTAAAAGACTGGAGAACAAGCCACACCAATATTAAAAGGAAATACTGTAAGCTGCATACATAGGCTGTTTCCTCTGAGGCCAAAATGCAATCCCTACAATTCAAATTGCTCTTCATATGTGTGAAGGACAGATTTAGACCCACGAGGGAAAGAAAAGCTGTGAAGAAGAGGAGGAGGGCTAACAGCTTACTTCTTGGCTGTTAACATTGAATAATTAAGAACTAACAGCCAAAAGGAAAGCTGTTGTTTTCCTAGTCCAAATATCCAGCCAGGAATAAAACATTAAGCAGTAATACAAATTATGTCTTTCATTTTCTTTTCATAAAACAAATGACTAAGTTAAACAACATATACTTTGGATACATGGAATATAAGTGCATTTCCTATAGACAGAATTGTAATTTCTGAAATTTGTGCTTTGCATTTCATAGGTAAACTGAACATTGCTTAGTGTACTGAGTTTTTTCCCTTAAAATTTGTTGTGCATCTGTGGAAATTAAGGCTAGTGTCTGGAATGCTAAAGCTTTAAACCATGAGTACTTTATGGTAAATAAGCCCTTAAAGGGCTTGTGTATACAAAATCTTACCTATTTTGGTTTTGTTTTTTCCAGCTATGTTATTTGGTTCAAAAATTTCATTATTTACTAACCTTGTCCTGCTTCCAAAAAGTGAGTCCTCAGTCTGTGGTTTTACTGATGGAGGGTCTTAAGGTGTTGTGGCATTAGGCTCTGACCCCTGCTACTTTTGTAGTCTTCTCAACTTGTAGCTTAAGCTTACCAGAGAGGAGAATAAAACAAGTTATTTTACTGGTAGCTTTTATTGTGCCTAAAGCAAGAATTGTAAAAATTTGAGTGAAACAGAGACACCACATTCATGATTTAAGAGTACAACCCATACCCATTCACACGTTTTATACTGTAAGAAAACTCAGAAGAGGAAAAAAAAAAAACTAAGGAAAAAAAAACATATGAAATGAAGGAGATATGGCACTTAGAATCCAGCATGTCTGACAGAAGAAATAGCCCCCAGAGCCAGAAAATTGTCATCAGGTAGCAATGATATCAGTCTAGAGCTCCTTCCAGCTTTGGATCACGAGGCCCATCATCAGAGCTCCCTGTATACAGCACCCCTTCACAGTCACTCATCAATCAAGCAACTCTGAAAATAAAGACCACATGTCATCAAATTTGTGGAATTCTTCTCTTCCTGTTTATGCAAGAACTGCCAGATCACTTATGTTCTGCACTAGCTTTCTGTCCTCAGAGAGGTGGGTGATTTTCTTTTCTTAGTGTCAATGTAGATAAGTCCTTTCACTTCTGGTGTGAAAATTAAATGTTGTTGTTATAAGAAGCTTTCATACTACATGGGACACGGGACTTGGTAGGAATGCAAAGGTAATTGCTTTGAAAGGCTTTTTATTCACCTCTGTAAAAATCCTCTGCCACCAAGGATAAGGAGGAATAGAAGGATGGATCCAGAATACCCCATTTGCCTAGGAAAAGCCTTCATACTTTTTTGTATTGGTTGGATTCAAGGGCTGGAACTGGCAAAGATGCAGTGTGTGATTGTGTGAAGGCCACAGGAGCAGTAGAGAGGCTATTGACCTGCATTAGCTCTTGAAGCATTACTGGAGATTGTGATGTCAGCTGGCCTGGGCCAAAGCTGTGCTAGAAACCATGCTCATGCTTTGATGGTAAGGCTGATTGCTTGTTGAAGCTCAGGCCTGTGCCCATACCCTGTTCAGTTTACTTGGATAGATGCAGCAGGTATGGGACAGAACAGTCCTATTTCAGTGAGTTGTCCCCTGTATGTAGCTCACTACAGCTCAAGCTACATCTTCAAAGGTGCCATAAGAAGCACAGATCACTCCTTGTAGTAACCATCACTCCTTTCTCTAATAAAGCTGCATAGATAAGGAAAAGGTTGAAATTCATATTAACAACATTCAAAAAATGCCAGTACTTTTGCTGGCAGTTTTCCCAGCAGACCATATGTCAACCTTTTCTGGTCAACGTGAAATCCACAGTTAACTGTTACAGAATTAGTGTCTCACCTCAGATACATCACCCTATGCTTTGCTCTCTCACTGATGCCACCCTGCTATCCTTTCCAAGTGGCTTCAGGCTCCCTTTGTGTGACCTTTTGCTTGAGGCTATCTCCAGTGTGTGTTCTCAGAGAAGCCATCATGGGCACGCAAAGCACAGTCTGTCTGCATGTCCCCCAAAGCCAGGATTTCATTTGTTCCTCTGCATTGCCGAGGCTAGGGCCCTGTTTTTCCAGTGTTGCTTGTCCAACCTTAAAATTTTCTTTACAAAGCCTTTTTTTCTTTAATTCTAGGTTTCTTTCTTTGATTATCAGAGTAACATCCCCTTCCTCTTTCACATCTGTCTGTGTTTTCATTTTCTTAACTCACAAGACAAATTTCAGAGGGGTCTCTACCCTCCTGGCCCCTGAGGACAACCTGATGCCAGTTCTTTGCTGGTCTTCGATCCGTATGCTGAAGAGGAAGGCTTTGTATATTTTTCAGTGTTCTCCCATAGCATTAATTCTTTATATCCAGTATGAATTATTGGCAGATTAACAGCAATCTGGAAAAACAGATGGTGCTTTCCAGACCTCCCTCCTCCTTCCCTGTCATGGTTGAAAGGAAACTAACATTAATTCAGCCCCAACCTTCAGTCAGAGCACAGGCCTACTCAGTGTGCCAGGCTGCCAGATATTTATGTGCAGCTTCATCTCATGTACGTACATCCTATCGCTTCTGGATATAGAAAGAAACCTCTAATATATATCAGTGTTTTTATACTGTGCTAAAATTTTATCTATAGTTAGATGCAAATATAAAACCATCACTTAACTACGTCCATGTATAATCGCATAACTATGTATCAGTGGCTCTGCATTTGTACTCCTAAATATGTGGATGTGTATCCACAGAAATACATATGTATGTATGTGCATACATGATACATCAGGTGTTTACTTCCTAAATCCCTGGGGCATCAATATTGACATGTTTCTCTGTGGATAGTCTAAAATTTACATCTGGTTGAAATTTGTTAGCATGTCTTGGAATGGCAAATGTCCACCAGCTACTTATTAATCACAGACATCTTCCCTGACTAGAAACAGATCCTTGTATCACTTTCTCTGCACAGTTGCACTGTGTCCTGTCTTTATGCTTGTATCATGTTTGGCAGTTTTGCAGTCTTCCTCTGCTGGACGATGTTCTTCAAAGATTTCTCATCAAGCAAATTCAGCATACTGGTTCTATATGTGACCTTTCCTGTACCACCAGTATTATTTGTCACCAACTGTACTCTTAACAATGGATAAGAAGTAGTTTGCATGTGCACTAATATACCTCCAGCTCTTTCTTCAACCTTCTTCCAGGAAAACATTAATTGTTTTTAACAATTCTTTCATTTCACAGGAGATAAGAGTAGTATGAAATGCACTAAAACCAGCAGAAACTGGTAGCAAATAATATACACACATGCCAGGCAGAGGTTTCAGTCTGAGACATGTAACCTCCTTTGGACTGATGCTTTCCTCTTGTCTTCAGTGGGCCATTTTTTGACCATCTTTTCTCCCAGCCTAATATTAATAAAATCAGTCACCACAGACAATGAAATTGTTTCTTCTTCATTCTTTATCATTTTGTATATTTGTAGTCTGTGCTGTTTCCTACTGTGTTACCTGTAAGAAGGATTTTGATGGAAACCTTTTCAAGACAGAAGGGATCCAACAGCACTGGTTAATGAAGCCTGTGGTACCCTCTTAAATTCTGCACTTCTGCACCACTTACGATATTTATTTTTCAGGTTTTTATGAAGAGTAGTGTTAAGTCACTTGGTCACAGCTCCCTTACATTGAATGGCAATGGATATGTAACATCAATGAGTACAGCATCTTTGATGGAAAGCACTGCTGGGATGTGTTGGAATTTTATGAGGTTTTGTTGTGGTTTGTTGTTACTTTGAGTTTGTTTCTCTGTTTCATTTGTGACATTCTGGATGTTTCGGAAGTATCAAGTGTACTCCTGGCCAATCTTAAAAAATAACTGTATTTTCCTCCATCCGCGTCCAAGTGACATCTCACTTAAGGTCAAGCACATTAATGTAAAGTTTACCAGGAGAACTTGGAGCCCTGTAATGGAAAGCAAAACTTATTTATTACTAGTGGCTTCTGGTGTCATTTCAGACTGTTTCATGCTCGTCATATAAACAACCTCTTACATTTACTCAGCTATATACTTACACTCCAAAAGGAGTAGCATATGGTGTGAAAACCAGATGCCCCTGCCCACATAAAAGCTCTATACATTTGTTTGAATGTAGTCAGGAAACAGTCACGATCTTCTTCCCACTCTCAGAGGAGTCAGCTGAATGCAGCCAAGACCCTGTTTAGCTCTCTGTGACTGCTGGTGTTGCCTAGGCTCTCCTGGGGGATAATGGGATGGACTGTCTTGTCTCATGGGAGCATTTCACCATGCTTCTCTGAACTTCCTATGCTTTATGAGTTAATTCTCTCTACTGACATAATTTTCCTCTTCCCCTAAAAGGCTGTCTGGATTCCTCCGCACAAACTTATTAATCCGTCCCTCTCTCACATCTAGCTCTGTGTCTCATTCTTTGTGTCCATGGAGCAGTTAACATCATCGGGGACCTCCTTCCCAATTGCACTCTATATACAGCGTTGGCCTCTGCTTCCAGAAGCCAAGTTTGCATCCTACCTAAAAGCTGTCTTTAATTCCCCATCTTTTTAAATCAGTACTCAAAATGAGAACCCATCACAAAGCCTGTAATAAGTCACAGATTTCAATTCTGTTGCATCTTTACTTCTGACCACTTTGTTCGGAGGTCAGTATTTATGTCAGCCACTAATTTTTCATAGGCTCCTTTCATCTGCCTTGCTCCTACAACTGTCTGGCACGTGCAATTGTAACAGAACATGATGCACTGAATGCTAACACGGGTCCCTTCCATGTGGCATAAAATCTTTGGCATGCTTTGTCATGAGATGATGGGTTTGTCAGTGTGCAGTGGAGGTCTGGTTCTGTGCTCTGCCAGTGACCTGCCATGTGAGGGCAGAACAGCTCCACCTTGGAACATGAAATTAGTTCTCCCAAAGAGCCGGTGACTACAGCTCCTCTCTCCACAGGAGCAGATATTCCACTGAGGAAACCTGCAGGATTATCTGAGTTGCCTGGAAGACCTTTAGGTTCATGAGAGTCTCATCAGTCTTGTGTTGTTCTTCTTCACATTTGGAATAGCTGATTTGGCTGCTCTTAGTGTAGTCCCAAGTCATAGGAAACCCACAGTTATGAGAAATTTCATATCTTCTTCTGCACCTCAGTTGTCAAACAAGCCAAATTCGGCTCCAGATATTTAGTGAGGATCAGAATGAGCCAACAGTACACATGACTCTTGTGTGCTGGAAGCATCATTATGTAGTCTGGGTCAAGCGTGACACCAGTAGGAATTGCATGTGCAGAAGAACTGCAAGGCATGCAGCGGTGGTCTCCAGTGTAAGGACCTCTGCATCTCCCTTGCAGACTCCAGTTGTAAGATATGCAGAGGCACAGCTTTCTGGCAGAACCTATATTATTTTAATATTCTACCTTTTTTGAGATTTCTGGGCATGGACAGTAAATCTTCAAAGACATTGATTCTATTTTTAATGATGCTATTCTGAAAGTCTTCCCTGCAGAAACTGCAAATACTATTTTAAAAATTCTCTACAGCTCTAAGTCATATGAATCACAAAAAAGGGGTTATATCTTTCTTTTTAGAATTAAAAAGAATTTCTTTCTCTCTTCTGTGCTCTCCCAGAAAAACTGATGGGTTCATTCTTTCATTCTGGCTAAAAGGTGTTGTTGACGGCCCTTTGATATGTTTTTCTCATGTACATGAGATAATGCAAGTAATGAATGGACAGTACTGTACCTGATGTTTGACTTCAAAATACCATTTAATACTGGGCTCAGACTGTCATTTCTGTCTTGTTGGTGAAGCTGCACTTACTTCATGCCACTTGATTCTTCTTTGTTGCATGTGACTTGCCATTAAAGGCCAGAATTCAAGCAAAGAATCTTTTTATTTTTAATCTTTTATTAAAAAAAAAAAGTCTTATATGGGCATGGAGGCCCTCCATGCCTCTCTCCTCCACTTCCATCTAACTAGGAGCTTCCCTTTTGAACTGAGCAACAGTAAATTTCTGGTAACACCTGAATTTCCTGCTCTGGGAAAACTTCCCACTGAAATCAGTGAAAACTGCTAAAAAACTTTTTTCGAAAACCTGCAAGAAGTAGTGCAAAGCCTTTAAAAAAAATCTGAGTAAAATCCAATTCTTTAAATCCCTGATGGAAGAAATCTTATTACCTTCAACACTATTATATACAGGACAAAGCCTGTAAGGCTTTGCAGAGAGATTGAAAAAGGCAAATAAATGACAGCACTTGAAATTACCTGTAATTATCAGTGACACTGGGTCAGCATCATTGCAGTGAGAGTCTCACAGAGTGGTGATTCTGACTGGTTTGGGACTTAGACAAAACTGAAAACAAAACGTGACCTCCACAATCAGTATTAACGTATCTCTGGAGCATTTAAGCATCTGAATTCACAATCCACTGTGTAGCTGCTTTCATCTTTTGAAGAGCAGTTAAATTCTGAAGGGTCCCGAGCGTTTTTCTGGTCAAAATCACCTCTCCTTTCCCATTCATATTTACTCAGGCCTCTCTCTTCACTGTCACTGTCACACAATGTCTCTTCAGCAGCTATATCAACTGCTTATATGGAAAAGTAATAATAGGAAGGCGTTTAATGAATTTTAAGCTGACTTTAATGTAATTTAGCAGCTGGAAACAAGGAGAAGAGCCAGCACAGTGTGACCTGCCAGCTCTCTATGGATTGTCAGTGGTCAATGTAGCACATATTTCAGCACTGCTCTCCAGGGTATGCTGGCAATGTTTCTTTTCTCCAGCTACATTCCTGATTTCAATTAAATCAGCATCTGAAGTACTCTTTCTGATATAGTTAGTGCCTTCCAATAAATGCTCCTGGCTTTGTTTCTCCCCAGACGCTGTCCTTCCTCACACTTCTTTTCTCAGTGAGTGAAGCAGACATCACCTGAAAAGCAAAGATGGTTTTTTTAGAGAGACTAGAAGTCTTGTCTTGAGAAAGCAGGGAAGAAAAAATAGTCCTTTGGTTACAGAGCCATAATTCCTTCGTTCCTGGGGAACGTCTCCAAATCTTTCTTTTGTTCTCTCTGTGTTACTATTTCAATATTAGATCTGGAATGTTGTTGGTTTTTTTACTCTATCTATAACTATAAAGGAATTTCCACCATAAAGCCAGTCATCAAACTATACAGCTGAAGTTTTTAGTTTGCAGGGACCAAATGTACCTTGAAGTTCTTTTCTCTTTATTTTCCACTAAGTATATGAATCAAATTGTTAACAGATTGACCCAATGCCTTTGAGGCATTATAAGGCTTTTTATGACAGCCTACAATTAGTATTATATGGTTTCTTTTGAAGGAGGCTTGCAACAGGTGTCTTAGCTTTCTTCTCCTTGTTTCCGTCCCCTCCAGTTCAATGAAAATATGCAGTTTACCACCTTTTATTAAGATTTCCCTTGCTTCCAGTTCAGATGTATCTGTGCTAGGACATGGGAGGAAACTGCAATTATACACTAAGCTGGACAAAGGACTACATTGGCCTTCACTTTTGCAAAACTTTATTTTGATACGAATGCATTTTTTTCAGTTTTCAGCTGTTTTGACCTTTAAAAAAAAATCACAAAAACAGCTAACCACAAAACCCCTCTGTGACATTACTGTGATGAGCTCCACAAGCAGCTCTTTGTGGTGACCCTACTACTGAGATACAGAACAGCGCAGAGAGTTGTGCTGGTGGCATCTGGAGCCATTCAGCTTCAGAGCTTCGCAGAAACCATCCCAAAGAAGACGGTGACCTTCTGACAGTTTCCTTTGCTTGCTATGGAAGGGTCTTTGCAATGACTTCAGTCAGGCTCATTTGGCCAGATAGCATTATAATCCTTCATTGCTTGTTGACACTCTCAATTTGCCTGTTTGGGTGATAACCCAAAGCTGAGTGCAGCAGATAGCTGTAGTTCTAGGGATTTGACTGCTGATGACCACCATGTCTCCAAAGGCGTTCCATCAATTGCAGATTGTACTAGCTGAACATTTAAGGTAGGGTGAGGACGCCTGTACCTCCCAGCCTTTACAGATTTGTGTGTTGTATGAATCCTAAATGCCGGCAGCTGTTCTGCTTACAGCTGTGCATTGGGCTATTCACAGCCATATGGCAAAGGTTGCTCAGGGTTTCTTTGTACTGTAAACCTAACAAAGTGTTGCTACCTCCAAAGTGAGATGCTGGAGTAGGACCCATGCTGCAGGAAAAGAGAAGGGAGGAAAAGGAGCTGGCTCAGAGAGAGCGCACAGAGCCTGGGGAATGCAACTTGTTGCCACTGTTAATTGGGATAAGAGTGAAGACCTCAGTTGAAACCCCTGACTCCATCCCCTCACTGGAGTCAGCAGCTGTATTGGCATGGCTCTCTGTAGCTCCAGTGTATTCAGAGCAGGCATCAGGGCTGTGGTCATTTGTCAGTCTGCTGCCTAAGGCAGCTGCATCCTCTCTGCTTAAGATTGGCCCTGCTGTGCTTGGAAGTTGAAGGCAAGCAGGCAGAGATGCCTCAGTCCCCAAAGACAAGGTATGTAAAGGCCATTGAGCTCTGACCTATCATTTATATCCCTTCACTGCACTTTCCTGGATAATTTCACAAGCTGTAAAGACTCAGGCTGCAGATAAACAACATTTAAGTTGGGACACTGCTGACTATCCCTTCCCAGTTACACATTCTTGTCACTTCTCTTGTGGTGTCTCTGGCACTCCTACATAGAGTCAGGAGATCAGAAAACTGACCATGTAACAGAAGTGAACCCAAGAGCAATAGTATGACACTTGCCTGAAAAAAACCCCCAACAAAAAACCAAAACCCTAAACCATAATATTTCCATTCCCTTTGTCCTTTTGAAATTGGCCCTCTCTCCCCTGACATTTCCCTTAAGCATCAATAGCTTGTTGACAGATTCAATGATTGTTGTAATTAGTACCTATAGCTGGAAAAGAGCTTGATGCTTTCAAAAAATCCTTGTGATTCTGATAGTTATGCATGCACATAGGAGTTCCCTGGGAGATTAAAAATTCCACATGCAAATTTTGAGAACAATTGATTTCAAAGTCTGTAAACTTATGCTATCTTGTACTATTACTCAGTCTTGATATATTCAGTTAATAGATGGGTTATTTTCTAAACTATATACTAAATCGTGAGCATCATGTTCTAAAAGTAATTCTTATTAATATGAAAAAAAGAGAATGTTTGACTAAGCCTGAGGGTTCCTAAGGAGTGGTGTCTAATTGTCAGGGCTATAAGAGCCTAAAAACACCGCTCAAAGCCCAGAGCTGAGGTGTGAAACACATCACTAAGTGCTGGGGAATTCATAGTTACTTGCAGACCACAATGTGAGTGGGCAGACTTATGAGCCTTTCTGAAGGGAGGCATGATGCTTTGATGTGCCCAGTAATGACATTATGATTTCTAATTGATGTAAGCAGTAAAGAGAGAGTGCCTCATGGCATGGAAAAAGAGACTGGCAGATACTACTAGTCGTTTGTTGTGCTTTGGTAAGAGATTGTCCAAGTGAACATCTCTCCATTCAATCACATTTTCCACTGGAAATTCCTCTTTCCTTCACATATCTTTTAACATATGAGACTCTCTGTGGGCTCATTTGAATACGTTGCCACACAGGTACACCAGATGAAACCACAGGCTGTAGCCTCAAAAGGAGCGGAAATACTATTTTAAAGATCTTGTCTCTCTGTGAGAGTCAGGCTGGCACTCTCTGTTGCTTTCCTGCTTTTACAGGTACTGCCCTAGAACAAACTTTAAGGATTTAAAAAACCCAAGTAAATAAATAAAAATCACTTTCAACACCCAAAAATGTGCAAACCAAAATTTGCTGTGGTTGTGCTGTAGCTTCTGAAAATCCAAGGTAGTTTTATGAAACCCTGCATGCAAGAGGTTGGACCAATGTTTAAAGCCTGAGATGTGACATATGTCTAATTACTGTATCTGTCTCTGCATAACGGTGCCAGCTCTGTGTGAGCAATTGGGGCAGGAGATGGTGTCTAAAATCCCCTTTCAGACATCACACAGGTGAGGAATCGGTGACAGTGTGGGAAACATGACTCACATCGGTAGTGATCGTTGAGATTAGACTAGAGAACAAACCTTCCAGCTACAGTGCTGGATGGTGACAGAGGGATCTCTATGGCATTTGGCTCTGTTGTTTGCCAGCTTAATAAATCACCTTTTGGGGCTTCCACCAAATGCTGGGTAGGAAAGTGGGACAACACTATTCATCTTGGCAAGAGCAATGAAGAGCTCTGCACAGAAACCACCTGCTTACCAGAACTGTATCCCTGATTATTATTCCTCACGATGAAGACTAAGGAGAAAAAGTGAGGTGAAAAGATGCTTGGTTTAGGCAACAGAGTGAGAAAAGAGAGCTTACCAGAGGTACAGATGAGAGTCAGTAATGGCTGTGACAGTGAATTCTTTCATCATGTTTGCTTTAGTGTTGCTTCTTGAAGAACTGTGTTTTAATAGACTTTTTACAGTGGGGAAACCAATTGCAACTTGGCAAAAAATATGAACTGTACCATAGTTACATCTTGGAAGCTTGTAAGAAGTGAATTAAAATCTCACTGTTGTTTTACTGCTTATTGGGTCTGAGAAATGCCCTTCATAAAAATAATGATCCAGGATGCAACAGTTCAGCTGGATGGGTCATTGCTGGCTCAATAAGAACTTTCTCTGAAGCTGACAAATGCCCTCTCCTGTCCCTAACTCAGGTCGGGGGAGAAGAGTTGGAATGGGAGGGGAAGGTGAGCGTGGGAGGATGGGTACAAGAAGAGGCATCACTTTATGAACCTGCAGGCCTTATGGTCTGTGGCCTCCTCGATCTTGAAATGCACACCTGCCAGCAGCACAGGATAGGGAGAAGTCAGCATGGAGCACCTGCTTTCGCCCTCTGGAGACCACAGAATTGTTAACTCCTTTGAATATTCTTTGAAATTTCTGTTCAACAACAGCCAATAGGGCATTCTGTTGGAAGATTAGCGCAGAAACTTTGGTGTCTTTATCTGGTTTTGTCCTCTTAGGTCTCATAGAAAGGACTGTAGGATGTAATCAGTGTAAGTAAAGGATATTTTAAAATTAACTTTTGGCTTCAGTAAAACATTGGCATAATTATTGCACATAATTTTGTAATGAATTTTCAAGTAAAAGTAGTATAATTACGGTCTATTCACTCTTCTTGATCACCTACAGATCTATCTCCCAGTAATTTGAATGTATTCAAAATTAACTGTTTTTCCTGTTCCTAATAATGATAAATGACTACAACTAGATCACAGAGTTTTTCTTTCATTTGTAAATTATGCTAAATCGTTCTGAGTCTTTCAAGGCATGTTCATATTTTTTGAATTTGAAGAATTGCAAATTATGAGTACTGGGAACCAGTTACTGCTCTTTTCCTGCCCCTCAACACTCACCGCAGTTATATTATGTATCACTTTTTAAAGGATAATTGTTACACTAATGCCAGTGAGAACAGGAATTCAAGTGTATGGAATACAAATGTAGAACGAAAGCTTAACCCTAAAGAGCTGAAATACTAGATTATAGGAAGAGGTGATGAAGAAAAGATGGAGAAAAAAGTGAAAACAGAGCAGTAATATTTTTTTGTAACACTGTCTTACACGAAACACTTGATATGCAGACTTCTGATGGGAGGTCTTGTGAAACATATATGAAATATTGTGTTAGATCCTAACTGGAGTGGTCTCATGACTGAGCACAGGCTGTTTAGGGAAGATCAGTGGGATTGCTGTGCCCTCTGTAAAGGTGCTCCATCAGTTAGCAGAGCTCTAGCAGAAATCCAAGGATGTGTCTGCCAACAGTCAAGGTCTAAGGGCAGAGTGCCACCAAAGATGCTGTGATGGGGTCTGACCAAAATGACCTGATGAGATTCATCTGACAGTACTGAAAGTGTTACCTCCTGTCTATCACATGTGAAAAATCAGGATGATCTGCAGAAGTCCATGAAGACTGGAAAAAGGCTAAGGGCTAAAACTCCTGTCTTTTGTAAAGGCAGAAAGGAGAATCCAGGGAACAAAATGATTGTTATTGTCACCTCAGTCACTGAAAAAGAACATCATCTTGAAATTCATTTTCAAACATAGCAAAGACAAGAAGGCAGTGGCCTATATGAGGAGGCAGATGGCACCGTTAGCAAATTTGCAGACTGTGTTAAGTGGGGGGGCGTGATTGACACGCAGAATGGCAGAGCTTTAGTCCAGAAGAATCATCAGAAAGTTGAAGACTGGGACAACAGAAATTTCATAAGATTAAGCAAGAAGAAATTCAAGTTTCTGCACTCAGGGCAGAATAACTCCTGCACTGGTACAAAGTGGATACTGGCTAACCAGCAGCCTGGATGGAAAGGACCTCAAGGTTATGGTAGATTGGTTGATTCGTATATGGCTGAGCCATCATTCATTGTAAAGTAAGGTACCCACTGGTCTAGAAGGAGCATACCCAGCAGGTCAAGCAAAGCTGTTGTTCTCATCCACTTTTACTTGGCACTGGTGAGGCTATACCTGGAATCATGTATCCCACTGTATTGGCCCTCCTTCCTCCCATCCCTGTTCAAAGAAGGCTATGAAGAAGCTAGAGAGGGCCCAGAATAGGGTTGCCAGGATAGCAAAGGACCAAGAGCACATGCAGAGTTCAAGGGATTAATCCAGTGAAGACGAGGCTGTAGGGTGATCTTAGCAATAGCCCACAGCAACTGGAGAGGGAGCAGCAAAGACAATCTAGATAAACTCTGCCATTTAGTGGCAAATAATATGACAAGGAGCAACAGCCAAGAACTGCAGTTGGAAGGTTCATGTTGGATGGCTGGGGAAACCCATGAGAGGGGTACTGCAACCCTGGAACATGTTACTGAGACTGACTGTGCAATTTCTACCATAGGAGATTTTCAAGGGTTGGCCAGACAAACCACAGCTTGATGGGAGCTAGTGTGGGGGATACCCACAGTATCAAGGAGGAGGGTAGACTATTTGATTTCCACAGGTCCCTTTCAAACAACTTCTCTATGATTTTCTATGATAAACATCATCTGTAAGTAGTAGGAGATACTTGTGTGATTGCACAGATGCAAAGGCAAGTATTATCAAGATGAGACAGACGGGCTTCTGGGTCAGGGCAAGAGCAAATATCTCTAGGAATGTTTTTAATGATGTTGTGTCTTTCTTTTACATGTGTCCTGTCAAAGGAATGGTCATATTTTTACTCCCTTCAGGAAATGTTTCCTGAAGCATTGCTCTTTCTGTTCCTGATAGACACTGAGAAGAGTATTAGTCTGCATATGGTCCTGTGCAGGGACCATAAGGATTGGACTCAATGATCTGTGTGGGTCCCTTCCATCTCAGCATATTCTGTGATTCTGTATGATTCTGTGGGTCTATGATCTTGTCTGTCTACAAGTTCTTCTCATGCTTCTTCAGGGAGTTTGAAGTCACTTCTGCTGAACTTTTCTTTGTTATACTCTTGTAATATCATTGGGTACCTGAGTCATAACTCCTGAAACTTTGTCTCGATTTTTTGCCTTTGAGTGTCTTTATTGGGTTTGGTTGTGTTTTGTTGCTTTTATTGGTTTTAACAACCTTTGTCCTAAGATCATACAACTTAATTGAGCATAACTTATAAAAGTCTAACTTGCTTCAGTTTCCTTCATCCTAGGGAGTACACAGTTCCTGTCCTTCAATAAAAAGAAGACAACAAGAGAAACAAAACCAAGCCATTTTTTTAAGCAAAAAACCAACTTGCTTCAGCTAATGTGTTGCTTCTCTGAGCTCTCATAGGAGAGCAGGCTGTAGTGGTGCTACCAGAATTGTACATTTTTTGAGGGCTGTGAGAGAGGAGGAGCATGAAAGTAGATGCAGAATAGCCGTCAAATTCACTGAGTATTTATAAATATACCCTCTGCATTTCAACATAAACCTGAGGCAGTTCAATAAAGTTGCAAGTGCCAGCTCAGCTGAAACTGGGCTTTGGCCTCCCTAGTCTCCAGACAGTACCTTTTGCAAAGGAGTGTGTGGGGGACTTTCTCAGGCTTTCCAGTTGCGTTGGTTCTGTCTTGTATTAGTAGTCACTGAACCACAGAAAGACTGACTTGACTTCCTTCATATTCTTGTTGTGAATCAGGCAGAGCTGGGACCTGTGTTTGGTTCTCTCACATGTGATGTGAATTTCCTGGCATTCTTTTCTTCCTAGTTTTGACCAAAATTTATGGCCCTCCTCTTTGATACTGTCTTATTTTCCCCCAGACTTTGTATTTGACTAAGTAACATTTTCTAACAATAGCATTCAACAGATAATTTGCCATCAATTTCTGAAGACAACAAAGAAACTGCAATGTAGGGTATCCTCTTCAAGAGATCCAAAGATGTGTGATTTCAGGTCTTAATTTTACAGTAACTTCTTGAGGCATACTGACCTCTCAAATGTCCTTTAGGGTTTGTTGAACTTCACCTTTAGCTCACTCTTTGTAAGTAGATTTTTTTGTAGCCACATATCTAGGAATCCTAGCAGGTTCTTTGGGTTATTTGTACAGAAAAGGAACAAAAACTATAGGAGACCCCAGATAGAATTCAAAAGGCTGAAGCAAGGAAAGACATGGAGAGTGTGTGTGCACACATGCATAAGAGGGGAAGGATATTGATGCAATGGTGAAATGAACACAGAAGATGGGGAAAGTTGTTCTTTGCTTTTGTTTGTCTTTCTACCTATCCTCCTTTTCCCAGTCTGTCATTGATAATAAACAACACTCTTTGAATTCAGCTTCCAAATGTTGTATAAAGTTTTCTGGAACTGACTTGGACCTTTGCTGGGATTATGAATATTGTTATCTAGAATTTTCTGTTACAGTTGGTGGTTTCTGCTCCTTTGTGTCATTGTTACATTATCTTCCTTGTTTTTTTTCTTATGTGCTTTTTCATATTTGAATGAGTGCTCCTCTCTCAAGTGCCATCTGATTCTGTCCTCTCTGATCTTTTTTTTTTACATATTTCTCCACCTTCACTTTCTTTTGATTGGCTACAACCTGGATTATTGCTTTCCTGAATTAGTTTCTGTTAATGATTTGAAAGTTTGCTACCACGTTCAGCTTTTTCAGCTGCTTGTTTTGGTTTTACTTTGACACTACTTCTCCACTTTCCCCTTCTATCCTGAAAGAGTCTGATCCTGTAGTGACTTCTGTGATTCAGCTACAGAACAAATATTGCTGTCAGTGATACTGAAAGCAACCGTGGTGGTATATTCAGAGGAAAAAGAGCTGGTCTTAGGCAGCAACTACATGGTGGCCTCTCACTTCACTGTGTGAAACTAAGCTCAAGTATGGCAGTAAGTTCTTACCTACTCAAGCAGTCTCTCCTTGACTCCAGCAGAAAGCAGCAAGATAGAGTTTTAATTGTGTTTGGCTGCTCTTTTGAGCGTGCATGTGGACCGTCAGTGGGCTTTGCACACTCCAGATTGGAAATCTCGGTTTTAGAAAAGCTGGCAGAGGAGTGCTGTAAATTTTGAACTGAAGTTGCATAAGGAGCTATTCTTGGTTCAGCATTGCTCAATACCTTTATCAACAATTTGGAAGGAAATGTATAATCGTCACATAGATGCGGATGATATAAATTGTGACCCAGTAGGTGGATGCCAGTGTTTAAGACCTTCTGGCCCTGAGTTCAGCTTGTTCTGTTCAGAAGAAGGGAATTGTTCAAACCACTTCTCTCATCACTCTTTTAAGGGCAAGTGGTGAATTACATAGCTTGGCATTCCCCCTAGCCCCTATCTATACTGTTCTACTGGAGATTACTGTACTTTCATGCAGTGCTATTTTATGAAGGAAAGGGTTGGCTTCATTTTGTGAGATCTAAGAGACTACAAGAAGTTCACTCTCTGCAGGTGCCAGTGGGCAGCCACTGGCAGGCAGCCAGTATAGGTGGGGTTGTGGATTCTCCCTTCCCTTCCCTACTTTAAGAAATCTAGTATTGCCTGTGGCTTATCCACATGTAGGCAGAAGCAATTTTTCATGGGATCAATGCTGCAACAGAACATAGCAGAGCCAGAGGGCAGGATGCTGTTCACACTCTCTTCTTTCCCTTCCCTATTATAACACACACAGCCAAGTGTGGTTTTAGTTCAGTTTTTTCCTAGCAATTAATACCCTCTGGTTCTGGTAACCACTCACCTATAGCAGATGTGATTATGGCTGATTCCACATAGTAAATCAATATTTAATGTCAAGGTATGGATGGAAAAATGTAGAAGCAATGGAGTGTTGATCCAACAGTATAGATATAGCTCATGAAGCATCTAGTTTTCATGTGGATCAAGCAGCTTAGTACATTCTCTAGGATTAGATCTTTCAGAAGATTTGGCTATGTTTGCTGTCAAGTTTTGTTTGCACAAGCAGAGATTTCTGGTGGCACAGTACCATTATCTTGACACAGCCCAGGAAATATTTGGGTGAGCTCTGCATAGACTTCTTACACTCCCTCACATAGATTTGTAACTAGGGAATTCTCTGTTTTGGTGGGCAGTTTCAGCTAGAAGGACATCTTTAAAGGAGTTTGTTTCTTCTTTGGCAAACACAGAAAGCAATGTGTTGCTCTGAAAGAATAGTACAATCTAAGCAAATGGATGGGAATTTAAAGCCTTATGAGGGCAGAAGAGATAATTGTAATAAGACAGAGGGCCCTTCTTTTCCCCTTCCCCTTTTTATCCTTTCCCTCATTGTAATGTCAGGCATTCCATAATAAGGTGGGCAAAACATTTCTGCTCTTTTATTGCTACTCCCATCCCTTTGCTTGCTTGCAACGTCTTATCTGACATTCAGTTACTGCCACATGAAGGAAAAGTTTGATATCTTTTTACCTCAGTTTGACTGTGACTTTCCTAGTGTCTGCCTTTATATCTAAAAAAAAGCTAAATAAGGTGTTAATGTTCATCTATACTGGGCACAAGTTGAGTTTTGCTTAAGGTTAATTAAAATGGTGGTTTACCTCTAACCTAATTACTATCTTTTTCCAACTGGAAGGATGCCCAACAAATCTTTACTTTTTAAATTTTGGTCTCTCTTTTGTTTTATTTTTGCACTGCTCAGTATAATAAGTCTCTGATATAAATCCAGGTTCCACTAAAATATTAATGTCATTTCTGTCAAGAAAATCAAACAGTAAATCAAGATCTAACCACAGAGAAGTCAAGGTATTTGAGTGAGCTTTATAACTTTCCTGAATAATAACCATGCATCTAAATGTATATTTTAAAATAAAACATTGTGTCATGAAACGAGAATTCTCAAATGCAGTTCAGAATATAGCAGTTCAGTTTTAGCATATAAAGCTGGCATTGAATCTAACTTCTTTTCAAGGTGATGAGTGCAATATCAAAATATTAATATATTTGTGTGGATAATGCAGACAGTTATTACTAGCCCACCTTTTGTTGAACTGCACAGTCACTTTGTGAATCAAATGTAAAAATTTGGTTTAGTCAGGAGATTTTGCCAAACAATGTATTAGTAATAACTGCTTGTCATCTTGTAGTGTTTTGAAACTGTAAAACTCGTCAGACACCACATTAATCAGGACCACTTACCAAATCCCCTCTCACTGCACGCTCTGAGCAACCAGCTCATTTTTTGTCTACCTGGGTTCACACCAAACTACTCTTCAGCAGGCAGATGGTATGGTAGTTATGGCACTGAGGAAACACTGAGAAACAAATTACCCATAAGAGAAGAGCAGATAAAAATCTTTCTGTGACATTTCCCATGCTTTCCTCACTCTTGTTTCTCTGCACACATACAGGCACACACATGTGTGTTTGTGTGCCCCACTCTCTGTGTCCAGTGCCCTGCTGCCAAGCTTGCTCCAAGACAAGCAGCTGGCATTTGCAGAGTCCTGCAGATGGGTCATGAGTGATACAGACACACACAGTGCAGCTGTCTGGACCTGGCACTCAGGTGATTATTTGCTAATCAACCAGCAGCTCCATTAGAGTGGAGTTGGAGGTTTGGAGAGGGTGATTAAATATACAGAAAGAGAAGCTGTTGTGTAGTTGTGGGTGAAATGTTGGGTGGTAATTGCAAGAGATGTAAGGATTGTTACTGTAACCAGGGCTGGAGCAAAAATTAAATCTATCTATTCAAACTGTTTGTCACTGAATACCCAATAGCAGTTTCCTAAAGCAGAACAAAAAAACAAACCCTCTCTGTTTTGCAGTGAGAATGAAGAGGTATCTTCATGTTTGCATTAAAAAGCTGCAGTCACCTGCGAAAATGATCAAATTTCAAACTGAATCAAATATGCAGTTTCTCACAACTGCTTGCAAAGGACGTCAGGAGTTATGTGTGAAAAGAGGAGTGAAATCTGATAACTGTGTGCTGCTCAGTTCAATTAGTTTAGCTAGCTGACCAAAATTGCAGGTATTAATTCTGCAGGTGCCAATTGGGTCTAATCAATCTGTAGGTTTTATCTGATGCTTAGTGTAGCTCAGCTGGCCAAGCAGCAGGCTTAATGCCTAGGTCACCTGCTAGGGTATCATTTTTTGCTGTATTTTATGCAGCTTGTAATAAAACATAACTCTGTAATTCATTGTGGGTTTATATGAGCATTTTACCTATATAGAATGAGGAAAAAATCCTCAAATGATTTTATCATCAAAATACTCAAAGTGACATCCTGAGGTCATTGGTTTTGACCTCTGTAGGAATGGAATAGTGTCATTAATTTTGAGTAAAACGCTCCTGTGCTTTGGGCATGTATGTAACAGTGAGGTGAGCTGAGGGAACTGAGGGTATCTGACCCAGAGAAGAAGAGGAGAAGGGGAGATGCAATTGCTTTGCTCAACCATCTAGAACATGGATTACAAAGAAGGTAGAGCCAGACTACTATCAAAGTTGCTCAGCAAAAGAACAAGAGGCAATGGTCACAAGGTGCAGCATGGGAAGTTCTAACTGTAGGAAGGAAATTCTTCACCAGGAGACTTAGCCAAATGCTGGAACAGGTCTCTTTGAACTACTGTGGAGTCTCCATCCACAGAGACATTGAAAGCCTTCTTGCAAGGCCACTTGCTCTACCTTGAAGCTAGCTCTGCTTTGAGTAGGTGGTGGAAGTGGAGACCTCCAAAGACCCCTTCTAGCCAAAATCTTCCTGATGTTCCAGGTTGTACTTGGCCTTGCTCTTGTCTCTGATCTTTCAGAAGGAGATGGAGCTTGTCCTCACCTCAAAATCCTGTTAAGAAATCAGAAAGGACAGTGGAAAAGGCTTACTTAGAAAAAGAAGCTTTTAAGAAATGATTGTGGCTTTGTTAATTTACTGTTTCTAATTGAAAGCTTATGAGGAGTATGGTTTTGCTTTCTAGTGGTTAGCCAGCTGACTCATGTGCTGTCTTTTGTAAGGACCACACAGGACAAACTGCCCTGAGTTATGCTCGAGACACCTCATAGGCTTCATCATATTGGGTCAGCAATAGGGGCTGTGAACAAATAACTGGTTCAAAACCACTGTTTGGTTTAAGTTAAGTAATTCCAGAGGTTTTGCTAAATAAACAGCACTTGTCCCTTGGGTGCTTGTGAAAGCAAGAAGGCATCTTGGAATTGGAGAGAGCCTGTGGAAGCAGAGGTTATCTGTCCCCTCCATTGACTTACCGAGTCCTGCCTTCAGCCAGGAAGTGCAGTGTCATTGATTGGGGTGTCACTGGGACTCCCAGGAGGTTTAGTTGGCCACAAAGGAGACAAGACTTGAGGGACAGAGAGGCAGTCATAGATGCATGTCTTTGAGAGCTAGGTGAGGTTGTTGTTGGAGTTTATCCTGGCAGAAGGAGTGGAGTAGTGTGGCATTAGACACAGTCTTAGAGAATGCTGTTTTGCCTACTCTATAAAGATTATTTTATCACACATGTCAGGGCAAGGTGAGCTTTTGATGCTGGTTCCCCTGGCGTTTCCATTGTCTGCGGTATTTTCTGTGGTGCTGCAGGTGTGTATGTGCAAAATGATGGTGCACTGGCCATTTTAACATACTCTTTTGCAAGAGAATGCATGAAGCCTAGACACTCCTGGACTCACATACAGCCTGCCTAGTGCTGGAGTCACTGGTGTCCAAGGCAGTATTGTTCACAGGTTTCCTACAAACTTGCCTGTCACGACACTGCAAATAAGCCAAATCCCGGTTCCTCTTGGGCACTTTCAAAATTAGTGACTTAGGTATATATGGGGGAATTGCAAGATGTTTAAAAGACAGAAAAGGAGCTGCACAGTTGTACATTAACTTTGTATGCCTTGGTCAGACCTTGCTCTTCAGCTTCCTCTGCTTTGCTCACAAAGAGGAAGACAAGCCATCAGCATGCCTTGAACCTTCCAAAAAGCTACCTCTGTGTGAGGGCCCAGGAGCTTATATGTTCAACTCACCTGCTTTAGAGGATCTCTTCTTCCTCCTCAAACCTGCATGCTCCTTTTAGAGAAAAGAGCATTTTGGCCTTTGGTGGCAATGAGATGATAATAGATTGAGTTACTCTTGCCCCAGCCCTGGCACACCTGCATGTGATCAGCTAGCTCTGCCTATGTGTGATCGTGGATAGCACTCAGTAAGGCAGAACCCCTTTTTAGGGCTTCATGGTGAGGTTTTAGCATGTCTGTGGTGCATTTGCCTTGAGGATGAGGTGACTTGAGCACCTCCATGATGGATCCCTTCCCTCTTGAAGGGCTTTGGAGATTGACTTTAGGCCAGAGAGCACAGAGCTGGTCTTTGCCTGAGGAGGTATTTGGGGCACCTGAAGGCCTTTAACATGGACGGAGGTAGGTTCCTCTACTTCAGGAAAACCTGAGTCAGGCAGTCTTAGGAGCAATCTAGCAAGGCTCTGTAGATGCAACCAGTGTTGCTTTTCCTGGCTTATGTGCACAGCTATGGAAACCTCTTCTCCTATGTAATTCTTCTGCATGTTTCCAAGGCTTTTGCACCTTGCAAAAATTTAAAGAGGTTTCTCTGCACAGGCTGATCTGCTTGGGAGGCTAGATTTGGGAGAGCTACTAGTGAGGCTCCAGCCCCTCTGCCTAACTGCTGTGCCTGCAGTCAGCCCGGGAGCTCACTAACAGCATCGGGTCCTCCCAGGGCTCAAGGAGCCACTTTCCCTGCACACATCTTCATTTAATGAGCAGTAGCTTCCCCCCATGGACAAGCCATCGGGCTGCAGCAAGCGGCCATCTGCTATTCTGTGTTTGTAGGATGCCTGGCAGGGCCTCGCTTTAGATTGGTGCTTAGACAGTATTGTAGTAAATTATAAAAGATCCTCTCTTTGATGCCTTGTGGGAGAAGGCACTGGCCCTGATTTCCCCCTGCCTTGTTCCTTGTGTTGTGATTCGCACAAGATGCTATAAACTGCTACCATGCTGATTTGGTAACCACTTTGCCGCAGGTATAAATTACAACCCAAGGTGCACAGCGGTGGGGGAATGAGGCCAACCATCTCTAAAGGTCAAAGGAGCATTCATCACACCGCCAAGTCTACTGTGACTTCATTGTGAAAGTCTACTGTGACTTCATTGTGACTTCGCATCAAAGTGCTGTTGTTGTTAAAGAATCTCAAATCAATATAAAATAAATATTTTTTTAAAAAAGCCACACTTTCCTTTTCTGCTCCTTTGTTCTGCCCAGAAATGTCTTGTTGTCCTCTAGTCTTCTTAAAAACTGTTCCTGGGTGTACAGGTTACGGATATAAGTGTATTTAGTCAGAATCAGAGTATAAAGGGATGGGATCATTCTCAGCCAGCCTAAAATAGAAGGGAGCAGCGGTTAGAAACAATTGCTGCATCTGTGACTTCCTCAAACAGCATGGCTCTGATGTCAGATACCGGGAAAGAGGAAGGAACGGTTAGCATGCGTGTTGGTTTAACCAAAGGTGCAATTTGTTCCAGCTTTCTGATTAAGTCTCTCCCCTGTAAAAAGGAAATATGAGAGGAGCAGGCAGAGTACTGTTAGAGCTCTCCAGCTGTACAGAAGTAAATGAGGAGCAGATTCTGTCACCCTCAGCTGCCTGACACCGACTGCAAGAGCACATGCTCTCAGTTCTCTCCTCATATGCCTCTGCTTTGATCTGGAGAGAGCCTGTGCCCCCCCCCCCCCCAAAAAAAAACCCCAAACCAGAAACTCCTACTTAACAAGGTTAAATTACAGTTCCTAAAAAAATTTATATATGAAAGAATATAAAAGCTAAGATTATGCTATGTTTAATAACTGGATCAGGATTTTTATCTTCTGGTTTTGTTTGAATCAAAGCATTAAGTTTCCTTTGTTCAGTTTGTTACTAAGTTTGAACAGCTTACAATTGCTGGGTTCTGGGTATGCTCCATTTACCTGAGAGAGCTGATCATGAATCAATGTCTCATTAAATTTTTTTTTTTAAGTTAAAGTAGTGGTTAAGTGAGAATGTACTTAAGAAATTCTTATGAATTCTGCATTTGATGGTGCACATCCAACACACATACTCATCCCCAGTGTTTCTATTGTGTTTCATTTTGTTGTTAATTAGCCATGATCTAAGTCTGATGTTGGTCTTCTTGAGCAGCAGGTTGGACTAGGTGACTCCCAGAGGTCCCTCCCAGCTGAAGTGTCCCATGCCCACGCTGGTGATGGCTGGCAGACCAGAGTGGCAGGCAAGAGGATCTGTGGTGAACCTCACTGTTGCTGCTCTTGTGACCCATGCTCAGCTGATCCTGGTGCGTGGTCTGCACTCATTAATACAAAGGAAAGTGAGAAACCTGAAGCTTCCTCTCCATCAGTCCTATAGAATTACATTTATAACAAAGTGCAGACAATGGTAATTTTCCTGTGGTGTTTATCAACTATGTGATTGTGTTTACATGTTTTATAGACCAGTTGTTTGGGAAGTTCAACAGAAAGGAGATCTTTCAGTATCAAAACATAAAATCTACTGACTTGTCACAAGTCTCTGTGTGATCACATTGATCTTATCCCTGCTACGTTCCTTAAGACTCTTAAATTGGCTGGGCCTTCATGACCTTCCAAACAACTGAAGCCATTCTGCAATGCCCAAACTGGAGGCAACAAAACATGGCTTCAGTTTCTAGTAGTCTGTTTTAACACGCTTGCCTGGCATCACCTCTGATTCTTTTCTCTGCAGCAATCTGTGTGTCTGGATTATGCTCAATGGACAACCAGGGGACAGTGACGCTGATGTAGTCACATGCTGTGAATGATACAAAAAGGGTTAAAAAATAATTCAGTAGGAGATGGTAAAGAGAAGAAAATTGTATCAGCAGTTTGTCAAGCATCTCTGTTTTCCTCCTTCCTTCCTCTTGTCCGAGGAGCCCTGGCAAGAACTGTGTTCTCTTTTAGGCATGAAAGTAATGCTGGCCATAGGACTGATGGACAGGCTGATGTGCCGTCAATGGAAGGGACCACTTTAATTTTGGGAATGCTTGGAGCACGCATTGCTGCTGCGTGGAGTCTGTGCCCTAGAACTGGAATCTCACTCTTCATTCCCATGAACAGTCTTGTTTACCATCAGTCACAACTTTCTAGTGGGCTAACCAGTCATCCCCGCTAGTTGTGTGCTGCCTGTTGCTTACTGCCTCCTCGTGCTGTAGCATCTCTTACAGCAGCCCAAGTAGCTTTTGAGAGAGTGGATGGTAACAGCAGCAGAATTGAATGAACTCCCTGCTGTGACAGGTGTTGTAGAGATAAACTAACAGTTTGTAAATCCAGAAACCACAAACATGTCAAGGAATGGAAAATTTCTGGCAGTAGTTTACATGTGGGGAGTTGATATGCCTTTGCAGGAGCTCTGAAATCCCCCTGCCACGGAAGACCTGCCCTCTCCCTGGACAGGCAGAACAAGGAGCCCAAAACTGAAAACTGAGTTCTGAGGGACAGTAAGAGAGGATGAGGGATCTCAGCTTAATGGCTTCTTTTTCTTCATTTCTATGAACACCTCTTTAAATTCAAAGCCTATTCAGCACTTGGTACAAAAGGCAAACCTAAAACTAATCATAGAAATCATAGAATCATAGAAAGGTTTGGGTTGTAAGGGACCATAAAGATCATATAGTTCCAACTCCCTGCCATAGGCAGGGACACCTTCCACTAGATCAAGTTGCTCAAAGCCCCATCCAGCCTGGCATGAACACTTCCAGGGATGGGGCATCCACAGCTTCTCTGGACAACATGTTTCAGTGCCTCACCACCCTCACAGTAACAAATTTCTTCTTAATATCTAATCTAAGCCTACCCTCTGTCAGTTTAAAGCCATTCCCTTTGTCCTATCATGACATGCCCTTGTATTGTCCGTCAAAAGCATTTCTGATGTACTTCTCAACATAGCATTTAGTCACCTGTTGCTCATTTATAAACGTTTTAAATGGAGTCCTGGCTTGAATTAAGTGGGGCTGCAGGCTCTATTGCCTGTGAGAGTTACAGATGGAGATCCATGGCCTTTTGATGAAAATTAAATTGACATATTTTTATTTAAACTGAGCCATCATTTATCCAAGATAAAAGCTACTCATCCCCAAGTTTGGAAGCTGCTGGACTATCAGACTTGCAGTCTGTAATAATGACTTCTCCATTCTCCTATGTATGATTTTAAAAAGGTACCTGCATTTTTCTACCGATGTGAAGCCTCGGTTTCATAACTCAAAGACAGTGTAGCATGCTATCATGTGATGTTATAATTATCAAAAAATCATGCATAAGGTTGAGAGAAATGTGCTGAGTGAACTGGGACATTTGGAGTCCATAGGCACACGGCCTTAAGGCTGCAGGAGATTAATCCTTTTGGCATCACACAGAGCCAGTATTATGTTCATGCTGCGGTAGGGATTTCTTTTTCCATAGACCTCCTGATTGTAAAAGGGGATTCCAAAACTCACATGCAAGCAGCAAATGTCTCCAAGTACACTGTGGCACCTGGCCAGGAACAGAAACCCCCATTACTGTCTGCTGCCACAGTACACTGATTGGAAACCAGATAGCCATCTGAGCGTGGTGTATCACGGCATTCAGGAGTCATGTGAGAGAGACATCAGGAAACAGTAGCTGACAGTCACATCACTGCCAGTCAGAAAGGGATCGGTGCTTAAAAGGAAGCCCTGGATGCTTTCAGCATGACTGAACCCACTGCTAATCTGCATATGTCTGGATTAGAAGTCACACCATCATAAAGATGCCATGAGCCAGGCAGTACCCATATGTCATTCGTGTGGTGACAATTCCTAAATATCCCATCCCACACAGCTCTATTCCTAAGCGTAAACAACAAACAGGAGGCAAAAGGCAGAGTGCACAAGCTGTAAAGCATCCCTGTCCTGATCCCGGGATCCTGTATCATTAGGATCGCTAGGTTTTTATACTTTGGGTGTATTTGCATATCCTCTTCAACATTTGAAAGAGAAGATTATTGCATTTGCCAGTAGTTTTTCATTTTAGTCCTAAAACAACATTATTATGTGGGTTGACAGAATATATCATCCTTAATCAGATGCAGAACTGCATACCCTACCTTCCTGACAGTGTTATGGACCACATACCATTTGATTTAGTCTAGTGACAGGGTTGTAAATGTGGAGCCATCAAGCTCCCCACCAGGGTGGTGCCTCCTATTCCAGCCTGAATGCAAATACTACTGGAGGTGGGGGCTTGGCTCAGAGTAAGCAGAAGATGATGATCAGTGCCAGTGTGTGTTTGCGTCTGGTTCTGAATGCAGGTGTGAGCTTGGGACAGAAAGGCAGACAATTTTGGACAGATTAACAGGGATCATTTTGGCCATGTGGCTAAAATGAATCAAAGGTCAAATTTGATGAATCCAGATCTGTGCATAAGGGATGAGCAATATACATGATACTTGGTGTTTTTTCAGTGCATTGACTTCTGGGGAAGACCTGTGTGATGTGACCTCCCAAAATACTTTTCACATGCTAGTGATGAGTTCAGTGGTGAACTGTGATTTCTACATCAGATTGAAATTAAGAAACACAGAAAGGCTTTTGTTTAATATAACAATTAAGGCAAATGAAACTTTCACCATGAAGACAGCTGTACTATGCATATATGAACAAATACTTCTTGAACCAGAACTGACTTTACTGAAAGTTGTACTTCTTGCAGGTCTTCATTTTCTGCTGTGGCAGAGGTAAAAATCTTTGTTCAAGAGGTTGTTGATGAAGATAGTCTCTGGCAGTGCCTGTGGAGTGGCAGGCAAAATGATGCTGAATGAATCACAGCCCACAATTTTGTTAGCACTCCCAGGTACAAGGCCTCTGGAGTGTAGCTTCAGGTTTCAGGCTACCTGGCAGAGGTACTCCAGGTTACCAGGGTGGGAGGGGGGAACAAGTTGTGGAGATGAGGGGGGAACAAGTTGTGGAGATGCAGAGCCTTTCTTTTTTCCTTCTTCTTTCAGAAACCAAGTACATGAAGCAGCTGTTCCAAGTGCAGGTGGTCTCCACTCATCAATCCCGCTTCACGTGCTTGTTGCTGTTAGTGTGGGGGTGCTTTGAAGATGCTCAGGCTTCAGTAAAATAGTGCTGTTGGGTCTGAATCCACGATACAAAGCATATGGAACCAAAGCTAAAGCTGAGTCAGTATGTCTTGTCTGGAGCAACTCAGCTGTTCTAAGCACTCTCATGTACTAGGTACTAGGTAGGCTCTAACCAGTTTGGGGAAGATTTTTTGTTTGTTTTACTGTGTGTCTGGGCAGACCTCATCTGTTATTAAGGCCAAATGTACCAAAATTCTTAGTTTTTCATAGATGCTTGTGGCAAGGGTTCCAAACATGACTGAAGAAATTAGGTACCCAACTCTTAGTGATTTCATGAAAGCAGCGGGAGTCAGCCAATTGGCCTGTTTAGTCACATTTGAAAATCCCACAAGATACCTATCTATGTCTTTCAGCAGCTTTAGAAACCTCTCTCCTAGTGCTTTCTAGAGTGTGTTGTCATTAATATTGAAAGGTCAGTCAGGGTTGCAGAATTGTTTGGACAGGACTGATGTGTGTGGAGTAGACACATTCACATCATACAGGAAACATGAGGACTGCACTGGAATGTACAGCTAAGGCTGTACTGGGCTTAGCTCTGCATGGCTTGAGGCAGATGGGCACTTCTTGCTGGAGATAGAAATGTAGACTGAGGGTATATGATTTAAATACAGGCATAAATCCTGGATCAGCACCAAGATATTTCGAGCTGAACTAACTGATTTGACTGTATACTCTTCTTTTTGAAGTACAAATCACGATACTGGACGCGAAGTTTGCTCTAAATTATTCAGCGGTTGTGGGCCCTAGTTATGATTACAAGGTAACTAGCTTTCCTGAACTAAAGTTGCTTATTCTACTTTTGAACAAAACTAAAAAATTAATTGTTACAAGCTCAGAGCTTACCTTGTTTGATCTCACATACCCTCCCTGCTGTAGAGTTGCAGCTACAGTGACTTTTGAGCATGGGGTACAGTGCTTGTCTAAACTCATGAAGATGAATAAAAAATAATATATGTACATACCTCAAGGACACACTAACAGGAGGCAAGCAAAGTCACCATGATGTTGATACAGATGCTCCTAGCTGAAATGACATTCCTGGGCTTAGGCATTTATGTTTACTTTATGGGCTGTTAAGCAAGTACATAATGTTTTGCCCAGAAAATAAAGACTTACATGAGCTGGATTGCTCATTCTCTGTCTGCCAAGACATCGGACAGCTTGAAGGAAACAATGTTTGGGAACCTTTTGACCTGTCCTTTCCATGACAGCCATCCTCTTAACCCCTCTCCTCATTCTCCATGTTCTCTACTTGATTCTTGAGAATTGCTTTCTCCTCCTTCAACCTTCCAGTGTAAACTTCCTATGTCGGAGAAGGAAGGGTGAGACAATATGCATACATGTCAGAAGGAAAAATAGTATAAAGAAAAGGAAGGCCTGCAAATTATGGAAGAGTGGTATCCAGGAAGAAGGAGAACCACTGGACAGCAGAGAAGGTGACAGGGAGAGTTGGCAACATACAGTTCTTAGCCTAGATGGACAACAGTATCAGCTGTGCAGAGTTTTGTGCCAGAGCAACTCAGACAGCTCAAGGGTGAGCTCAAATTTTCATCCCTCTTGACTTACAGAGTCATAAAATGGTTTGGGCTGGCAGGGACCCCTAAAGGTCATCTTAATCCAACGCCCCTGCAATTAGCAGGGACATCTGCAACTAGATCAGCATAAGGTCTCTGTATCTGTCTTAGTGGTGCATTGCCTACCAAACCTAATCATAAGTATACAGCATATATCAGGATATGCAAATCTTCCCTTGTTAGCATCTCTCACCCTGATCTGCCTGTACATTTACCATTTGTTTTCAGCACCTCCGGGTGGTCCCCTGAGGTCAAGGTACTTATCTGTGCATTTTTGGACAAAGCGCATGTGGGATGATGGGGTGTCTGGTCGTACAGCAGGGATGGTAATATGCATAGAAACCTTCGGGAAGAGCCCCGGGGCCGTGCTGGGTGCGGGCTTGGTGGCAGCAGAGGGTGCCCGCGGCTCGCTGTGCTCTGCTGCCGCGACAGCCGCCTGTGTTGGTGTAAGTGAGCATCCCCTGCTCTACCCCCGCACATTCCCTGGCTGCATCTGTGCCCCGCTTAGTGCTCCAAAGGGAGCTCAGCTTCTCCTTTGTTTTGTTTTTGTTTTTGTTTGTTTGTTTGTTTGTAGTTTGTTTTTGTTTTTAATATTTTTTAATACTTTTTTAATAACTTTTTTCTGAATACTTTTTTAAAAAAAGCTTTTTAGAGTTCAGATAGTTCTTACGCCAACCCCTCTCCCCTGCCTTTTCTTTTTTCTTTTTTCCTTTTTTTTTTTTTTTTCACATGTCCTGGAGGTTCTCCCTCTTCCCTTCTTCCCCAGGGACATCAACAACCGCTAGGGAGTTAGCCAGGAGAATGTGGCAGAGGACAGAGATGTTTGGACAATTCTCTTAATAAAGTAATCAGAATGGCTGCCTTTTCTTTAGCATGTTCACAGAAGCTCTTCCATCTTTCCAGAGCTGGCCCGTATAGCAGAGCCATCTTCATGCACACTCTGTGTTCACAAAAGATCAGCTTGTTTTCATCAGGCATCTTTTCACCCAACTGAAAGGCAGTCCCAAGGAAATGGGGAGGGGGTCAGTCACTGGATTGGGGTGTCCTAATGTCAACACCCGGAAAAAAGTAATGAGAGAGAAGGCAAAGGGGCAAAAATGTACAAGGAATAAAATGGAAAATGCTGAGTACACTGTAGCTATGAGATAATGGAGGAAAAGTTATTTGCTAGAGAAATGTGGAACCTGAGGTTAAGGGGTAGCAGATGTTAAGTAAACAAACACATCTGAGCTTATATTCTTGCTTTTCTACCATCCACTGAAGAACTAATTAATGAAAAATCTGGCAGCTTGGATTTCATTGTCTGGAGAACAGACCACAGGAAAATGTGTAAAATTTTGGCAATGTTTTAGTTATAAGGTCAGTCCAGGCAAAGGAATACTGCAGCCCATTTAGTTACTTTGGCTTAGGAATTTACATTAAAATTATCTGCATTTTTAACAATCAGCAGAGCTGAAACTATGCCCTGTGTTCAGAAGGTCAGAAATCGGCTCACAATTCTAGGGGGTTTTTCACCTTATACCAAAATAGCATTGTAGCTCTCTAATAAAAATCTGGTTTTGTTTGTATTTTTGAAGCACTCTGGTAATATGGCAAGAAAGGAGAAATAAATGGGGGGATATGTAAACAGGAGAACACTGACATATTCTATTAGTGGAGACAGTAAATGCAAATTGTCAGCAAGTAAGAGCAGAGGCAGCATAGAGATCTCATATTTAAACCTAGAAATGAGGACACATTATTAGACCAGTTTTTGTTATAAGCGCTTTCTCATAGTTTTAAACAGTAATATCTTTTTTATAAACTATCCTGTTGATTTTGCCTGGGGGAGTGTTCCTTAAAAATGCCACAATGCAGGCAAAAGCCGCTGATGTAAAAAACCTCCACCACTGATGTTCTGAAAACCGAGGTTACTAAATAAAGGAAAAGGAATATTTGGGGGAGTAACAGAGATACCATTACACTGTCCTCATTGTTAATCTTGATATTTATTTAATTAAACATATCCTTTGTTGCAGCAGAAAAGAATCAGTGGCAGAATTGGCTTTTGCCTCCACCAGATTGTTGCAGAACCTGGGAACTTTGCCAGTACAATTGCAGTGAAGTTGGCTGTGTAGTATGTGAGGCCTCAATCCCAAATCTGGATAAACTGAGGCATAACCACATCCTCAAGAAGAAGGACAAGGCAGTCTTTCCAAGCATATACTTACTGTAGAATTTTCAGTGGGAATTGCAATACATTGTCTTTGCTCAAAACATTAAGTCCGAGTCCAGGTGCAAGGTGCTGCACCTGGGCAGAGGCAATCCCAGACATGAGTACAGGCTGGGAGAAGAACTCATTGAAAGCAGCCATGTGTAGGAGGACATGTGAGCTCTTAGGGACAAATTGCTTAGAGGCATCTTCTTATACAGAGGAAGACACCGGGATGGAAAATCCATGTATTAGCATCTAAGAACAAGAAAAATACATTCAGCTTCTTCCATAACACACTGTGAAGACATCCCTGACAGGTGAGAGAAAGGGGCATGGGCAACTGCAGGGCAAGGTGTTCTCAAGCATTACTAGAGTCGATGTTCCCTAATAATTTAAACATTAAAATGGAAAACCCGAGGTCATTCTCCCTCTCTGTGGTGTGAAGCAAGCGGTATCGCTATGTTTCTGCTCATTTGCTTCCAGTTTTCTCAGTGAACGGCCCACAACAATGATCTGATGCTCTCAGTGTCATTAAAATGGAATCCAAGATATTCATCCCTCATGTGCACAGGGTCACATGTTGGTTTTGGGACACCATGGGTAAGGTAAAGAAGGACAAGCCTGAACAGACTGCACAGCTGAAATACAACTCTTTGTGATCATATCCATCACATGTTTTTTCCAGGGGGAAAGGCATGATCAGCAGGGATGCTAAGCTTTTTAACCTTGAATGACATCCTGTGATAAGCCCAGGCACACAGGAAAAGAAAGAGGCAATGGCTTCCACCCACCAGAAGTCTTATGTTTCCACAGTGCTGAGGCTGTGATAATTATGATACATCCAGCTGGTGCTATTATTCAACCATTCCTGAAGGAGAGGGTCGGTCTTAAGCAGCATAAAGACTGCCACAAAACTTCATGGTGGCAAAAAGTTAATTAATAAAAAAGCAGATAGCTATTCATATGAGTGGCAGGAACAACTTCCAGAGCAATGTGATTATATCTGCATTCAGTTCAGTGCTTAAGATGCCTTGCTGGTGGGCCAGAAGCCCACTGTGCTAAGTGCTGCATAAAATGGGTGAATGGAAAAAGGAGAGAACAAACTCGTAGTGGCAGTTGTCAGCCTGCTCTTGGAGGAACAGTTGTTGCAGTTGAGCCAGTGCCAGTATAATACTTGCAGTGGGAAAAAGGGGGGAAAGAATCACAGCATCAAGAGAGCATCAGCAAAACTGTTGATAGGGGGAAAGGACAAAAGGATGGGTGCAAGTGCTGATGGACTGGAAGATGTATGAATACCAGGTGAGGGTTAGTATCTGAGAGCAATGGATAATGCTGAAAGAGACTTGGTTACAATAGGAGGGGGAATTTAACAACAGAGGGCACAAAGAGATAACATGGTTTGATGAGTGGCCTATTAGGTAAGAGGGAAGGTGGAGGCATGGCTGCAAACAGTAGAAAGACACAGGTGTGAAGAAACCGACACCTATAGGTCTGGCTTGTCATCAGCGCACAAGTATCCACATTCGAGGGTGAGTGAGGGAGGAGAGTCATGGCTTAGACATGGAGAAGGAAAAGAAGAAAGAGAAGGGAGTGTGAGAGAAGAAGAGGCATCTTAATGTAAAGGTGGCATTAGTGACAGTGGCAGTGACAGGAGAAGAACCTGTCTCTGTCAGGACTGGGAGATGATGGAGAAAATGGTTAGGCTGTCTGCAGCATGGTTAGAAATGGTACGGTCATGCAACAGACAAGAGGTAAAAACTGAGTAGACAAGCATGTGGGGTGGACGGGTTGCCATGAAAGGTTATAGCAGGAGAAACTTGTGATGGCAGCAAAGAGGAGCCTGGAGATGGACAGGCAGCCAGCTTGGTTCAAGTGTCATCAGAGATGCGACAGAAGAAGGCCAAGGTGGGGTCTGGGTTTGTGTTACAAAGTGAGGTGAGAGGTGGGAAGAGCAGGAGACAGAAGTGTGAGTGGAACAGAAATCAAAGAAAAGGACTTAAGCAGAGCAGGCAGGTGACTGCTGCGAGTATGTGAGGAGAGCTGTTTTAACAAAAAAACTAGAAAGCTGAGTGAGTCTCTTCTGTGGGGAAAGGGGAGCACTGTGAAGTTTATTCTAGTACTTGTACAGCCAGAGGGTGGTATTTTCTTTGTAAGGAGAATGGAAGTGGCATAGAGTGAAAGGGGTAGTTAAGATTTCTTAGCAGGGGTATATGAAAATTAAACCTGAGGTAATAAATAATATTTGATCATTTAATCTTAACTGTATGTTTTGTTACATGCATCTTTGTGGAAAAATTGTACATAGTGACCTTTTTTACAGTCTCCTGTCCAGCACTGTGCTTTTCGAGCTTCTGGAGAAAAGGAATGAGGCTTAAATGGACCACTCCTCAATGCTCTTCTGGGCTTCTGGGCTGTAGTAGGATGGATGGCTGCATTTATTTTTAGATGATGTACAGATTCACATTTCTTCAGCTGGAATTTCTTATTATTAACCATGGTTTTCAGCCTTACTAGATTGTCAATCTCAGATCTTCCCCAAATGCCTGCAAATGTTCTTAAAACATGCTCTGAAGACTTTTCATTGATCCCACTGTTCATACAGCTTCTTCTCTTTCTGCCTGTAGACCAGCTGTACTGGCTAGGATGTCATTATAAGAATCATCACACCAAATTTCTGTTAACACTCATAAAAATGCATGTTCTGTCAATGACTAAAAGTGTTCATTTTCCTTGCCTTTGTGTTCAGACAGCTTCCTACATTCATACTTTCATTTTTCTTCTAAATCTTTTGCCTCAGACAGAGTTCATTTTTTGTCTTGCTTTTTATGTTAGAAACACACACCACGTCATTGGAGTTAAACAAAAAAGTCCCCTTCTCCTCTTCCCCTACGCTGTTTGAATAGAGGCCTGTGTAAGAAGCCCTGCCAGCTTTGAAATGGGAAGGCTGGTAATTTTTTTGCTTACATGGAGATCATTTTAATCCAAACAGACTCTCATTTCGAAAGATATAAAGGACATTCCATTGCTTCTTGAGTCCAAAACACTTCTAAACTGACACATTTACCACTTGGTCTCAGTTTGCACAGCACAAAGCACATAAGAGTGCTTTGTCTGCAGTGTTATAATGCTGTTCTTTCAGAAAGCTGGTAATTCTCTAGCATGAGCTTTGGCATGATCTCACTAACAAAGCTCAGCACATGGGCAATAGGGTACATATCTGAGGGATGCCTTGTGTCAGAGGCCTTAGTTTGTGATAGCACTAAGTGACCCTTGTCCTTTCTACATGCCTTCAGCCAGTTCGAGACAACGTGAGCTACAATCACAAGCATCTCTTACATGCCAAGACTTCAAGCCCAGATTACTATCATCAACGAATGCTTGAAGAGCCATTGCAAGCTAATTGGGCTGCAAACACTACTTTCCTATCTAGAGGAGCCTGAGAAATTCAACCTCAGCATTAAAGAAAGGCCAAAACCAAGGAGGGAATCTGCTCGAGACACCATTTGTCTAATCACTAGCCGGTCTCTCCATGTTATTAATTGTAGTCTCTAAGAAGAGGATTATTTGGACTGGGCAGCAACTGTCAAGCTTCCTGAAGAGCAGAAATAACTTTGCCTATCTGAGGGTAGTCGGTAGTTTTTTACCTGACATTCATACTCGTGAGACGGTGATCCTGCAGCTGTCTGCACAGACTGCTCCAGCAGTTTGCAACCCTTATTAGCACATAGAGTATGACACATATGTGCTGTAGTTGCCAGGTACTTTAGCTTTTGGACAGCATACAGCTTCTGAACCGTACCAAGTGAGAATGTATTTGTGAATTCGATGAAAGCATATGGCTGGAGAGTAGCTGACAGGCCATCTCCCCTTTGAGATGTGTGAAATACCTACCGGTCCTGTAGATGGGGCAAGAACTATTCATGGAAGATCTGCAACAATGCTCATTCTGAGTGGTGTGGAAATGTGGCTGAAAGACCTTTTAACTGACCTTACCTAAGAAGTATGAGCTTAGTTTGAGGGAGGATGTTTTACTCCTTCACTTCAAGCATTAACGCATTCTGAGCCGGTTTACCCATGTGGCATGGATTTCAACCAGTTCCCAACCTACTGCATTAAATGAGATGACAATCAGGCTTTGAAACATAGAATAAAATATTTTTTTATCTCAGCCACTCCCTGTGGTTTAAGAGTAGATGGATATGGTTCAAAATGTGGATTGAAATGGAAAAGAGAAATTTTCACAGACAGGACACCCCAAAACATTGCCTCCCACAGTATGAGTTAGATTGACAGAATAGAGGCCAGAAAACAAAACTGTGTTGAGAAAAGAAAACAACCCTGTGGTTCTCTGAAAGGGGCAGTCCCCCCTGATAAAGAGACTCTGGAGGCAGCTGTCTCCCCTATCTGTGCCATGAGTAGGATGCACTCCTACTTCCTGTCTGAACGACAGAGAGATAACGTGAAAAAGCCACCGTGACATTTGACATTTCTTTTAGTTTCCCTTTTTATAGCCAAACAATGTGATTCACTGGGGTTCTTCTTGAAAGTGGAGAGCTGTGAAAAGAAAATTCAAGCATTGGACTCAGATGTTGAAAGGTGACATTCCTACCCTTATGAGTGCCTCCAGAAGGGCTGAGGGTAGGTCCGGTTTGTAGCAATTAGTACCTCATCTTCTGCTCCATCATAAGAAGAAGAAAATTCTCTTATGATTGCAGTTCTTCTGCTTTGTTGACTCTTGTTGCATGGGTGTCTAATCTAGGCCAGACATATAGGAAAAGATGGGTGTCTTGGTTTTTGTTCTGGTGCATTTGTTTTACAGTGCTCTGGAGCAAGCTCGGCACATGCTCTCTCCTTTCAAAGCTATAGAAGGGGCAGATGAAACACTGGAAGATGATGAGTTAAGTGGTGGGCTTTAATAAAAGAAGCCTACAGAGGTTCCACCAAGCAAAGCTTTTGAGTTACATACAATCCTTTGATGCATATAAAGTATTTAATTTATCTAGGTAGATCTTAAAGATCTAGTTAAGACTGGGCTGGGAGACCTCAAGTATTCGTGATAGGTATGTAGCTAGAGGGAATTTCAGAAATTAGAATAAGGTCATTAAAACTCCTAGTTGTGAGTGATTCCCATATGCAGCATGCATATCCATCACATAGTACCTCATTCAAGTCCTTTAAACACCAGACAGGACGGGATGAACTATTCAATGCCCAGTGTGCTGAGATTATCAGAATGTGGAATGGCATGACCTGTGTGTGAACATTTCTGTGTCTTTGCTGCTCCTGCATTTTGCATGAGCATGTTGACAGATCTGCCCAGTCAGTGCCATGTGCAGCCGCTCTGTCTTTGTTCCAGGCCACATGCCCTGTAGCTTTGCCAGAGATTTTCCCTGTGTAGACAAGCTGTGGGTGTGTACATGGAGCTCCCGAAATGTTTCATTAGTGAGGCGCAGAGTATGTAGCTGATGAGCTTATGAAATTGTACAATAATTTAGGTTGGATGTGACCTCTGCTGGACACAAGTCCAACATCTCTTTCAAAACTGGGCTGGCCTCTGAGCAAGGTGAGGTTGATCAGGTCCTTGTCCTACTGCATTTTCAAAATCTTGAAGGATGTAGATTCCACAACTTAGCTGGGCAACCTGTTTGACCATGGTCCAAGTCTTTCATCTGTGTGTGTGTGTTTCTGTGTGTGTGGTGTGTGTGTGCAGAGAATAGGGGTGGCAGGAGGAGGAGGGAGTGCACTCAGAGGTGTGTATGTGCTTGTTCATGAACGGAGCCGTGTCCCCAAATTCTGTTTCCTCTTTGGCAGGTGAAAAGAGCACACTGCCACTGGCAACCAGGGCAATATCTGGATGACTTTTAGAAAATCTTCACATTAAGCAGAATTGCATGTTGTGATCAGTGAGATAGTTTTTTAGAGAATATGCTTTTAGTTTGGGGTTAGTCTTGCAGTTATGCAAGGATTCACTGCTTTTAAATTACTGGAAAAATTAGTGTCTTGAATCTCTTTCACTTTTAGATCTATTGTCAGTTTATTAAATTCAGATTTATCGCTGACTTTCCTAGCCAAAAAATAGCTGTTAGCACACTATAACAGAGCATAAATTTGAGTTCACTGAATCAAAGACATTATTAAAGGAAAAAAATTACTTAATGACCTGTCTGATCTAATAAATCCTGCCATTCGCATAAAGAAGATGACAAGAATTTATGTCCGCTAGATGTGTAAAATGAAGGCAGTCATGGCTGGGTCTTGAAGTGGTTTCTTTAGCCAGCTGGTCTTTACTGTAGAATCTTGTAGGTAAAGATGAGGTAAGGATTGAAATGGCTAAGTAAGATGCTATTGAGATGATCAACACATTTTCTTAGGTAGCATTAAAATCAAAGTAGCCAGATGGTTTGAGACTTCTGAGGTTGTCTGCGGGCCACCATGCTTCATGCCTGGCAGAATCCCCTTGACAAAAGACCTGCTTTTAAACTTCAGGCTTACAGTGTGAAAGGGAATTATCGTAGTCTCCATTCAGGAAATCCCATTTAACAGTCTGACATGAATTTGCTGACCACCAGTGCTGGGTGCTGGTAAATCTGTAAAGTGACTTTTCTTCTTATTTACTCATGGATAATATCTGAGTGGAGATGTCTGTTTGTAACCTGCCAACCACTTGCCTTGCAGCTGCTCCCTCTAACTACTGTAGGGGCCTTCATTTGTGGAAATAGAAACCACCTTAATGACAGCCCGTTCAAAGCCTGGCTGAGATTTGCCTTATGCTCTGCTCTGACCTTCAGTGAGCAAAGAACACAGGGTTGTCGATTCCCTCCTATCCTTGGTAAGCTGCCACTTTCATGGCACACACAGGTTCACATACACTTTTCTGTAATGAAGTAAAAATAAGAGAATGCTTTTGCGTCTGCCATGTACTTTTGCATTTACCAAGCACCTATCATTCGTTGTCAAGTCAGATAATTAGCTCTGTAGTTTCATAATTAGGCTTGATGATACAAACATATGATTCAGATTCCCTAAAATATGCGTGTGTATATACACACATATATAAATATTATATTATATATAGGGAAAAAGTAATTCTGAAGACCAGTTTCTATTTAGTTACAAAGCTTACATGTGCCTAGAAAATTTCATACACCCATGGGCCATGCCTAAACTTTAGAGTCAAGCATGTATTTGTTCAGACTCAGACATCAGTCTTGTAACAGATGCCACAGAGAATCAAGTGAGTCTCTTCTGTTCTCCTGGAACAGCATTGCCCCAGGGCCATCCTTGGAGGCATCAGTAGAGATCCAAGTTTCTTTGTTTGATTCAAAGCATATCAGCATATTTTCATTGATTGAAATGTACTTTGGTTCCATTCATTCCCACTCACGTAGTGCTCCCTCATGGCAAGGACTTGTAACTATGGCTCAAGCATTGCAGTTTCTGCTATCACATCTGGGCTGAATTTTCTCAGGAGCATAAACACTCCAGGATGGGTTTCCTAGCATAGCTTCAAAGTGGGCACTCCCATGACAGCATTTCAAAGCACTTTCTTTTTTTTCACCCAACTTCTGTGAGCAGCACAGTAATTCTTTATCCCCTTAAAAGCAAATGTTGTGCAGCCCTAAATGCTTCATCAAACCAGGCCCATGGAGTTTTAGCATGCTTTCCATTTATTCCACACTTTACAGCCTTCAAGAAGACTAATTCATGTGCATCATCATATTCTCTCCTCAAGACTCCTGTGTGTATGTCTGTGTTGGCATGTTGTGCCTGGGATAAGTGTAATGGCAAATCAAGGAGAAGGGATCTGCTCAGAGGGAAAATGAGAAAGAGAGGAAGTAAAGCACTTTTGTAAAGAGGCACAGCAGGTAACTGGACTCTTCAAGGCTGGGAAGAAAGGGGAAGAAAGTGGATAACTTGGGTTCAAGGAGACGGTGCAAAAATATCTCCACTTTCTTCAAGAGTGTAGGCTTTTTATCTGGATGATTCCTTGCAATAGCTTTATTGCTTCTAAGGCAGGGCATCCCCCATTTGCCCTCTTTACTTGCATCTATACAATCCTGTAGGACATTTGGGAGTAGAGGAATTTTCCACCCATAAGAAAAAAGCCCAGATGGCCTGGCAATGTTGAACTCCCTTGCCTCAGGGGCTGCATTGCTCTGTCTTTTCTGGTGATAATATGTCAAAATGCAAATATAGTTGGATTTCAGGCCCCCATGTGGAGCTTTTGCCTAGGAAATGTAGCTGATGCTCACATCATACTTTCATGTATTTATTTTTGTTGGTAAGTTTGAACATATTTTCCTCAGCCTGTGGTTCTCTCCCTGCTGGTTGTACACATGTAGTGAATAATTCATTCCCGAGAATATAATTTCGCTTCCTTAGTCCTGATGTTTTTCTGCTACATATCCAGATGTGCTGCTCCATCAGTTAAGTTCTTCTAATATTAACATTAATGATAATAGGGTTTGCCACTGATGGCAGCTGCATCTGCTTGTTTCAGCTTCAGGTTCTATCAGTGGACATCTGTGTGCCTTGAAAGCATGCCTCACAGGCAGAGATGTGATTTTAGGGTTATACTGGCTATCGTGAAATAGGAGACTTTGGGGAAAGAGACCAGTTAGCCCTCTGTGGCTTTCTCATTTGAGGTTAAGATATGACCAGCTAATAGGTCAGTGTTGTCTTTGTCCAGTTAGTTTCAGCATGTGTCTTCCTATGTTTGAATGAGATGGGGCATATCTAAAGCTAAGTCTGTGATACATACCAGGACAGGGTAAGCAAACTCATTTTAGGAACTAACTGCTATGAATTTTCAGTTGGTGGAAATGAATATGAGCATCTAATTTTGAAAAAACATAGCCCAGCATCTAGTCCATTTAGGTCTATTCAGCTCTTTGCTGGAGCATCTGTAAATCTTCATAGGCCCTGGACACAGGCTCCATCAAGCATGGTACCAACCTTAGATGGCCCCTAGGCTCACCCTGCCAGCAGCAGCAGATGGAGAAGTTAAGGAAAGAAGAGATTCTCCTTGAAGGGAGTCTATCAGGTGGCTCTACAAAGTAAGAGAATGCTGACCATGAGAACAAGAAGATTCTGAGAGTTGTCCCCCATCACAGAGGCTTGTCTGGCTGGGCTTAGGGGCAAATTAGAGAAAGCACCTTTGAGGGGTTCCTCTCTTCCTTTGGTGATCTTGAAGAAAGCTCTCATACAGATCTGGCCCTCTTGACCCAGTCACTGGTGGTTGTTGCCCTGTTATAAAAAAGAACACTTTCACAAATTAGAAATAGACCCCCCACTCCCAAAAGCCATATTAATTTTGTTTCTTTGTTCCCAAAGTTGACTGTGCAGCAGGATTCCTGGGTCAGATCTACATTTAGTAATGTATACGTGTATACTAAAAATACATTGGTATAGCTTGATTTTTTTGTGAATATAGGTTTGCTGTTTCTGAGGGAGCAGGCATATGGGATATAAGGAACATACTGTGCATGAAACATGAGTAAAGAAAGCTGCCACCAAGAGTTTTAAGACTTACCACTTGGCTGATTCATATTCATGGGGTGATCTTTAACTTTTAATGAAAGTAAAAGCTCTCGTCCGGAATTATCTAGTCCTCTAGTTAACAAAAACCATAGGAAATGAAAGGAGAAATGTAATGTGTTTAAACAAGAGTGCACACAAGCTTTGTGGGTAGCAGTCTTCTCTGGCCCTGAGAGAAAGTGGCTGGTGGATGCAGAATACAATAAACATATATAGAATTGTATAAGTACTGGCAAAGGAAGCTGATACTGTCTGAGAGTCTCGGCTGCATCCCCTACACTCACCATCACTCTGTGTCTGAGTGAATTGAGGTGTTGCCTGAAGAAACTGTGCTAGAAAAGACTGTCACAGGAAAGATACATGATAAATTGAAAACACCAGGTTTTACAAGCTTGTACCAGTATTCCGGCCACTCAGGCTATCTAAAGAGTCTCTCTTGCTTTAAAAAAAGAACCTCTATTAAGACATCTGAGTTCTCAGATGGTCCATGCAAAATATTCAACAGAGTAGGGCTTTGCCTTTTGAATCTGGCTTACACACTATGCTTATGGCATACTTGAAGACACCCTGTACATCACATAATTCATTTGATATGACTCCATTTAGGCTGTCTCACACCCAGAGACACGCAGTTGATCAGGTGCTGAATATGCATTATACCAAGAGAAACTGCAGACATGTCACACATCTAGACAGCCTCCAAAGAATAAGTGATGAAAATTGCATGCAAGGTCAGATGGGGGAGCAGTTGGATCATGGGCAGCAATTAGAACATCAAGAGAGGAAACAAAACATTCTTGTTGCAGGTCTCCTGTGTGGTTGCAGTTGATCTGTGAAATTCAGGTCACTTGCCAGGTTTGTGTTGCTACATTAAACAGCATTACAGGAGGAACAACACTGTACTGCACAAGGCTTAAAAATGAAGTTTGTTGCAATACAAAATGACTGTGAGAGCCAAGAACGAAGAAAAGGGACATGTAACCTTTTGAAATAAATATATGCTCTTCATTTCTAAATTAAAAGCAAAACCAACTGGGAGGAGAGTTTAAATTTGCCTTTCCCCCTCTTTCTGGGAGAAATTCTGACGGTTTGGTGGGGCCCAAACCTGGACCAGAAATGATCAAAAGTAAACTAAGGAGCATATGCCAAGCCAGAGTGTATCCAACGGCAATCAAGCAGTAGTAAAGGAATTTAAAACAAAAACTTCCAAAAAGAAAAGGGAAGACAGCTGTGTCCACTGAGCACGGCATTAAGGGAGAAAGGCTGTGAAATTGGAAGACTCAAATGATGGTGTACCAGTGTGTGCAGGGCTGGGTTTCCGAGGGGACCTGACGGCAGGATGCTGCCCTCACAGCAGGGAGGGAGAACAGGAGTGCGGGCTCTGTCTGCTCAGCACAGTTGAGCGGGATCACAAATAATAGATTATAGACATCTGCCTGTTTGATGTGGGTGTGAAATTCTAAATTAGCTAACAAAATGGTGTTTTGTATTAATAACATGCATGCAATTTAGTCCATCATTTCCCTGAGAGAATGGCAAAGTTAAATAATTAATCATGCCTCAAAACAGGATTATTATAGGGATTAAGAGGAAAAAATATAGCTGCTAAAATTAAAAAAGGAATGTAGAAACAATGCCTCCCAACCATGGCAGTTGTACATAACATTTTACGTTAGTTAAACTAGAAACAGCTGAAAATGAGTAATCTGGATGCATCTATTAACCTCGCTCTTTAGTGAGGAGACAGATCTCTAAAACGCTGCACAAAGATCAATTTATGTTGTTAATCACTCCCAAAGAGTCTGTCTAGAAAGTTTAGAGCATCTTTTACTAGGGAGAAGGATGGGCTTTCTACATCTGTTTTTCTTAGAGATGCACCAGGTGAGAGTGATTTTTTTATACAAGTGGTTCTGCTGATCATTTTTTGTTTCCTCAGAATAATTGAGCATATTTACTGTGTGTTAATTTAACCCTTCTGATCTGTGCCATGTACTTGACCATTCACTTCCTGTTTTATCTTTTTCACACGTATCATTTGTTTTTAACTGACATTTTTTTTTAACATTTCAGTGAATCTGAAAGCAGCAGTTTTTAAAGTTTCCCAAATGGGCAAAGCCAAACAAGATAAATGTAAATCCAAGGTGAATCAAAAATAGTTTTAATCACAGTTACAGAACAGGTAGATTTGAAAACCATGACATTTATGTTATCCAGTCAATGTGCATACTTACCTTTTCTGGCCACTTTGTCTTTACTTCTTAGCTCTGTTTACTTCACAGTGATAGATAAATATTCCCTGGTGTCTTGTACTTCCTATAGAGTGGATCATCTACTCAGTACATGTAATTCACCTCCAGTGTTGCACAGAACAGCAGCAGAACAAATTTCATTTGCGGTGTTTCTCTAAAAGGAAAATACTTTTAAAGGAGAACAAAAGGGAAGACACTAGATTTAGTGAAGGCATGTACCAATTAACCCATGAAAGTCTCTCTTGCTCATGATCAGAAATCACACCACAGATGCTCACAGTTGCTTGAACAGCTGCATGCACAAATTCCTTGGCAATTACTGGAATTGCAGTCCTGCTGAAATCAGTGAAAGTTTTGTCGTTGATTTCAATGGAGCCAAGATCCCATGATATGTTTCCTAGGGCTTTTCTTTCCTTCCAGATGTAAATCCCTAGTCTTTACATTTGGAAAAAGAATTTTGTCCAGGAAGCAGAGTGGCAATAATGCCGGCTCTAACTTTAGACAATCAAATATTTCCAAAAGAAGAATGTCTTTGACTCAAAACAATTTTAATTCTGAACATACTCATATGAATATAAATATTGCAGGTATTTGGCATGAAGACCAATAATTATTTTTCCAAATTGTTTCGTGTGGCCCAAAACCAGGAAAAAGAAAGGATCTGCCTTTTTGTCTTACCTTACTGTCTCATTAGTCGTGCTCATGCCCAGTTCTGTTTTGAGCATGTTCACCATCTTCTGGGACCTGCACCGTGTAGGGGGAGCTCACACGTGACATTTGCATGCTGTGTGCAAGGGCTCTAGTGAGGGCCAGTTTCACTCTCAGTTGATGTGTTGGACATCAAAGGGAAGTATAGTGTTTTACTTACCTTGTGACAAAGATAATCCAACCAGAATCAATGAATAGGACAGTGCAGTCTCATATGTAGGTGCATATACCTACGGTATATACCTGGAAAAGTTTTCTTCCACAGAGAATGCTTTTTTCCCAAATCAGGAAAGTGTAAGGGAAGAACTCATTCCCCTGTGACCATCTAAAACTGGACTTTAGTGTATGTCAGTGATCTCACCTTCCTCTTTAACTAATACAGAGAAACAGGAGATGATTCATCCCATCTGCATCTCACAGTCTAGCAGCTAAGAGGAGCCAACCCCTGGAAGTACCTGTCTTTCACTCTGGACTCTGATAAATGAATATTTGACTTCAGGATCTGAGTAAGCCAAGTAATTTCAATTTTTGTTACTGCACACATTTGAACTACTTTGCAAGGTTGTTTCAGATAGGTCTTTTAATATTCTTTGACAGGTCAGAACACATCTCCTTTAATTATTAATCATATAAGCAAGCAAAGTGTTCCAAAAGATAGCATCTTCAGAAAAAAAAGTTTTCCCTTTGGTTGTGTACTGTGACAGGCCAGTATCACAGGCCCAGAGGTGTCATCTCTTAGATCACCTAGCTTGATTGCAATTATTAAGTCAATATCATATATTATGACTAAATTTCTCCATCATAATATGATCAAGTCGAGCTAAACCCCTGAATGATTAATTTAATTGTCCCAGTTCCTAAAGATTTGGCTTTGGTGTCAGATGCATTCACCTCAGAAAACCTTTATTAATAAAATCAGTTGAAACCTGCAGGAACATGTCACTGCTTCCCATGTAAAACAAGTCGGCTCTGTGGGGTTTTAACAATGTACAAAAATATATGGAAGTTATATTTCCTTTCCAATATTTGGTTGCAATATATTTAAGCATTTTATTAGAATTTAGATTTTAAATTTCTAAAACTATTATTCCTAATTTACGTAATTTCTAGTAAATGAATATTTCCATATTTTCTGGTTAGTGTCCATATTTATGTCTCCAGCTCAAAGGACGATAGTGTGTTTTCTCCCTCAAATGAACTGTGTACTGTTTCCGAAAAAATCAGCCTTCTGTTCAATCCTGTTTGCAATATGGACATACCTGAAGGTCCCAATGTTCCACAGAAAAGCTGAAATTGAGCAGTGACGGTCACAGGTAATTTCAAAGGGGAGAACTACTATATACCCCAGAAGAGAGACATGCAGAAAGTTATGTCCCTTGACACTGATTGATTAAAAACAAATCTCAAAGAACTCCTATGTCATTCAATCTCCTACTTCTGGATGGCTGGTAGCAGTACTTCTTTAGTTATTCAGACACTAGCATGATACCACAAACCAGATCAAAAAGTGTATTTGAAACAAGATCTTGAAACTGACCTGTCAAATCAAGGGAAAAATTGTTTGTTCATTTTATCCTTTTTTGGCAGGAATCACCTCTTTCATGGGTGTATGAACACATGTTCAGCCTTTCCATGACAAAGTTTTTTGTTAGAGGTAGAGCCAATCTGATTATTGCTACAATCATTTCTTGTTGCACAGTTCCAGCTGTTTGCCACAGAGAGACATGGCGGGGGGAGATTTAGCTTGTAGATTTAGACTTTAAAATTTAATGTAGCTTTATAGCTATTCAGCTGACCAAATGTAGCAATTGAGTTTTAGGTGTGTTTGAATAGCCCTTAAGTTTCCAGTGACCACAGTGGTATCTTTGACAGGTGAAAAACTAAGTTTAGGTATCTTAATGCAGATCCAAATTTCTCACTGGATACTGGATTGAGATTTGTATGAAGAAAAATATGCTGCATGCTCTTTGCTTTTCAGTTCAAGGGCTAGTGCATGAACCATCTCAAAGGACTAGTTTTCAGCAACCACAGAGTACTTGTGATCAACTGCTGGTGCTGACTTTACATCTAGCTCCCATCTTTCTGTTTGGTATATGGACAGAAGCTATCTTTGGGCTTCCACAAATGCTTGTGATAACGAAGACTTGGCATCCAGGTTCCTCATGCCTGATGGAACTCCACCAGTGTTTCAGGTCTATTACTTTATTTATTTATTTGTTTTCCAGATTCATTAAGTTCACTTTGTAGTTGTGAGTGATCAGGAATTTTCCTGTGTGAGACTGGAATGGAGTTTTCCCTCTGTGGCTGCGCTGAGCTGCACAACAGGTATGAACATGGTGTTCCCCTAAGACTAGAGATATTAAGATCAAGAGGGACCTTGATGCCTCTTCTCCTTCATCAGCATGTGTCTTTGGACAGAGCCTGGAGTAGCCATTGCTTGATAAAAAGAAGGGGAGATGTAGGCAGGGTTCTTTTCCAAAGACCCAGGAGGAAATAGCTGTTGCTACAGATGCTACTCTTGGTTCCTCATCAAACTAAGCTTGTAAGCATGCTTTTTGGAGTACACCCTTGTTGATATTTGATCTTTGCTTTTTGTTGTCAATAGAGACCCTAAATCGCCATTTATTTTGTGGACGCTTTGCTGTCAGCTGAAGTCTTTCAACGGGCTTTTCAGTCTTGTGCAAGAACTTAAATTCCAGCACTTTCCTTCCTTCCCAGTTCTACTCTGCAAGTTGGATTTCAGAGTAACTCTGGGTAACTGCATCTGTGGAACAGCACTCTTTCAAAGGCTTTACTTTTCTGACTTGTATTCTGTGTAACCTTCTTATGCCTCACAAGGTTTGGCAGAAACGCACTTTTTGAATCCCAGCCCAGCATTCCAGGGACATGGATAGCCCAGAAGAGCAATTCCCAAAGTTACCGTGCTAATGCGACTGCTGTCAGCACTCAGAGTTTCTTGTGAGATTGCTGGCATTGATCTCACCAGCTTTTTAATTAAAGACACTGATCAGTATGGAACAACTTTTGACCACCAGTCAGTCCTGGAATATGGCTTAATGTCAGACCAATACACCCCATATAACTGCAGATTATAGAAGCGGGCGGAGAAAAAGAAAAAAAAAGTAGCATAGTGCCACAAAAGAATTTCCAAACCCTGAAGCACCTTAGATGGTGGTGTAAAAATCAATAATGGAATTAGAAATGCTGGATCTGTGTGAAACTGAACCAGAAAATGTATTTCAAAACTTGCTGAAGGGAGCAGTCGAACAATAATGGGGAAACGTGGGCGGATGGAAAAGGCTTCCCATGTCTCTTTTGTATGTTTCTGTATCAAAATGACAAAGGACCAGTTGTCTCCAAGGAATTGTATTTGCAAGCTTGGAATGCATTAAAAAACCATCAGTAATAAACCAGAAGAGGGAGAGACCACAAAGTCTAAGGGTGAGGCACTGGAGAGAACATAGGTCTGGACCTGCTACCTGAGAGAACTGTTTGCTTATGTGTGCGAGCCTGTGCATGAGGTACCAGGGAGGCAGGGGGATCCAGGGGCCACCCATAGGATAGTCTGAGTGTCCGAGGGGGATCTTTAGTGAGTGTATATATGTGTGTACAGGTATATCTGGCAAAGAGGAGGTTTGAGTACCAGCAGTTGGAGGAGGACTGTGGGTCTCAGGCTCCTGTATGTGCAGGTGCCAGAAGCTGGGGTGACCAGGGATCTAAGTGCCAGCTACTGCATAGACTGAGTACCTAAGGAGGGATCTATAAGGCATGTATCTGTATACATGCATATGCTATCCAATATGCTATTGTATTTTCATCTTGATCAACCAGAGAGGGAAACAGAATCAGGCTGCTCAGAAAGTTTTTATTTGTATAGGTGTTTCCTGTGTACATTGGTCTGTATGACCAGTGTGTGTATCATATATATGCACATTGACAACATCTCCCACAGCATTCTTCTAAAGAAACTGTCTGCTCATGGCTTGGATGGGTACACTGCTGGGTAGAAAACTGTCTGGATGACTGGGTCCAGAGAGTGGTGGTGAATGGAGTTCCATACAGCTGCCAGCTGGTCACAAGGGGTGTTCCCTGGGGCTCAGTGTTGGACCCAGTTCTGTTTAATATCTTTATCAATGCTCTGGATGAGGAGATGGAGTGCACTCTCGGTAAGTGCAGATAACACCAAGGTTGATCTGCTGGAGGGCAGAAACATTCTACAGAGGGATCTGAACATGCTGGATCAATGGTCTGAGGCCAATAGTATGAGAGTCAACAAGGCCAAGTGCCAGGTCCTGCACTTGGGTTGCAACAACCCCATGCACTGCTACAGGCTGGAGGAAGAGTGGCTGAAAAGCTGCTCAGCAGAAAGGGACCTGGGGTTACTCATTCACAGATGGCTGGATATGATCCAGCAGTGTGCCCAGGTGGCCAAGAAGGCCACTAGCATCCTGGCTTGTCTTAGGAATACTGTGGCCAGCAGGACCAGGAGAGTGACTGTTCCCCTGTCCTTGGCACTTGTGAGGCCGCACCTTGAGTACAGTGTTCAGTTCTGAGCCCTTCACTACAAGGAAGACATTGAGGTGTCCTGAGAAGGGCAAACATGCTGATGAAGGGTCTGGAGCACAAATCCTATTAGGATTAACTGAGGTAGCTGCCTGGAGAAAAGGAGGTTGAGGGGAGACCTTATTGATCTCTACAACTACTTGACATGAGGTTGTAATGAGGTGAGAGTCAGACTCTTATCCCAAATAACAAGCAATAAGACAAGAGAAGAAGTCCTCAAGTCACACCAGAGGAAATTTAGCTTAAATATGAGAAAAAATTTCTTCAGTGAAAGGGTTGTCAAACACTGGAACAGGGTGCCCAGGGAAGTGGTTGAGTAACCAGTCCTGGAGATATTTAAAAATGTGTAGATGTGGCACTGAAGGACATGGTTCAGTGGTGGATTTGGCAGTGCTGGGTTAACAGTTGGACTGGATGATCTAAGAGGCCTTTTCCAACCTAAATGAGCCCATGATTTTATGATTGTGTGTATGTGTCTGTGTGTACATCTTGGGAATACATACTCAGCCTCACTACTGGCAGGACCTGGTGTTACGACCCGCCCCAGAAAAAGGGAGGGGGGTAACCCAGGTTTTATCAATAATTCCCTTGGGGTGGATTAGACTGAAACGACAGTGAATAATAGGTGTCTGAAAACATATACTGGCAAGGTTTTTTTAACAATTCTGTATCAACAGGCATGCTAGCATTTCTGTGTTGTCATAGAACAATGTGGCATAGAGATAGAAAATGCATAGGGGACAATTTTGCATCAACAGGTATGCTAGAATTTTAGGTGCTGTCATATAACAATGTGACATAGAGATAACCTTTGGGAGGGGGGGAGAAAATGCATAGGGGAGAGAAAAGCAGGATAATAGTAAGGGAAAGAGAAGCTGAGAATGGACAGATGTATATAGTCACTGCCCACAGGGTCCAGCGATGAAACTTGGTAGTTGCAGCTTCCATGTCTGTCAGTTGAAGTGGTGGCCTTGATCCGCCGGAGGTGAAGGAGGGAAGCCCCCACACTCCAAGAAGTTATGAGGTATTATATCCATGGTCAGTGTCACGGGCCATGCCTCGAGCCTCCAATCTCTCCCTGGGCCCTGCGCAAGAGCTGCTGTGTCTGGCCTGGTTCCCGCCCTTTTCCCGACTGCCAGAGGGGGGATGGGCTCCTATGGGCCATCAGAGGTCCTGCCCCTTCAATTGCCCATCAAAGGTCAAAAACCTGCAAGCTCAGCTCTTGCCTTTTCAGGGCTTCACACATTCAGCACTGGAGGGAGGGAGGGGCCGGATTGCTCATCAGAGGTATAATGCAAGTCAAAAGCCTGCAAAAGTCTTCTAGAATGCATAAATCATCAAACATTTCAGTCTCTGACACCTGGAGACAAAGAGCTGCAGCAGCTTCACCTCTGTTGGGCTGTAGATGTTAGGCAACCCCTGGTTTTCCCTGTTTATCTCAAACAAGTGAGTTTGCCCATTCTTTTTTGTACAAGGCATCTCTGCTTGCCTGCTTTTGAAGTTTTGCAGAAAGGAGTCAAATATGTAGTTTCAGCTCAGAATCATTTCCAGAAGAGGAGAGAGAAATGTTTTGGAGCCTCACAGCCACAGGCTTATGCCTGTCTTCTTAAGGCAAAGAAGGTGGATCAGAAGCCTATGCTGAAGTGAAATAAAAGCTTAAATTTAAACACTACCTGTCATGGGCTGAAAGCATTGGAAAGTTAGGGTTAAAGACTCTCTGTAGTTGCCCGCAGAGAGCTAAATGCCATGTTGAGGTGACAGTCAGGATCTATTGTGCAGTGAAGACACTTTGGAAATTTGGGGAGTTTTTGTCCTAAAAGCTCCTCAAAATCCATAAATCGCTGTCATCTCAAGTGTATTGATCCAGTGTTGACATGTGTTGTTTACAGGGATTGGAGCAGCCACCAACACTAGCGAAGACAGATCCATATTACTGCCTCACCCTAGTCCTGTGTGTAACATGTCAGCTGGCACGTGTTATGGCCATGTTGTAAAAACTCACCCTTTTTCCTAGGTCTGCTGCTCTGTTGCTGAACGAGACAGTAAATAACAGGGACCCTGTTCCTTGGGATTATACGAGACTTCACCAGGCACAAACAAATACGAGTGTTGTTACCTTCAGTCTTCATTTTCACAGCTCTGTTCTCATGATGCTTTAGCATTTTCTCTGAACTGTTTTACTAGTATCAGTCAAAAGAAAGATCATCATAGCTGATTAGGCCCTTATGTAAGTAGTCCAGCATCCTTGAGTAAGGTCTTGATTTTAAGTGCTGTGGCAAAGCATGCAGTATTTCCAGTGTGGACGACTGTCAACCAGAAAACATCTTTTTTCTTGAAAGCCACCAATGACTAGCTAACACTAGCTAGTTACACTGAGGTGTAACAGGTGGCTATATGAAATTTGGATAGATGTAGATGCATTACATCTCTTTAATATTTAATCTAAGTGTAGTTAATACATGCACTACTTTATGAATGGAAATCAGACAAGGATTTGGAAAACAGCCTGGTTTTACCCACGTAATAGCCAACCAAATGGCCAACAATAGAGTTTTCAGAGATTGTAAGAGAAGCAAAATGCTTACAGTGGAACTAAACTTACTGAAGTAGTTCTTATTAGTAGTTACACATCTTTTTGTGTTTTGCACTCAGGAACAAGAGCAGACCAAAAGAAACCTGTTTTACTCAGGTCACTCCAGTTGCCTTTTCACAACAAAGTACCTATGCTCATTTTTCAAATACCCAACAATTTTCTTCTCTCCCTCTCTTCATGGAAACAATTCCTCCTTCCCCCCTAAAAAACAATCAGAAAAACCCCACCCCCAAGCAGAAAGCTAGTACTAAATGATCAATAAAATACACACAAAAATGTGTGGCTTATTACATTTTATGCTTCATCCTGAAACCATTATAAAAGTTCTTACAACATTTTGGCAGTCATTTCTAAAAAGCTGCTCTGTATTGGAGAGGGAGCATATGCACCATGTGATATGACATCTGCCACAGTAAGTAAGCTTTTAATTGAATATTTGAGGAAATAAACATGTAAAACCCATGTAACTTGATGTCAAATAAGTTATTGTTGCCTCAAGGCTCTCTTGATTTTTTCCATTTTTATTTTTGGCAGGAAAGTTTGAAATATTGTACATATTGGAGACAAGAGCACTTCACATACAATCGTCCATCAGGACAGAAAACATAACATCGCATTATTGCTGCTACAGCAGCACCCCCCCCAGTCTTGGCAGTTATCAAAATGGCATTTGGGATCTGAGATTAACAATGTCTCTGCTCACATCTAAATATATATATTGAGCGCACAGAGGAAGAAAGGGAATTGACACACATTCAATTGACTGCTGTACCAGTACTAACTAGAAACATCTTTCTTACATTACCTCTGTGTTTCTTTGCACTCCTGTAACCTTTCACAACAAGCAGTGTGGCGTTTTCTCTCTCTCTCTTTTTCACATACAGGTGTACAGCTCAGAAAGCAGCACTGTTGATCCATCCCTCCCTGACCTCATCATCTTTCGTTGTTCTGCGTCTTCTTTCCCCTGTGCTGCACACTCGCTTCAGGTGGAGCATGTGAACAGAGCCAAAGATCAGCTCTTCAGATGGGAATACCTCCCTCTCAAAAGACCCTCCTAGGTCACTTTTCAACTTTTCCACTCATCTACAGTACTCATTTGTTTTTTATGTCCTCAGTGAGACACCTGTCACCTGGTAGGATAATTGATTTAATTTTTTCCCACCCATTCAATATCTGGTGGTGCTGAAGATCTCACATTCTCATTTGAGTAGCCTGTGCTGGTGGTATCTGAGGGCAGTATGCTCCTCACTGGGACTTCACTTGACAGGATCAAGCTTTCTCTTTGACTCTCCTCCAATTTACTCACAATGATGTCAAAAGGGATGGTCTGTACAGCTTCCTACAGGGTGATTTCCTGCATCATCACTGCATTTATATCCACATGGTGAATCTGTACAAGCCCATTTAAATTAATTTAATGCGTAAGATATTGAGAGACCTAGATGCTTTACTAAAAAATCTCCAGGCTCTTGATATTTTAAGCCTAATTCTCACCTTGTATGTGTGGATCTTATTCTGTTGTAATTCTCTTGGGCCAGGTCTTCTTCTCGCTTAAAAGTACTATAAACTTTGATTCCCACAAGCTCAGATGTGACAGGAGTGAAAGCCTGGACCAAGGGAATTCCTCTTCACATTAATTATGCCTTTCTGCTGTAGAATTGCCTCACCCATATTTGGCATGGATTTGTTGTCTACGAGCCCATGATACTTATTGGTCACAAACCCAACATTTCTTAGCTGTTTAAAGAGTCTTTGCTAATAGTTACTCCATTTTTTCACTGAGCTGTGAAATAAAAGACAACTACTAGGCACTCACAGAAAATCAGAGCATGATGGCCCAGTAATACCAAAAGAAAGAGACTCATTGCAGACAAGACATGTCAAGCAGTTAGATCAAGGGAAGATGAGCCACTGGTTAGAGTTCTCTGGAGCAGGATCTCAGTATGCTCATATGACAACATGCTGGATCTCTCTGCAGAAGAGAACATAGGGGATCTGTCAGAGCTTCAAGGAGGCATAACAAGATGACTGACTTCAGTTTGAAAATGAGAAACCTACACATTATGGTTCCCTCTGTAGTATGTAATTGGTTATGAAATTCCATCTGTTTTGCTTCACTTCCTATTTTCAACTCGGCTGATAAGCTTGTAGCAGGGTCACATGCCTGTTCTGGAAAAGCAATTAGGAGATCTAGAGGATTTGGTAACTGTGTAGGTGGAGCATGGGATGATAATGATTGAGAATGTTTTTTTTAGAATCATAGAATGGTTAGGTTTGGAAGGAACCTTAAAGATCATCTAGTTCCAACCCCCCTGACATGGTCAGGCTTTTTTCTAGGAAAAGGCCAGTTGATAAGCTGCTAAGAGGTTCTGTACTGAGACAGACATCTGAGGTTAGGGATTTAGATATGAATAGTGACACTGGGACAATGAGTCTATGCACTCACTGTGCCCACTGTTTCAGGTCCTTGTCTAATTATTTAAGTAGCATCATTATGACTAAAATTGATTGTGGATTGGGGGTTTTATTTCTTCACAGCAAGCTGTGGTGTGAAGTATCAGCATTTGGCACTGGCCAGCACCACCACCTGAAGAAGCTGGAGAGATCAGGAAAGTGATGGTAGTGCAAAGAAGGAAGGGAAGGAAGGGAGCTCATTCCTGAGATGGGTTACTGGAGCATAGAGCAAATTTTCTGATGGCAGAAGCCTGAAAATGAATGATAAAAATCTATACCGGAAATCATGGTGAGACTTTAAATGATAGACAACTCATGGTGTAAGGAATTCTAAGTGAAAACAGAAAGAACAATTTTTTCTTCAATTTTATGATTAACAAAGCAGAGAATTCAAATTATTTAGATTTTATGGCAGTTTTGTGTTACCTTGCTTCTGGGAAACCAGAGCTGAAGATGACTAGGTTGAATATTTAAGAACCACCCTATCTACTGTATCAGTCAGGGACTTGGGAAACATTTCAAATGCAGAAGAAAAAAGTCTCAAATATGCTGTTGCATTGTTTAGTCAAGTGTATATTTTGCCAGGTTTATTTGGACCCTCACATCTGTTTATTGAGGACTACTTCAAAGCAATCTATTTCTGCAGGACACAGTTGGCACTGTCTAAGTGTATTGTCTACTGCAAAGGGGAGAGAAGACATTAGAGTGTTAGTTTGTCATTAAGGGAAATGCTGAAATTATTTTCTTTAGAAGTAAATACAGATGACGTAGCAGGTGCTGCTAATATCCTAACCACAAAATAAATAACATGGGCATCTACAGTCCTGATAAGACCAAATAACCTCTCTCTTAAACACACACATTTTCTTGCATGATGCAAGTGTTATTATGCACTTGAACATCCTTATATGCCCACTTTAGCATGCTGTGGAAGGTTACAGAAGACTCTGTGTAGCATAAGCAGACAAACAATAGCCTTATCCCTCTTTATTTTCAGGGGCAATAGGAAAAAAATCTCCTTGTCTGACCCAGTTACAGTTATTTGTCTTTCCAAAAATATTTTCCATATGGAGATCTCCAAGTCTGAGTGCCATCTGTGAGGACTTCTTGGGTTTCTTTTACAGAGAAGTCTCTGGAGAAAGCCCAAGTGCAAGACTGGGCTAGGCTGACAAGATTTTTTCACTGAGAAACAAGGACACTTGTGTGCGGTGGGTCCTACTTCCCAGTCATTCATTTTTGGATAATTTCTGAGTCAGGACTATATGGCTCACTGGAAATGCTGTGCTGCAGATGGACACATCTTGTACTTCTGTAAGAATATATGTAGCCAGGCGATTGCCTCAGGGTCTTCAGGAAGGATGTTTTCAAATGGCAGTCAGGCTTTCAGGTGGGCATCCCATCCAGTCACTCCAGTATAACTCAGTTCTGTTGATCATCCCACTCTGTTCTCTTGTATACTTAGCTATCTTCTGAGAGGCAAAGCTACAGAGGAAGAAACACCCAAATTTACTATGAGGGCATATCTTTCTGAAGACTTTTGAGAAACAAGAACTGAATATTGGATCCATATTTTTGAAAGAGTCAGGGAAGCATCAGCATCCCCAAAGAGATGCGATGTGGTGTGTTCTATTAGCTGATGGTGCATCAGCTCATTCGTATGGGATCACTGATAGTATCAGGACACAGTGAACACTCAGTGCTAGGACCAAAAAGTCCATGGCTACTTTTTTGGATATGATCTAGAAAACATCCTGCTTAGGTTGCACAGCAAATGTGTTATTTAAAGAGACAGTGAGTAGCAAAAGGCACAGGTATTAGTGTCTGGCTTTTCGTTGGCTTTGGAGAACACAGTTATTGTCCTAGTACTACAGGGACTACAGGGACTCCCCAGTTTGTGAGAAGATCAGACTCAGAAGTGGAGGATGTCACTATTATTGCCTCTACAGAAGAACTTTACTGTGATGGGTTCTCTGGGTCCCAAGAAGCTGTACTATCTCAGAGTCCTACAGCAGGAGATAATGGTCCCTAGAGGAGAGCAAAAAATTTCTGGCTTGACAACCAGCTATCTGGCAATCTCTAGTCACCCCACTGAGCATGACTTAGGACTCACCTAAATAGGCAAATGTGTAGGCAGTGTTGAGCTAGCATAAATCCTGGTGCAGACACTTTGTTGTTGTTGCAGCACGGCTGTGCCTCTTCTGTTCTGTCACTCTGTCCTGTCATTCTGTTCATGGTGGAAAGCTTGGACATGCAGGAATTCTGACACCTGCCCTTCTTACGCAAAGTGGCCCAGTCTCTAAGTGTGCCCTCAGCATCCTTTCCACTACCTAAGTAGGTGAATTGGTCTCTTCCAGTGGTTCAGGTGCTGTCCCTGAAACATGTCAGCTCTGCACCTCTCCTGCTGCCAAGTGGTCTCTCACAAGGCACATTTGCAGATGCAATAAATAATAATGAATTTGGATGGACAGAAAGATCACACTGATGTCAAGCAGAATGAAAGGGACCCCAGAAATTTGCCTGTTTTTTTCTAAATAATATTATGGATGCTGTTTTTGCACAAATTAAAGCACACAGGGGCACAGAAGAGTAATGATTGCACTTAATGAGGGGCAATTGAAAGGTATGAAGTAGTTCTTCCAAACAAGTTCTAATCGAAGCTGGAACCATACAGACACTGCGCTCAACAAGCTTTCCTATGAATAATGCACCTAATTACCATCTGCTTTTCTCATAACATGGATAAAAATGTGATCACATATAAAATTCTCACTGTGTTTCCTAGGATACAAGGTGATCCTCATTTCAAACTAGCTTCAAAATGGCAAATGAGCAAACCTAATTTTAATAAAAACAAGGAAACTCACATGTGAAATATAATCTGGGCACTTCCAATTTCATGAAAAAGTCTCTTTGTTTGATTTCCATACAAAACCTACTGAAGAACTTGATAGTATAGCACAAAAAGGCACTTCACACTTGTGGTTTAGACAGTCCACATGGAGGATAACAGCGTTTCTCCTAATGGACAGTGTGAGAACAGTGTGAGAAAGCTTCTGACAAAACAGTAAACTCTACCGAAAGCTGATTTTCAACAATGTGAGTCAAAAGATGAGCATAAATGACTCTCATGATGCAGCTTTTTTTAATTACCACCACAGCTAGCTAGCATTTTATGTAGTGGCACTAGTAAGTACACTACTTAGTGAAAACAGAAAAAGCTAAAATTATACTTCTTTTACTTGCATCAACCTCCCTGTGAAGGCCCCCTATCACAGAATAAAGCTTTTTTAATAGTGTGATATTTGCAAGACACATTCATCCTTATTCCATGTCAGAAGTGTGCCTTGTCCTGGATTAAGGAGGTCATCTGGGATTTTATAATTTGAGCTCCAAATCCCTCCAACATCTGCTGTCAAGCACAGCATGCACTGTCCACCACAGTATTCCTCTTATTTCAGTGATATTTCTCAGATGAATTGAATGGGATGATGGAGAAATGAAGATATTGCTCATCTTCTCATGTTCACCAGCATAACCATGATAATTTATGACATGATAGACCCATGAGAGGGCATACAGCTTCTCAGTGTTCATGGCTTATATGCAGCACTAAAGGTTAGCATGCATCTCCACACCTATGACTTCTCAGTACCATGTCTGTTACCAGTAGACGGTGGAAGTGCCAGTTTTGATGGATGGGAGTGGCTTCAGACAATACAATCACTCCATTTCATTTCTCTCCATCACTTGAACAGCATTAAAAGCATTTGGCTGGCTACTGCTAACTCCTCTTGACTTCAAACGTATCCTAATATGACATTAACTCAGCTTACCAAACAAGACATAGTTGGATTAATCTGCTCTCTCCTGCTCTTAATTAACAGGAAGCCCAACCAAGCCATTCCCACACTGAAGACAGAGAGCTGCAGCTCTGGCCTTAGGGACTTCCACTTCTGCCTTGGGTCAGAGGGGGAGCAGTGGAGAGGAAAGAATAAAGCTTTTTCCTTTCTGCAGCTGAAGGGAAGCTCAGCCCTCATGCTTTGCAGAGCTTAGGCAATGCTCCAAAAGCCAGAGGTCCTGTTTAAAGAACAGCTGTTTCTGAGACATCCCATGTGATAACTTCCCATTCTTTCCATTCTCTCCATTCCCCAAGGTGGAGAGGGAAGGAAGAAATTACAACAATGCAATAGGGATGATGGGATTACATACTCTGCTGATGGAGCTTGTGCATACTAAAGGCAAAAGGCTCATCATGGACAATGACTGTATGTATCTCTCGAGGAAGTGTTGCAGATAATGCAGGGTCTGGTAGCCTTCCAGCTCTCCTCCCACATTCTTCTGCGCTGAGAATCCTGCCCTTCATCGGTCATTCTGGAAGAGGACTGAAATTTGGGCTAATCATGATGGTGACTGTTGACCCTGGCTTCCCAGGACATCAGGGTCCTCTTTGCTGCACTCTGACCCTCCCTACTCTTGTGAGGCAGGAACAAGATTCATGTGCACACTTCTGCCCTCTTTACAATCACTTCTTTGCCAAGGACTGTGTATTTGTTTTAGTTAAAGAAGCTTGTGACTGAAAACAGCTGCAGACTGAGTGGAAAAATAACACCTAAAAATAGCCCCAGCCCGAGAGCACAATGTGCATTGATTTTACTATGAAGAGTACAAGAGCAGGGAGATGGTGACTAGGCTGGTATGTTCTAATACGTCTCACCCTGCCATATTTAGAGTACATGTAGTAATCCAGGCAGCCAAGTCAGTCCATGTAGGTATTTGGCTGCTTTGGAAGGGTTCCCAGCAGAGCCACTCCAACTACAACAAATTAGTGTTGTATTTTTATAAGCTGACAGTGAGGAAATCACCCCACAATATTACCATGTTCTGCAGAGAACAGAGAATACGTAACTGCTGAATAAGGAAGACAAATCTCTCGCTGATTGTTTCCACTCAAAACATTTTCCTAGAATAAATTATAAAGTAGATAATATAATTTTTCTCCTGTCTGCTGTATGCTGGGATGTGACCTGGAGTATAATCCAGTTCTAGATGCACATCATGGACCCAGGTGCATTAATTTCTTTTACAGTTTTGCCAGCTTCAGCAAGCCACGCCCTTGGAGCAGCTCAGTAGAAATATCTGTTCAGATTCACTACCACAGACAACATGGGTGCTAAAAGAAAGCACAGCTCCAACAGAGACATCTTTTTATGTTATGACCACTATGACTAACTACTTGAGAGGTTGGTGGCAGGATCATATGCTACCCTCTTAAGAGAGGGCAGCTATAAAATAAGGACCCTCATCAATGAAGACTGATTCCAGCACTAACCTGCCCACTGCCTGATCACTTTCGAGCCTTAAAGCTGTGGAAAGTGAGGGTGAGTTGAAGAACCATGTGTTTTTCAAGGCCAACCCAAGTGATGAAATAAGTCCGTGTTTTAAAGATGAAAGTGATGTCGGTTCTTGCACCTGTGCATAACAAGAGCTGTAGTTCTGCCTTCAACCTCTTTTCTCCTTTGGCCTTGAAATGCTACTGTTTCATTAATTAAGCAGTGCAAATCCATGCTGAGAGGCAGAAGAGTGCCCTGTCAGTTTTCAAACTGTTTCTGTGCCGGCTACAGGTCTAGTATCACCCTAACTCCTAATAGAAGGATCTGCTGCCTGAAGAGTGAATCAAGAGGATATCAGATTCAGAGGATAGGCCTGGGTGAAGAAGTTCAATTCTGAAAAGTTTAGTGCTGTTAAACACCTTTAAAGTCATGTGTTTGTTATTTATTTATCTACATATTTCAGATAAATTGAGATTCAGTCAATTGCAAGATAAGCTCCACACCTTGCAGGTGTTTTTACTATGACCATATTTTTTTCCCTTTAAACAACTACGTTAAAACTAACTAATCTGTCCTTCTCACTATATGCATGGGAGGGGTTTAGTTTATTTATTTAGAAGATACAGCTTGCTTGGTCTTCATGAAAACAGGAAGCTGAGAGAAGCCCAGCACTTTATCTGTGGTTGGCAGACTGTCCCTCACCAAAGGGATATTCAGAGTTTGTACTTTTGGAGAAGCACCCCAAGCTCCTCTCCGTGATTGGCACAAGAGAGACCTGGCTGAGTTTACAAACATCCAGGCTTATTTCTGACTTACTTACAGGTAGATTGAAGCAGTTTTCCTGGTATGCTGCCTTCAGGGGAGCCACTGAGGAGTCATTGCTACCCTTTCCCTGGAAAGCCAGTAGGGGAGAGTAAGGTGAATTAATGCCACTGGTGATCTTGTTCAGGGGCAGCATGCTGAGGCAGGTGTTGATCTTTTCCAAAGACAGTGTGCTGGTTTGGGTTGGGTTAAGAGTTAGCTTTCTTCACAGTATCTAGTATGGAGCTGTGTTTTGTATTTGTGCTGAACACAAGGTGGATAATACAGAGATGTTTTTGTTATTGCTGAGCAGGGCGTACACAGAGCAAAGGCCTTTTCTGCTTTTTGTACTGCCACGCTGGTGAGGAAGTGAGGGGTGCTTGGGAGGCTGGGAGGAGACACAGCTGGGACAGGTGACCCAAACTGACCAAAGGGATATTCTGTATCATATGACATAAACTGGGGGGGGGGGGGGGGGGGGGAGAAGGAGGGTATATTTGGAGTGATGGTGTTTGTCTTCCCAAGTCACCATTACACATAATGGGACCCTGCTCTCCTGGAGATGACTGAACACCTGCCTGCCCATGGGAAGGAGTGAATTAATTCCTTGTTTTGTTTTGCTTGCATACATAGCTTTTGCTTTCTCTAATGAACTTTGTCTCAACCCACGAGTTTTCTGGTTTTACTCTTCCAGTTCTCTCCCCAGTCTTGCTGGGAGGGAGGGGAGTGAGGAGCTGTGTGGTGCTTGGTTGCTGTCTGGAGTTAAACCACAACAGAAAGATATGCCCTGGTTTCAACTTGGTGTTGCCTGAACAAGCACCCATAGCTCAACCTTGATTTCACTACACTTTTTTGAGGGAGGTTGGACATCTGAGGCCCACACTCGGAGGATGCTAGATCTTGAATTTTGTGTTGCTCAGACTTATAGCAGATACTCAAAGGAGCCTCATATACCAATGTACAAATCAAGGCCTCATTCCCCTACTGCGCCCTTAGCATCCTCACAACCTGATAATATAAATGTGAATGAAAATTGTTATCCAAGACACAATCGATTTACCTGGAAAGAAATAGTTTGTGGTTTTTGGTAAACATTCAAGGGCTGTTCACTTTACTGGCACTAGTATTTTCATTTTTCTAAATAAAGAATGCTTGTGCATGACATGGCCCAGGGATCTGAAACAAAGCAACCTGACCTGGCTGACTAATTACAGTGAAGGTAATTAATTTCTGTGTAGGATATCTGTAATTGATCCATATAGTAATAAATTAATTAGTCAGTGTTGGAAAAATATAAATAATTAATAATTGAGAAATAGGTGCAATCTGGCCACAGATTTCCCAGAAGGAGAATGAAGATAAAGTGCTTGATGTAAATTACTTGCTCAGCTTTACCATTTTGATAAAACATTTTTTTTTTACTGAGAGCAAAACCAAGTGAAACAGAAATGCCTGCATGGTTAATGAGTCAGACATAAATGATACAGTACTTATTGGAGTAGCTGATTGTGAAAGATACACCAAAAATGGCAAAATGTGTGCACACAGCAGATAAAATGAAGCCACGTGACAACATTTGTGCTGTAGGAGAGACAGCTTTAAGCAAAATTGCTAAAAGTTAAAACTCATACAATACTAAAGATAATACAAGACCTAAGGCTAAAACAAAACAAGAGCACTATATGTAGCTAGAAAGTTTTTCTGTATATGATTTGCATGTATACACATCTCAAGTTTTCTACAAGGCTTGTAGATTACTTTAATTTAGAAACTATCACTACAAACTGTTTTCTGTGAAAATGTCATGAAGCCATTGGGTTCCTGCAGTCCTTGATAATGAAAGTAAGTGGTAGTGTGGGGTTTTATGAAAGGACCAAGTCCCTGTAAAATGGTTAATGAATCTAAGAAAAACTTTGACCATGATCTAAGTCTGTGGTGAAACCCAAAGGCATCTGAGTTTCACTGAATGCTAGACTTTATTTGTTAAGATGAACATCCTCAGGGAGGTAGCTTCAAAGCTAAGTACTAGGGAAAAAGCCCTCTACCAGAGTAGAGAATCGTGAAGCAAAGGAGAAATGGTTGTCCAGGCAAGGAGGTGTGAAGACGCAGAGGCAAAAGGAGAACTGTCAATAGCATTAGAGGCAAGTTAGAAAAAGTTCATCATAACAACTGAATTCAGTGCCTAAACAAATAAACAGAAACTTCAAACAATGAAAGTCCTGATTTTAAAACAATAATGAAATTTTTAATATGAGAATAAATATATTTCCATGTGTTTATCTGCAATCCAATATGAAGTGTTACTTCTAGAATGCATTAGACACCACACTAACCTGAATATTAGGTATCAAGGTCAATTAAATATATATACAGTCTGAAAATCCCATGTTCTGAACTGTATTTAGTAAGACCTCTTAAGATTGAGCCTCTGGCAGTATTAATTCAGCACCTGAGTTTGTAATCTGCCTTTGCATTAGTCTGCATACTCTTGAAAATGTCTCTTAGGGGCTTAGTAGTCCTGATGCAAAAAGACAAGAGATGAAGAAATTGTTATAAAACAAATCCTGCAATTGCAGTGTATGAGTGTTTGGTTTTTTTCCTTAGCATATTAGATATTCAAAGAATATTCTGAGTTGGAAGGAATCCACAAAGATCATCAAATCCAGGTCTTGAGTGACTGGCCCGTATGGGGATTGAAGCTACAACCTTGACATTATTAGTACCATGCTCTGACCAACTGAGCTAACCCACAGGTCACAACAGTTTACCCCTTGGGAAAATTATCTTGTGTAGGTCTATGGGAAGTAGATCAGAGTCCTATACATCTATACACATTGTTCCAAATCTCATTTCATTTGTCTCACACTGTGGAACAAGCCCTGGGCTGGGCAGCTGTCCAGAGGGTGCTCCCCTACCATGAATACAGGACAGTCTCTAAAAATGCAAAAGGGCTTGGGTGATGGCACTGGAATGCCAAAAAACAGCCCTTGATAGAAGCTACAAAAATCAGTTTCCTCTGATTCATTTCCACAAACTAGTGACTCCAGGAGAAGAGAGTCTCTGAGGGCAGTTACTCACCAAAGCATCCTGAAAACTGGCTGTTTCCCGTGATACCTCCAGGCGCTCCTGATCATGGATGCCTGGTCATACCCTGTACTCAGACTGTGGACTGTGGCAGAGCAGTGAGACACCACCCCTTGGCTAAAGTCCTTGTCTCTGTGCTCCATTCGGTGTGCAAGTGGAAAGAACATCAATTTCAATATCAGATGAAGGGTCCTTTGAACTGAACAGCAGCTTTGCCAACCTGGTTTGATTAAATAGGAGATAGTGAATTTCTGGTGAAGTACTATGTTAGTGCTTATTGCTCTGACTTACCAAGACTCAAATTTTGTGGTTTCAGATTAAAAAAAAAAACTGAAAAATATTTTTTTATTAATTTAGATTTATCTTAATATCCCACAGAGGTCTGTCTTCTCAAGTAACTGAGTGAAATATGTCTAATATGTGCCTCCAAAAATTTTCATGAAGATTAAAAAACTAAGTGTTTTTTTCCCATAGTTTCTCTTCATATTGCTTTTAGGTAAGCACTGACATACGCCTTATATTGTATATAACTAAATAAATGACATATATATTTATGTTTGTGAGTTTAGTGCATCTGGTTCTTCATTTTTTCTTAGTTCCACTGACCTTTTTTGAGCTCAGTTCCACAGAATTTTTTCAGAATGGATGTCTGTGTTCTAAAAAAAAATATTACTCCCATGCTCCTTTATACCACAGTAAATCTCTAGGTTACCTCTGTGCTTTTTTTTAAAATTTGCCCTTTCTGTAATTTCTCCTCTGGTAACTTTGAATAGTCTTTGCTGTAAGTTTCAGGACTTTTATTTTGTGTCAGAGTTTGTGCCAATATTTTAGGGATTTTTTAATCGGTTTCTTTGATTTTCAGTAATCAGTCTTTTATGACAGTACATCGTCTTCCCTGAGAATGACAATTGAATCTTGGTGGTGTCCCCAACAATAACTCTTTCTTTCTTCCCTGTAATCCTGCAGTAGCCCTGGATTGGCTTTTTCCAGGCAAAGAAACATGCTGCTAAGTCTTAACGAGCCCACACATACGGTTTCAGAATTGCTAATCCTTTAGGTGCCACACAGGGCAATGAAATTTGCCATTATCGCAATGTGGAACCAGAGAGATGTTGTAGCAGATTTGGATGACAGAAGCTCTTTGGTTCAAAAGGTTTCCTTTAGCTTCAGTTCTGCTAATTTCGAATCTTCTCAGAGTAACTCTTCTTTTCTTTTACTTTTTCTCAATTTGCCTCCTCTCAGTTTGATTCTATTTGGTATATTGAAATCTTCTCAACTGGTCAACATCCTCTCTCTTATGTTGAGCAACATAACATTGATAATATGTCTTTGTTCTTTGTATCTGCAAAGAAATAGGAAATTAACTGTTACTTTTATAAATATCAAGCTCCTCAGGTGATCTGCCTGATATTTTCTTGTCTTAATTTGTAGAATTAAATAAAAGGACTTTTAAGGGGGAAAAAGTAAAACACAGCTGACAATGGAACAAGGTGCTTGTCTAGCTATAACAAACAGGTGAGCTTTTTAGAGCTGACTTAAACTAATTCAAAGCCATATTGTCTTGAAAAAGAGTCTTCCCATGTTTCTTTGATCCTGGCTCTGTGTTTCTACCCTTTCCTTTGGGTTAGCGCAGCTGATCACAGAAGTGGATGGTGAGTTAGATCAGCTTTTCACTAAGAGGAGCTGGCACAACTGGCTGGACGACACACAGCTTTTGGCTGACTAGGTAGGGTTAAATGGGTGTCTGTCCCAATTAGACTTGTGCTTTTCTGAGCTGTTCGATAACAGACATATACAAGAAGAGTCGGCATTACCAGGATGGGTGAAAGGCTTAATATTTGTAAAGTCATCTTGGTTTCAGATTTGTTTGGAATTAAATGTACTGTAACAGTACAGTTATTGTTAATCTTCCACTGAGCACTCCCATTTTGCTTCACAGCCTAATAGCCACCAGAAAAGACATCTAAAAACTTATTGTATTATTATTTATGATACATACAAAGCAAATAGAGAAGAAATGCCGCAATAATATTTTAAACATACACAGTTTTAGCACAGAAAGCAAGATCAAACTAATTAAATCCGTATTATCACTTTCTGTAAAAGCCACACACTGTTCTAATGTGTTGCAAATTCAAGTCCCATTAAATAAAGACCTGATTTTGCATACATATGTATGTATGCATGGGGGGGGGTGGGTGGAGAGAGACGAGACACAAAGAATCCTTCCTTCTCCTGGGACTTGTTGGAAACCCCGTGTTGGGTCTGAGAAGCATTGGAGCTTTCATGCCTTTGTGCAGTGTCCAAGTATAAAAACATGAGGGTGGTAGCACTCTTGTTTCCTAAAAGAGGTCTGGTGAGATGGAATAGGTGAGAGTTAATGAGTGATTTGGCACAAAGCATTCTTCTATGTTCTGCTCTGAATCTCCAAGAGACATATTGGCTCAGCTGATCAGATTCCTTTAATAACACAGCTTCCAGGTCTACACGTGCTGCTCCTTCTCTGCTTCATAGCCAATGATGGTCATGGCTTGAGGCCGCAGTCTAACACTGTGTCTCCAGAAAGAGTGTTGTTTTTAATGTCAATCCAATGTTATTTTAAAAGAGAGACAAAGAACTAATGCGTTTCCTGGGGTTCCCAGCTTTCCTGGATACTGTTCAAGCTGCTTCAGAACTCAAGTATTTGCTAAAGGCTGTCAGTAAGGTTGTGACAATACTGTGGCATCTCAGATGCAGCAGCTATGGAGCTATTTGACAGAAATGTGCTGAAAAATGACAGTTTGTTGAACTTAAAACATTGCCTTTAAAAGACTTCCACTAATATTTGCCATGGTGATAGCCAGGTATCAGTCTTAACCACCTCTTCACAAGTTTGCCCAACCATTTGGGTTGCTAAAAGCTGCTGTGCCCACAGGAATGGACCAGGTCTGCCAGACTGATCTTATTTGCGTTCAGTTGGGTGACTGTGCAACTAGAGTCTGCAAGAGCACAACAGATAGAGAGATGACTGAAAAAGAGCTAAGGGAATACCTTAAAACACTGGTAATTTTAAAAAAAAAATCCTAAGATGTCATCCATAGATAATTTGGAATCAAAGTTAATGCAGAAATTGTGTATTTGCTATAAGAAGCTTGCTCATTTATAGACATATTTCCTTTCCCCAAACTATGCAATAATAGTGGCAATGCAGAAAAACACTCATTTACATTAGCTGTATACTTGATACATTTCTGCAGTCCTAGGCAGATGATTCTTCAAGGCTAAAAATTTAGTTCTTCGTTATTAAAAAATACCAGTCCTTGCTATAGGAGTTGAAGATTCAGTGAGAATTATAATTATAATCAAAGCATAATAGGCATTTTGAGCCCCTTATTATTGCTGCCAAGAAGCTATTTATTCAGCTAAAGAATTAAATCTTTGTTTGTAAGCTCTTTCTTGTTCACAATAGAAATAGAAGTGTGTGACTTGGCTCATGAGCAGATACCAGTCTGGCTGTTTTACTCAGAGTGAAAAATAGGCCTTCATACAGAAAGACTTGGGATACTTAAAACAATTATTTATACATATTTGCCTCTATAAAATCCAGTGTACAGCACCAATGAAGCTACTGATTGCTCTTTCCCTTTACTGTATGTTGAAGATTGTGTGATATGCTATATGTTCAGTATTGCTTGCATCTCTGACACCCTCCAAAAACAACCCACAAAACTAGAAAATAATTTAGGAAAAAATGAACAAGGGAAGAAATGCTTGAAGCCAAGAAAAGCATCAATCACACAGATGAACTGGGTCATCATTCTTTTTCCCTTCAACATTATAAGAACAATAAGGTTCCTTGAAGCTACCTGATGATCTTTCTCAAAGAGATAAAGGGGAGTGAAAATGATGTAGCTTATTCTTCTACTTCTCACAAGAAAATACAGTAAGAAAAAAGATTTTTCATGCAGGTATAATCAACTTACATCATCAGCAGAAATACTCTGACTTGGTACAGAGTCCACTACTGTTCTTTACTTTCTGTCTGCTCTAAATGTGTGAGTAAATTCAGCATGCAAAGTCTTTTACTGAGATTACTGGGCAGCTTCATGTAGAATCTCTTGGCTGAAAAAGGCAGATCCTTCAAAAGAACATTGCAAAGTAAGTTCTTTTCAACCTAAATAATTTTTAAAATGTTAAGTTTGTTGTCAGTTGGTCTAATGGAACCCATAGCTCCATGAAAGGAAATAACATCAGTGAAGATAACCTGAATGAACTCACCTTAGCAGCTGTACCTTTTCACAATGTCTGCTATGCTTTTCTAATTAGGTGAGATATCCTGGTTTAACTTGGAAGGTATTTAGAGCATTTCAGCCTTAAAATTCATTCTTCATACTGCAGTAAGAGAACATGGCATAAAGGATACCTCATATCATCAGATCTTTGCCTGATAATTTTATTTGGTTGGGGAAAGGAATGCAATGAATGCACATCATGGTATAGGCACAAACATAACTCAGTTTGGCTCTATCTATACAATTACTCCCAATAGGGAAAACTTTTATATTAGGGATCCAAAGTTACAGAGCTTTGGCCAGCTCCTACAAGAAAACAGTAGTTTGCGTAGAAGCCTATACTTGTCCTGAATCAAGTGCCTTTGCTTGTGCCTTCTATCATATGTGCTTTGTACAGAGGTAACTTATTTTAAGGTAATTTATTTTAAAATATCCATGCCAAGTGTTTCCATGAGTGAATGAGAATGTGCGCTGTACATCTGAGTAAGAAAAAATGTTGTGAGAAAATGCTGATTTGAAGTTATTTCCTATCCCACCAAAATGAGGGGTGCTATAAGGCTGTTTTTTATTTCAAGTTGTGCTGCTGTTTGGGTCAAATTCTATGTCAAGTCAGTAAGAATTCTCCCTTTAACTTCAAGAAGATCAAGATTGGAGCAGCCACACTAGCTTTAATAAATGTAAATCTTATTAGAAATACCCTCTTTTATAACAAGTGCCAAGATGTGCAAAGCTCCAGGCTACATTACGTTACAACACTGACTGAAATGGCAGAAGAAGCTACCATCCCCACTAACGAATTTTTTTAATTACTCTTTCCAAAGAGGATGGTACCAAGCCTCTAGTGAGAAGCAAATTAATCCTTGAATTGAAATACGCTAGGAAGGCTTAAATTATATTTTTAAAAGTCTTTTCTGGTTAGCAGTGTTACTTCCTAAATCAGCCTAGGAAATGCCAGATTTTTTGTAATCTTATTTTTATCAATCTAATTTTGGGAAAAGAGCTGCTAACACTTTTGGAGGGCAACTACTTAGTCTACTTACCCATTACAGACAATGCCCCAGCACAGACATCAGAATTAAGGTTTTCCCAAATCAACTCTGCTTATCATCCTATTAGCTAGGGATGCAGGACCATTCCAGTGGTCTTTTAACTCCACATCCCCTTGGGCTGTTACTGAGAAATTAAGCTTCCAAGAGCCAGTACATGCTTTAATCTTCCTGCTGACCTCGAAAGATGTGTATCTATGAAAGTGGATGCTAGAATCATAAGCCCAGTGAAGGGGCTCAAGCATGGTGAACTCTTTGAGCAATGAGCAGGAGACTAGTGCCTCATTCAGTCTTAGGCCTGCCTTGTGAGATGCTGTGGGGTCAAAATTATCACCAGTGATGATAAACTGATGATAAACTGGCTTTCCAGACTGATGGTGCCCATTCCTTAAGAAATGGCTAGCTGCTGGTGAGGTCATTGTGTGCAAACTTTTACTGGCAGAAAAAATAGTGGGAATTGAGCCAGAGGAACATGGCTTTCTACAATCCTTCCACTAGATATGCCCTGGGAAATTCAGGTATGCCTAATGTTCATGCAAAGAATGGGTGGACAGGTGGGAGAAAGATTTTTTGCTAGGGATGTATCATAAGGAGGGGTTTATAGTCAATGTGAAAGTTAATATGATGCTTTCATTTCTAACAAAAAAAGGCAAGTGAATCAATGCAGGATCATCAAGAATGAGCCTCATTTTTTTTCCCCAAATATGAAATTAATTTTGTGATTTTTAATGTTTTAATTTTTTTCCTGAATTTCTGAATTTTCTGGTCATAGAAACAAATATGGATGCAAAGTTCCTAAATTTTTTACAGTCTCATTAGAATAAACAAATATCTATTTTCATTTACCTTCTCCTATGAAAACATTTTGAGTCAATCAAGAAGTCTTTGAAGTCTCTAATCTGTTTTCTAAAGAAAATAACATTAATTCAGCTGACTGAATTAAGCTAGCACTCATGCATGCAAAAGCAGGAAATGCTCCAGTATGTTACAAAAATATACTGAACATATGACTAAAAGAAACAACCACTACTTGGATAATTGGTTCAGCCATGACAGGTTCTCACAATTTTTTCCATGCTCCTATTACGTACAACAGAGTACTTCTCGCATCCAGACCTGACTGATAATCAGATACAGATCAACAGTGAAATCACAGGCAACCCCTAGAACCATAACAAGTAGCAGAAGTAGAATAAATCCATGGGAAAAATATTTTCTCCTCTTTTAGCTCCATTAAAAAATAAATATCTGAAATAGACTGCAAGTCTGCAGAAAGAATGGATATGATACATGAGATCAAAACATGATCATGAGATCAAAACATGAGATCAAAAACTTTATGTTTTGGGAAGTTTTGGATATTTTACTTGCAGTTATATTTATTTTCAGTTGTCCCTTTTTCTGCCATGGCCCCAGATGGTCTCCTTGACCTAAGAACTGCCACAGAGAGAGGACCAAGGAAGATCAGAACAGGATCCACTCTGTGAATCTGGATTGGCCTCACTGGCCCAGAAGACTTGTACCCACCATTTCAAGTAATCTAACATGCAAAGATAGTGACACAGGATGCTCTAAGTAAAACCTGATTCTGTTGAACTATACAACAGGTTTCCATGATGTCATGAGGATATCATGAGTCATAAATACTTAGGAAAAGAGGAACAAGAGAATGTAAAATGGCCACAAGGATTAGCCAGATCATGAAAAATATTTTCTGATGGAAAATATGCAAACTGTATATGATCAACTTTTGTTACTTTCGCAACTTGTTGCAGAGAAGTAAGTTAGCCACTAAACATGACAAGTTTATTTGTTCTTTTATTTATTTTTAAATTCTAATTAGAGAAAGGAAAAGGGTGTCAAGAGTCTTTAGTGATTCACATTTTAACAACCAGGTTATAATTTATTAATTCCCAACTTATAAAATTTTCACAACGTCTTTCCACAGGAGTCCAAGAGCGACTCAAATTTATTTATTGTTTCTATGTAGGGTGTCATTAAATATTTGTTATCTCCTAAAGTTTGTTGGGAAATGGGATTATTTTCCACATCAAATCACACCAATGCTAATGGGAAAAGCATTAGATGTTGACCCAGCAAATTAAACTGTAAAATATGAGACTCATTGTTATTATTACATACAGACACATTTTCTGTGCTCCTTATTAAAACCATCTTAATCAAACTCATTGTATTTTAGTCATGTTTTAAAATAATTATGCCAGAATATAAAACATATGAATTTATAAGAGGAACAAGTTCCACTTGAACATGTTCAATTTAACTTTTTAAAAGAATTTTCCAATTGGTCTTCTTTGACATTTAAATTGATCACCTACCAAGAAAAAAAAAACACATTGAGAGTTGTTTGTGCTTCTCTTAAATCTTCCTAAGATACTCCTTCTATTTTATTTTCCAACAAAACCAAACAGCAATTCAGTGTCTATGAAGCTCATCTAGAGGATATTTCTGTAAATTCTGATTTCTAGCTATTTGTGTTTTATTGTTTTGTTGTTTTGTTTGTGTTTTTTTTTTTTTTGCTAAGAATGAAAGTGTCCCATCATGGGGTTCAGTGTTCTTTTCCTCTGATGGTTATTCTTTCCTGGAGAATTACTGGGGAAACTGTCCTCCTCTGATTCCCTTGTGGATCTGCACTCCACAGTTTGCCACAGTGGACAGTACCCTTATTCACAGAAGTTGTACTGAGACAAGGTAATTTTTAATATTCTAAACTAGAAGTGAGATTCCTGATGTTGTCTACAAAGTCCACTTGCTTGGTGGACTTTCTGTGTTTTTCCTTTATCATCAGTGGGGATAGATCCAACATAGAAACTGGAGTTTAGTGGACATTTCATCTGGCCAAGCATAAATATTTACCTCAGGATGAGACAGATCATGACCTGGGTTCTGTTGATAAGCTCTGAGCTGGGTTTAAAGAGAATCTAAGGTCTGGCTTAAACTGCTTACATTTGCAGATGTCACAGCTCACCCATTAAATCAGAACACGTTTCATGTTGTCACTGTTTTGTGTATTTGGTGACCAGTGAGGAGCTGAGGACCTCATCTCCTCTGCATGTCTGATGAAAAAATATAAGTACATTTTTGACAACTAAAATGTTTTGTACCAAATAAGATTCTTAGTAATTTTGTGTAAGGAATCAAGGAGCCAATGACTACAGCAGATCCAGCTGGTTACTCATCCTACTCCCTTTGGAAACACAGAGCTTTCCCCACATACCAATTCCTGATCAAAGGATATAAATTATTGATCCTTTATGTTAATTCACATTTAAAGAATGCAAAGCAAAGACCTTTTTTCCTGTGCCTTGTGGTGCACCTCTGCATGGGAGGAAATGGACCATCACCACAATTCCTGATACTCAGCACACACTGCAGCTGGTAAACTCCTTAGTCACAATGCTTCTGGCCTCTTTTCACTAGAGTGACTGCACACACTCAGCAGTGTTCTGGCCATAGTCAACACTGCTCTGCTCTCCCTGGTGTTGATACGTCTCTCCATTTCCTCCTTCATTCACAATTCTACAGATGCACAAGTATCTGACTTCCAAACCAGGGAGTGAATCATTTGTGCTCTAATGCTGCTGAACATTTATTTGCTGCATTAAAGTGGCACTCCTATTCCTTTCTTACCAAATGCTTCATAGTCTTGCTAAATTTTGCTAAATTAATATCTCTTCTTAAAAATGTAACATGTTTGTGCACTTCCCCTGCTACCTGAAACGTGTAGTTTTTCAAGACAGACTCTTAACTGTGACAAGGAGGAGAATTTGTTATGAATTTTGCGATAAGCTCCAAACTGAGCTCTCGGGTCAAGGCTTGGTTCAGCAGTTCCTGATCAAGAGGCCTGTGTGAGAGCCTCACGGGGCAATAGGAGGTCCTGCCTTCCTGATGTTTGAACTTTCTACCCAGTTCCCAAGGAAAGACAGCATTCACCATGTTTCAGGAGCTTTTTAAGTCAGCAAGAACTAATAAAGTCTTCTGCAATTCTCTGTTAAATAATTGACTGTTAAGTTCAGAAACTCTACACGAAGGCTCTATGCACCCACTTGTATGGATTTTCCATGTACAAGTCCCTAACTCTTAAAGAATTGGGTGGAAACTGAATATTAACTTTTACAGTGGAAATAAGAATGTGAGAAAAGACAGAAGAGTCAGCCTAGAACCTAGGCTAAGGGGTCAAACCATGAGATCTCTAAAGCAGGTATTAAGTAGTAGGTACAGGAAACAAACAGGGACATTTGCCTGGACTCTGTCCATACCCCATAAAAATTCAAGTGAAAGATCCAATGTCTGAGTCCTTTCACAGCAGGCTGGTGGGCATCCAAGAGGTAAAGCTAGTCTAGATTCTGTTACATGGGTGTATTTTCACACTGTCCTCATAACTGGTAGCTTTATAATCCTCTGGTCTTGGTGGCAAAAGCTCCGGGAAAACCCTCTGGAATTTAGCCACGTACATTTGCTGTAGTCACAGGAGTAGCTTCTGGCCTGAACTTGCAGCTGAGGTATCGCATAATTATTTCTCCAAGCAGAGGAGCAAAGTATGTCCTACTCTTACCTGAAGAACTGAGATATACTTAAAAATTGAACACTGATTTTGATGAAATGCATCCGAAGATGCTGGGAAATTTCTGTCTTTGAAGGTTTTCAGAACTCAACAGGATGAAGCCCTGAGCAACCTGCTCTGCCCCTGGTCCAGGCAGGAGGTGGGACTAGAAACCTCCAAATGTTCCTTCCAATGTAAATTTTTATATGGTTTTATGACCCTATAGATCTTTTATTTTGAGGACTAAGGTTTTTTGTTGTACTAGATATTTTCCATTAAATCCATTTCATCTCATAAGCTCTGGTGTAATGAGACATGCTACATGTGCCACACTGCTCAGAGCAGCACTCCCAGTCGTGGTACATGCATAGAAGAACCACCTATTGCCATTTAACAAGACATTGAAAACACACGAATACCTGCCTTCCAAATAGCACTTGCTGTAGTGGCAGCAGCAATTTGGTATGGTAATCAAAGTGTAACACACAGATAGGTCCTAAGAACCCTTTCCCAGAAAGGAATCTTTTACCAAGAAGCAGTTTGAGCTGGTGTGGGATTGGTGACCAGGCAATCCTGCCAAGGCATGCTCCGCTCGGTGACACAGACTCCATGTGGGTCACACGTCCTGCTGGCTCATGCCGCTGTCCTGGCCACCATGCGTCCTTCTGTCCGTCACTCAGCAGCTCTCGGGCAGCCAGCACAGAGTGTACAGGAGGGACATGCAGAGGCTGTAAAAAAAAACCCTCATAAAAATAACTTGGGAGACTCCTCACACCAAAGCTGGAAATAGCAGAGAAAACACCTCCCATGCTGGTTCAGGGATGCCTGCGCAGTGGGGAGGAACCTCTCCTTGCTGCAGCTCCCAGTTGTCAGTCTGCATTTCGACTGCAGGCTCCCTGAAGCTGTGAGTGTTCTCTGGGAGGCACCTCACGCTTACTAACAGTGTAACAAGGTGATCCCATCAGCCATTTAATGCTTGCAGCAAGTGGCGTGGGAAAGAAACATCTCCATTTGCTTCCTACTGGAGATGAACTGTTGAGGTGGAAGGAGATGGTTAGATGTTGTGTTGCCCTCGGATGATAGGAAGAGATTGATGGAGAAGTCCTGGGAGGGAGGAAGGAAGGGCAGGATAAGATCATAGGAAAGGTTAATATGAAAGGAGATGCAGAGTCTTGTACAACTTCTTTTACTACATTTATTGAGAAACAAGAATACCTACTGAAATCCAGAACCTGTTCTAAATAGGAAACAGGTGTCATCTTTAAATGTGCTTTCTAGTTCAACCTTGTGGTGCCCCGGAGAAACACTGTAATTTTTTTATAATCTACATGATAGAAGACAGAGTGGGTGAGGGGGAGCACTGAGGAATCAGGACAGGAGGTGTATAAAAATTTGTATGTTGTTTACAAGGAAGAAGAATGTGGTTACGAGGTGTTTTTTCTTCTTTTTAACCCCATAACAGATTAGGGATAATACTACTGCTTATGAATTTTACCAGAGGAGTGAAAGAATGCATTCCTAAGCCCAGGGGTTTTTCTGTAGTTTCAGAAAATGTATCGAAGTGCCAGGATGTCTGATTATTCAGCCCTTGCCTTAGCATCATACAATACAAATGAGTGCCACACAGCATGGATTGAAGATTCACAGAGAAAAAGCTGTTGGAGTTTGATAGTGTTTTGGATCTCAGAGAAATCTAAAAATACCAAATACAGCCGACAAATACAGACAACACATGTGCAGTGCTTTAGCAAGCCGAACATCTGGGAGTATTTCAAACGCTTCCCTTTTGTGTTGCTTATTATGCTACCAGAGAGCAGCAAAGTGCAAATGAAAACTTAGCAGATTTTTGTAGTGCTTCTAAGTTCAGCTACATAGACATCACAAACAATAATGGGGAAAATTACTATATGTCAGTTTACAGCCCCCATGTATTCTAGTCTTAGAGGACACTTACATGTGCTGTGCTTTATCTCTCTCTAGTTTTCTGGATGAGTTCTTATATTGTGGATGTATATGTACCTTTTAAATGTATACATGGATATTTCCCTTATGGTGTGATTTAACTGAGACTTGCAGAACACTTTGCAAACTCAAAATGAACTTCACATAATGAGGTAGAAATAGTAATCATGTCACCCACCATTCAAAGACATCACTTCTGTTGACACAGTACTTGCTTTTCATACAGTTATGTCTATGCAAAAAGCTTCCCTCTAAGTCAAAATCGGCAAAGTAAAGATCGAGGTCCAAAATAAATAAAGCGGTTTTGCTATTCCGTGGAAGTAGTTTTGCTATAGACTTCAGTGAGATGAGGATTTCACTCAGTCATTTCATTCTTGCTCATTGATTTATATTACACAGTCTTATTTAATAGGACTACTTAAGGGGGTAACTACAACTGCATATCTCTTTGTGTCATGCTTAACAGATAGGAGTCAAAGAGTATGCTACCTGCACAAGGCTGCTTGCAAATCTAGACAAACAGCAAACAGCAAATTTTCTGGATCAAACAGTAACTTTCCGAGTTATATGCATATTAGGAGCTTTTATAAGTTAGAAAGGAAAACGATTTTGTCAGGATGGAATAACAATAGGGGGCAAAGGGTGTTTTTCTGCACATACTCAGATGGGCAGTCAGCACTGTCTCCTGGAAAATAAACACTCGTGGAAATACTACTCAGAGGACAGATCAGCACAAGTTCACACTGTGTTGGGCTATAAGTACACACAGAGCCATGAAGGCCAACCAAAAATCTTCTGGATAGTCTCTGCTATATAGTTTTAACAAAGAAATTACTTCAAATATCAAAGGGATGAAGACAAGGTAAAAGCATGAAGAAGGATCCTGCTTATCAAGAGCTTTGACTTCCATATGGCCAAAAAGGTATTGTAAGAAATGCCATCATCTTGTAAGGTGAAAATAAACCTTATTGGACAGAACCATATGAGTGAATACTGACCATATAAACTCGCTGGCTCGTCTTTCGGCATGTGGAGACTGTCTGCTCATATGCCTCTAGGATTTCCTTCTTGAAGAATGACCAGCCTTCCTGGATCCTTTGCCCTTCAGGACTGCCTCCTAAGGGACTCTGACAACTGGCCATATAAACTCGTTGGCTCATCTTTCGGCACGTGGAGACTGCCTGCTTGTACACCTCTAGGATTTCCTTCTTGAAGAATGACCAGCCTTCCTGGACACCTTTGCCCTTCAGGACTGCCTGCCAAGGGACTCTGACAGCTGGACGTCTAAAAACAGTCTGCCCTCCAGAAGCACAAGGTGGCAGTTCTGCTGGCACCCCTCCTAACTTCTCCAAGAATCAAACCCTGTCATTTTGTGATCACTTTTCCCAAGACAGCCTCTGACAGTCAGAGCACCCACCAGACCTTCTCTGTTCACAAACAACAGATCCAGCATGTGCCTTACCCTCATCGGCTTCCTCACCATCTGTGTCAGGAAGTTACCTTCCATGCATTCCAGGAGCCTTCTAGACTGTTTCCTCTCTGCTCTATTGTATTTCTGGCAGACATCTGGTATGTTGAAGTCCCCCACAAGAACAGGGGCCAGTGATTGTGAAACTTCTCCCATTTGCTTATAGAGTGTTTAGTCTTCCTCTTCATCCTAGTTGGATGGTCTATAAAAGACTCTCACCAGGATGTGGATCCTGTTGGCCTTCCCTCTGATTCTTACCCATAAACACTCAACCCTGTCATCATCATCACTAAGCTCTAGACAATCAGAACACTCCCTAACATACAGGGCTACTCCACCACCTCTCCTTCCTTAGCTATCCCTTACGAAGAGTTTGTAGCCACTTACAGCAGATCTCCCACTGTGCAAATTATCCCACCATGTCATGGCAACTATGTCATAATTTTCCTGCTGTACTGTGGCTTCCAGTTCCTCCTGTTTGTTGCTCGTGCTGCAGGCATTGATTAGATGAACCTCAGTTGGACTGTTGATCCTGCCACCTTTTTTGGGGAGAAGCCCTAATTCCTACTTGACCATTCTCAGCCACTTCCATGGTTTCTAACACATCAATGACCCTTGCAGGGATCTTCATCCTCTGCCTCCACTGAGACAGCAGATAAGGACTTCACTAGCACACTGTCCCTCAAACACTGGTGTGCTGCCCCCAGGCTTATCTCCGGTGAGCCTGGTTTTATCCCTTTCCCCCTTCGAATCAGATGTTGATCAGAACATAGTAACTCACAAAGACAATACTTCTTGATACTCAAGTATTTTATAATATCAGTTTCGGGTCTCACAAAGGTTGAGCTAAAGAGGCAAGGTACCCTGTGCAGTTGCATAGGCTAGTATACCCAGCTCCACACCATGGGACACCACTGATTGAATGTATTCCCTGGCTCAGTAGAACTTCTCTGCAGGCCTATATCAATCATTATAACTATTTTAGTAATCTAAATCTGGCTGGGATGGATTTTCCAATGGTATTTGCCACCGATTTATTGAAGAATTTTAATTAGGTCATCACCAAACAGTAACTGGTTAGAAAAGCAGCTAATAGTTTCTGTATGTTCATCCTTACCACGGTGCCCATGGGCACCATTTACAATGGTCATTTTGCGCCACAGCCACCAGCACCTATTAAACTCTATGAATCAAACCCACAGAATTCCTCCTGTCATTAAAAATAAGGAGGTTCTGGGAAGCTGTTATGACCAGCTACAAAGCATACTTCAGGTATTGCATCCTCACACACAAAACAGTGTCCGGGGAGTTACAGTTTTGCTTTCTCGGTCCCCTTTCCCTAAAATGAAAATAGAAATAAACAAACAACCTTTTCCTTTCTTGCCCTTCTGCCACCAGTAAAGACATCAAAGTGGGATCAGTGCAAAACTAAGCAATAAATGAAATGGAATATTTTGGGGGGAACAGGTGTTCTGCTTACAGATCATCTTTAAAACCTCAATAGGGAGAGTTACAGGCAGGCTGCAAAAGCTGAAGAATGGCCAGATCACAGGATTTGTAATTAGAGTGAGTACATGGTGCTTCCTCGCTGGGAAAAAAAAAAAAAAAGGATGAGCAGCTGTCTCAGCAATATTGGAGTCAGCGAGGACTCCCAATGAAATCAGATACTTGTCTGCAGAGAAAACGAGCACCATACATCCATCAGGCGGGCATGTGTCACAGCTAGTTGAAGAGAAATGGCTTCTAGAAAGTTAAGCTTCTTCTGAAACCTCAGTACATCTATTAATAAGAGAGAATGAAAAGAAGGCTAGAAAATAAACTAGAAATACAAGCAGTAGTCACCTGAGGCCTCACATGATTAACTTCACTAAAGCACATTATGTGCCTCTACAAGGAGAAAAAAATCAAAGAAATACTTTATTGCATTAGCTATATATTTTATATATTGCAAAAATAAACTGATGCAGCTTACATACATATGTGTAACAATTTCAGGACTTGAACAATTATTTGAGACCTGATTCTGACTTTACGCCCATTTTATGTTAGATTAACTGCATTTATAATGGGATAAGTTTCAGTGAAGTAATTGCACACATCCATCAATTTAAACAGACAGAAATGCTCCCAAGCTTTTGTCCAAGCTTTGAAAAAAAAATACTAGGGCTTGTCTGAAGAACGAAGAGTTCCAAATTTAATTGTGCACCGTGCAAATATTATTTTACTGTTGCAAAGCAATGTCTTCAAGACAATCAGTAAAGAAGCCTGAGAGGCAGAATAATAGGCAACAGCTTTTTCAATAGATGTTGACCCAAGAGGTCTCGAGACAGGGAAATTCACACAACCCTCACAATTCTCTCTGTTCTGCTGCTAGCGCTATGCCTCATATCTATTCTGCACAGCAGACCAGCTTTACTCTCACTCCAGGACCCCATCTGCCAGACATAACTGGTCACTGCCACATCGGCAGCTATCCCTGGGAGACAGCAGGGAAAACATGTACCTTTCCACTGGCACATCCCAGTTGAGACCTGCTGTTATCACCACTCGACGAGCATGGCAGCAGCAAGAGGCAGAGGCCTCCCTTCTTGCCTCACATGCTCTTTCTCTTCATGTTTACTCAAGTCTTATCACCGTTTTGAGCTATGACTCAGAGGTCTTCTTCGCTACCGCCTAAGTGGGTCCCATAACGTGCCTACAGCTGCATCCACCTTGTGAAGTCACAGCCTGGGCACAAGAGGCAGAGGTGCTAAGAGGTACTCAGGGCCAGTGTGCTGGGTTTGCTCTGAAGCCAAGCAAAGGGGCCATCAGTGAGCAGCAAAGATGAAAACATCAACCTCTCTTTTTTCAACCAGAGAGCTTTTATTGTGTCTGTGTTTCCATAATGTTTCTAAACAATATTATGACCTGAAAGTGAAACAGAATTAAGTTGAATCTAATTTAAAGTGCTTTAAAAACAGGTAATTGGGAAAGCAGACTAACAAAATTAGATACCTGCAGGACGAGGTGCTTTTATTTCTCCTCAGCAGGGAAACAGACTTCTGTGCAGTACCGTGCCTCTTTCTTCCTCTCACAGGCAGGAGAACAAGAGAAGTAATAGTATCAGGCAAATGTTATTCTTCCTTTGGCTTGGAACAGGCAGCACTTCCCAGGCAATTGAAATTGGTACCATTCTGCAACAGTCAGATAGCAATTAATCTGCACTCCCTACACAGCTAGATCCAGTGGGGCTTCCATCTGTCCACCCTAAAATGCACAGTGGGCTGGGATCTGTGGGGAGATAAGCCATTCTCACTGTTCCTGCTAGTAGAGACTTCATCATTGCAAAGCCTTATGCAGCAAAGAGAGTGAATGGGCCATTGTAGCCCAGCCCTGCCCTTCTCTGTCCTGGGAAAGGAGGACTTTGTCAGCAGGACTGTGCCAAAGGGCTTGGCATGATCTCCTTTTTGGTTGCATAATACAACTGTTTAGAAATGGGTGCAGGGACATAAGTTGGGCCTAAAGGCAGAAAACTGCCCAGAGCTATGACTGAGATAGCCAGCACATGTCCTGTGTACAAACTCTTCCACCTGAAACACAGGTAACAGCAGACTGAAACACCTGTACACATACAAAAAACCCTCACTGATAATTTATATCCTTCCTGAGAATGCCCAAATTATAGATGTACAACCTAATAAAACTACTGCACCTCTGGAAGAGAGCCAGCGTGGCAGGCTCGGGTCCAAGGAAAAAGGATTCACCCCACAGATTAGCCTTGGGTAAACTCAATGTTTCTCCAAAGCCAGAGCCTAAGCCTCCTCTGCGGCTGCCAAGGACTGAGCAGCAGCTCTGTGGGATGACCCATCTCACAGGGACTAGTTCTCCAAGGGCTAGGTGAGCCACACTTCTAAAGACATTAATTATTCATGGCTTGGACTAAGGGAGATGGACCCTTCCCTTCTTCTGCTTGAATCCAAGCTTCTACAGCAAACTTTCTTTTCTTTCATGGATAGTTTTTGACCAGATTGTCATTTTTGGTCTCAGTTTGGTAAGCTGACATGGCTTGGTAGCAGAATTTTTTGCAGGGCTTTTTATTAGTAGTTCTTTTTAATGGAATTAATTAATAATATGTTATGAGTTTACACTGCATGTCACAAATTTTAGGCTTATGTGTTTCCAGCAGAACAAACATTCTGAGTTTCCCAGACAGACAGCTGTCATCTCACTCACAGGTCCACCCATGAAGTCCACCCAGCCCCAGCAGCAGGCATAGTTACAACACCCCAAAGCAGCAGAATTTTTTCGGTTAGCACAATGCAACAACTTTATTTCTAATGATCTTGTAATGCTGTGCTCTAATTGAATTTTTAATTTCTTTTATAGTATTCAATCCTGCAAACTGCTAAGCTATATACTTAAAGAAGCTGCAAGATGAGCTTATAAAGTTTTCTACATTTGCCTGTTTTGTTTATAAAAAGAGTGTATAATGACATATGTTCTTTGAACCAGTGCTTAGCAATTGAAGTTGTTTACTAATAAAAGTCTGTTTGTTTCATAATACAGACAGAAATGTGTAACTGGACTATTCAGGCAAACTTAAACTCATACTTCAGTCTGATCGTTTGTGTTCCTTACTTCATCTGTAATTCATTGCAGAATATTTTACAAAATTTTTACTTATATGAAGCTACAAAAGAATGCTATTAATATTTAATGACTAAAAGACTCATGACACAGTTTTGCAAATTCGTGTATACAAAATGTCATAAAGATACCACATAGGCAAGTTAGCATGCCTGTGTTGATAGACTTGCTCAGAGGAATGATTTTTTATGATAAAAGCCCTTATTGCAGCACTGGCTTTATCAGCATGGTACTCTTCCAAAATAAAATGGACCTCAAGAATGCTGAATCTTAACCTACAAGAAGACACTGTCAAGTGAGAAGTTTGTAAAAAAATCCAAGTGAAGGAAAAGGCTTTGAGTGAGACATTGCAATGAAGGGAAACACCTACATACATCAACCAAGGGAGGATTCGTTCCTTTGTCCAACAAGAAGAGGGCATATTACAGAAGCACGCTGCGTAGTCAGCTGAAGGAAATGCACTAGTTTGTGTCCTTATTGATGAATAATTAACATGCAGTTAATTAAAAGGAAAAATGTATGCTAATGCAGTTAAGTGAAGTTTTTAGCTATTCCTATATATGTTTTAGAAAATTAATATGTGCAAAACAACGTATTTTGCAGGAAAAGGGTACTAGTTGAAAACATCAGCTGTGCTTAAATATGATGCCCATTATATGTTACCATTTCGTGACTAGAGAAAACTTGTAGTTGCAGAAAGTGTACTACAAAAATTCTGTATCCTCCTGTACTGAATTACATAAAAGCAAGCAGAATCCAATTGAAATTCAATTAAAAATGAGATAAAGCAGAAGCATAGACCTCACTTATATATGGGACTTTCTCCAGCTTCATCCTTTGCATTGTCAAAACTCAAACAGACGGAGCAGAAGGAGTGCATTCAGTTCTGAAACTGAAGCCAGAACAACAAGCAGAAGATCCAGGCAATCTGCTGTGTTCCTCACAAGGAGAATTTACAAATAGTGAGAGTGTTTTTAATTGTCCATCTCTCACAAAAAGAGAGGAAAATAGCCTAATGGCAACACAGGTTTTTAAAGTCAGACACATCTGGGAGTGTGTTAATACTCTGCGTACAAACATCAGGTGTAAAAATTCAAGCACCAAAAACTAACATACGGCAGACTCAGGAGGGGAATTAAAAGGAGAATCAAACTGAGCGAAATATGGGTGGAGATCTATTTCTGTCAGTAGCCATAGATCCATTGAGTGATATGGTATTAGTTGCATCAACCCTTCTTGTTCACTCTTATTCCCTAGGCAGACCCTTCCACACGTTTACTTGTGACCCGTGCAAATATTTTCTATTTGATATGTGTTGGTTATAGACATATTAACTGCAACTTGTATGTGTGCTTTTAGTTTGTGTATTTCATGAGGCAACTGTGAACCTCACTGTCTTCCTGAATAGGTGAGCTAGGCCCTCAAACTTTACAAAATAAAGTGGCTATCTGAAATCCGATTCGGAAGTCCACAGTACCATGTACCCTCTCCCCTGCTGGCAACCAGTGCCATTTCCCTTCTCTTTACTAGGTATAACCCAATGAACTCACTGTTTGCAGGGAGAGGATAGGTTTCTACCTTTGGCAAATATGTTGGATTTTGCAGCTGTGCTCAGAACAACCCTCCATGTTGTAAACAGGCTCCATGGTACTCCACAGCATTAAAAATGTGGGTACTGACTGAACTTTGATATAACTGTGACACTTATCAAGGAATGGGAAAACAAACTTTTCCCCAAACCCTACTCTGGACATTTATTTGGTCACAGCTATGTTCACGTACAATCCATGTGATTCACGTATGCTGTGGCACAGGGCAAAGCATGTGTAGCTAGTACACTTGTGACCTTTTGTGCCTAAGCAAATGCAGATTGAAAAGGGAGCAACTATCAAACCTATATATTTAAATGTGAATATTATAATATCGTCTTCGTAATTATCATTCCCCTTGCTAGTTTCCAAGATGCTCTGGGAGGATCAAAACACAGCTGCTTCCCTACTGAGAATTTTCACACTTATACCAGCCCCAGGTTTGTTTCCGTCCCGGCCAACAGACGGCTCGGAGCTGCTGGTCCCCGGGCATGGCAGAGCTACGACTGTTGACTGTTACTTTTGAAAGAAGGCTAAAAACTGACAGGCTGTTTGAATACAACTAAGGAGGAAAAAGGAAAAGGACTTTGCTCAATCCAAATGATGGTCTTGCAAATCTTGACTGTTTTCCTTTAAGCCAACTCCAACTAGCTATTTTTTTCTTCATTTCTACAGGAACATCAGCATTTGAAACACCAATGTGGGCTTAAGGAGAAAATGGATTTTCACCATATGAACTGTATGCATAATTTCCAGATAGGAAATGGCATGTTACTTTATTCACATACATTCACATTCATTTATTCACAAGAAAAATAGTTCATATTCTCAGCTATGATTGACATAAGGTACGAAGAGGATTTCTTCTGTAAAAAAAGCAAACAAATTATGAGGAGTAGGAAGCAATAAGGTTGTTTATTAACACTCTTCTATCTTCACCCTCCTGCCCACCCCATCACCCATGAGATGGCGTTCCAAATCCTTGACATAAAATGATAATATATAATATCAACCATACGTTCTCTGCCATTCCCATCTGAACCTCCAGCACTGCAAATGTAGTCATCTGCTTTCCACAGTGGGAAATAGCAAACATTCATACTTGTGCATTACCTTTATTTGGCACTCAAACCCCCGTGAAGTAGAAATTTTGCCATTTAGCACAATCCCAGCCTCGCAAAATACAGCCCTTCAAAGGATAAAGATAAGCCTACAGTGTCTGAACAGATTCAAGACGCTTTACTAGCATTCTCACAAGGCTCCTGTCTGATCTGCATAATTATTCGGGTGACGGAGGTTAACCACCCTGAGCAACCGGAGGAAATCAAACCATGGTCTTCCATGCACAAATATGCATAGATTGAGAGGGTTTATTTCATTTCCTGGAAGATTGCTGGCAATGCCCATAGTAATGCCTTTTTTGTTAATTTCAGCTTTTATTACAGCCATATCCAGAAAACAGCAACTATTCCCAGAGATAGTCCTTGAGCAGAAAAGAAACTACATTCATGGAATACATTTCTTGTTGCAAATTATTCACCTGAGGCAAAAATGTTTATCAGCCTTTCTAATTTGGTGGCATAGTATAGCTCCTGGTATATGGTCAGCTCAACAATTAAGTAGTCACTCTGATGTTAAAAAAATTATACGAGCAGTTCTGAATGCAAAGTAGTTTTCAGCCGTTTACATCAAGGGACAATATCATGCTGATTTTACTTGTGCAAGTTCTGGAACCGAATGAAAGAAGACTTATTTCTTTCCCAGCATTTGGATCAGAGATAGGGAAAATAAAGTTTAATGACAAATGTAGTCAAAGAAAAATTCAGTTTGTACGTTAGAAAGATCTCAAAGTTTATAAAGAACAGAGGGTAACTTCAAAGAATATTGGATAACAGTGCTGGACTCAGATGGTGTGAATTCCCTATCACATCAAGGCATGAGGAGTAGGAGGAGCGATATCTGATCCTTCAAGGTTCAGTAAACGTGGAGCAATTGTAATTAATCTTAAGTGACTCGTGATGCAGTATCACTGTAGCACAGGTTGGATAACAGGGAGGTGTTCCCAGGAGAGAGAAGCGAGTAATTGGTGCCTCGTGGAAAGTGCTCAGAGACATGAGAGAACTCTGACTTAGCAAATGTCATGGTGCATCTAGAATGACTAGAGGTGAGCCAATGTTCTGCAAGTAACACTGAGGACAGGATTCCCTCCTGCCTGTTTACCAGCAATAGGCACAAAGCACTTTTCCTTGGCCTGCCGGTTAGGGAAATTTCCTCTCCTACCAGCATTATTCCTTTCCGCTTTGTTTTATAGATTTTTAAAATAAACACATCAAACAAACAAAGAAGTGTTCACATGTTTCTGGAGCTTGTGAGAAAACTTGCAAAGGTCTGTGCAAAGCTGAGTCATTTCTGTGTAGACTCTTATGGCACAGAGGACGTGTGGTATGTCCTCAATGGTGAAGCTTCCCAAAGGGGTACAGAAGACAAACATGGGATGGAAGGAGTGGGCTCAACATCATGTGGGAGCAGTCTGAGGTTGAAATGGCAGTTAAGGGGTATTGTCCTACACTGACATTAGGTTCTGACGGGGATTTGGTGGTTCATTTCCCCAGAAGATTTTCCTTTAATACGAACTGAATTTTTTTTTTAGAAGTAAATATGTGATGCTTGGTAGAATTTAATTAATTAAAGCTGACCAGAAACCAGACCATCTAGGTCTGTGATTGTTTCTGCTTTTGTTAGTTGAGGAATATTGGACTGGTTCAGTACTTCCAGTGGGATCACTGACACATATGCCAGGTGCTTGGGGAGGTGATGTTTGCAAAAGAGCTCTTCCCAATGAGTTTGAAAAGGATCCTGAAAAGACTGAGCAGCATGGGGAATAACTGAGGCACTGGGCATATCCTCTTTCAGAATAAATGCTATCTATTACTTACAGTCCTCATAGGCATTCTGGCTGTTTAACTGTGTGGATGAGAGAGACCTGATTCTGCCTTTGAACAGCTTTGAAAGTAAATTATGGTATGGTATGATGTGGTGTCATATGATGTGGTATGATGTGGTATGGTATGGTATGGTATGGTATGGTGTGGTGTGGTGTGGTGTGGTGTAGTGTGGTGTGATGTGGTATGGTAGCATGACAGAATGTGTTTATGGAGGAAGGGCAGGAAGAAAGCAACAAGATGCTCTATCAGTCCTGAAAGATACATATGTATGTAACTCTGTGTATATATATACAAACAGATATGTTATTTGGCTGTTTAACTTTCACTTCAATTCCCAGAAGCTGTTTGTGTTTTTTTGCTGTTTTCTGGTGGCAGGGCCTCATTACATGTGAAGAAGTGTCTGTTCTAGCTCAGAGAGCAATGCTCCTGTGTCTAAAGTCAGTCAGTCCTTAAATTCAAGGTCTGCTCGTGGTGATCTCTCACCCAGAAGTTTTAGGTTACTAATGCTGCCTCTCATGCGCTTGTGGCAGCTGTCACAATGAGCCACAAAAGTACCTGTATTCCAGTTGCATCAGAAGCAATTGAAGTCAAATCATCAAAACCAATTAAAACAAATAACTAAGCACACAGAAGAATGCACTCAGCCTAAGATGCTCTAGTAGACCAAAGCATCTGTGCACCCAGCTGTTTGGTGTACGAAGCAGATGTGACAAGATGTTTGGATCTGGTGTTGTTTATGTATCGGGAGATTAGGGCTGGATGGATTCACAGGCTATAACAAATGTCCTCATTTATCCTTGCATGTTCTTATGCTATAGCTTATTCCAGGGGACAGACATGTAGCATACAGAGAACCTAGTGTATCAGGGACACTGAAAACTTGTATATTTGCTGACAGGTCTCTATGAAAGCCAGCTCAAAGAATAAAAGCTCCTTGTGGAGGTTCTAATTTTTAAAAATTAATTTTTTAAAATCTTATTGGGGGCATGTTCAGCAATATGGAATATAACAAAATTATTTTTCGTGTCCTTACACAACTGTTATTCAAAAAAGTTCCCACAAGCTTAGGGTTATGTGTTCTGACTCATGGGATTTTATAGTGTGGATCTGCTAATATTTAGGATTTCAATTCGAGCACTGATTTTGGAGTTAAATGTCTTGTGAGAATCTCATTCTGCCCTCAACCTTTTGCCCTCAAGTTTTCATCTCTTCTGGTTGCAGAGAAAAGCCTGAAAACATAACCCATATTAAGTCTCGAACACCAGACGGCAAACAGAAATACACAACAATTATTTTTATTTTTTTTTAATCTCCTGATTTTTAACACATAGAGTTGGCAATATTGCAACTGGAATTTGGTTTGAATGAAGACTGAGGGCTGAATGCCAACTTACTCTCTCTCTGAAGAAAAGCAGTGCTTGGAAATGCCTGGAAACTAAGGGCCTGATTCACAACTTCCTTCTAGGCAGCTCCTGCTGCCTTACCCTGTTTGTAAGCCTAGATCCAAATATTCATCCATATTCCAAACTATGCTCAAATCCAAACAGCACGAGTAGTCTTTTTCTTTAGAACATGATAACCTCTGGTAAAAAATGCTTTAATTTCTGTGAGATGTGAAATAAGGCTATCTACTTAAAACCCATCTGAAACCTCTGAAATAGAGTGCATAGGATAATCTGACGTCTTTTTTTTTTTTTTAAATAATGTTTCTACCCTCTTGTTTCTTCTGCAAGTTTTGCCACAAGTAATATCAAGCAGCAACAACTGAAAAAGCACTGATTATACTGTCCAAGTCTGAATTCACATGCCTGGGCTGTAATGCTTCCTCAAAGCCACCAAATACCAGAATTCAATAAAAAAAGAAAAATTGGTTCAATTACTTCAAAAAATTCCAGGAATTTTAGTGAATGGAGTTTCGACCAAAAGCTTCCAGTCTGTTAGTTTGCCTACCAATAATTTAATCTTCCTTTTTGGATCGAAAGAGGTTAATTTGTTGATTTCTTTTTAGTTAATGAGAAATTATCTGGGTTGGGGGAAAGCCTTACATCTCTCCCACACCACTCCAAATCCTCTGTGTACCTAGATACACCAGAGCACCAAGGGTGAACTCTGTGTGTACGTATTTCTGTACTGTCTGCAACTTTTCTTACACTGCTCAAACAGCAAAACTTACAAAAGGCACAGCTTTCGGGTCTATAGCTCAGTTTTGGGGCTCTGGACCTCAGTGTGCTCTGGTCAGCCATAAGAACATTTTGAAGAGTACAAATGAAACGTTTTTACAACAAAGGAAGTTGTTAACAATGTGACAAGTTTGATTGGTCACATGAAATGGAACTGGTGCTACAGGTTTTGAGTATCGTCTCCTGACAACTCATGCATTAAGCCACAATATACTCATGTATAGATTTAATGCATCAAGGAATAAGTGGGGAAGGCAGTACGACATCTGCTCTGAAGGCTCAAGTTTGATTGCAGTGATCCATAAGCACCATCCTGGTTCTCCTCTGTATAATGAATAACATAGGGATGTCTGGGGCTGCTTGTCATGTCTCAGAAAGGCTCTTCATTGTAGCAACAGGTAAATAATCCCAATTTGTCCTGGCCTGGTGCATTTCCCAGTGCAATTCCCTCCACCACTCCTGCAGCATGCTCTCCCACACGAGCAATGCATGAGGGGGGACAGAAGCTGGCCACTGCTGTTCTCAGAACTGTCTCACACATTGACTTTCCCTGGCAAGCACAAGATTCCTGCAGCAGCAGTGTATTACCTCAGCTGCCAGTGTCTTGTGTCACTGAAATATTTTCCATCAAAGGGAAACCTCTGCGAAGCAGCAGAGCACAAGGGCTGGCTGTCAGCTTAAACTCTTGTAATACTTAACCCATTGCCTCCCCTCCACTGTAGTTCTTCAAGTGAAAAAGGTTCTCTTTGCTTTTGATAAGTCTCCTCCTACCAGTCTAGTGCAAATATTTGATACTGTAGAAAATCAGATATATTGGCAGCAGACTGCCTGGGCTCTCTTATGAGTTTATTTTATCTTTTAGTATCCTGCCTGCCATTTATGGCCACAGAGTATGTTCAGTACTACTGTAAATTAAAAGTTTGCTGCTGTTTGCTGGGGAGACATAGAAAATTGTATCAGAAAGAGCAATGAGAGGATGTTACTGAAGCTTCCTGATGCTTACAGACTCCATCACACCCACACTTTCCCTTGTGGATAACAGACAGGAAAACAACCATTCATATATGCATAAACATATCATATCTTCATATACACTACAAAAATTTGCCTGGACACTGCAGTAAAATCGCTGGAGAAAGTACCTTTGTAGCAGAAGGCTGAGGATTATGCCAGTGCGCCTGAAGCAAAGTTTTTGCTATTTGTAACTTGTGACAGCAAACAATAATCACTCTGTTAATGAGGCATGATTTTGTTATACTCATTCCTTATCAGTGTGATGTAACTGATGGATTTACCTTGAAAATACAGATGAGCTCACCTCTGCTCCTGATACGTACAGCCATTGGCCGTATGTCATTGGTGAGCCATGTGCACATCACATGCTTGTGGCATGACAAAGGGAAGATGAGTTCTGCCTCCAAAAGTGTAGTTACATATGTTCTTTCTTGTACAATTTTAGCTGTCATGTGGCAGTGGATATCAGAGACGTTACACGTGGGACAGATTGTTTACAATTACACTCCTATCAAAGGACTGCGAGTTACAATAAAAAAATTAAAATGTGATTTGTCAGCTCAGTAAGTATGATCACCAGTTACCCTTGCTACTGTGCCCCACCAGCATGAACCATGACAGAGCAAGAGAGCCACACAGATAACACACACTGCTGGCCTGGGGTGACCCTTAGGTCCTGAATCCATTTTATTCTCTGAGGGTAATCTAAGCCTATAGCAGGAACTGAAAGGGACAGGAAAAGGCAAGTTTTTTACTAGACAGTTTTTAATTAAAGGTATACAGTTTTGTGTGATGTTTTTTCAGACAGCCTTTCCTTTTCCAGGCATTTAGTTTCAGTTTTTAGTCTCCAAACCATAAAAAAAAGATCATCAGCTAGTAGTAGAAAAATAATTTCCTATGGAAAGAACCCCACATACGGTGCTGTCATCAGGATGACATGTTTTTAAATAAAAGCATCTAAAGACAGGTATGTAGATTCATTCATGTTTAGTCACCTAGGTAAATGGATTAACCTATAGAGCATTAAGCATGTGCAGTTCCCACTGACTCTGAACACCTGTCCGTTACTTAGTGGGGATTTCACTGCCCAGCTTTGGAAGCGCAGATGTGAAATTAGCAGTTTTGATTTTAAAATCCAGACCTTCACTTTACAGACAACCAAAAGTTGTTGGTTTTTTCAAGAAAATGAAAAAAATTACTGTAGTGGAGAAAGAAACAGCACTGGGAAAATTAGTTACAGGAAAATGTAAAAGATTTGATTCTGTTGTGATCAGCATACAGAAATCTTGACTTATGTGCGGCTTATTCAGTCTCACATGTTGAAATCAGTCTGAAAAGGGAATTAGTGCTGCGAGTAGGAAGTACAGAGAGAGATTTAAAAAAAAACCTGTAAGCTTTCCAAAACATTTCAAACTTAAACAAAATCCACTTCTAGGAGGTTCCATTTCAGCTTTCTTCTGTAACTTAGCTTCCTGCTAGAACTTTCCAGTTAAATATGCTGACAGCAGAGCATTGAAGGATTTTCCCCTAACTTCACCCCTTTCTAAGAATTCATTATTTAGTGCAAATAAAGATGTTGCTATGTGTGCAAAGAATAACCTATTCCCTACAAAAGCATGTGGGTAGTGGCTATCTCAAAGTCCTGGGCATATGATGATGACAATATCAAGTGAATCAGGCGTCCTGAGTCAGCATGCTGAATGAAGTGTTCCTAACCTCTGTAAAGGGCAATTCCCTTGGGTCAAGTTCAGGTCACTAGAGCAACACAGGGAAGCCCGTACAGAAAACACTGTGTACAGGGCCCCAATTTACAGGCTTGATTTATGGCTGCAGCACAGTACTTTCCATCGTTTTCAGGGGACTCTTACATTGAAAACCCAAACTAATTATCTGAAAATAACATCTGTTGCATTCAAGTTCCAAAGCATGCACCTATTAACAAGAAGGACCAGAACAGCACTGATTATTTACACATCATCTATTTTAACTACCTGGTAGTAGTACTGGAATCATAATAATTTCCTGATCCCTGCATCCCTAATCACACAACAAGAGCTCATGGTCCTCCAGGAGACACCAGAATAATTAACATACCTTTGAAACATCTTCACTGTTAACAAATGCAGTGGGACTAAGAATACAGCTTTGCAACTAGAACAAGAGATAAAAAATGCTAGCCATTAAAAAACAGGTTTGCCAAATCTACTGCTGAGTTGCTTTTTCTTTACATATCTATGTATCTGCTGTTGTACAAAAGAGCTTTCAAGAACTGGCCTGAAGAAGCATTCTCATTCTTTCTTCCCATAAAAAAGCAGATCTGGCACAGGCACAGTAAATAAAAATAACAAGCATATGATGCCCAAGATGCATGTGAACATTAAGTGACGTTGGCAGCCCCCGCAAATAGAACTCTGGTTAAAAATAGCCTTTGTCTAAATGTGGAAAGTGAGTAAATATAGTAGCAGTTTCAGCTTACTATAGAGGCTTACAGGCTCCAAGTAACCGAGCTTATTATAGAGCATGTGCGTCAGCAAAGGGGAGAAAAGGGAGAAAAGAAAGACAACGCATTCTGCAATTAGTATCTACAATGAGACATAAATTAACTTTTCCCCTCGTTATTTTTCTTGTTGTCCAAGAATTGTTACAGTGCTAAAGAAAAAGAGCTGGGATTGAGGAGAAAGCTGAAACTAGCACCAAAAAGCAACACAGGGAGCTTTCTGCACAGAGGCTGGTTGCACAGAAAATGAGATGTAAAAAGAAATGACAGGACAGATTTTGATCTCAGGTTCTCTGAGGCAAATAATGAGTATTGTAACCTGGCTAGAGGGAGCTCTGCTGGATTTGCTCCCCTCATATGACTGAACATAAGCCAGTGAGCCAATTTTTGCGCTGACTTAAAAGAAAGCAACATCAATGCTTTCCTCTGCCTCTGTTCCCTCCATACTTTCAAGGAACCCTCACGAGTTTCTAGTGATTGCAGAATTTGCTTCACTGAGTATGTAAGTCTGCTCTACCTCGTGTCTCACTTCATAAACAATTTGCTGTGTAGTTGAGACTGGGAAAGCCCACAAACAAGATCTGTGGGATATCTTACACCCAAGGAAGAGAACCTGCTGCGTAACGCATGTATACATTAACTAACATCCCCAGGTCATTATCTCTAAGCACTGTAGGCAAGGGATCCTTCAATATTTTTAACATTCTCTTTTGGTTGAGACAAAAAGAAGAGAAACATTTCCTGGTTTGTGTCTCTGATTTCAAATCAGAGTGAGGATGGGAAAGATCCTTCTTATTTCTTCCAATGCTCAATTCAGTTGTTAAAAAAGAACTCCCAAAACTCCCAAGTCCTCCCCTCATTCATGCAGAAAATGATGCTTTTCACAGGGTTCAGTGGGTTTCTGCTTCTGTTCACGGTTTCTTATCTTCTCACTTTGAATTGAGAAGAATGGGGTGACAGTGCATAACGGAAAAATAAATGTTTGGGGGTGTTAGATGAGATGCAGCATGATATAAAAGTTGTGGCCAGCTGAGAGTTGTCAGCAAAGTTGCCTTATTCAAATGGCATGGTAAATAAATGTTATAAATTCCTAAGTAGATCCTAAATTAGTTTTTGGCATAGTGCATCACTATAACAAGTTAATTTTGCAGCTCCAAGGAATAGCCTTATATGGTTCACTTAAGTAATCATGCTAAATGAATGTTTAAGTGAGAACCATTTGCCAAATGCAAGGCAAGAACCATATATAACCTCTTACACAACTACATAACACAGCAATGCTGGCTGGTTTCCAAAATTCTGGTTTTTTTTCAAATTATACCTGCTAATTCCAACCAACACTTGAGCCAAAAAAGATCTACCTGGAAAATACTACCATGACTGTTTAGGATTAATAATTTAGCATTTGTCCTGGTCTGTTTTCCTCACCATGCAGAAGATTTTGTTCCCCTTCCTTTCCTTTTCCCTTTCCTTTTCCATTTCCCTTTCCTTTTCCCTTTCCCTTTCCTTTTCCCTTTCCCTTTCCTTTTACCTTCTCTTCTCTTCTCTTCTCTTCTCTTCTCTTCTCTTCTCTTCTCTTCTCTTCTCTTCTCTTCTCTTCTCTTCTCTTCTCTTCTCTTCTCTTCTCTTCTCTTCTCTTCTCTTCTCTCTTCTCTTCTCTTCTCTTCTCTTCTCTTCTCTTCTCTTCTCTTCTCTTCTCTTCTCTTCTCTTTCTCTTCTCTTCTTTCTCCTTTCTTAGTTCCAGTACGACAAACAATGGTTTTGGCAATCTTTCTTATTTTCATTGTTTTGCTAAGAAAGAAGAAATAAGAAAGGAAGAGAAAAATTATATGCCAAAAGCTTCATTAGTTATCTTAAAAGAAATTGAACCTCCTTCTAGTCTAGTGTGTTGTTGTTCTAGTATTTGTGCTGTTTGTCTGGTATTCTTGTCTTACAGCTGCACTAAATGTATTCAGGAAAGGCAATTAAAACATAAGCTGTGTAAGCTTAATATTGATCACTTCTTCTTCTCTCCCCCACCCTTGCATCCTCGACCACCTATAAATATGGCAAGTTAAAGTATTAGGGATAACTGAAAAAGTTCAGACAGACATGCCTATGTCTATTAGTCATCATTCGTGCATTATACCAAAATAACCTGCAATAGATGCTGTCTTGTTTCTTGCTAGAGAGTACTGTTGAGTCCTTGCATTCACAATAAATCCGTTTGGAAGACTGCCCTTAAAGAGTTGCCATGGTGATTATTTTGGTACCATAAAGTAGAAGAAGCTAAAGTACTTACTAGCCCTATCCAAAATCCTGTCTTTTGGGGGATAAAAAAAAAGATATCAGCAGATGGCATTTGTCAGAAATTCAACATTCTGATTATTACTGATGTTGTGGTTTTGGAGGAATTCTGGAGTTTGAGGTTTTCTGGCCAGAAAAGGGAGAATGAGGGGTGAGGAGAAGGGAATGGGAAAAAAAAGAAAGTCAGTGTATCTGAAATCCCTTTAGCTTACACTATTACAACAGTTTGGGAATAGTTCTTGAAACAGTAGGTGTTAAGTAATGAAAATCTTCGAAAGAATCTCCTTCCAGACTATTTACTAAATACTTAACATACTGTAAGGCGAAGAAGAGGAAATTGTTATCTCCTTGTGAAAACATCACAGACTTCCAAATGGTTAATTATAGCTCCCTTTTGCACCTCCTTATGATAGAATCACAACGGGAACGTGAGAAATGTCCCAAAGAAATCCATATATCACTCTTTCTACTTTGCATAGGAGAGGCACACAAATGCATCTCTTCAAATTGGGCTGCATATTTGGTATTACTGTAATGGGAAAGGTGAATTTAGCCTTAGTACATCATTTCACTTCAGTTAAAAAAAAAAAAAAAAAAAAAAGGGAAGAAGAAGAGAAAGTCATCCGTTTCACTGCTCAAATGCTTATTTGCAGAATTCTCCAGTCAGTCTAGTGCCTGTATACACATTATACTCAGATTTAAATTTTAAAGTATGGCATCAAATCGGGACAAGTATATGTGCAAGCTTGCATTAGGACATGATATTAGGTGTCTGTAGAGCATTAAGGAGCAATGACTGGTCATGCCAGCATAGTACAGCACAGTACAGATACTAGCTTGTCCTAGAAGCAGCATAGGTACATTAGGTACGAGATATGTGTCTCAGGCAGAGTGCCATGCTAACAGGTTCATAAAGTTCCTCAGATCTGGAGTTAGCTCAAGTATTACTGCAGGAGGCTTCCTTGCATGATTTAGGGGAGTCATAATGTGTCACATGGCTTTCTTCATTCACAAGCCTCTTCTTTTGCTCCCTTTAGCTGTCACTTTTCCTCTGAGGCAATAGCAGCTTCCACTTCTTCATACACAAAGAATCCAGGGTTTTGGTGAAAAACGGCTTTGTTTACTTTAAATTTTATTTACTTAAAACTGTAAAATTGGCTGCTTCCTGGTGAAAGGTGCCAGATGAGCCGCTCCAGGAACTGAAACTCTTTATTCACTCTGGCACTCATTTGCAGCCCACTGGAGTCAATGACAAGCCTCTAATTGACCAGTTTTCTGGCTCCTGGGTCAGACCTTCACAGGACCGGCAGCAGCTGTGCAAACTCCCTCACACTCCCTCCCCAAGGCACCTCCGAGGGAGAGCTCGGGTCCGAGCACCGGGGAGCTGGCACAGCCTGAAATCCCTCTCAGAAACTGCAGCTGCCGAACAGCCAGAGATCTTCAACGAGCTGGTAATTGGTGTTTCTTTTTTCCAAAGAAGCTGTGTTCAGGGCCAGGGGATAAAGGAGTTTTTTCTGCCTCTGACACCTCTGGTGTGTGTTCCCCATCTCTGCCCTGTGCCAAGGACAGGAGCGGTGGTATGATGCCAGCAAGATGAATGTGAGAACAGGCAGCACCTCATCTCATCTTGAGATGAGCCATGTTCAGCTACCACTCAGGACAGCTGGTCACTACTGCCTTTTTGGATTATTCTTGTTTCCCAGTTTTCCATCTCTATACTTAGGCTTTGAGGGGGGGGGGTTGCCATTTTTATTGCCAAAACCAGGAACCTGACCTACATGGGGAAATGCGAAAGGCAAAAATAGAAAAAAAAATCGACAAATTCTCATCCCTACCTGCAATTAAGCCACTTCTGATGGGGGAGGGGGAGATTGGTTGAAAAATTTCCGGTAAAACTTTCACAGGACACGCTCTGTTAAGAAAGAAAAAAACCCAGAAAACCAAAACACCACCAAATAAAACTCATAAAACCGTAATCAAAAGCAACTTTGCTAGCTTTATTTTCCATTTCTGTATAGCTGCCAAGAAGACTTCAGAAATTACTTCTGGTCACTTTTGATCAAGTAAGTTTGGCTTCAAGTTAGTGACTGGTCATAAGGACCTTTCCACATCATAAACTTATTAACTACCTAGGCCCCATTAGCATCTTCTCTCCCTGCAGATCTGAAGAGTGACCCAACACTCCTCAGCAAAACTGGTGACAACTCTTCATGGGCAAAGAATAGACAAAGTGAAGATCTATGATCAGAAAGGGCAGAGATTAAGGGTACTGAGATACAATAGGAACCTCAAAAGGGCAGTTAAGGATTGTATTATAAGAGTGAATTGGAAGGAAACTCAAATAAATTGCACAGTCAGTAGGAGACTTGAGAAAGTAGGGACAGATATAGTCCTGAGAGAAAACTGAAATAATTTGATTCAGTTTGTTCTCTTAATGGGCAGAGAAACTGCAAAGAGGTAGCAAGTGCTGATAATTTATTTTTATTGTTCAAAACTTTTAAACAGTCCCACATCATCTGTAAAGACAATCATTAAGCACTGTGTACATGGTTAAAGTTTCCTGCTATAATAACAATGTCCTGTCTTAAAGTTTAGTTTCACCATAACCCTTGAAATATTTACTGGCATATAAAAAATACCTCTCTGCCACTTATGTTATTACCACCAAGGCTTCCCTGAGGAAAATCTTCGTTTAATAAATGACTTATAACAGATGTTAGAATGAATAATAGAATATCAACCAAGGCAATTTTGGGGTGGAAAGTCTAAAGTTCCAGCAAATCATAATTTCAGAGTTTAAAAATGTAGGAGAGGGAGAATCAGCTGCACCATGGAATAAGCACATTCCATGGGCATTTTCATTCGAGGCAAGGTGTAGGTATAAGCAACTTGAAGCCCTGGTTCAAACTTATTTGAAATTACAGGAAGTACTCTGTTGGCTTGGATGGGAGACATGACAAAGTCCAGTTCTTGAGGTCTCACATGTGTTACCCTTCATTTGTGGTGAGGTACCATTGAACAACATTTGGCAAGAGGAGGTAGAAGACTGAGATCTGGGGAGCAAGATGCTGAGTGAAAGCCTAGGCTAGGCAGCAACGGTGTTTGCTCATTTGACCTCTTTTTCTTTATTGTATCTATAATTTGGATGGACTGACAAAAGCAAACCTAGGTCTGCTGATTATCTTCTAGGAGCTTCTCCTCTCATAAAGCCGGTTCTTACAGTCCTGTTTGTTCACATATTGCTAAATTATCAGTGTGTTAATTTTTATCTTTGTCAGTCTTATTTCCCTATTTCTTGATGTAATGAGTTGTCTAATTACTGTGACATCAATTCCTTTAGGAACTTCAAATAATTACATCTGTGTATTTCAATGACATCCTGAAGAGTTTGGGGGAGGTTTCCTTCAGGCTCAAAAGCATCAGGTGCCTCCTGATACATACACTTTCTGCCAAGATCTCCCTTCTTCCCTATTTTCTGAATCATCTAGAAACAAATATATGTCAGTTCTAATTAAAACAATCACCCGAGTACTGGATCTGGCTCAGGGATTTTCATTGTAATTTTGAAAACTGATTTCTCTGCACAGTTGTACAAAGTATCTCATTTTATTTGTAGTCTTCATGTTTCAGCGATACCATATTTCAGTTTTTCCTTACTCACATTTTCAAAAAGGGTCAAATTATACCATTTCTCTTGCTGCATTTAGATATACTCAAACGAGAAATAAAAATAGCAATGAGCCAGAAAAGTTTACTTTATTCTGTTACCATATTGATATAGTCTGTGACGTGTTTTCTCTTTCTTAATACACAAGCAGAAGTGCAGCCTCTCACTGAGCCAAGGAAGGAGGGCACCACACTGGTCTCTAGGACTACCTTTTGAAACACAGCACCTTTCACTACCAGTGTCAGAAGAGAATGCAGGATACTAGCCCCATATCCTATATCATCACTTTGCATTAGTAGAGAAACACAGTAGGCGTGCAGGCTCCCACCCCCAAAAATGAGCAGTCACAAACCATCTGAACAACGCATCAGAATTCACCCTTCCTAGCTTCACACATCCATACCTGTGCCAATCACCTAAACTTTGAAGCATAACAGGCTGGATTCGTCTCGTCATAATGAAGCCACGTAAAGCAATCCAGGCAAATCATGCCACAGAAACCCCCTTCTCCCTCTTCCCACACTATGAAGTCAAGAATAAAAGATTACATGATGTAATGTCCATTTTATCTCTGATAAGTGCATTTGGGAAAAAGCTCACACTCTTGTAGAGAGGATACCTGGGGGAAGAAAGAAGGGAAGAAAGTCAGTGATATAAATGTACCTAACTGCATAGTCAGAGGACTACACTTACTATAACCTTGGGCCCTTCTTACTGGAACATTGTACAGGGATGTGGGTGGAGGCTTTTTTAAACATTAATGCTCTCTGGCATATGTTCTAAATAAATGAGCGGAATGAAAGAGCATGGAAAAATATTTTGTACCAGGATTATTAATCTCTGCGGTATTCAGCCACTTCTTAGCAACAAACATTCCCCTGAGGAATTATTTCAATCAGAACTCACTTCTTGGTCTTCAGGTCCTTTTGAGCATATTTGAATTACATGTGGTGCATGAAATATATTTTGGGGCATAACCACAGGGCAGTTTGGAAAGACCTTGGGGATAGTTTTGTACGTAGACTGTGAGCAGATAAATTGTATTTAAAATCATCCACTTGGAATTCCTGTGTTCTTGAGGTAGTGGCTGCTTCAGATCAACATGAAACATCTCCCAGCTGAACACTGCTACGTACCAACAAACAGCATTGTACCCTCAGTAACAAGGTCCACACACAGTTCTGTGTGTCCCATGCAAACATGTTATCAGACGCATGGTATCCATTCTTAATCGTGCTAAAATTGGTGATTAGAAAAGTTATGGAGCAGCTTAATAATTGGAAGATTAGGTTATTTCATTCATACTTCAGAGACTATGATGAACTTTTTTGCATGGAAAGGAATAGTATATTTTTTTTCTTTAAAGTATGTCATCAGCTTGAGAAGACTATCCTGCAGAAAGTTGTACAAAAGGCTGCGCTGAAGATAAGGAGGGATTTTACAAATAGATTTTAACTATACACTTGGATAGTAAGTTGCAAATTGCATATTCGGTGCTCACTCCAGTGGTCATTTATCAGAAAACTATCATGGCTCTGTGGCAATTCAGCACATTTTGAGGTAATCCTGCATGGAAAGGTCACAGTGGATGATGCAAGGAATAAGTTCTAGCAAGGCCCTCAAATCTCAAACTCCTTTTCTGGCCTTTAAGAACAAAATCTGTGTAAACAATGAAGACTGGGGTTGCTTGTCATCATCACTTCTGTTCCATTTCCGTGGAAGCAACCTTAATGCTGTAATAATTTGATTAGCAACACAATACAGGTATTAAGTGCAATACATACATTATATGCAGGTATGGGGAAAAAGAGACATCTGGAAAGTCAAATGTAGCCAAGTGGAAGTATTGCTGTAAGCCTAACCGTCCTTTTGCTGCTGCCAGGCTCGGTTCCTGCACTGAGCCTTCCACAGCTGGATCAAAGAAACCAAGCGTGAATATTTTTCCCCTTAGAGCAACGTCATGCCAAATCTTTGACACAGAGCCAGAATGGTGTGTATTCAGAAGTTCATAATGGTTACAATCCACAGAGATTGTAAATGGGCCCCTAATCTCACCTAACTTGGAGGTATTTTTACATTACAGGAACTTACACCTGAATCGGTCATCTAGGTCACCATTTTAGTCTGTGGGAAAAAAATGGGCATTGCTGTTGCACCATTTCTTTGGGTTGAAATAAATTATGAGCTTTTAGTTCTCTAATCCTGGCAGACCCCAAAAGGAATTTTGCTGGAGTCATCTAAGGCCAGGTGATCTTGGCTGGAGCCAGAGAGCCAACGTGTAGACCCAGTCTCATCTTTTTGACCCAGATCTATCCTATCTAAGTCCAGGCAGTTGACCAAAGCACCTGAGTACACAATCTACCATCCTTCAGAAGCCAGCAAAGACTGATACCTTCAAAGACTAAGACATTATGGTGGACAGAGGTATCCTTAGAAATTACTCCCAACCACCCCTGTAGACCAGCGGCATACAGAGGCCTCCCATCATGAAAAATACGGTGCTGTTGCTGCTGCTATACCTTTTACTGTGTGCTCCTTCAGCACTGAAGAGCCACTTGGCCAGAGCAACTGAGCCAAGCTGCATGTGCTGTCACAAGCTGCCCAGCTCTCTGCACCTCCCACAGCTGCCTTTGGGTACTGGGCATCTCACCGGTGGATCACCTGACTCATCCAGCAGGAGACAAAGGCATCAGAGCACTCCATCACAGCACACAACTTAAGATCACATTTCCTGGATAATTGCTATTGTTTTATCCATTTGGTAACTAATTTTCATTGTGTATGCCAAGTTTCAGAGGCCAGTTAAACATTTGGCAACACAAAACAATTAGCAGATTTTAATTTACGTAGCAGTAGTCTTTTGGCAATTGCATTGACTTGCAGAAGAACACTTTTTTGCTGTTTATTGATACTACATATATTTCAGACATTTCCTAAAATAAATACTAATCCATTGCTAGAGAGAATAACTAGAATATTCAATCATTGCTTCTCTGAACGTATTTCTTGCATCTGCAAAGTTTCCATTAGTCTGCCAGCAGTACTAACATGTATTTTACTTCACTGTGTCTGTCCTAGAATTAAATAAATAACAGGGGGAAATGTTAAATAAGGCCTTTGAAGACATTAATTTTTGTAGTATCTTTTCCCATACTGTGAGGAGATAGGGATTGTTGTTCAGTCACTCTTTAACAATTAGCTCACATTTTGGACTCATCTAAGGATAACAAAGAAATCTATTTTGATTTCAATGTCTGCTGCCCCCGTAGGAGATTTTCTATAGCTGAGATATTAAAAAAATTCAAAAGTTAATACGTTAAATTCTGCTCGTCATTCAGTTTGCAACTGTTAGAGTTAATAGTTCAAAAATCTTGATTCCTCTGTGGAAAGCTCTCACCAAATAAAACACAGAAGGGAATAAAGAATGAAATGCTGTTTTGTAAATATCCTTTTCTAGTTCTCTTGCAATTTGCTACCTGGAATCTAATTTAAATTATGTAAATACAGTAAAATGTAACTTTAATCATAATTATCAGTCACCAGCTCTGGGTGGCATAGCACACACAGCCTGACAAAGACCATTTTAAAGACAAAGTCTCTAGTACTTTTCTAACAGGTCTAATCCTTCATATTAGAGAAGGTGGAGGGGACTTGTTATTTTGATGAGGAGCATTTTTTATCAGAAGCAGCTCACAATGGAAGGGAAGACAAGCTTTCTTGCTTTCCCTGCATTTTTCTTTATTTCCTTTGTTTTCTTTAAAATTAAACCCCAGTAAATTTAATTTTGAAATGAAACAAAACATTCATCTAAAGCGAAATCTAAGTATAATTCAAAAGCTTTGAACTGAACTGTCATTTCTTTTTGAAAGAAAACAATGTAATGAATTTTGCACAGATGTTTCAATTAACTTGAATGGATATTTCTTAAAGGGAAAACATCCCCTCCGCATTCTATTTTAGAACTACTCTGTTAAAAACATGCTTTGCTTTCACTAAAAATATGTGCTGTTCTTGGGATAGAAAGGGATCTCTGCCCTGATCCTTACTGTTGTCTGTGTCAAGAAGCTGCACTGGTAGCCTTCTCCATTCCTAAATACAAGGTCATTGTTGAGGGTGGCTTCTGGATTGTATCCTTTTCTTTTTTGTCCACTTGTGCACAACGTGGGCACAAAATAGACTTTTCCCAGCCAGTACCCCCTGTGCAAACAGTGGACAGGAGAGAACTGTGTCCAACTAAGGATGTTGCTGCTCACCAGGGTCGAGTATTTTGTTTTCTCATAGTGCAAGAATGGGAAAATGACCATGGGGGAAAAAATATCCAGTGAAATTAGCAAGTGCAAAGTTTAAAATACAGCGAAAGAAATTGCTTTTTCACATATCAGAGAGTCATTATGGAATGTATTGCCATTGCATATTGGGGAGGCAGGAAGAGTAAAAATAATTCAAAGAGGGATTAAAACAAGTTCACTGGCAGCTTATACAGCTATCATATGCTAAAGCGTAGAGACAATATCTGGCTCAAGAAGCCTCCACATTCCTGGTTTCCCGGCAAACCACTGAAAAGTATCTCTCTGTAATTGCCTTGTTCTGCTTCTCTTTCTCTAAACATCTGCTGCAGGCCACTGTCAGAAAATGCGTGTCGGGTTGGCTGGACTTTCGATCTGCCCCACTGTAGCAGTTCTTGTGGCATACACTAAGGGGACGAGGCTATCTCAGCCTGCACACCAGCCACCAAAGCTGACAAGATGCAGAAAGGAGTGCAAACTGCACCCTAATTAATAGTGATGCAAGAGCAGCTCTGGAGGCACTGTGCCTCTCTAAGACATGACAACTCCCAGAACTGGCACAGGAGTGATAGGGGCTCTACACTATCCCTAGAGCATAGCTTGTTGCTTGATGCCATAGTTTAGTACTAAGTATGCAAGCACATTTTCAACATAGCTGGTGGCAGAAATTGCACTTCTAAGCTGTCTGGTGGATTTATATGCTTAAAGGATTATGAATTACTGCAAACTAGTCCCATTTGCAATGTTTTGCTTTCTATCCTACAGATCCAATTACTTGAGGGCATATTTGATTGTGTATGTAGTTAGAATAGGGGTTTGCTCTGGTTATTTTACATTTTCATTACAGTAAGTTAATACAGAGGCAGACCTCAATCTAATGGAGTCATGCTAAACTTCAGCAATATTACTTAACTGAGTAAAGCTAAGTATATGAGTAGGTAAAGAGGTAAAGAATTAAGCAGAGACCTCAACAAACAGGCATCTCAAAGGATGGAACCACACCACAAATAAACAAATCTGGAAGGATATAAACCACACCTAATCCTGCATGAATGGCAACAATTGTTTGTGCCCGAGCACTTACACACAACCAGATTTGAACAAACAACTTCTGGGATAGGAAGCAGAATCTATTGTACATATTACTGTCCAAGTAAATATGGAAAGACTGCCAGCTTTGCTTGAATAGGCCACCTGATCTCATCAGGAGTTCAAAAGATGTGAAATGTGTTTGCATAGAGCTGCTAGTTCTGGTACTAACCTAGGAGGTGCATGTAGCATGGATCTTGCCATGAAGGTAAGAGAGGAATGAGCACATAATGTGTGCCAGACCACAGAAACGAGACTGGAGATAATGGGATAATGCAGAAAGACCTCTGTTCCGCCTGCATTCCAGAGAGACTGAAATCTCAAATCTTATCTCAGGGATCAGTTGTCCTGTACTAATACCAACCCTGTGTGAAACTTTATGTCACAAAAATTCAGCAGGAGAGACTTTTCTCTAGTTTTCATGCTAGAACTAGCACAGTGCATACCTGTGCATTTGGAGTGAGCAGGGTACGCTCCAGTATGTCCGGCATGGGTTAAGAACACATGCAGCAGACAGGTATGGCTCACAGGATTGAACAGTTGCAATAATTTTCACTGAGAAAAACTCACCCAAAACCACACAGAAGGAGAAGGAATCCCTTCAGATTCCCAGTAAGACCTATAGGATTCATTAAGGACCAAGTTTTTCCAAGTTACCCTTTACTACCTTTTGGGAAAACTATTATGTGGCAGAACTGGGACAATTCTCACATAACCAGCACAAGAGGATATTTTCTCTAACTGTGTGCAAGAAGAGCCATAAAGAGGCATTTTGGTGTCTGTATCACCTTTCTTTTTGTATTCTCAGGTAAGACCGTCAATGCTTTGCCCCGCTACTCAGACCAGCTGTACCTCTTTCCTGACCTGCAGAAGCATCTGCCCAGCAGGTTCTGGTTTTAATTACTTCAACTTGACATCTATTCAGAGTATCTGTCTCTCTTCCCCAGCCATTCATACAGCTCCGTAAACAACTGCAGCACAAATAAGTACTGGGTGGTTATAGAGAAGATAGAGTCTTTTTGGTAATAGGACAAAAAGGCAATGGACACCAGCTGCAATAAGAGAATTTTCAACTGGATCTAAGAAAAAAGTCTGCATGATGAGGGCGGTCAAACACTGGATCAGATAGCCCAGAGAGGATGTAGAACCTCAGTTGAAATACCCACTGGACAAGGCTCTAAACAACCTGCTGTAACTTTGGAGACGGTCCTGCTTAAGTTGGATGTTGGACTAGAGACTTCCAGAATGATGCTGTAATGCTAGTAAACCTGCACCAAGTAAATGCACTTTTGTAACTAATTACCAAAGGAGACATTTTGTTACTAAAAGGGGAAAAAAAGGTAAACAGAACAAGTTGATGTACTTTAAAGGGTACAGAAAAGGCCATACAATTATAGCGAATACCATTGTTAATGAGGAAGAGGAGTCATATTAACACACAGCTGCAATTACAAAGCATAGTAGTATTCTTCTGAGAGCCCAGGGTAAGGCTGTGCTTGTAGTTATTTGGACACAGAAGTATAATATGGCTGTGCACGACTGACTGTGCACAGAAACTGCACTGGTCATGCAGCAAGGGTTTTGGTTACTTTTGTGAAAGTAGCCATTCTTTTGCATATGTTCCCACTCCAAACTTAATATCCATTTGCTGAAGATATAGTCAGTAGCCTTACGCTTTCCATCGTTAAATTATCCAAAAGTCTGGCTATTAGGTAGGCAAAGCACTATAAACAGCCTGTCCAAATTCATACTTCAAGAGTATAAAACCAGATAAAGAAGTAAAGCACCAAAATATTAGTTCAACTGTCATTTGTTCTAGTTTTTTGAACATTCATAGAATCATAGAATCATAGAATCAGCTGGGTTGGAAGGGACCTCTGAGATCATCAAGTCCAACCCTTGATCCACTACCGCTGTGGTTACTAGGCCATGGCACTAAGTGCCACATCCAGTCTCTTTTTAAAAATCTCCAGGGATGGAGAATCCACTACTTCCCTGGGCAGCCCATTCCAATGTCTGATTACCCTCTCTGTAAAGAAATTCTTTCTAATTTCTAACCTAAACCTCCCCTGGCGCAACTTGAGACCATGCCCTCTTGTCTTGCTGATAGTTGCCTGGGAAAAGAGACCAACCCCCACTGGCTACAGCCTCCTTTCAGGGAGTTGTAGAGAGTGATGAGGTCTCCCCTGAGCCTCCTCTTCTCCAGGCTGAACTTGTGCTTGAGTCCCTTCACCAACCTAGTTGCCCTCCTCTGGATGTGCTCCAGGACCTCAATATCCTTCCTGAACTGAGGGGCCCAGAACTGGACACAGTACTCCAGGTGTGGCCTCACCAACACTGAGTACAGGGGAAGAATCACTTCCCTGGACCTGTTGGCTGCAATGTTCCTGATCCAGGCCAGGATGCCGTTGGCCTTACTGGCCACCTGGGCACACTGCTGGCTCATGTTCAGCTTCCTGTCAATCAAAACTCCCAGGTCCCTCTCTGTCTAGCTGCTCTCCAGCCACTCTGTCCCCAGCCTGTAGCACTGCATGGGGCATAATTCTCCCCAGCGCAAAAATGATTTTGGTAAACTGCTGCAAGTTCAGTGGAGGGCCACCAAGACAAATGGGGAGGGCTCCAATAAGCTATAGATGAGGAAGATGGGAAGAGCTTAAGCGGGGCCAGAACTATTTTCCAGTTTCCCGTAGCTTGGTGCCCCCCCCCACTGCCAGACTGCTGTGCTATTCAGAGTCTGAGTACCTTTCCTAACTGCAAGAGTTTCCTCAGTCATGTTCATTTTTCCTTCACTGGTTATATTATGTATTGACTGGTTACAGTCATTGGCTCCATATTGTTGTGTCTGATCAAAACTGGCTTAGATCACCTCAAAAGACTACAATAACTAACTTCCCCTTCGTGATCCTTGAGTGCTACTACTATGGCTTTTACCTTTCATCCCTCCTCCCCTATCCAACACATCATCTCTATTTTTTGTATAAAAGGTTTGAGCACAGAGTGATAAGCACAAGTTCAAACCTTTCCAGCCCAGGGAAGGAGAAGGGAAGGTTGCAGCCTCTATGCACAGTGTCTGCTCCCCGTAGCAAAATCGCTATGGAGGGGAATAAAGAAGAAATTTCCCTTTACTGAAAGAGGAACTTCTAGTTTGCTGGGATCAGTCCCTGTTGATTAGATATAAAATGTAGATACTGAAAGACACTACCTTCCTAGTTCCAAAAACTCCAGGAGCTCTCAAGGTATAGAGAGAGCGGCACAAAATGCAAGAACAGAAATCAAGGGATTGTGCACAACTTACTTGCTAAATCTAAAGCAACTGGGAACACTGCCAGACCAAACTGCTCCAATGAAGAGAGGCATTTGCCACAACAAACATTCCACTCCACATCCTGGATCACACAGTTTTAAAAAGACATATTTGAGCAGCAAATAAAATGCAATGACGATATCAAATTTAACATCAGAGAGGAATCTTTTAGTATCTGCCAGTCCTTTTAGTGTCAAATACAGGGGGGTAAAATCAGAGAAGCTAAGACTCTGCTTTTTGCTTTCCACTGTTTATGATGAAATGACTTATTCAGAGGACAGATACTGTGAATATGTGAGCTGTGCTATGACCAGCTGGCCTATTTTGGATTGCAGCCGCAATACACAGATGGAAAGTATGTTTCTAGATTGCATGATTTCTTTTTAAAATCTGCTTTTTTTTATCAGCAATTAGTGAGGTTAAGGAGAAAGTGTGGCAGTTCTTTTGAAGCTTAAAGGGAGTTTAAAGATCATTCAAACACCATTTTCTGTATGTTTTTCTAGAGACCTTCATGTCTTTTGTAACCCTGCTGCTGAAATCTCAAACAGGTGACAGAAATTATATGTTGTTTCACAGCTTGCCCTATGGAAAAGGCATGAAAAAAGTCAAACTATTTGACAGAGAAATATGAAAGCTACCATGTGTATTTGCTGTCTCTGTCAACATGAGCTACATTCAGTTTGGGCAGGAGTCTTTCATTATCAACACCTCAAGGAATATAAGGAAGTGGGGAAAATAGAAAGTAAGACCGCTCTAAGTGCCTTGCAGCATTGCTAGAGTCAAGTTGTCAAAAACAATCTCTCTTCCTCTGCAAGATCAATTTTCATACAAACTGCACAGGCTGAATCGGACCTCTCTTCTTACTTGGAATGCTGGAAGGCAACATTTCTGGATTAACTTCCATTAATCATTCCTGGATCCCAGCACCTTTCTTTCTTTTAAACCCATACACAAAACCTCACAAACTCACTCAGATTGATGTCTTGCTTCAGATTACAATTGCTATATCAATGCCCTATTTTGGACCAATATATTTTACTTTGGTGTTTATAGGGCCTTATTATCAAGTAGGTTTAGTCCTTCCAAAACATGTTGCCCACACACAACTGAACCAGAATGGTATATGTGATAATGGGAAAAGGAATGGTTCCAGGCATACCCATACAGCCAGATGATTTCTACTCTCCCTCCTTCAAGAGAAAAAAACTAGGAAGCTTCCTAAAACCAGGAAGCACAGAGTTGTAGTTGTATCTTTCCTAGGAACCCTTTGAAAATCCCAAAGGTGACAGTCATCCCATAATCTGCATGTGAAGGAAACTGAAGATCAGTTCAGGATTTTATGTTTTCCCTACTTAGAGAAGTCAAAGAGCCATCTCAGGGTTCAGAAAGTGAAGACAAGGCCTGGTTATAGATACTTACTTCTGGAACTGGCCTCCACTTACATTCAATCCAGGCATTGTTAAATTGGTTAGGTAAAGGTTGTTAAAATAGCATTTTATTCCAGAGCCTGAAGGTGTACTAAGTGCAGACACCTAATGGTGGAACAAGCATATGATTTTATTTTAGAGAGAGGAAAAAACACAACAACTCCCTGCCTTCCCCTGTTCTCCCCCTCCCCACACACAAAGCACTCTAAAGCCATAGTATTTTTACTCACCCATGAACAAGTCCATGGCTTAGCTCTCTTCTTGTAGTGACAGGAAATGGTCTTCCGTGACCTGGAAAACTCAGCAAGCTTCTGAACAGGTACATCCACATTTCTGGGTTGATTTCTTTATTTATTCTTTAAGAGAAGCCTACAAACATATTTTGGCATAAGACCCTGGCCCTCCCATCAAGAAAGAAACCCACATCATATAAAGTGTATTTTTGGGATCTGCAAAATCATCTCTAGAGAGCTTCATAATACTGCATTTTCTCTTTCCTCACAGATTGTCTGTAAGACAACAAAGAAACCTTGTGTAAGCAAACCTGTGCTGTAATGTTTTGTTATGCACCATGGTCATATATTTTTATTGATCTGGTAGCGAGGAAGGATAGCAACTGACCTGGAGAAAACACAAAAAATGAGTTCCATATAATAGAAAACATCTTCTTTATATGCTCCACAATAATGTGTTGCAATATTCCCAAAATGGCAGCTGCCCCTTTGGACAGACAGGCTCTCTAAAGAGGGGAAGACAGTATAGCCATAGCCACAAAAAACAAATATATTTGATTAAGTCATATACCAAAGAGTACCTTTCCTGTTCAATCAGATTCAACTCTGTTTAAATAATATGACAGAATTTTTGCCTCATGTTGATGCAAATAGGCAGTGTTCCAGATATCTCCACTGAGAATATCATTTTAAAACTAGGCAAACGAACAAAAAGAAAAGCCTCTTGAATAGTTTTAGTTTTCTAGAATTTGCCAAGGCTGCTTACTGCTAGGCTACTCTCCCTGCAGCACTATTTTTTTGGACAGAGAGTCCAAACCCCATAGTTTCTTAAGGACTTCTGCCTTGTAAGCATTATGCCTTTAGAATGGGCAAAAATACACAATTATTTGAAACGTCAGAACAAAACAAAACAATTGACATCTAGAGTATCAGGTGTCACTGTCTCATAGCAAACCATTTGCAACTAACCCTTACAAGAGAAAGGTCAGAGAAAAATTATCTTTTAAAGCATACAATGACAGGAATTTTTCTTTAATTCATTTGGTTTTGTAATTCAAATTTTTTTTAATTAATTTCAGAAGAGTTAAGAGAGCCCTACTATGAAGAGGAACACTTTCTCAAAAGAGTAACTCCTCCATCGCATTCTTTCCCCCCACACCGTCTTATAGACATATCTGTTGATTTTTACACTTAAAATAATTTTTAAACTTCTCAGCAGAACATTTAGAAGTATTAGAGGTCTAATAATCTAATCTTTTCCCTAAAGTTACTCCAGTAACTCTAATGTTTTGAAGAGTATTAGAGATCAAGGTAGACTGAGATGGGTTGTATTTTCCTTGTGCATCTTCACCATACTTGCTTCTAAGATTTGAGTGAACAATAAGCAAGACAGCCCATTAATGAACAGGGACCTGTTTCTGAGACCCCTTTAGTCGGGTACATATAGGAGTACTTCAATGTATAAAAAACCCAATATATTCTCCTAGTTTTCAACACCTGTGTCAAGTAGGTATTTGTGGCATTTCCCTTCATAGGACTCAATTACCAAAGAAGGATGTGAGTCAGCATGTAACATTCATCCTAAGTCTACAGTCTCCCGTGGACTTCTGTATAAGGTTAAATAGAGGGAAATAAATTTTTTTTTAAAAAAGGGATAAAGAAATTAAGTCAAGAGTGCAAGACATACATTTCACGCTGTTGACAGTGCCGCGTTTTTGCTCTCATCTCTATATAAGCTGCTCGGGAGCTGTGGCAAGCGACTGGGAAAGTCTTCAATATCAACTCCACCATTTCTCCATCCATTGAAAATATGAATATAAGTAATATTTTAGTCTATTAGTTCTGCTGTCACCATATTGTAAATTAACCTGGAACTGATACAAACAGAGGGGTTTTGGTGTGTGGGGTTTTTTCCCGGAGAACAAATTTTAAAATATTTTAAAATATTCTCTTTCCAGGCAATTCTTTCATTTCCGATAATTCAACATGACATAAACCTGACAATCAGCATTTGCACAGTGCTTGAGTCTTAGCACCCAACAGGCTGAAGGAGCCCCAGTTTGTCCTGCATACAGCACGGAACACAAAAGACACGCCAAATCGTGTTTCTAAGGTTTTTCCTTTCTGACTCTCACTCCCACATCTCTGCAGTCTAGGCAGATGTGCTCTCCCACGGCGTAAGCTTCTCTTTCCTTGCAGGGATACTCCTGGAGCCGGCTGTCCCACGGCTGCCTGCAGCCTGTCGGAAGGTGGCACCATGGAGATGCAGTTGACAGCGATGTCCCCGGGCGGCTGGGCTCCTCCCGCTCCTGCTTGGTGCCAAAGCAAAACATCAGTTATATGTTATTTTTTCAGTAGGATCATAAAACACTAATCCCCGTTGCTGGTTGGATGAATTAATAAGTATGACAGTGTCTCTCATAACAAAACAAAAGGAAGAAAAAAATGCTGTCGCTGCCTTCCAGTACTGGGTGGCCAAGCTGAGTGACATTATTCTCCATCTTGTTGAGAACAGAAGTTGAAGAGATTCATATTCTAGGCAGCAAAAAAAGCATACAGAAGGTAGAAACCGGGTCAGGTTAGTAAGAACAACCATAAATAATAGTCTAAGTACATACAGATAAAATTAGAAATGCCTATGTGAGATATTAGTAATATCTTGTTATATTTTCAGTAACTATATTAATGCTAAGCAGATGATCAGAAAAGTTTCAGTCTGGTTGTTGAAGAATAATTAATGATATGGGTAAATGAGACTGAGAACAGCAGCATGTTTAATTTTTTCTTTTTTTTTCTTTGCTCTTCACATCTGCAAGCAAATGGCTAACAGATCAAAGACTAAAACAGGTTACTAGAGCATGTTTTAGGAATATATTTGGTTGTTTTCAGATCAGCTATGCCAAAAAAAATATTCGTTAGGTCAGATATTTGTCACAAGAAGATTTGCTATTACTTCTTAGAACCCACAGAAAAGAGGGAGATTCCAGAAACTGAAAAATATAAAGTCATCATTTAATTTCTGAAGGGAGAAGGTGGTGGTGGGGTGGAAATCATACACCTATCTTTGCTTCTGTCTTCAGAACTAAAATCTCACTAAAAATGAAAAAGAAGGAAATCTCAGTGGTTAAGTAGTTAACATTAATTTAGTAGGTAGAATGATAAGTTGTGCTAAGAAGGGATCTGCAGTAAATATCTCTTGGACTGAAGAGACTGTAAACTTAAACACACAACTCAAAGCTGGGAATGACTGCAGGAATGGAGAAATACAGGCTTAGAATACAAATGATCTTGGCAAAATGGAGGAATGCCTAGAAAAAAGACTGGGTGCAGTTCAATCAGAGTAACCACAAATATTTATACTTGGGTGGGAAGACAAAGTGCACAAAAATTGAGAGAGAATACCTGGCTAAGCAGCAGTTTTGCAGAAATGGATCTAGGTATTATAGGAAATCACAAGTTGAATTATGTGTCAAAAATGTAATGCCATCTTGAAAATGTCAAATCATAAAAAGATAACTGTGAAGGAAAGTGAAAATAATTGAGAGATTAAGCATTTTTGACACTGGTAGAGAATGGATAGCAATGGGGGTCTTCCAAATGAGAATGTATGAATGTATTTTATTCTGAAAAAAAGTAAAATAATAATAGGATAATGTATGATAGCAATTGTCTTCCTTGGGGAATTTAACCAATTGCAATTTCATTCTTATGCTGTATACTGGAGGTAAAGATAGAGTTAAGATAGTTAAATTGGCTTTTTATTATTGAATTATAATCACTTGAGCAATTATAAAAACAGGTGTTGCTGATTGAAATAAATTATTCCTTCACCTGATCACTATACAGCTGATAAGAACTCAAGATTGCTACACAAGTACTCTCTCACTTGTGCTGAAGCCTTCTTCAAAGGCATTTATTAAGCCAAGATGCTCTGGAAAGAAACTCCACTGAAGGACAAGGACAAAGATTAAAATCTTCTAAGAAAGAGTGTGCAGGCTGTGGTGTCTGCAGGTCTTGATTTGATCATTAAGTAGCCTTGATACTTAGTTGGCTGTTGATAAGAAGTGTTTTCAATGTGTCTACTGGAATTTTCTCAGGCTTCTAGACCTATCGTTTAATCTTAAATCCTTCAGTCTATGAAGTTTGCAAGAGTACGATGTTTAATGTTTAATGGCTCAGCTAAACACAAGTTAAAGTAGTAGATAGTATGTATTTGGTTTAGCCTTAGCAATAAGATGACTGGAAAAACACCAGGGGGTTCAGAGGCAGCAGAAATATTTTCCACAAGCAGCTGGAAAATAAGCTTGTCTGCAAACCCAGTCAATATAGCTGCTGCTCTAAAATTAAATACCAGTACATTGTATGAAGTAGCAGGCATTATCTGAAATACTTTAATAGGATCAATGTAATTCTATATGGGTTATAATAAGTAAAATGCCTACTGTGAGATGGTTTATCTGTCATTTAATGGATTCTCATTATGATTTTCTCTTGGCCACAACATTTTTTTCAACTGGGGTAATTCAAAATTTTAATGTGGATTCTAATTGTTCTTTCTCATTGTTCATCCATCCATCCATCCAACACAAAGTTTCATATATTTGTGTCACCATTGTAAACGATGTTATATCTCATGTTAGGCATCACTGACTCAGCAGGCAGTGTATCCTGAGTAAACTCATTTTCTCATACTTCTGTGAAAGTCCCATTTCTTCATTAATGTGGAAATCCCGTGCCTTTGGCAGCATAAGCATGCATGGAAGTCAGCAGTCTGATTAATTGTGTTGTGAAGATGAGATAAATATAGTATTTTGAGGTACTTAGATTCTTCAGCTTCTAAAACGTAAGTCTACATTTCACCCTGGCAAATCTCCTTCTTCCTATTCGATCCAATTAGTTTGTAGATGGAACAGCTGTCCCAGATTTATCAAGTACAGAATTTATCAAGTACAGAAACAGAGTTTCTGCAAGTCATAACAGGAAGTCAAATGCAGAGTTATAATTTTGATGCTTTTATTGTGTTGCTACATTCTGCCATTGCTCACTGTTGCTTGAGTACTATGATCTGAATGTTTGCTCCAGCTAAAGCTGTCATGGAGACAGTGCTAAGTTAGAACTTAATGAATGGTCTTAGCACAGTCTGTCTGTCCAGCTGCTTTGCCTTTTGAGTAAGGCAGCACTGACAGAAAACTTTCTCAACAGGCTACCGTAAATTCCTTTCTCAATTGATGATCCATGTTGCGCAAAAAAGATTAATGCTTTTGGTACAAGCCAAATATCCACTGCCAGATGTAAAAGAATGAAACAGCTTTTAAATAAAAGTATTTCTTCTGTTGGGAAGCATTGCTTTTGGGCCTATTTCTCATGAAGAGACCTTCCTAGTGGGTTTCTGAACTTCATCTAATTCCTTCTATCCAAAGAGGCTCCCAGGAATACATAGGCAGCTGGACACTGGTCTCCTAGAGAATCTTTTTAAGTCCTGAAACCAGCAGTGGAATCATTAATGATAAGTATTACTAGACTTATAGAGAATAAACCTCCTAAAAGCAAAGTTGGCTGATCTTGTGGTGAGAAACACAAAACATGCAGGGAGCAGAAATGTAGAAATAACTGACTGATACCAGCAAAACAATTGATCCTGTTTCATGACAACTTTGTGTCAAAACCTGCCACTGCAACACCCTCATGAAGAATAAAAACTCTTCCTGAAAATCCAAGAAAATACATTTAGGGGCTTTGAATTCAACCAGTGAAAACTGTAGTTTAGATAGGTCTTTTTAAAGGCATCAATAACTTTGGAAAGAATATAAACAAATCATTCATAGCTTATACAATTTAGACCAGTCTCTGTATGTGGTTAAGTACCATAATTCATAGGTGCAGTCAGTGCCCGAGGTATCTCAGAAGGGTTAAGATTTTTTTCATAGGCTTCTGATTTAAATTCTGCAGATCATTTCTAGGAATAACTGTTGGCATGTATAATGTGTGCACAGTATTTTTGATAATAAAAATTTGAGCTGCTCTGGATGCATGGATGAAATGGTATATGTTTCTCTGTGATACCTGATTTAACATACATCATCAAATAAAGTTTTCAGGTAAAATGACTTTATTGAATTCCTATGAAGCATTTCCATAAGTATTCTTAAATATTTCTGTAACATTTATAAAAATTTCATCCAGTGATTTGGCTAATGAAGATAAAACAACATGAACACCAATCTGAAACACATTTTCACTGAAATATTTTGATTATTCAACAATTTAAATCATATATCTCAAGGCTGAAAAAACATGACTGTGATATTTGTGAGATATGACATATATCTATACATACTAATCTGGTTAAAAATGTGAAAAGTTGGGAAACGAAATATGTCTTGAGCCTTCAGAGAAATGTAGTGGTTTCCAGGTCTCAGTCTTTGAACCACTAGCTGTCTATGAGAACAGCAAAGGACCTGCTCAAACTAGCTTTGCAGGTTGGTGTTTATTGCTACAACTTGTTAAAAGTTACTTTGATTTAGTAAGTCACAGTTTCTGGGAGATTCTATGACCACCAAGCACTACCTGAGAATGTTCTAGCAGTGGGGTCCCAGCAGATGGCATATATCACCATCGTTCCACCTTGTTACAGGACCCATTCCAACTGACCCCGTCCAGTGAATGAATGACTCTTTGTCACGTTCTGCTGCTTTCATTCACAAGAAAAATTGCCTGCTCATTAATGGCTGGAAAAGGCAATAGGACTTTTCCAGCTTAATTCTATTTTATTTTATGATGATTATTTTTATACTTTTATATCCAAAATATTCAGTGATGAAGTATTAAACTGAAAAAAAAATAAATGGGAAAGTCAGTGTACATTTTTTGGTTAAGCAAATTTTGATGGTTCAGGCTGTGTAACAGACTACAGGTGAGTTCTAAATTCACACTGACTTCTCTAAATAATATCACATGGGGAAAACAGGATCACATAGGGAAAAAATATAAACTTTCAGAGACTTAGATGCCCAATTCCAAGCTGTGCAGAAACACCAAGAACACTAAATCAGATCACTGTCAAAAATGGATATTAACATTTTACCAGGTGGCTTTTCTTTAAAAAAGTTTCGTTTTTCCCAATTCTTAGAGTTTTGAGGAAATTAAAGAGGCCTCCTATATGCTTAGGCCCTTTAAACAGGTAGAAGAAGTACATTTCTAACTGTACCTGAATTGTTGTACTACCTAAAGTACTATTGCATGACAGACATCTGTGTTTTTATAAGCTAGTTAATGGCAGGAAAGGAAACAACTATTTGAACTACACATTTCCTCACATACCCCCTAATACCACAACATAACATCAAGAGTTCTCATTTGCCATTATATTTATAGAGGGTGACTTTCATCCCACAAAAAATGTGCAGGTTATGTTTGATCAGGGACAGTCTGAAGTTCTTTTTCTGTTCATTGTCTTCAGAGACAACTGTACAAAGCTACAGCCTGAATGAGGGCAATCTGCATGTGTAAAATGCAAAAAAAAAAAACCCAGCAGAAGCATATTTGAATTCCACAGCTGGCCCGTGATCACTGAGCTGCCAGACTTCTCTCTGACACTACATCAATTTCTGTGAAATTCTACAAAAACACCTTAATTTTAAATTCACTGTACAGTGCTCCTACTCATCACATCCTATTCATCCTATTTGGGGCAGTCCATCAATCTGTGGCCTCCCAAAGCTTCTCAACAATATTTGGCTGATTGTTCTTTCTAGGTACAGAGAAGCTTACCTTGCTCTGAAAAAAAAAGAAAAAAAAAAGAAAAAAAGGAGACTGTCAAATTATTCTCATGGAAGTGGAGACTGTCTGTTAAACTTTTTGCATCTTCTATAATTTCCATCAGAGATGGAAATGATAGCCCAACTCTAGCTATTTCATGATTTTTCCTCAGTGGAGAGGTACAAGGAAGAGAAAGAGTAAAGGAGGCAAAGCATTATTCTGGGACCAGATTGTGTTCCTAATTACCATTCCCACAAGACCATCAGTTTGTTGTGGCCTTTGCTGTTAATTGTCAAAAAATGGCTTTGGTTCACAAAGAATTGCAGTGGTCTTGTCTGAATTTCCAACACAGATTTCATCCCTCTTGCTTGAAGCACAGGAATCTCAAAGCTCTCTTGATTTCTAGCTTGAATATAGGATTTTAGAACAAAATCCGATCATATTAAAATTCACACTTTGTTTGGTGTCCATTTAGGGAAATTATTCTACTTCAGAAGCACCATTTAAAAAAAGCTAGAAAACAAAATTCCTCAGAACAACTCTTTTTATAAATTCTTGATACTTAAGTATTTTAATTTATTACAGTGAAGATATATATAGTATTATAATAATTATCAAACAGCAATCTTTCGTAAGACATCATAGAAATTTTTCTAATATTTAGAACAGCCTGTCTCTCAGGGCCCTGAATGCATCAATAGTCCTTAATGGCCCTGCCCAGCCTGCCCTCAAACCTTCACCTGTATCTTCTGCCCATGGGCCAAGTAGCTTCATCTTAACTCAAGCCTTGTTCTTCATTTCATCCTTGAGCTGTGCTGTTACTATGATTAGGCACAGCTAGCTCTGGCTCCTAGATAGACCCTGGACCATGCTGCAGCTTTGTCTCTGGTTGTGTCTCCTGAATGGACCTGGTTTGTGGTTTTGCTTTAACTGTGATTGCCCAAGGACCTGTAATTAGCACTCTGCTCACCCTGGTCAGGTTCTGTGGGACTGCACTGTGCCTAGTAAGGGTGACCGTCATCACCCTTGGATTTTGTCTTGTCCCTCCCTTGTGGCACAGCCTTGCTCTGGTTGCCTTTTGTGTTTCTTTTTGAAGAAGGGCCTGTCCTGTGGGTGATCAGTGCCAGACCAGACCCTGGTGTGCTACTTTGCATATCCCATTTGCCCTCAGGCCGGTTCCACATTAACCTGGGTGCCAGGCAGCAGCCCCAGGCCAGCTCTGCTCACCCTGTGCTGTGGTTCCAGGCAGGACAGGGTTAATTTCTGCAGTAGACAGGAAGGGGTATGGCTAGGACCTGGAGCTTGTTCTATACCACCTCACATCATTGCCTGGGGCAAGGTGAAGGGTGTCTTTTCCGGGGAGAAGGGGTTTCTTCTGGTTGAGCAAGCATGTCAGACAGGGTGGTGGGGTGGTGCTTGTTCCAAGAAGGAGGGAGTGGTCAGGGTGGGGTGGCTGCAGTTGGGTTGGGCTCTGTGGTGAGCATTTTGCATGTGAATCACTCTCTCTCTTTCGTACACATTTGTTACTAATATTGGTGCTGTTGCAGTTCCTTTTCTTATCTCATTGCTGTTTTCAGTAATTTGTTATTATTTCAACTAATGTATTCTTATCTGATCTTTGCCTTTTGTGCCTCCAATTCCCCTCTCCAGCCTGCAGCAGGGGAAGCAAGGGAGTGGCATGCGGTTTGGAGAGTCTCAGTGGGAGCATTAAATTGGGCAGAACCATTCAGGACACCCTGCCTGGGCACTGTGGGATGGGAGCTCAGGCAGGAGCTGAAGGCGATGCCAGAGCCTGGGGCAGGAATGTGCTGAGGCCCCTCAAGGGGCACTGATGGCCCTGGCAATACCTCTCTCCATGACAGGTGTTTTGGTGTCTATGCAGGACAACTTCAGCTGCCTAAAGTCTGCTGCTGATGGAAATGGGGACAATAGGACTTTTTTTTCTCAGCCGTGGGCACCAGTAACAGCTCTTTTTGGCCATGCCTATGTCCTGCCTTGTAGGTTCCTCCAACCATTTTCGGCTAAGATGTTCTCTGTTAGTAGGTAACAGCAGGATGGAGACCAAGACACTGAAGGGGAGAAGTAGCCAAACTGCTCACTTTTAATACCATTTAATACTTTTTTAATACCATTCCCTGCAGCTCCTGTTAATCAGACACTGGAAAAAGAGGGTAATTGAGACTGATGGACTGCGGATACAGGAAAATGGCATTTTCAGGATGCATACATTGTTCTTTCACTGTTTTATAACCAAGCTGCTTCAATAGAAAGCCAAACTTAGCTGTCACTATCAGAATTAATGATGGCGATGTAATTTAAAACATAAAAATATTTTAAATTTGATTTATCAATAATAGTATTGAATGTCTGGTTAAGAGACCCATTGTAAGAGAATGCCATGTGGAGTTTTTGTTTTCCAAAACAATTTTGAATTCATCTAATAGCTCTATATGCTCTAGAATAGAAAGTTGTTTTTCTCTAGGAAAGTGTTTGAATTAGCAATATTTTTATTTTTAATTTTATAATATATAATGTATACATTTGCAATAAATAATACATTGCAATATTGTGCAATTACAAATGCAAAGTTTAAGTCCTTTGCCCTGATTCATTTACACCCAAACTCTCCTCTTTCTTTCTGCCAGGGCAGCCCTGTCTCGGTTGCTCTCGGTAAGTGTCGACATCCAGAAGCTTCACCAAACATGCTGCAGTTCTGAACTCAGAGCTAGCTATTAGCTGCAGTCTTTTCCCCTTACGGCTTTATCAACACACAATACCCACCATGAGAGCTTACGATTGCTGAGGGCTAATTAGAAGGCACTGATATTTCTAGTGACAGACTAGGTTATATTCTCTTTTTTCTAACAATAGATCATTTTTCCAACAGGCAGGAACCATGATAGGTAGGTATCATACCCCTACTTGTTACAAAACAGTTTACATCTTACTTATTTCTCAGCAAAAGATTTTCCAGTAAAAAGCCCATCATTTGCAAAATAGCAAGCAATTCATTACATTTGCCACACTGGGAGAAAAGGTGCAGAGCTATTTATTCTGCTGATCTGAGTCATATTACAACTAAGTATGATAGGGTTGGGCTCTAATTTTTTTTAAAACAATGAGCAACAGACTAGGGGCTTGCTTAGCTATTCTTCAGATAATTAACTATACCTGTTGAATACTCTGTGCTTAACAAAATCCAGTAATTGCAGATAGCATTAGTTCTGAATCTTTGGAGAATGGCCAGCATGGATTCTAGCGAAATAAGTCAGCCATGCAATGAGGGATTTAGGAAGTACTGCTATGCTACCTACAATGACATTTTATTACTGATTAAATAATCGCTGAATCTGACTGTTCTGCAGCATTTTGCAACCCTACAGTAGCTAGATTCAAATGCTTTATGAAATAAGAATAATGTGATTCTCAGTGGGTCTAATCTTTTGTAAATAGAGTCAAGTTGTTCAAAACCAGAAGCTCATTAGTCAACTTATTACAAATTGTATTAAGGTTGGATTTAGGCTGTATATGCAGAGTGTCTTTGAAGGGATATAAAGTAAATACATTCAGGCATATGCATTTTGAAAATTAGTATATTCATTCAGTAATATGAACAATGTTTCATGCTCATGATTCATAGTCTGCTGATTTTTTTGAAGGTTTCTAATTGGAGTTTTAGGCGGGAATCCTGGCTATGTGAAAGAGTGGTCCCCTACAAGCCTCACTTCTATTATAACTCTGAACCACTACAGCAACCACAGTGTTTCTGCTCTTTGTCCAAGATTTTACACTGTCTGTACGGTCAAATCAGGCAGCCCCAATCCTTAGAACAGAGAATGCCGCAGTCAGAGAATTTTCTGTAAAACAACCTAGAGTGTAGCACTGTTGTGCAGAGCCTATAGCATGCTGCCATCCTTCCAGCTCGCAGGCCTGCTCTTTCAGATGGGCAGGCATCACAGTGGATTAAGGATAGAGACTTCCCTTATTTATGTAATTTAATTTAATTTATGCACGGATTTTCTTGATAGGATTGATTATAGGGCAATTCACCTGGACTGAATTCCTTTTCAAATGCGTGTGTCTTAGAAGACCTGAAAAAAGCACCAAGCTCTGCTGCAAATGCCACCTTTCAAGAAATGAAGTTCTGTAAATCAATAATAAGAAAAGAATGGGAGGAAAATGTAAGATCTCAGCATCACTAAATAAATTAGCCATTCAAATAAAATTTATTCAATCAGTTTAAAAATCATATGAACACATATGATTAAGAAGTGATTAAGAAGTATCAGATATTTTCAACAGCATGGAACTCAAGAACAAAAAGTATACAAAAGTATATTTTACTACAGGGGAAATACAGTCCATGGTATTAGTGTTACATTTCAGTTTACAAACAGCTCCTTTGGCTACCCCGAGATCTGTAATTTCAAAAGTGTCTCTGTAAGACCAGGAACTGTGTTGAAAGGCCTGGTGTGCACACCGGATAAAATGTTTGGAAATTCTTGCAAATAAACTGGCACGGGAGTTGACAAGACATAATCTTCGACTTTTTAAATACATTTTTAAATATACTTGAATATTACACTGTTTTAGGGATTCAATGACAGTGTTTGAGTTTTGGTGACTCTGACTGATTTGTAAATTTTGATGCCGATGAAATGCAATCTATCATCAAGAAAGACAGCATTATTTAAAACATTTGGGAGGAATTTTACTGTATTCATCGCATAGACTCCTTCTTAACCATAACTACAACTTTCTGGGACTTCTTGTCATATTTATGGTTCATAGCAGGAGTGAATATGGTTTGTATTTAACAGTTATGATGAATAGTTTTTATGCATCAGAGCAAAACTTGATATTTTATAGTTTCTTTGCATTTGAATGATGAAATATTCATTACATTTTCACAACAAAAACTTCTTCTAACAAATCATTCACTTGGTTCATTTTGTATACTAATTTTATATAGGTCTAGAATACAAATTCTGTACAGAAGTAGGAGCATTACCCCAACAGGCAGCTGGTTACCAAACATTTGGAATCTGAGTATTTGAAGAAATAATATGACTTCAATTATTTTGTCTTTGTAGGCTTGGGTGGAGTCATAAATTCTTTGGTTGGGAAACTGCTCAGACTCCATAAGTATTTCTGTAAGCAGAAAATCAACACTTCTTGCTCTGCTCTGTGTCACTGCCTGTATCTATGAAAAGCTGATATAAGCTTCCATAACAAGTTTTAATTGATAATATTTGACCAGCAGGTCGAGGGAGGTGACTCCAACCCTCTACTCTGCACTTGTGTGACCCTGTCTGGAGTGCTGCATTGTGCTCTAGGGTCCTGAGCACAGGAGAGATGTGGATCTGGTGGGGCAGGTCCAGGGGAGAGTGACAAAGATGATCAGAGGTCTGGAGCACCTATCCTGTGAAGACAGGCTGAGAGAGTTGGGATTGTTCAGCCAGGAGAAGAGAAGCTCGAGGGAGACCTCGTTGCAGCCTGACAGTACTTAGGGGGGCTTATAAAAGGAGGGAGAGTGACTTTTTACACAGGAAGATAGTGATAGGACAAGAGAAAAGTTTTTAAACTAAAAGAGGAAAGATTTTAGCTAGACGTTAGGAAGACATTCTTTGCTCAGAGGATGGTGAGGCACTGGAACAGGTTGCCCACAGAAATTGTGGATGCCCCATCCCTGGAAGTGTTCAAGGCCAGGCTGGATGGGACCCTGAACAACCTGGTCTAGTGGAAGGTGTTCCTGCCCATGGCTGGGGATTTGGAACTAGATGGTCTTTAAGGTCCCTTCCAACCCAAACCATTCCATGATTCTATGACTATGATATTTTGTCACGTTCATCTGCTTCAGACCTATTTAAAATATGTATGTGCTTTGTCTTACCTGGTCATCTCTGGTTTAACTTTTCTGCAGTTATATTTTCATAGCAAGATGAATCATCAAAGAATATAGCCTTATATGAAAATATGGAATACATGGTTTACATGGTCCTATACCAACTTCTGAAAATACAATTCAGAGTTGAAATGCTTGACTTAGTCTTCAGCAGTTCATGGGAAGCTGCTGACTTTTTCCATATCCGTCCAGCCAGGGTTGGCAATGCTGGAGTGAGAGCACCTCCCTGCTTCAGGTTTTCACCACTGGTGGTGGGCAGTGTAGGCATAAACAAACAAGCAAAAGAGTCATCCACATTCCCAACAGTTGGCCACCGCTTCAATTTAACCATTGATTTGAGTGGCTGGAGAGGAAACATAGAAAGCCTGTTCTAAGTTTGTTGCAATTTAATCACCAGACTTTTGTTGTGATTAAGCATGATGATAGTTAAAGTCACAGTGATTGATTGTGTATATTTTTATAGGTAGCATTGATTTTGAAACTTGGGTCAAGGTTCTTTCCCAGAAACTTTCCAAAAATTCATGGATCAGTGACTGATCTACTAAAATTGCCACCATTCTGGAAACTGGTTCAACTAGAAATTTTAAGATACTCATTTGACAATAGTCATAGTTCCTAGAGATGTCATTCAGTAAGAGGACTAGAGTTGCATATGAATTACAGTTTCTAAATGTTATTAATAACAAATTTTCTATATAGTTTGTAAGGTAGTGAAAGATAAAATCATCTGTTTAAATTCCAAATGAACCCAGTGTCTGTTTTCCTTCCAAAGCAAACAAAAAAGGTTTAATTTTGAGGCTTTTCATTTTAATTTTAAAGAATGTTCCAAATTAAATTTAGAGAAATAATGATGAAAATAATTTTCATTAGTAATCTAAATTTTCTATGAAAGGATCAGAATCAAACCGATCTATTTCCATGTTTTCTTCAGACTTTTGCCTGGTGTGGTTTGGAAATTCTAAATGGGTAAGTTGTTCCAATCATCCTAAGATCTGTACCATTTTTTAAAATGTTATGATGACTTTTGAAAATATGCTCATGTAAAGTTTCATTACCAAGATGAATAAAATGAAGCTTGAAATGCATTTTTTCTTGACTTTAATTATATGTTCTCTCTTTCTAAAATCAATTCAAATGAGAAGTCTGCAAACTTTTTAGCACAGGACTCCATCTTTCTTCCAAAGTCCTTATATCCAGACTGTTCTGTGAGTACATAAAGAATGTAACCAAAGTAAAAATAATAAAATTTAAAAGTAAAATGGAATACCTTAATTTAATTTCTGTGATACAAATGTTTTAAAATCTGAATTTTCATTTCAAGACCTTAATGTAACTGTGCAAAAATCAGCCTTTGTGTTTGATAGATTTGCTGAAGACAGAGCCTGACCAATATGCCTTGAAGCAAATCCTTAAAAGATCAACATTAGTATCAGATCCAGAAAAATAAGTGATTTGAGCCACAAGATGCCAGAAGAGAATGGAGAATCACCACTGTGGACTGAAAAGGCAAAGGAAGTACTAAGCAAAATAAATATAAGGTTGTTAATTAAGCCAGTGAAATAAAGGGGAGAGGTTACATAAAAGAAATTAAACTAATTCTGAAGCATAAACGCAGAGATAAAACTGGAAATTCCATCATTAGACAATAGAGTATGCAAGAACACAAACCTTAATCTCTGCCGTTTCTTCAGTATAAACAAATCTGCTGGTTGCTAGCATTATTGCTGAAAACAGAGCTCATCAAATTGTACACAGAGAATAAGTTTCATGTTTTGGAAATCAAGCTAGTATTTCCACTATACCTCTTTGTCCAGGAAACCTAAATTTAAGTCCAGATTGTAAGTCGGAGTTTCTTATTAAGTAGTCCACAACCTGAAGGCACTGCTTTCTCTAAAGCCTTAAATAAATAAATAAATAAATAAAAGTAAATAGGGAAAGGGATCCAGAAGGCAGGATCTAATGCAATTTAAAACTGGAATTACATCAGCAGTTTCAAACAGATGGCAGAATGTAGAGATAAATGTGTTAGCTCTTTTAGCTTATTTGGTCTCTCCATTGTTTGCATCATTAAAACCTGGAATAGTTTGCAATTTAAAAATACACTGTGTATTATACATTGGAAAAATGGACATGCACCTACTGAGTGGAAGGAGGTAGGATTGAATTAATTTGCCATACTTTAATGTACAGTATCTGGGATGCTTTAGGCAAGTCTGCAAATAGGTTTCCTAGGAAATGAGATGAACAAAAATATAATGACCTTGAAATTATAACCCCAAATGTCCCAAGTATTTAGCAACCTAGCTCAGAAGTGGTAATTACATAAAAAATACAAAAGATCCTTAATTGCTTCAGTTATAGTGTATCTAGGCAGGTCAGTTACTGTACACAGCTGCAAAAAATGGTACGTGATTAATAGGAGGTTGCTTATGATAGTGCTAACTAGCTAGTGTGCAAAACACTCATTTCTTTTCCAATTAAAGGAAAAAATCTGGTTTTGATTAGGCTCTTCAGAAGGTCTAAGTCTGTAGCACCAAAATACTCCACTCTCACGTTGTTAAATGTTTTAGTCAAGAACTAAGCAGCATATATTCATGAAAAAGAGAAAGGTTTATATAAAATAGTGGGGTGAAAGTGCTGCAAATGTAAAAATGAGACACTTCAGACCATTCTGGTTATTCTAGTTCATTGGCTGAAGGGTAAACCAGTTCAAATAAATAAGACTGTTACAGGTGCATCTCCAGAGCTGAAACCAGCCACCAACTTTTCCTATGATTCATTAATCATTCTGCAAGTAATCATTCTTTCCATGTGCCTCTAAACTTATTCCAGTGAAGTTTGAAGAAGGAAGCATTCAAAAAATACCATAGAAGAGCTTGCAATACTTCAACATAGTACTAAGGTTTCAAGAGATCTAGGAGAAATATTGAAATACACGGAGAGCTCTCCAGACTTGTGAACTTTTTGTGGTTCACCCATCAACAAGTTGGGAAACATGCGCAGTCATGATCTTTGGGGCATTGCCTCAAAAACCTGCTCTGTAGATGAATTGCCAAAATGGTCCCTGCTCAGATCAGTGTGCATATATTGAAAGTATGACTCGGTCCACTGTCATTCTAGGGCTTGACTGTCCTCTGGGCATGCTCTCTGTACATCCAGAGCCTCTGCTGAGCTCTGGGAATAGCTCCATCAAGGTTTGGAGAGGGGAAGGGACCAGGAATCGGGGCAGGGGGGTACAAATGGCATTCATCAGTGGGGATGAAATTCAGAAAATTTGTGAGTTTCCTCTTGTCTCTAAAGAAAGGCATGAAACTTAAACATGAAAAGTCAGCATTCATTCCTGGGGGCAAGGTTCAAGACTTCAAAGAGGTGTTCAGGCATTCATTAACAATTCACCTTGCAAATCTCTCCATATCTTGGCAAACCTTGATTCATGTGTCTGAGGTCACCACAGCTGCTAGACAGTGATGATTTTTTTAGGCAGCAAAAGCTGAAAGTCCAGGAAACTGAGTAAGACAGTCAGATATATATTGTTGTGGGAAATGGGATTTTTGGAGAAAATCTTGGTCACCTCCACAGCTTCGTCTTCACTTGAAAAAGGTTAACGGCTATTTTTCTGGTTTCTGCTGTGCATGCATGTGTATATTCACAATCAGTGAATTTAAATCCTGCCTAATGTATAGTTTTCAGAGAAAGTAACAGGCAGTTTTTAAAGCCCTTTAAACAATTACATTATTCCATTGCAGAGGGGTGGATTTAAAGAAATATTGTGACCATTAATGTTATCCTGCATATTGAGTGTGATCAGAAACTACAGCATTAGATCAAGTACTGGGAAAAGAAACCTGGGAAGAGATTTTCAGAAATGAATATAGATCTGCATTCTGTTTTACTTATCACTGGGATCATGGAAAGTGATAAAGGGAGACTTGAGATGAAGTCTCCCTTTGGAGAGCCCTTCCTTGGGAGAAGTAAGGCAGATTTGGGAAATCTATCCTGGGAGAAATCCTGAATTATTTTACCAGGGAATCCCTCTTGAAGTCTCACTGAAACCTTCTGTGGCAAGTCCCCTCCAGTGCCCTTAAAAAGTCACAGCTTGCCGAGTTCTGTGTCTGCTTGGTTCTACTACAGGTTCATTATGTGCTTGCATCTTTTTCCTGCACAAGTTTTAGAGAAGAGAACAAGCTCAAGTCTCCAGCAGATTTTGGATTTGGTCTTATCCTTGGCATCTATGCAAGAAACAGACAAAAAGGTCATTCAGAGAAACCAGAACTTCCTGTGATCCAGGCAAAGTCACACTGAATGGTCTAGTTTCTTTAGAGGGTCTGATTTTGCACGTTCAGATTGTGTGAGGATAACGATTTGCAAGTGTTGTCTTTCCTATATCATTCCTACTATAGATTGCCACTCACCAGATCAAAAATAAAATTTTTGGTTTTTAGAACTGAAATGCAGAGCAGAGCGGGTATCCCCCCAAGAGAAATTTGCACAAAAACAATATTAACTGCAAGGCAGGTCAAATGTTCACTGACACATCTTGACAATGCCCCTTTTCTTTACATTGACTCTATTTGATTAAACTGATTGAAATGCATTTCATACTTGTGCTTTGTCAGTCTATATTTTGGGCTTCATGAACAAAATGATACTAGATTGACTTACCCAGATACTTCACAAAGCTTGTCATGTTGAATTAATTAATGTTGCTTGTATAGCGTGAGAATATGGAGATTCATCTTTTCAGTTCTGTATTTGCTTTATAACCAAATAAGGGGATGATAAAACATTACATTGGTAGTTAATAGACATTTTAAATGTCACCATTTCTTTAGAAACATACAAAGGAAATATTAAAATAATTGTCACACACATTACGTAACATTAGTTACATAAACCCAGAAATAACAGAGTAGTAACTAAGAGTAGTAATGAATAAAACTAACTATGCTTTCTCTTTTTTTTTTTTCTTCCTTTTGGTTAATGGAAACATATATACAGTTACTCTTTAGAAACCTGAACACAGAAATTTTGTCCTGCAGTTTTGCAACATTGATAGTGAAGTCAGTAGAATTGTATTAATCTCATTTACAATACAGTAGTGCTTCCCCCATCTCACTTATAATATTCACTTGGAATTCTGAAGACGCTTTTATGATATCCAAACTGCTTGCTGTGAAAAGCTATGTCTTAGTAATGCTGCAGTCCACTTCAGTGCATTTCTTTTTGTACTAAATAAAACAAGCAAGCAGTGTAAAACGTGAAAGATGTCAATGAGTTTTACAAATGCAATTAGAGGCAATGATGTGAATGCATTGTACTTTTAGGTGAGAAACTGAACAAAGTATTGTCAAATGTGATTGTCTTTCAAACAGATGTAAGGTGGTTGAATACATTCTGTCCAGAAACTGACATTGTTTGGTTTTGTCAAAAGCCTCTTTTACCTTTTACTCCTTAGTCATGAGGTCCATGAAATATCACTTAAGTCACTTTTATACTGTCTCACTGTACATACAATGCTTCATTTCAGTAGCAATGGAGTCACAAGTCCAGAAGAAAGCTACAGGAGCTCCCATTGCCAAAAGTTTGTTCACTATATTTATAGCTTACATGCTGTAAAAATGCATTATTACATCCGAGTGCCTGGGGAAGTATGTAGTTATCCTGGTACACTTGTCTTTCCAGACTCCATGACTCAGTTGCCCCCTCCTCTTTGTGGCAGAGAGGCTATGAAAGCTAGTCCTGGTCCTGTTACTGGTAGCTGAAACAGATTCTGCCTTTGCAGGAAGGAAAGTTGGGGGCTGTAGCATCACGCTGGCAGGAAGGAGGGCAGTACATATACCAAGCAACCACTGGAAGGGTGAAGCTCAAGATTTGAAAAGGTATGTAGTCTGCTGAAAGAGGAGTACACCAGACTACACTAGTTCTACAGCAGACCACACTTCAGATGCCAGGGAACTTCCAGGAAGGAAGGAAGGAAGGAAGAAAGGAAGGAAGGAAGGAAGGAAGGAAGGAAGGAAGGAAGGAAGGAAGGAAGGAAGGAAGGAAGGAAGGAAGGAAAAGGAGAAGGCAAGAACAGACGGAAGGAAGAGAAGCTGGGAGAGAAGAGGGAAAGAGAGAAGGGACAGAAAGGATTAAGAGAGGAAAACAGAAAGGGAAGGAGAAATGGAAAGGAAGGTAAGGGAGGGAAGATTAAAAAAAGAAAGAAAGAAGGGAAATATCAAAGGAGATTAGCATAGCTAATAGACAGCAGAAGGAATGACGTTTTCAGCTTCGCAGCCAGAACTGACAAGAGGAACTTTTTCAGGCAGCCCCATAGTATGAAAATTAGACTACAGGTTGGAGCCAATAAGTCCAAGGAAGAATATGACAAATAATGTACAGCTGCACATCATATTTGTAATAACACAGCTTAATTAGAAAGTGATTAGAAAGCATAATGGTTATCAAATGATGCTTATGCCGGAGATGCGTTGCAACTCAGCTGCAAGTGCTATGAGGCCCTTGCTTCCGCACAAAAACTTAGATGAGATTCCTCTGTTATAGGCAAGCTGCCAGTTATTATTTTTTACTGTGGTAAAATGCTCAGAATTTCAGCACTGATAACTTCCTAACTGTTCAGTGCATAAAATTATCCTGCTTTTATATATAGCATTGTATAAATCTGTTTGCTCCGGTCTGTGACTAATATTCCCATTTAAGTGCTTTTCAAATAAGTTATTCGAAACACTTGTTTCTTTTTAACTGGGTCTTTGATATTATTAGATTGCTGACCTCTCTTGTCCAAGACCTGAAAACACTTGCAAAGTCATAACTCCTGACTGAGATGGAAATACAACATTTGTAATATATCCAGTATTGGTGTACAGATTTCAAGTGGCATGAGCAAGGTTCATGTCTAGGTAAGTGGTTTCCAGGGGTCAGCTAACCACACCAAGAAGTAGGCACATAAATTCTACCTTGATTTATCCACTTTACTTTACAGAAATATAAATCTCATTTCTGCTATTTTCTTTAGTCTTCAACAGCTCTTTTCTGCCATAAATGACTCTTCTTTTAAGCTCTTTTTAAATAGATACTAAACAGCATATTGCATCAGTCACACTTACATAGGTTTTACAGATTTGCAACTCTCTTCTGAACTCTTTCCTAATGACTGGACTAGACAGGATTTTAGTGGCAGTTTCCTCAAGGCAGTACCACCTTCTATTGCTACTTGACAGCACTGCTTTTTACAGAGCATTCTGCAGCACTCTTAGCCAGAGACCACAGAAGTTCACATTCAGCTGATTATTCAGTTTACATTTGAGTCTCTTTCAGAGTCACCACTTTACAGATTATCCTTTGTGCAAATACAAGGTTACTCTATTTCTGCATGTATCATCTGAGCAGACTTAGCCCAGACATCTATATAGTTATAATACCTGGTCAGTCCTTGCTGTTATTATTATCTTCCAACCTGTATCTGTGAAATGGACTTACACCGCACTCACATTTTTGTCCAGATGAATGCACTGGAACTGCTCAAGACAGCCAATGCTTCACTGTTGTGAGTGCCCCCTGATGATTTTGATTACCCATTGGCAGTATTTGGATGAAAACAGAACAGCAGTGATGCATGCCTGTGCAGGTGTTGAGAGGCTGTTACTCCACTCAGAAACAAACTATATTTGCTGTAGTCCAGAGGGTCCTTTACAGGACCACTTGTGTCCATCTATTCTTCTGATGGCTGCTAAGTGGCACTCACACATTTCACACTTAATTTCTTAAGTGGACAAAGGTACTTGTTCACAAACAGGGTAATATCTTATTTCTCCAGTCTTTTTAGTTCATTATTTAGTATTTTCCACCATTAAAATCTTTATGCTGGTTTAAAATATTTGTAAAAGAGTTACATAAAAAACAGAGTAGAAATGAGTCCTCAACAGTCAGAGCAAATATATCATGAGTGGCTCCCATGTGTTTACATCAACTACCCTTCAGATAGCAACTGGTAACTAACAGACAGTTCAACGTGTCATGAACAATATTCATTTATATGTTGCAGATGAATGTTTGTGATTGATTCTCAAATAATAGAACAGGAGTAAGTTTTGTGCAAATGAATAATTGAACCAAGCTTGCTATCTTCAGTACAGAGTTAGCTTGAAGAAACCACATTCAGCTAGAATGGCAGTACTTAATGGAATACACATCATGCTTCCTAGTTTGCTCAGCCAAATTGTCTTCTGCTTGAATTGGCCAGTGTGTATACCCCAGAGAAGCAATGCCCAAGAATCTAGGGATTCTTGGTGGAATCCCTAGAAAGGTTTTGGAAGATCTGAGAATGCACACAAGTTGCAGTGAAAGCGAAGTAACCATTAAGTCATTCTTGTAGTTAAAATACTGCATAGTTTTTATGGTACATTTTCAGATTTTCCAAAGCATTATGTAAATCCCAGCTCAAAAGTTTCTGTAGAGAGTCTGCCTGCCTGTGAGAGAGTGAGGGAAATAATACTGGGTTTTTGACTTTCCACTGTCTATTATAGTGAAGACTGAAAACAATAGATTAAATCTCCCCCATCTAGTCCCAAAAGATTTCATCCCCTCCACCACCTATTCCTGATCGTGAATACTGAAACCGCTGGGAAAAATACTTGGTGTCAAAAATGGTTAGCAACTAAATACAGCAAAACTGGTTATTCATTATCATATGTGAATTAATTAGATGACATCGTAAACAAACTTGAGAAGTTTTCAGATTTGGTCTATCTTCACTGTATAATATGAACAAAAGCTCATACATTGCAAGCAAATCACTAGGATACTTGCCTACAGCTTCATGCAGCAGATAAACAATTGGTTTGGCATTTTCAAGGGAACTTAGCTGGTTGCCATGTCTCTTCAATGTATCTGTATTAAAAATATACTTATCTATATTTGTAATGTGTTAAAGAATTTCATATTTCACGTTGCATTTAGATCTTCTTTCTTGATACTGCCAATGTCAGGAAAGGATGGATTTCAGTAAACTGTCTGGTGCTCTTGGATGTAGATAAAATATATGTAACTTAAAATGAAATTTTGGATTTGTTTCATGAAGAAGAGATGCATTTCAGTTTTAAATCTTAATGTTAATGTTATAGCCAAAATGTAGGATCTTTTCCCCTAAGTCATATAAGACCACTTAATAAATTGATGTAGTCTCCTTGCTCAGCTAATGCAGGGAAGAGAGAGGGATTCTTTAGAAATATTGGTATAATGTCAGGAGGAGTTTATATATAGAATTTGCATTTTAAAAAAGAGACATATTTTACTCTGTAGAAAATTGTATTTTACTGCAGAAAACAACAGTTGGTTTCTGTGGAGTTGCTTTGAGACTTGCTTAGTTCCCATTATCTTCAATGGAGATGAATATGTATATCAGAGGAAATATTTTGGCTTTGAGAGAAAGAGAGGAGGAAGCATTTGGCTTTGAGTGTCTGCATAACTCTAAGTTCTCTTAGAACAGCTGAATCTACTGGTGACTCTTGAGAGAAGGTAGCTTTTCTCACACTGAATACACAGCCCCAAAGAGACTTTTGTGTGGTGCTTGGTCTGAAGTGATGGAATCGAAAGACTGTGTTCTCTGGGATATAGTCTGGTGGGTGGAAGGGTGGAAGAGAGCCACTTTATTATCAGTTTGTGTTTATCTAGAATTTGTAATTTTTTTTATTTCCTGGGCTAACAAACTATTCTCTGGTCATGTGTGTCTCT